>NC_088781.1:32849356-33474356 GCF_958450345.1 Calliphora vicina | reverse complement strand
AAATGTATTCAATACATTTTTGAATTTAGTATAAAACAAATTTAACATTTTCTGTATTAAGGTTTTTCAGTTATGGTTTTGGTTTTTCAGCCTTTGGAAATAACTATATTAAATAAATTATACAATTTTTGACATCGTTAGAATCTATTGTTGCTTCCTTTTTTCTCGGAACCATGAACGATATATTGATGAATTCTAGAGGTTAGACATGATAAACTATGAATCAAACAGGTCTGTCACATAATCTGTACGAAAGTGAAAATATTGGCATTTTTTTAATAACGTTTTGGTTTATTTTTGGTATTTAAATTGTGTTATCGGCAAATTGCCAGTTTATCCCGCGTCGATCTATATCTGTATATATGGAACTGTATTAAGGTTTTTTAATTTGTTAAGCTTTGTGGCTGAGCAATACTGTTTTAATATAAGCTTTAAAATTGCACAGTTTTGTGGGCACAAAAACATGTGTGGGGAAATCGCGTCAATGTTCACAATTTGGTAATTTTATGAAAATAATATTTGATGGCGAACAAATGTTCTAACAACTTTGTTCGAACATATCATCGATCAGAATCGTCCACACGACTTCATGTGCAGACAAAAACAATTCATAAAAATTGTTCTTAATTATATTTTGTAACTAAATAACTATGGAATTTATTGGTATAAAAAATAAAATAATTTTTTTATTAAAACAATTTTATTTCATTATAAATTTTATTCACATCAAATTAAAAATGTTTAATTAAAATAAGACTGAAACGATATTTCCAAAAAACCAGATAACGGAATGGGAAAAGTGAAACAAGTTTTAAATGAAAACCTATATTTTAAATTTGTTTCCTTATCGTAGTAAAATTTCCTGGTATCAAGTTTTTTTTCGACAAATAAATTATAAATCTTAAACCCAATTTCAAAAATTAAAATGATTTTAGACTAAAGATTTTATTAAACAAAAAGTTATGGAATTTATTGGTATAAAAAATAAAATAATTTTTTTATTAAAACAAATTTATTTCATTATAAATTTTATTCACATCAAATTAAAAATGTTTAATTACAATAAGACTGAAACGATATTTCCAAAAAACCAGATAACGGAATGGGAAAAGTGAAACAAGTTTTAAATGAAAACCTATATTTTAAATTTGTTTCCTTATCGTAGTAAAATTTTCTGGTATCAAGTTTTTTTTCGACAAATAAATTATAAATCTTAAACCCAATTTCAAAAATTAAAATGATTTTAGACTAAAGATTTTATTAAACAAAAAGTTATTTTCAAAAGTATAATGCTAAATATTATAGGTATTTAGTTTGGAATAGAAACAGTAAAGAAAAATACAGATTTAAATACCATAACATTTAGATATTTTGCTAGAAAAAACGTGACACTTTAATGAGAAAATGAAACATATGTTTTACTATCTGATTTTCAAATTATCTATGTGATATCATTTCGTTACTTGGTCTTTTAGATTACAACTAAAAATTGGATAGGTATTAAAATTTAACTTGAATCGTTGAAAGCTTCTTCAATCAATTCACTATAACTATCTTCGGATTCCGATTGTGACCATGACTCATGTCCATTTTTTGAGGATGTTATATGTTCTAAAGTTTTCTTGGTAAGTATGGTATGTATTTCAGACATGGCCAATATTGCTACATCCAACGGTAATTGTTGTAACTGAAGAGCAATCGTTTTTCCGAAAGAGATGTACAAATTTTTACATTGGGAATTATTGACGGTTGGTGATGATGGTACATTAGAGATAGCTGATTTGTTTGGTTTTATATCACCGCTAATTTTTCTTTTCAGCGGTCGTGAAGCTAAAGATCGTGGATGCATAATTTTGGGAGAACTCCTCATTGGCATTTGCGGCGGCGAGTGCTCAGGCTCTGCATCATGTTCGATAAATGATTCAGCTTTGAAATTGATTTCTGGCTGTTTAAGATCCACTTCTTCTTCTCTGTCTATGAAAGTTAACAATTCTTCATCTTCAACTGCGTCTGGGGAAATCTGAACACTTTCCTATTAAAATTCATCATGATTTTGTCAATATCATGACAACATATTGTATCATGATTTTGTCCATATGTATTTATTTATATTATTACTTACAAACTCTACATCTGTGTGTTCTGCATCACTTCCAACTTTCCGCCAAACCACTATGTTGTGTAAGAAATCCAACTCATTGTAGTAAAATAATGATGGTTTATAGGGAGTACCATCGCTACATTTCCTTGATACTTTCTTTTTTTCAGCTACATAGGCTGAACGCAAATATTTCACTTTACGTTTTACTTCATTCACGTCTTTTTGAAAGTAATCCGCGATCTCGGTCCAAGCTTGCTGCTTTGCCGTTTTACTTTTGTAGTCCGGACTATTGTAATTCCATAAACAATCATACTGCTTGTAGTGGTGTATCAGTTCTTTGATATCTATATCACCAAAATGTTGCCTGGAAAACTGACTCATTTTACCAGTTGTATTTTCTTCCAATAGTCTTGTTTTATTAAAACACAAATTTATTTAAAAAATGCGACAAAAATATCGTTTTTAGCTTGTAAACAAGTTGTCAGCTGCTCTGCTAATCAGTGTTGCCAAGACAATGAGAATTGTAAATTACACATGACGTACTCCTAAATTACACATCAAAAGAACAAATTACATATCATAAAATGGTGTCTCCACACGTACTAAACTTGGAAATATATATGTACCCAGCTGTTAAATTCCATTGCAATACCATATTTTAACATTGTACATATATTCTAAATAATTGTTCAAACATTTTTCAAAGAATTATTGTCTAACTAAACTGTAAAATTTGTTTTTACATTGCACAACCAAAACAGGACAAAAATAATAATATTAAAAATAAATAAAATTTAAGAAAAATCAAGATTTAATTAAAAATATTTAATTCTTATGTTAGGAAATAAAAACTACGACTGGAGATGGAAGTAATCTATTTTTAACTATACTAACTTTCGATATCGGACACTCCATTGCAAGAATTACGCTATAATAATAGAGTATTAAGTTAAAAAGTTTACCATTATGTAAAAATTTTGAGTTTAGTAGTGGCAACACTGCCACTATATGAAACCGCTTTTCAAAATACAGTGCAGGTAAAAACTCTTCCCAAAGTAAATTAATAAAGTAGCGACAGTACTACAACAAATACAACATTTACAAAAACCACAAGCAATTTTGTTTTTGGTTTAAGGTCTGAGCTTTCAAAGTTGCCTGTTGTTGTTTTTGCTTTTGGGCTTGTTGTATTTTTCGCCACAACAACCACAAGTGAATTGACAGTTCAGACCAAAGTAAAAAAAATAGTCAGCTGTTCTAATGAGTCTACTTTATTAATTTACTTTGACTCTTCCCTTCGGCACAAAGTATACAGAGGTGTCAAATTTGACAGTTCAAAAACACTAAAATCAGCTTTTTTTGAAATTGTTTCGATAGAAAGAGAAAACAAATTTGCGGTTTAATACAGACAGTGCGTTAAAACAAACAACTATATAAATAAGCACAAAACCAAACTGGCTGAAATTGTTTCGAGCGAAAGAGACAAATATATATTTTTTGTCGTGTCGCCTCTGTATACTTTGTGCCTTCGGCAAGGCTGTATGTGTATAATTAAGAAAATTTTTTTGAAGACATTTTCCGAAAAATATTATATCTATCGAAATTGGCGACGCGCCGAAACGGCATAAAATATAGCGTCGTATTTTAATCAGAAAATATTTCATATACTTTATTTTGATGAAGGTTTGACTCATAAAGTTCGCTTATCCAAAATACAAAACAACTATTACAATTTAGTCGGTCAAGCCTGACCATATTATGCCCTACACAGTAGTCTTTTGAAAATTTAAATTCCTTTCGTGGTTTTCGGGCATCACTTTGGTGAATGGACACAAAACCTATAGCCTTTTTATTTTATTTATTTTTTTTATTTATTTATTATTTTTTTTCAACAACCTAGCTTATTGGCCATAATCGGTTATAAATTTCTACTTAATGAAGTAGATATTTATGCCATTATTTCAGAAATAATGGAGACTTAAAGTTTGTTTCAGGGATTTTAAAATTTTTGTGTTTTTGTCAATACAGTGAGCATCAAAAGTGAGTAAACACCCGCGAATTTTTTGATTTTTTTAGGATCATGAAAAACATTATAGTCCGACTTAAATCTTTTTTTTTCACAACCGAATCTATTATTCAACTCCATCTCCAACAAACCTAAACATTAAAATTTTAATCGATGAATAAATTTTAGGATTTTCATTATCTTAAAAAAAAATCAAATAATTTTTGGTGCATACTCACTTCTGAGGCTCACTGTATATATGATTTAAAGATTTATGATCGTTAACATGATTTACTAAGTGGGTCTCTATGGACTGATCGTCATCGCCACTTGTGTTAACTTTTATTGGGCAACCAACATTTTTAAGGCATTTATGCTGGTGAAATTGATTTTCGGAAGTGGGCCTTATATGAGCACAATGACTAATTATTAACCAATCGTCATACCGTTTTGTGGCATGACATCTGTATATATGAGGATACCGATCATTCTATTACGGAAAGACATTTGTATTGGACTAGGTGAAAAAATGGACCGACTTCAACCAGTTTCAGAAAGTGATTCTGAGTCGGTGGTTGTCAGACTTATATTTTTGGGCGGATTAGGGTATAAACACTAAAGGTTGGTGTGTACTCATCTATTTTACTTACATAACACATTAGAGGAATAAAAAAACAAAGGCTAAAATCAAGATACCAAATTGTTCGCTGATTGATCGAATTTATGGTTAGTCTTGATGGGGTTAACAAGGTGTACTGAGAAGCTCTGCTGATTATTTTTATATATATTCAAAACACTAAAGACGAATATAGCATCTGGAAATGTCAAATATAATACCAACAGTTACTACGAAACACATTAGACAAATTTGAAACACATTAAAAAACATATAAACAAACGCCATATTACTTACATTACCATTCATTTATTGCGGAACACATTAGACAAATTTGAAACACATTACAAAACATATAAACAAACGCCATATTACTTACAACATTACCATTCCGTTCTTTTTATAAAACAAATAGTTAGAATTACTACTAATAAATAAAATACTTATTCTTAATTTAAAATCTCTAGATTTGGTAATAAAATCGCTTAGTTAACATCACTGCACATAACAGAGATGATCAATTCAATAAAATGTACTTTTGATGTTTGTTACTTTTTTTTATTCATTCAACAAAATCCATTTTTTTTAAATACAACACAAAATTCTAATGTCGAATTTGCCAGAAAATTTCATATTCTTAAATTGAGAGTTATTCGAAGGAAAAAGGGCTTTCACATTATTAAAATTGGCTGATAATCTTGAATTAAGCCAATTGAAATAAATATGCCGAAATATGTATATTGACCATCATTGATAAAACAAGAAAGTACACTTTTTGGTAGAATTTAGTACAATATTGTAATTCTCATTTATCATCCCTGCTACTTAGGTAAAAAATGACATATGACAGAAAAAAAATAGAATTGTGCGTAAATTTTGCAGACAGGTGTAAATTTTTATTAAAAATATATAAAAACGATTTAGAAATATCTGTAAAACATAAAAATAAATTATCTTAATTGAAAAAATAAATATAATATAAATATAGAATTTAATATAGTTCGATATGCCAAAATAAACGGGTTTAAAATGGAAAACAATTTCCTATAGTGAAAAGAGTCTCAGACTCGCCCAGTGATTAAGAAAAGTTTTTTGTTGACGTGTTTTGAAATTCATGGTTTTATAAAAATAGAACAATAATAATAGAAAAATAAAGTATTGTTGGTGTATTACCATAAATAAGCAATAACAAGGAATTGAATGGTTAGCAAACCGATAGTTTCAAACATATTTTGAAATTACTTCAAAAATAAAATGTATGGCGAATGGGTGTCTCTATCGGCACAAATATCTGCTAATAGTGGAGGTGCTCAAAGCTATAGCGTTCTGAATAAATTTCCTGCTAGCGCTGGTCGTGAAGTTGCTGTATCTGTGGTCAAACAATTGGCCACAAACTTGGGTATTACTCAGAATGCTGAACCAAGTCATTTGGTTAAAGATGAAGAGGTAATTGTTTATTTATAAAAGTACATACTAATGCATGTATGTATAACTAATAATATGGTAATTATGCATTTAAAAATAGATTTTATACGTGTAAATAATTTGTATTTTGTAGAATAACTTGTGAAGAAATTAAGATCTCACCGCATAAATCTAGATCAGCGAAACTTTTTTCAGCATGCATTTTTATAATTTAGTTGGGGTTGATAGCTCTCATAATTAGTACCACAAAAACGTTAAAATTTTTGCCTGCTCTCTCTAAGTTTAAGAGTTATAGGAATTTAAAGTAAATACATATAATAGTACATTTCTCATATATTTGGAAAACAATCTGATCATTATGGGTATCATTGAATTGTGCTTCAAAATCTGATCATTATGGGTATCATGAGCTTCAAAATACCTTTAATATGATACTGTTTATATATATTGTGAGCCAAAAATTCCTTTTTGAATTTATATGACAGTACTTCAGAAAAATTTTATATACAGAAAAAGTGATTTTAGCGAAGCCGGTGTTCGATACACCCTAGAGTTTAAAGTTTTATATGACAGTACTTCAGAAAAATTTTATATACAGAAAAAGTTATTTTAGCGAAGCCGGTGTTCGATACACCCTAGAGTATAAAGTTCCTTTGCCCGGCCGAAGGCCGGCAATACAGAAAATATGAATATTAACAAAAAAATTATAAAAATATAAACTGTGGATCCACACAATATTCTAAGGCGATCTAGCTATGTCCACCCTTGTCTTTCTGTTTAAAACACGATAGGGACCAAACGAAGGAGCTAGCTGACTGAAATTTTTCACATATGTATATGTATGTACTTTCTGTTGATAAGGTTTCATGACTTCACCTAGCCCCCATATAAATTACCCTCAGAATACTGCTTGAGCAGTTATAAAGCAGTTATTAGTATTGTGATAAAATTGGCCAAAAATAAGTTCTTTCTACAAACTTTTGTAAGGAAAAATATATTATTATCAGTAAAATGAAACTAATGCACTAATCTATTTTTTTAATATATGTATTAGTCCAACTAGTGAGGGATATATTTACACTATATTTAAATGAACACTATATGTCCAATAGGCTAGGTTGTTGAAAATAAGTAGATAAAAACCTATAGATCAAGTATTTTTTTTAACCAGCGTCAAAATGATGAAATTTTTTCCGCATACATTATATTCATTATTACACATGTATATAAAACAAATAGGCAAACAATTCTGTTGAGATTAGATAGTCAGATAGACATCTATAATTAATATTTAAATTTATTTGTCATTGATCATATTACCTACTTTCATTTCAGGTTAATTGGTGTATGGATGTCATTTGCTTTGGCTTATCATTACCGCTGCAAGAGCACGAAACCATTAAGGATTGCGTGAATGTATATTGTGAATGGATGACTGCATTGCATCCGCAACCTAAAATAAGTGTTCCCAAGCCGATATGTGAAGATGCCAATATGTATTGTCGCAAAATAATTAACCATTTTCATAATCTTTTCGTACCACGAGATGGCGAAAGTAAGTAAATGAAGTTAAAGAATAGTACATATGTAAATATGCTTCCAATTTTATCACGAACATATAAAGGCTCTGCAAGTTGAACAAAATTTACCATTTAATTTAGAAAAGTTACTAACTAAATTTTAAACACATTCTCATTTCAAGTCTTACCATTTATATATCAAAAAGAGCTTGGTAGGTGTCATATAGCTAGAAATACATGCATTTACCAAATTAGGGCTTGTATAACAAAATATAATAGCTTTTAAACATGCCTGATCATTTTTCACTTTACTTTAAAGGCATTGATACCATTAATCGCCAGGCTGTTTTATGTCATCGTGTTTTACGTACTCTACAACAGACGGCACAGATTTCCCAAACTATGGATCGTGAAACATGGGAGTCTCTGTTACTGTTTCTTTTGGCTATAAATGAAACTTTATTGGCACCACCCACCATTAAAGACGATGTTGGTGATCAATTGTGTGAGAGAGTTTTACAGGTGCTTTTTGAAGTTTGGCTTTTGGCTTGCGTAAGATGTTTTCCCTCACCCTCATTGTGGAAAACATTGCAGGAGTCTTGTGCTATGTGGCGTCATCGTGTGGCTTTAGTAGACCAATGGAATCGTGTTAATTTGGCTTTAACTGCAAGACTGTTGGAATTTACTTATGGTCCTGCTTTTCCGGAACTGAAAATATGTATGTTTTTAATTATCTATTACAAAAATTTGAATCTTTTTCTAAGTTAAATAATTTTTTTTACCTTTTAGCCGAAGAAGATGCTCAACTAATACCAGTTGGCATGACTAATGATTGTGTAGCCCAAACTTGGTATCGCTTTTTGCGTACTATTGGCAATCCCACAGCTCTATGTTCACCACATATTATCAGCAAATCTTCTCACTTTGTTCAGTGGGCTTTAACTCACGACAAAGGTGCCGAAACTTATCAACATCCTTGTCTACAAGCTCTACCCTTAATATTTCTAAAAGCTATTAAGGGTATTTCTAGTCAAGTTGATGCATTTTTAGGTAAGTATTATGTCTACGTAATTATAATTAAATGAATATTATTAAACGTTTTTAAGGTTGATGATAATGAACTGCATATTAATGGTATACATTACTTTTATTTGTTAATGTTGTCATAAGTATGTTGGTGGTTGAAGGTTTTAAGTTAATTTTTTAAATACTATTGTATATTCTGTCCATATATAGTTTTATTTGTTTAAGCTTAAGGAAAGTTTGAATTTAATTGGTATTGAAATTAGAATTAGAGAAAAATTAATGAATATTTAATGTGTATTCTATGTTTTGTTAAACATTATTACTAGACATGGAGCAAAACGTATCTTTTACGCCGGAACAGAACCGAGTCTAATATTCGGCTAAAAATCAATATTCGTCCCAAGACGAAACAAACCGAAATATTTCTAATGTAAAAACAATTTCCGAAATACATTTGTCAAGCACTCCCTTTACATGAAGAATTTTTTCTCAATCCGATTTTGCATCTTTATCTTTAACGGACAAGTGTTTTGTATGGAACAGTTGTTGTTGCAATAGTTCGACTGCGACCGATTGTTCTTTCCTGGGAAAAAAACTTTCGGTTTGTACAGATGTCGCTGAGTTGACTATCTTTGGCCGAATACGATTCGGGTCGTTCCGGAACGGAGATCCAATTATGTCCCAATGTGTTCTGAATTATTATGAAAAGGGAATTTATCGCCTCGACCTTGTTACCGTAAATAGAACCAAAAATCTAAAAAAAATCCAATTTATGAGCAAATCACAAATTTATTTTTTAATTTTTGCATTGAAATCGATAATGTATGTATACATATAACTGTAAAATGTCATTGAAAAAGATTGATAAAGAAAAGCTTTATTGCACTGTACAAATTTTAATTTTCAGATAAAACTACGTTTTTCCTCATTTTTGAAATATTTTGTAGAACTCTTCTAACAAATTTGGCATCGTTTTTAATGTTTCATATACGCCCGCTATTTCCACTATTTTTGAAATTCTCCCTCTGTATGGCGACGCCGAAAGTTCAATACTCATATTTATTTTGTTATACAAATGTTGTTGTTATAACATTAGGAAATAATTCACTTGTTTCAAATACTTCGAAAAAGCCGTATAAATTATCAATTATAACCGAAAATCAAAAGCTATGATTTAAACAGACCAAAACATACAAAAATCATGTGTTCTGTAAGGCAGTGGGTGACCAGCTTCCTTCCCGTACATCGTTTAATCCTTTTTTTTACTGTATATATTGAATAATCATTTTACGTTTACAATATTTCTGGAATTATTTTCGAATTTTATAAAAAAGCTTTCACATTTGAACTCATAGATTTACACTTCCTCAAAATTTTTACACTTTCAAACATTATTTCGAATTTTTGAAGTTAAAATTTTTAACGTTTAAAAGAAATTTAGTACAAATATTTTTGAAATTTTATTGGAGAGGGTGAACAGCTTCCTTCCCTTACATCTTTTAATTCTTTTTTTTACTGTATCTAATTAATAATCATTTTGGGTTTACAATATTTTTGGAATATTGTTCGAATTTTATAAAATTAACTTAAGCTTTTACATTTGAACTCATAGATTTACACTTCCTCAAAATTGTTAAACTTTCAAACATACATTTTTAAATTTTTTTAAAGATTAATAGAAATTTAGTGCAAATATCGAATTTTCAAAATTAAAATATTTAAATTCAGAGTTTCTTTACGATATGAAACTCTGATTTTTGAGAAACTCAATATTTTTAGAATCTACACTGATTTACAAATACTAATCTCTATTTAATTCTGATTTCAATACCTTTTCATTGTACGGTAAATAGTATTTTATTACATATACATCTGTACATTATTTTTAATTTGAATTTTAAATATTTATCACTTTTTCCTCTTATCACTTTGATGCCAAACCAAAAAAAAAAAAAATGGCCTTTCTTTAATACAAACAAAAAAAACTTTTTCAAAAAAAGGTATTTTTGTACCACATGTACGTACAGCTGAAGATGGTATTACCAATTTAATGGACATACGTTTAGCCCTAAATGAGGCCACCACAAATGGTACAACCACAAACACTTCAGCATCAACACATCAGCATCATCACCACCATAGTTTTTTTCACCATCATGGCAGTATTAGTATACACATGAATAATAGTAATATAACAAATAATAATAGTCAATCGGCTATGCAACACCAAAACCAATCGGCACAACATTCCCATATTCATAATTTCATAAGTGGCTCGGCTAGTTCAGCATTTAATGCTATAATGGGACATCACCATCATCATGGTAGCAGTGGTGGTGTTGCAACTGGCTCCACCACTAATGTACCATCTCCATCGACGGCGAGTGTTAATATTGGAAATACTTCTTCGACTGGCGCAACTGCGGCAAGTGGTAGTCAATCTGCTGGTGTTTTAGGTTCTATATCGTTTGGTCTGCCTTCAACAAGTGCAGGTGCTGGGCAAGATCAATTGCCGTCGCAGAATTTACCACATTCTCCTACGCCACCATTGCAAAGACGCTTGGCAAAAAGTTTCAGTGTTGCGCCAAATTTAACACAACAAAAGGGTGCGATATTTCGTTTACAACTAATTTTTCGTTTTAATTTTTTTTCGTAACCCCTGTAATTTTATTCATTTTTGCTAATTTTTTGCAACAAATATTTTTTGTAGCTTATGATTTGTTTAATTACACTAATATCTTGTTTTATTCTAGGTTTTAATCCAATTGTACGATTTTTTTTGCTTTTCGCGTTTGCTTTTAGTTCAACATTAAATTTATTGTAAATAACCCTACACACTATGTGTAAATATGTAATTAAGTAATTTTTATATGTTTATGTATATTTTTTTTTTTAGTTTTAAGTTTTATTTTTTAAGCGTTATCAATTGTTTATGGTTCAAAATTTACGCCCACAAAATTTAATTGTTTTGTTTTATAACACACAGCACATTATTGAGTTTTCAGTGCACTTGATTTTATTTTGTTTGTCAGTTAATATTATTCATTGGAGAAGAAGGTACCCAAAAGACCTGTATTTGTTTGTGAGTTTTTGTTTTCTCTCAAAATATGGTTTTGCAATTTGTAGCTTTTATTTTAATTGTTTAAATTTTAACCTTGATTGCTGTTTATAACAAATAAAATGATATAACGATCGTTTTATTTTTGAAACATTGTAGACATGCAATCTCATTTTGCATAAAATATTTTTTTTATAACATACGATAAAATAATATTTCTGTTGATCTGTATGTTAGAGCGTTACGGGACATTAAACAAGCTAATTTTTAATTCTATATTTGTGTTTTTTGCTTTTGAATTAAAACTGGTACAAAAACAAGAGTGTAGTAAATAATTTTTTTTCGCATCTCATTGTTGCGCCGAAAATTGTTATTAGACCATTTTTAATAAGAACAGGTTTGATACGAGGTTAAACTTGAAAGTCTTTGTATTAATGATTTTTTGCCGAATTTGAATTCATGTTTAGTTTAATTAGAGAATTTCGCATAGCGTAGTATGTACTTCGCATTTTGTGTCATTTGATAGAAGTTATATTTTGTGTAAAGTAAGTGAGGATATGTGTACTTGCAGCTACTGAGTAAGTAACATATATTAAATATAGAAAGTTAAAACATTTTAGTTGATAATTCCAAACAAATCAAGAAATTATCATAAACTAATTTTTTAAACAAACATTATAGCATGTATTTAAGGTCTCACTTCACAAAAATGCTTTTATCAGGTTTATGTTGATTTTGGGGTGAATTTACATATTTGGGAAATGATTTATTAACTTGTTACCCTTTATTTCCTCTAAAATTTTTGCATGGTTTAAAACTAAATCAAAGTGTGATGCTAATACATAAATAATGTCCAAATTCCGATATGCATAATTCCAAAAATCAGCACGATTTACTCAATAACATATAAGGAAATGAATTTTGGAAATGCTGTCATCGAGGGTTATTAAGTTGGATTTAGGATGATTTTTTTTTTGAATTCTCAAAATTGATGGCAAGGGTACGTAACCAAAAAACCAGAGTATCCCACTCGATTTAAGTAAGTCCCTAGTCGACCTATATCTTCATATAGGAAGCTTAACGTTTAAAAGACTTCACGATATGAGTTTTAATTGGTACTCCACCAGTAACGAAGAGTTTTAATGTTCTCCACCAAGGTTTATCAAATTAAAAGACACGCGGTTGGTGCAAACGACGTAGAACAGGAACCGTTATACGAAGCCTTACATCACACACGTGCCAGAGTGAGACGCAAAATTGTCGAAGGCAAAAAACTAAAACGGGTCTGATTGCACTTAAAAAATAATTACAATGACGCGCCAGTTGTTAATCAACCCAGGCATACTTTACGACAGCGAACAACTAGGAGATGTCTACAAGTGGGCTCTGGTTATCGAGGAACTACTAGAAGAACTTAACAACTTATAATTCCATACATATGATTATGCCGACGACTTTGGCATCCCACGTGGATACACGTTCTTGGGTTGAATCGGAATTTGCCCGATTTTGGAGTTTATAATACCCCTAATTCGATTCGAAAGGAAATCGTTTCGAATTAAATGTATTTTGCCCACAAATTCGAACATTTTCGTTTTTGGATTGAGTTACGCAGTAACCCAGTAACCGCACTGAACTTAAGTCCAAACGGTTAATTTCTCTATCTCAATTATTTCTATCGCTCAGAAAGGGTAACTTGATAATTCTTACTGGATTATTCACTGGACACTGTGGTTTAAAGTATCACCAATTTATTTTAGGTAATGTTGAGAATGAACAGTGCAGTTTTTGTGAACTTCATTCTGCAGAACTAATTGGTACGGAAGGGCCTTTATGGCAACGGGGTCGTAATTGATCTCTCATAAAATAGAATAGTTGACTTCATACGTAAAGTTCATTTTAAAACCTCTTCAATAGCCTATTTTGAATTTTTCAAAAATAACTGGATACAGTCTTTAATAGTAAATTTGTAAATTAATTAATTATTCAACACAATGTACCACTTTACATTCTATGTATTAATAAACATAAAATTATGAAACAATTTATTAAATTGTTTTGTGTGTAATATGAAACAGCAGCTTGCATTTTAATTATAAATTATTACACATACTATTGTAACTGAAAATACTTAATGTGTGAAAATATTTTGCAGAATATATGCAATTGAATTAATGTAAAATTAAACAGTATGTATTCACAATTGGATCATTTGGTTACCTTCTCCTTCTATGGTTATTTTTTTTAATTATAAAAAAAAAATAATTTAATTTCATTTGTATTAACATTTGCTTAATTTTCATTATAAAAAATTTAATATTTTTTAAGGTCTTAGTAAATCAGCTCTAATTGGTTTGACGAGTTCTCGTTCATCTACAGCTGCTGCTCCAGCACCTCTGACTCCAACTTCAGGACCACCCTCTAGCAGTAGCTTGAGTTGTAAGTACTTGTTACTCTACTATATAATATTAAAATAACTAAATACGTTCATTCATATACATTTCCTTCTATTTAGCTTTACCCTCTTTGGGCTTAGAACAAAGACCACCATTAGCTGCTGCTAGACCTAAATGCAACAGCATTTTGCACTTATTTGGTGAATGGTTATTTGAAGCAGCCCATATTGGTGGCGATTCCTGGTTAATAAATACTAAAAGTAAGTTTATTTCACTTACATATAATTGCCGAAATTTAATGCTTTCTTTTTAATTGCAGAACAAGCTTCTGAGGCCAGTAAACGTCCTTCCTCTATGATTATGGAGAATCGTAAGGGTAGCATATCTTTATCGCAACCTAACTCTTTAAATGATCCTTCAAGTTTGCCTCCCACATTAACTATAGATAAATATGAATCGGGTAGGGCTGAAGCAATTGGTACATTGTGTAAAATTTTCTGTGCTAAAAAGACGGGCGAAGAAATTTTACCCGTTTATTTGGCTCGTTTTTATATGGCCCTACAGCAATGCTTAAAAATTACCGAAAATAAAGAATGTGATGAAACTTTGTCCAGCATCTTACTTAATTCGGCAGATCTATTTCGTTTAGATTTAGATGGCATTCACGTTTTATTGCCCTCATTTATAGCTGCTTTAGAAATTGTTTTGCCAGCCAAAGATTTGAAAATCAAAACTCAAGCTATGCAATTTAATAAAATTGAGTTGAGAAGATCAGCTATACAAATTTTACTATCGATTTTAACATTGCCGCTACATTTTCAAACGCTGCCCATAAGGGATCTAACAAATGAGTCTTCGGAAAAGTAATTTAATCCGAAATTTATATAAAAATTAAACGAAAATTTAAAACTATTTCTCGTTTGTCCTTATAGAGTTGTCACTTTTATTCAACTAAAACCCCGATTGATTAATATTCTAATGAATGCTTTGCAAGTGGAAACCGATGCTCAAAATACTCACATGTTATTAGGTGGTCTTTTGTTGACAGTACAAGATGCTGTTACCTTTGAGGATACCGAATCTTTAACGGCTGATCATAATCTGCATCATGGTTCACCCTCTCCTGGCCAGGGAAATGCTGAAACAAATGTTTTAAGTTCAGGTACATAAATAATATAAATCTTCTTCGTATAATATATGAAATTCTAGCGTTTATGCTAAAACTTTTATATACTAGTAAAAAACTATATAAAATGTTTCTGAATTTTATACTTTTTTCTTATTAAATCTATTTTTTTTATAATTATTTACATATACTTGCATTTTTTCTTAAATATTTGGTTTTTAATTTTATTTATTTTTTTTCTTTTACATTTTATTTCATGTCTTCTTTTTGTTGGCTTTTATGCATTTCATCATTATTTGTGCGTTACTTTATTTGTTTTATTATCAAAAAAAAATATATATATTTATTTGTACGAGTAGCTTGTTCGGAGCGTTCCGCTTCAATAGCTAGTGTTGGTAATAGTAGCTTAGGTGCTCATAGTACCGTCACTATTGGCAATTCAGTAGCTGCTGGTAGTTCAACGGCAGCCGATTCATATCATGGTTCGGCCACATTAAATGCCCGTGATAATACATCACAACATGAATATCCCAGTTTAACACTATTTGATGATTTACCACTGGAAGTATTACATGAATATGAAACAGCTACTGGTTATGGTAATTTTATTATAATTTGATTTATTTATTTATTGAGCTTAACATCTTTGCCTGTAACTTGCAATATTATTAACATTACAATGAAATTGTTTAAATATTTGTAATTGTTTTCTATTCAGATAATGCTCATGCTCTGTTTGTTCATGCCACCTATTTGGTGTGCCATCGTTTGATTTCATCTTGGCGTACTGACTTAAATGTTTCATTGGCTGCCTTGGAATTGCTTTCGGGATTGGCTCGTTTGTTTATAAGAGACTCGGGTAAGTTTTTTTATTTCATTTATTTAATTTTCGTTTTATTTTCTGAGTTGTTTTGCTATACATTTGAATATATCTTTGATCTATTTTCTTTTTGGTTTTGGGTTGAATGTTTTTTTTTTGTTGTTTCATCTATTTTTTCTTAATTTGATGCGGGTTAAATTTCATTTTCATTTATGTGACGATCTATATTTACTTACAAAATGCTTTTGCAATGAAAATAATGATTTTTTTTTGTATATAATAAAAATTATGTGCTGTTTTTCTAATCCAAAAGAGTACTCTGAGTGGAAATTTAACATGTGTTAATTCCAATCAAAGCACTCGTTTGCTATAGAAAAACAGCACATTAATACTTTGTAAATATTTTCCCCTCAAATCCATATTATAAACAATTTTGAAATGTGTTTGCCTTAAAAGAGCTTAAAATAAAACATTTGCATTTGGCATTTAATTTGTAAACACTTTTGCCCATATTATTTGTACTGCTGTTATGCTACTGTTATGCTAATTCTTGAAAAAGTGATGAGCATGACCATGACTGGAAGAAAGAGAATGTAATCAATTTACACTTAAAAAATTAAATGATATTCATGAAAACATCACTGCACTGAACACAAAGCTGGGTTGTAAATCAATATAAATAGTTAAGAAAAAAATCATTAATGACGGATTAAGCCAACTGCTCTCATTGTCATTGAATGTGTGGAAAGCTTCAACTATCTTGGCAGCTTTATAAGTAACAAGAGTGGAGCTCAACTGGATGTTGTTAGGAGAATAAATAAAGTTTTTACTGTAATGTCTTAATTTAAAATTTGGCTAGAAAAGTTTGCAGCCTAGTCCCGGTCCACACTGTGAAACATTTTCTGCAAAACATTTTTCAATTCTCTTTTGAAACTACATTCGTGTCCACATAGTGAAGTCTTTGCTTTTCAGTTTTTGACATTTCTGTATAGTACGAATACGAACGAATAAATGTGGATGACATACTCAACAAAAACTTCATGTACATGAAACAAAGTTCCCTTTTTCATTCCTCTTTCCCCTTTCATCAACAAACTCAAATGTTTTGCAGCAAATGTTTCACAGTGTGGACCTGGACTTAGGAATGACATTTTTTTCAGTGTAAAATTTAAATTTTTGGGTATAAAAATTTAATAAATTCAATGTAAATTTTAATCGAATAAAAGATTTCTATAGACATTTTAATTTATAGAAACTTGAATTGACTGATCAAATATCTATAGAAATTTTAATCGAACTAAAAATTTCAATACAAAATTTTAATCGAATAAAAAATTTTTATAGACATTTTTATTATTAAAATTCTATAGAAATTTGAATCGGTTCAACAAACATCTATAGAGAATTTATTCGATTAAATAATTTTCTATAGAAATTTTAATCGAATAAAAAATGCCAATACAAATTTCAATCGAATAAATAAATTCAATATAAATTTTAATCGAATAAAAAATTAATATAGAAATAAAATTAATGCTTTAAAATTAAAATCGAAATAAAAAAATTCAATATAAATTTTAATCGAATAAAAATTGGAATCGATTGAACATTTTAATGGAATAATTTGATAGTCTTTTTGATTGATACTGTTCTGGAAAATTTCTCCAACTGAACGTTAAATGAAATAAATGTAACAATTCAAGGTTTGCAATAACTCAAGTTTCGTCTTTCGATACTCTTCGTTGTTCCGAGCATCCATAATTAGGACTTTTTGATATTGGAATATTATAAGCCCAACATTAGTTTGAACTTATAACAATTAAATCCTTGGAATCTCCACTGGTTTCACTGAGTAATTTTTCAATAGATCCAGTAGGTTAGAATATACATAATTTTTACTAAACTTTATCCAATTGATAAAAAAATTTTTTATAAAAAAATTCTATTTTTTGATCAGACTTTGTTCAAATTTGACACACATATACGCTTTGAATCCATTTTGACATTTTCCTTTTTTGTCAAAAAATGCTTCAGAAAATTGCATTTGCATTAAGAATAAATTGTATTTATTTTAAAATATCCCATTGCAGTTCTACGATTTGAGGAGAAGATAACTTTTCATATGGTTACCGAATCAACAAAATCCACAATTTTACAAGATATGAATACATAAACTCATACATGTTTGTATGAGAAAATGGCGGATTTTTCTATAAGCATTTTTTATCTTGATTACTAAACATTTCACATTTTAATTAAAAAATAGTAAACATTAAATAGGTAGAAATTTGTCAAAACTGCATTAGAAAATTGCATTTGCATTATGAATGCTCTTTTAAATGTGAATATTATTTTTTAGCCGCACAATTTAAAGAAGTCATAATAAAAATTCACATGGTTCCCGAATCAACCAAATCTGATCTCAGCTTTACAAGATATCTTTTTCAAATATCGAAATTGGAATTTCATAATATGAAAATTTAAATATGGAAATGCAGGGTATATGTGTGTCAAAAATTTAAAAAATCTGAAGACCTAAGATACATTTTTGGGTGATATACGCTGGAATGAATGTTATATAACATCTCACATAAATCAACATTTCTAATAAATATTCTCTCATGTAAACAAATTGTGCATATGCTAAATGAAATGTTTAACTCTTCTTATCATTCATTACTATTTTGTAAAATGGATTAAGTGTGGCTTTAATTTTTCTTGTATATTATTTTGTATTTTGTTAATTTACAAAAATTATGCAAAGTTTTTTTTATATCCTAACAAATGTGTTTTTCTTGTTGTTTTATTCTCTTTTTTTAATACTAATCCTTGGACACGATTTTTATTCCTTCTTTTTTACTATTACTATTTTTGCACACAAATAAACATCTTTTTTTTTATAAACATTTTTTGATTTTTATTACAATTAACAAAACATTTCATCAAATCATAATTATACATTCAACTGACATTTTTTGTTTGTAATATTGTGATGTTTTTTCCGTTATATTCCCCCTCTATTTTGTTTTTTTTACTTTTCACTTAAACCCCATAATTCCCATTTGTATAAACAAACAAAAAAATAACACTGCCAAATTAATAAATGCTGCAGCCAGGAAATTTACAAACGGTAATTAATAACTAAACTATAACTAACACTGGTTCTTTTTTCGTTTTTTTCTTTCTCTTTCTACTACTCATGCTACATGTTTTTTTAATTCACACATAAAAACTACTTGAATGAATTGAAATTTTCCCAAAAACAATCCTAAAAAAATCCTTAAAAATAAATATAAAAAATTGGGTCATAATTGGGTTTACATCATAAAACATATTCATGTTTTTCTTTTTCTTTGTACATTTTTATTTTCAAACCAAACTCAAATCAAAACATACATACAAATTCACATTTCAACCTCAATAATGTTAAAACAAAACCAAAAAACTGATTTCAATACCAAAAACAAATTGAACTCAAATCACACATAATGTAAAAAAAATACCTAGAAAACTTAGTAAAAATTGAAGAACCAAGTCAAAATCTTACGATAATTTCCACAGACGCCTTGGAATGTAAGCGTGCAGTTAAATGGATTTGCGACTACATCTGTTACCAATGTTCTCGTCCACCACCGGCTCACAGTAAAGATCTACACAGTACCATAGTGGCAGCCTTTCAATGTACTTCTGCTTGGCTTATGCAGCATCCGTATCTGCTACAGGACAAGGATTGCCTGCAAACTGTTTTAGAAGTGGTCGAATTGGGCATTTCGGGTACAAAAAGTATTGGAAAATCTGGAGATATACCCAAGTTTAAGGATGAAAAGGAATTGAAACCAGCCTCAATGCGTGTGCGTGATGCTGCCGAAGCTTTGTTGACTATAATATTGGAACAAGTTGGTTATTTTCCCAGTGAATGCGGTCCGGAATCTATATCTTCACTATTGGATGAAGTGGCTTTAATGAAACACTGTAACTCTTTGGATTCTACCAATAGTTCTTCGATCACCACGGAACAAGCCATTTCAAAGTTTAAATATTTTGTAACAGAAAACTCTACGATTTTGGCTTTGTTGGAGGAACCTTTGGGCAACGACCAAGATCCCCAGCCCACTGTAACATGTAAGATTGGGAAAATTAGTATAAAATATTAATTTGGAAATATGATTTATTTTTAACTGATTGTAATGCTTTTAGTATTAATTCGCGGCCCCTTTGGACGTCATGCCTGGACAATGCAATTGCGTCATTTGCCCCGCAGTAAATCTGGCACAAAATATCATGCTGTCAATCCCGGACGACCCATACCCATGAATGAAGTACCACAGCGTATTGAATTTGATCAGAAACATTTTCCCGAAGGCGTTGAAAAAGTTACACCCTGTGTAGCAGACTTCTCTATACCCACTTTCGAACAGATACGCGAACAATATGGCCAAGATAATATAAAACAATTGGAAACTATGCTGGAAAATCAAACTATACAGGAAAAATTGGCATGGGCTGAAACTGATAACAGTTCGGATTCTTTATCACATGCTCAGGAAAGTTGTCCACCTTCCGTGTGTCACGAATTTCAAGCAGCCCGTTTGTTTCTATCGCATTTCGGATTTCTAACCTTTGAGGAGAGAAATCCAAATAGTCCGGCAGAAACATTGGGAGCTCCGCCTCAAAGACCCTTAATTGTATTGGATACGAAACGTACCAACTTTGCTGCTGAATTGAATGCTTTGGACAAGTTGAGTGCCAGAACTTATGATACTGTTCATGTATTTTATGTTAAATCTGGCCAAACCACAGCTGATGAAATAGTGGGCAATATGAATGAAGAAAATATACGCACATTGGATCCACATTTTGGCAATATGTTATTGACTTTAGGTAAGCTTAAGTTTTATAGGTTTAGATCGAAAAAATCTTCAACATTATTTTCGTTAGGTTGGCCCGTTGATATAGCTGAGCATTCTGGCTGGTCTGGTTTAGTTTCCACTTCCTGGTCCCTAAAGACTGCTACACAAAAGTCTGAAGATAAACCCCAAAATCGATCTCAACCCCTGGATATGAAGTTCAATGGTGAATCCAAAGTTTTATATTGGGCTGATGTGGCTTCCGAAATCGCTTTTGTAGTACCCACAGAATGGAACTTACGTTCCGATACAGATGGTTGCTGTGTTTCTTCGAGTTCCACAGATCAATCGACAAATGTTTGGTCACGTAGCACTGAAACGAATTCGACTTTGGGCGAAGCAAATAAAAATGTTCCACAAAGATCACGAAATATGTCATTGGAATTGGATAAGTCTAAAGATCCTGTGCCACCGACTAGACGCAAGGCTAACGCTATGAAACCTTCATTGTTGGCTCAACCACCAGCAAAAATTTATTTAGTTTGGCTGGAATCCTTTGAGGATCTCTTGAATTTTCCAATTGGTAAGATACTTGACTCACAACTTACAAATCATCTAACATGTTGCCAATATTTTGATATAAATCATGAAAATTAAAATTTTCCAGAGGATTTATTGCCGTATACAAAAACGGGAGAAGAAGCAAATATTTTACAAATACCACGAGCCTGTGATGTTCATGTTATTTTTATACATGCTTTGCAATCTGGCCTCTTAAGAGTCAAGTTGCAAGGTCCTCCAGGTCGTATGAGTTTTGCCACACCTTTGGTAGATGGCATGGTATTAAGCCGAAGAGTAGTGGGTAATCTTGTGAGACAGACAGCTCACAATATGGCTAAAAGAAGGCGCTTAGACAATGAAGGGTAAATTTCTACATTTCATTCAACTGAATATATTTTATACTTATACCCTTTATACCCTTTTTTTTTTTTTTTTTTTTTTTTAAATTACAGTTTCCAGCCACCCCATGTTAGACGTCGTCTGAAAGTACAGGACATTGTACAAAAATATAAAATGGATTTGTCTGAGCCAGAACTGTTGGCTCATCTTTTTAAATCCTCATTTTAAATACAGTATTTCTCGAATTATATTCGTATTATTTTTTTTAAAACTTATTTATGCATGTGCGCGAAACAAAACTTTGTACTTTTAAAGTATAGTTTTTAATTGTTTTCTAATTCTATCTACTATAAGTAATTTATTATTTTCTTTTGGTTTTGGGTGATTTTTTACTTATTATTACTTATTCAATAATTCTTCGTTTAACTCCAATATTAATTTTAGTTTTTTACTTAGCTGCTAAGTAATGTATTTCATACAAATATCGCATTTTCTTTTACTTAAATATAGAATATAGTATTTATTTTTTCATAACATATTAATGATTGTTGTTTTATTTTAACTACAAGTCATTATTTATTGCTCTCCAGCTAAACTGAATGGACACATTCTTAGGCTGAGAAAATAGTCGAAAGTTTTAAGGACTGGACTGTAAATCTGGGAGAATCTAAGTGACAAAGGCATATAAAGGCAAACTGAACTGACTTTTTAAATAATTTCATTGGTTATGTATTATGTGCGATATGTGGTGTAATTCGATTCGAAATAAAACATTTTCGAATTTCCATGGATAAAGCATACAAATTATTGTAATGATTTTCGTTTCTTATCCAATTAAAAAAATAACAACACATCGCACAACCACACTATATAATTTTGAAATTTCAAAGTACTCCATTTTGGCAAAACTGTTTGTGACACAGATATGTCTAAAACGACTCAAATCGGTTTAAAAAACTACCACGCTGTTTACTCGGATTTAGATCTTCCTTCACACAAGAGTTCCAAATAGAACCATGCTAGTTAATTTTTGTATGACTGGAGGAACCAATGTTTAAAATTTTATAAAAATTGGCTTAATATCACTGTGCGACAGTCCAAAACGGCGGGGGTTCTGCGATTCTGGAGAAAATAAGCTGAAGTAAAAAAAACTCAAATATCTTAAATCGTTAAATAAGCCCTCATATTTTATACCAAAAATCGATTTTTAATATAAAAAACTCATATATCTTAAAACGTTAATAACTTTGTAGATACTGTGATTCTAAGGAAAACAAGCTCAATCTGTGATCACTCATATTTTATACCAAAAATAGATTTTTATATAAAAAACTCAAATATCTTAAATCGTTAATAACTTTTTAAATACTGCGATTATAGAGAAAATAAGGTTAATCTGTGATCACTCATATTTTATACCAAAATCGATGTTTACTATAAAAAACTCAAATCGTTAATAACTTTGTAAATACTGCGATTCTAGGGGAAAAAAATGTTAATCTCTGATCACTCATAATTTATACCAAAAATCAATTTTCAGTATAAAAAACTCAAATATCTTAAATCGTTAATAACTTTGTAAATACTGCGATTCTAGGGAAAATAAGGTCAATCTGTGATCACTCATATATTATATCAAAAATCGATTTTAGTATAAAAAACTCAAATATCTTAAATCGTTAATAACTTTGTAAATACTGCGATTATAGAGAAAATAAGGTTAATCTGTGATCACTCATATTTTATACCAAAAATAGATTTTAGTATAAAAAACTCAAATATCTTAAATCGTTAATAACTTTGTAAATACTGCGATTCTAGGGAAAATAAGGTCAATCTGTGATCACTCATATTTTATACCAAAAATAGATTTTTAGTATAAAAAACTCAAATATGTTAAATCGTTAATAACTTTGGTAATACTGCGATTCTAGGGAAAATAAGGTCAATCTGTGATCACTCATATAAAAATCGATTTTTGGTATGAAAACTCAAATATGTTAAATCGTTGATAACTTTGTAAATACTGCGATTCTAGGGAAAATAAGGTCAATCTGTGATCACCAGGGAAACCAAAATATGCAAATGCATGTTTTTTCTGGTGAGTCTAATGAGAACATGGATAAGATATTTACACGTTTCAGAACTATTTAAGAATTTTGGCATCGATTTGTTAGTGCATATTTTTGCATATTTTACCCTTAAATACATATTTTTGCATATATTTGTTTTAAGAGCATATTTATGTCATATTTTGCGTTTTTAGAGCATATTTTACTGTTTAATAGCATATTTTGAGTTTATCAAAAACAAATTTTGTCTTACTTATTTTTCGCTGTTGTGTTACAGGTTTTTACTTCCTTTGTTTAAAATTCAAAATTGAAAAATAGATGGCTTTTCACCAAAAGAAAAATTTAAAAAACAGAATTTTATTTTTAAAATTTAAAATAACAATTCAAAAAATTTTTTTCACCTAAAAATATTTAAATTTTTTATTTTGAAGTATAATTAGGTGAAGGGTATATAAGATTCGGCACAGCCGAATATAGCTCTGTTACTTGTTTTAATATAAAATAAGCACTATTTTAATAATAGCTCCATCTAAATATCAAATTTTAGGTCTAATTCAAACTTAACCGATCTAAGTGTTAAAGAAATATTGTCTTTTAAACTTGCTCCTGTAACATCAGTTGATGTCGAAAGAACATTTTCTATGTTTAAAAATGTTTTCAGATCCAATAGACAACGATTTTTATTTGAAAATTTAAGTAAATTTTTTTTGGTTAAAAATTATGTAAAAGTTTGTTTTTTTAAGAGCATATTTTTTAAATTTTAAGAGCATATTTTAAAGTTTTTACTGCATATTTAAAGCGCCTAAAACGCTTTTTTTAGAGCATATTTCCGGTTTCCCTGGTGATCACTCATGTTTTATACCAAAAATCGATTTTTACTATAAAAAAATCAAATATCTTAAATCGTTAATAACTTTATAAATACTGTGATTCTAAGGAAAACAAGCTCAATCTGTGATCACTCATATTTTATACCAAAAAAGATTTTTAGTATAAAAAACTCAAATATCTTAAATCGTTTATAACTTTGTAAATACTGCGATTCTAGGGAAAATAAGGTCAATCTGTGATCACTCATATTTTATACCAATAATCGATTTTTAGTAAAAAAAATCAAATATCTTAAATCGTTAATAACTTTGTAAATACTGCGATACTAAAGAAAATAAGGTCAATCTGTGATCACTCATATTTTATACCAAAAATAGATTTTTAGTATAAAAAACTCGAATATCTTAAATCGTTAATAACTTTGTATATACTGCGATTCTAGGGAAAATAAGGTCAATCTGTGATCACTCGTATTTTATACCAAAAATAGATTTTTAGTATAAAAAACTCAAATATATTAAATCGTTAATAACTTTGTATATACTGCGATTCTAGGGAAAATAAGGTCAATCTGTGATCACTCGTATTTTATACCAAAAATAGATTTTTGGTATTAAAAACTCAAATATCTTAAATCGTTAATAACTTTGTAAATACTGCGATTCTAGGGAAAATAAGGTCAATCTGTGATCACTCATATTTTATACCAAAAATCGATTTTTACTATAAAAAAATCAAATATCTTAAATCGTGATTTAAGAAAAACAAACAGAAATAGACTTTTAATATAATAAACTCAAAATCTTTAAATCGTTAATAACTTTGTAGATACTGCGATTTTAAGGAAAACAAGCTCAATCTGTGAGCGCCCATATTTTATACCAAAAACATATTTTTGGTATAAAAAACTCAAATATCTTAAATCGTTAATAACTTTGTAAATACTGCGATTCTAGAGAAAATAAGGTTAATCTGTGATCACTCGTATTTTATACCAAAAATAGATTTTTAGTATAAAAAACTCAAATATCTTAAATCGTTAATAACTTTGTAAATACTGCGATTCTAGGGAAAATATGGTTAATCTGTGATCACTCATAGTTGCTGCCAAAAATAGATTTTTAATATAATAAACTCAAAATCTTTAAATCGTTAATAACTTTGTAGATACTGCGATTTGAAGGAAAACAAGCTCAATCTGTGAGCGCCCATATTTTATACCAAAAACATATTTTTGGTATAAAAAACTCAAATATCTTAAATCGTTAATAACTTTGTAAATACTGCGATTCTAGAGAAAATAAGGTTAATCTGTGATCACTCATATATTATATCAAAAATCGATTTAAGTATAAAAAACTCAAATATCTTAAATCGTTAATAACTTTGTAAATATTGCGATTATAGAGAAAATATGGTTAATCTGTGATCACTCATGTTTTATACCAAAAATCGATTTTTACTATAAAAAAATCAAATATCTTAAATCGTTAATAACTTTGTAAATACTGCGATTATAGAGAATATAAGGTTAATCTGTGATCACTCATATTTTATACCAAAAATAGATTTTTAGTATAAAAAACTCAAATATCTTAAATCGTTAATAACTTTGTAAATACTGCAATTCTAGAGAAAATAAGGTTAATCTGTGATCACTCATAAAAAAAGATTTTTTTAGGGAAAATAAGGTCAATCTGTGATCACTCATATTTTATACCAAAAATAGATTTTTAGTATAAAAAACTCAAATATGTTAAATCGTTAATAACTTTGTAAATACTGCGATTCTAGGGAAAATAAGGTCAATCTGTGATCACTCATATTTTATACCCAAAATAGATTTTTAGTATAGAAAACTCAAATATCTTAAATCGTTAATAACTTTGTATATACTGAGATTCTAGGGAAAATAAGGTAAATCTGTGATCACTCATATTTTATACCAAAAATAGATTTTTAGTATAAAAAACTCAACTCATCTTAAATCGTTAATAACTTTGTAAATACTGCGATTCTAGAGAAAATAAGGTTAATCTGTGATCACTCATATTTTATACCAAAAAAAGATTTTTAGTATAAAAAACTCAAATATCTTAAATCGTTAATAACTTTGTAAATACTGCGATTCTAGGGAAAATAAGGTCAATCTGTGATCACTCATATATTATACCAAAAATCAATTTTCAGTATAAAAAACTCGAATATCTTAAATCGTTAATAACTTTGTAAATACTGCGATTCTAGAGAAAATAAGGTTAATATGTGATCACTCATATTTTATACCAAAAATCGATTTTTACTATAAAAAACTCAAATATATTAAATCGCTAATAACTTTGTAGATACTGTGATTCTAAGGAAAACAAGCTCAATCTGTGATCACTCATATTTTATACCAAAAAAGATTTTTAGTATAAAAAACTCAAATATCTTAAATCGTTAATAACTTTGTAGATACTGTGATTCTAGGGAAAATAAGGTCAATCTGTGATCACTCATATTTTATACCAAAAATAGATTTTTATTATAAAAAACTCAAATATCTTAAATCGTTAATAACTTTGTAAATACTGCGATTATAGGGAAAATAAAGTCAATCTGTGATCACTCATATTTTATACCAAAAATATATTTTTAGTATAAAAAACTCAAATATCTTAAATCGTTAATAACTTTGTAAATATTGCGATTCTAGGGAAAATAAGGTCAATCTGTGATCACTCATATTTTATACCAAAAATCGATTTTTACTATAAAAAACTCAAATATCTTAAATCGTTAATAACTTTTTAAATACTGCGATTATAGAGAAAATAAGGTTAATCTGTGATCACTCATATTTTATACCAAAAAAAGATTTTTAGTATAAAAAACTCAAATATCTTAAATCGTTAATAACTTTGTAAATACTGCGATTCTAGAGAAAATTAGGTTAATCTGTGATCACTCATATTTTATACCAAAAATAGATTTTTAGTACAAAAAACTCAAATATCTTAAGTCGTTCATAACTTTGTAAATACTGCGATTATAGAGAAAATAAGGTTAATCTGTGATCACTCATATATTATACCAAAAATCAATTTTCAGTATAAAAAACTCGAATATCTTAAATCGTTAATAACTTTGTAAATACTGCGATTCTAGAGAAAATAAGGTTAATATGTGATCACTCATATTTTATACCAAAAATAATAACTTTGTAGATACTGTGATTCTAAGGAAAACAAGCTCAATCTGTGATCACTCATATTTTATACCAAAAAAGATTTTTAGTATAAAAAACTCAAATATCTTAAATCGTTAATAACTTTGTAGATACTGTGATTCTAGGGAAAATAAGGTCAATCTGTGATCACTCATATTTTATACCAAAAATAGATTTTTATTATAAAAAACTCAAATATCTTAAATCGTTAATAACTTTGTAAATACTGCGATTATAGGGAAAATAAAGTCAATCTGTGATCACTCATATTTTATACCAAAAATATATTTTTAGTATAAAAAACTCAAATATCTTAAATCGTTAATAACTTTGTAAATATTGCGATTCTAGGGAAAATAAGGTCAATCTGTGATCACTCATATTTTATACCAAAAATCGATTTTTACTATAAAAAACTCAAATATCTTAAATCGTTAATAACTTTCTATAAACTGCGATTCTAGGGAAAATAAGGTCAATCTGCGATCACTCATATTTTATACCAAAAATCGATTTTAGTATAAAAAACTCAAATATCTTAAATCGTAAATGACTTTGTAAATACTGTGATTCTAGAGAAAATAAGGTTAATCTGTGATCACTCATAATTTATACCAAAAATTAATTTTCAGTATAAAAAACTCAAATATCTTAAATCGTTAATAACTTTGTAAATACTGCGATTCTAGAGAAAATAAGGTTAATCTGTGATCACTCATAATTTATACCAAAAATCAATTTTCAGTATAAAAAACTCAAATATCTTAAATCGTTAATAACTTTGTAAATACTGCGATTCTAGGGAAAATAAGGTTAATCTGTGATCACTCATATTTTATACCAAAAAACGATTTTCAGTAAAAAAAATCAGATTTCTTAAATCGTTAATAACTTTGTAAATACTGCAATTCTATATAAAATTTTATAAAATATTGGTCGCATACATTTTATTTTAAATTCCTTTTTATTATTTTTCTTATAACGGAACACATAGTAAGCATATTGAAATTTTTATTTAACCAGTTTATTTGTTCATTATTTTTATTTTGATCAATACATATTAATCAGGTGTAAATCATTGCTGTTACAATTCATGTAGATACTTTGTTTAGTATTCATATTACAATTAATGCAGAAATTTATTACAACTCATTACCGGAACTTGAAATCTTTGCAACAAATCTTAAAAACATTTAAAGACAAGAATAGAAAACTAAGTGCTCAAATAAAAGTATTATACGAAGTATTGTGGTCAAAACGACTATAGGAGTCTCTATAAAATGCTATACAATTATTGAATGTTTTTAGATTTTGGTTCCAGATTTAGATGTACAAAATATGTGCGTATTTGTTGATCCATTATTTTATCTGTTGCCCACTAAATTTCTTTAGATAGGTGGCAAATAGTTTGACAAAATAAATGTACTCCCTAGACTTAATGTCGAGCATAAAACATATTGCAATGTTTATAGTGCTTCTCTTTATTGACCACCCAACATATTACCATTATTTGGAACTTGAACTACAAAGTCATGGTCAAACATGCTACGCACAAATACAATTTAAAAAAAAAAAAAAATCAGGCAATTCCACACAATCGTAAAATCAAAATAAACGACGAATGCGATTTTTTTCTTTAGCTTGTAAATCTGTAAAATGCCAACATTCATCCAACAACCAAAAAAAGCAAAACTGAACGAAAAAAAATACAGAAATAAATAAATAAATAAATAAATAAATAAAAGAGCTGAAGTAAATAATACTTCTGTAAATGATTTTAATTAAAACGCAAGTATAATATTTCCCCTCAACTTCAACTGAACTAGCAACAACTGAGACACGGCTACAAAGCAAGGAAAAAAATCTAGCTGAGAATAATTTTCCAAGCTGAGTTTAAGTTGATTTAGGCAAGACGAAGAAAAAAAAGGAAACTTTAAAAAGCTGTAAAAGAAGAGAGAGATGTATGTGATACTACTTGACTTGACTATGTCCAGTGCCATTTATCACTTTGATAAATGTTGCAATATATGGCTCATAAATTCAATAACACGTACCTCTTCTTAAACTTCTAGTTATACCAATACTATACGAGTTGCTTGATGTTTGTATATTTTGTGTTGTTGCAAAAAAAAAAAAATGAAAGAAATGAAGAAAAAAAAACACCCATACTAAAAACTCACTACTCTGATACATTTAGATAGAATGTGAATTGTTATGGTTTTAAATTGGTGAAATCAAACTTTTAATATTAACTCTAAGTATTTGTATACCTGTATGTGTTGTGGGCTTTGTTGATGTATGAGTGTTAAAGATTGTCGTCCACTTTGTAACTATTAAACTATGAAACACACTGCACACAGACGACGGAAAACTTAAAAGTTTTTATAAAAGTCACTCAGAAGTTTAAATAATACTTCGAGTAATAATGGCGTTTTCATTTCTGACATAAATTATGCCTTATTCTGCCTTTTACCATTCTTTGCTTTCTTTTATGAAAAAACATTTTCAAATAATGTTGCCCCAATACTTCGAAAATATGCTACTGTTTCACCCTCAATTTTATCAGAGGGTTAGAAAGACACCAGTTTTTAATTAGCCTTTCTAGTTATTATTTTTGAAGTTCATTTGTCTTAATGAAATTGTTTTTTTGTATTTTTTGATTAAAAGCAGAGTACGGAAATAAACAAATCGAAACGTTTGCTATCGTTTTGTTTTGTTCTTTTCAGTGAGTAAAACAAAAACCAAAAGACATACAATGAGAATGATTGTCCCATTATGTTTTGTATTGTTTTTGCTCATGAGCGCAAACTGTACATTAATATAAACGTACGCAGCTAGAAAAGAAAAGAGTAAGAACAATATTGAAACATTATGATAAAAAAACGTTTAACTAACGTTTGGTAATTGATTTACTCATTATAATAGAGAACGGTTTGTGTGACAGACACTCTTTCATCATATATATCCTTCCTTTCCTTTAGTAGCAGATCAACGATGGTACACCAGCTAGAACGGACACAGCTGAAGTAGATATGGTTCGGTATGCTGATATTAGTCGTATTGCATGTCCTGTGCACTTTTTCTAGGATGGTTTTGAGTTTCTTGCTACTTGAGACAGCCACACTCATAACAGGATCTGCATTTGTGATTTGTGATCACTTTCTGAGTTGATTAAACGATGTCCGTCCGTCTGGTTGGCTGGCTGGCTGTCCATGTAAACCTTGTGCGCAAAGTACAGGTCGCAATTTTGAAGATATTTCGATCAAATTTGGTACATATTTCTTTTTATTGATATTTTAAAAGAAAAATATTTTTACTCATTTACTTGGTGTAGGGTTTTATATGGTCGGGCTTGACCGACCATACTTTCTTACTTGTCCGGGAATAAATTTGTATGGGGAGGGGGGCTCTTAGAAATCATGGACCGATTCTCAACAGACCTTGTCTTCTTATTAAAATAAAATGTGAGCAAAATTTCATGATATTATTTGCAATATATTTTAAAAAAATAGCAAAAACATTTTCGAAAAATGTCAACTATTTTGGAAGTTGTTCTACTTGACCTATTATGCCCATTTTCAAGACCAAATATTTCTGATCAACAAAGACTGTTTGGGACAAATTTTATCCTCCTAGGTCATTCCATCGAAGACCTATCGTGCCTTCAAAAGACGGACGGACATAGCTAGATCGGACCCAGAATATATATACTTTTTGGTTATACGACCAAAATTTTCATGTGTTACAAACGGAATTGTACCCCCATATTTTTGGTGGTGGGTATAAAAACATTTTTTATGGCAAATCGTTCCTTTTCTTTTTTTTACCCGATTTGCCATAAAAAATGTTTATATACCCACCACCAAAAATATGGGGGTAGCATTCCGCTTGTAACAAATGAAAATTTTGGTCGTATAATCAAAAAGTATATATATTCTGGGTCCGATCTAGCTATGTCCGTCCGTCTTTTGGTCTGTCCGTCCGTCTTTCGGTCTTCGATGGAATGACCTAGGAGGATAAAATTTGTCCCAAAACTTCCCAACCACTTCATTCTAAATACTTTTTAACAGGTATTGCAACATGTGGCCGAGCATTGTCATGATGGAATTACGGTTTCATGTCCGGCCGCATGTTCGGGCGTTATCTTGGGCCAATGATCGCTTCAAACGAATCAGATTTCATAATGGATACACAGAAAAAATTATATTTCAATTTTTCAACAAAAAATAACAAAAATGTGTTTTCAATTACGAAAATTATCTATTCAATAATTTTTGTATTTAAATTTCAACCAATAACGAAAATTTTATATTCAATTGTCAAAATTATCAAATTCAAAACTCAAAATTCAATAGAAAATATCAGAAAATTTAGTTTTTGAGCACATGAATACTTGATTCAATTATAAAATAATTGAAACCAGTTCAATATGTGATATATATTTGAATTGAAACGGTTTAAGAAATAGTTTTTTCTGTGTAGGACCCTACCTTACCTTAGCGCCATGGATATTTGGCTATGGTGTCGATTCGGTTGATTGGCCGGGATTCACATACGATTTCTTACGCAGCGGGTTATCGTAATTTTTTATTAAAAATAATGATTTGGTGCAAATATGATTTTCTTTTATAGCATTCAAGCATAATTTCGGACATGCAAAATCGTGTTTCAAGGTCTCTCTTCTTCAATTCGTATGGTACCAAATTTACCTGCTTTTGGATGAATCCTGGTGCTCGCAAACGTTTTGAAATTGAGTAGCTCCCAATGATTTTTCAAGCTCCTGTTGAGTTTTACAACAATCTTTATGGAGTAATGCCTCCAATTCTTCGTCTTCAAACTTTTTGGGCTGTATTTCATAAGCTGGATCCAAATACTTAATAAAGGGGTTTTTTTTTGCCTCCATTTCTTCGTCTTCAAACTTTTTGGGCTGTAGTTCATAAGCTGGATCCAAATACTTAATAAAGGGGTTTTTTTTAAAACACTTCCATGTAGTACGTGCGAATACACAATGTTTACAAACTACATTACAATTTGCAAAATATGGATCGAATAACTGATTCAAGAAACTGAGACTATATATATTATAAGGACAAGAAAATGTTTTGGTAATTGATAGAAATCTGATTGATTTACGTAAGATATTCTAGAAACTAAAGCATAATATAATTCGGAAGTCAATTAAGTTATTTTAAACGCAATCAGATAACGATCATATACACAGCATTCGTTGATGTAGTCGAAGATGATGTTGTCGTAGTACTTTGTCGTAACTTTGCTACAATATTCTTGTATTTACCTCGTATTCGACTATTGTTACATCAATTTAATAAAATTATTTGAATACAAAAACTCACTAAGTGGTTCAGCAAAATATTACTTGAGTGGAAATTCGGCTTTGAGGTATGTAGATTACGACAGATATTCTAGAAACTAAAGCAAAATTTTATTCGGAGGTCGGTTAAAAGCAATCGGATTAAGATTGATTAATTGATACTAGGTGCTCTAGCAGGAGCGGATTCAGAGGGGGTGAAGTAGGTAGTCCCCCCCAAAACCGAAAAGTTTTCATATAAAAAAGAAATAAAAAGAAAAATGTAGAACACATGTTAATTTCCCCACCCCCAAATGGTTGACCTGGATCCGCGCCTGTGCTCTAGTAACCAAATATTTCTTAATTCCCGGATTATGAAAGCATTTTTCAGATTACCCTCTTACCGCTAGACATCACCACAACATTAACAATAATGAACAACAAGAAAAAATAAAACGAAAACACAGTCGTTTAAACGAGTCTACACTATTTATTCAATCGTGTGGAGTTTTATTTTGTTATGTAATCCTTAAGGCTTAAATTGTATTCGTGTAGTGCATTGTAGTGCCGTGTATTTGTATGTGTGATTGTACTTTCACATAAAGAATTTGAAATCAGAACATGAATTCACATTTAATGTTAGGAGATCATAAATAACAAACAAAGTGGACAAACTATGTACAAAATAGTGGAATTTGTTCGTTACATATTTATTTTATTTTCGAAAATAAATAAAACTCCAACCACCATCATCACATCAAAGAGGAAGTTACACTTTTCGTAGGGGGGGAGAAAACATGTTCAAAATATAAAATAAAACGAATTGGCAATGTTTTTATATGCAATAAAATGGGACAAAAGCGTGTTTAAACAAATATTTAACATAAGTGTTAAAAAACCATGATATTTCTATAAGCTTAAAAGGTTAATGATAAAAAAAAATTAAATTATATTTGGTTTTAGAGTCTAAGTTTATAAATTGAATGTCCGAAATGATAAATAATTAAGTTCAAATACAATTACTGTAAAATTCCGGTTTAGAGAAAAATAGCGGGGCTGCGATTTTCATGCGATGTATGAATATATCTAGTAGTAAATAAGGGTGATGAGTAGGATCATGCTCATCTGTAGAAATAATCAGTTTTTTTTATTTAAACCAGGTTTGTGTTGGTTTTGCCTTAAAATCTGGGGCAGGATAAAAGAGCCATGGATTCATAACATTCTCCTAAATGTCGGATTTGTACAGAATTGCTGATGTAGACATGTGACTCCCCACATACCATCACAAAAGCTGGGTAATACCAGTGGGTATACTCTAGGAACCACTTCCGATGCTTGTATTATAGACTCTGTAAATTTGTTTGTTGAAAAATCCTCCAATGTGAAAATTTACTTATCATTAAACATACTTGCAATAAGATGTACTCCTCTTCATCATCTAAACAACTTCTACAATAATTATAATGTGGATAACTTATGCGTTCCGGAATGTATTCAATCTTACAGTGCTCAGAAATTATACCCGTAAGAAGTCTGATCGAAGAGTGAAGATATCATTGGACCTTTTCTTTGCCAGAGAAGGTCAGAGCATTCTGGATATTCTACAAGTGGTGATATTAGACCACCAGAGTTCAGTCTCTTTCAACGTCACCAAAGGAGTATGAATGTCTCGTCCAAGGACGAATCGTTAGCTACGCATTCATCAGCAATTTCATTTCCCCGGATGCCTTCAAGACCTGGAACTAGGGTTGCCAGATTCAGATTTGCAAAAAGCTGGACATTGGGGTCTAAAAAGCTGGACAAATAAAAAAAAACTGGACATTAAAAAAATTACTGAGAAAATGTTAATTTTGATTTTGCATAAATAATTTTTATTAAAATATATTTTTATCCATTGTAATCAACATATATTTGTATTACACGGTACATGGAAACATGGAAAACTACAAAGCGTGGGTTATAGGTTTTGTTGAGTACATTACAAATTGTGTCAAAAACTTTTTCGAAAAAATTTATAAACTTTTGCAAATTTAAACCGATTTTAACAAGTTGTACATTGTACAAAAAAATATATTTTCATAGAAAATATCCATATATTTTAGCAGTTATTTAAAAAATTAGAATCACAATTAAATATTTTCATTTTATTCCTTAAAATTTATTTAACTAAACTTAAATTTGTTCGGTTCATTCCGTCATATATATATTCATATTATTAAATACTAAAACCACTGCCACTTTATTTCGTTTTTGAGCTTACGGATTTTACCCCCAGAAACACGAAGTCTGGTTATGTTTTAATTAATAGTTATACTGACAGTTTTCATACAGAAATAATTTTAACCGACAGTATAACTATTAGTTAAGGCATAACTAGACTTCGTGTTACTAGGGGTTAGCCAATTCCAAACCTAGAGGTTTGTAAACCATTTTGAAAATCTTTTCAAACTTCCTCTAAATTTGTTCGTATTAATATTCCAGCTCTAATCAGGTCGAATGACATTCGGTTTATTTCTTTAGTATAAAGATTGTTTAAAATAGTAAAAACTCTTTTACAAAAAGCTTAACTTACTGGTACAGAAAATACGAAACATATAACTTTTCTTAAATTCTCGAATTCATTCCTTTCACCTTTGGTAATAAAATAGCACCATATCATTTGACAAATCTCTTGGTATTTGTTTATAAACTTCACCAAGGCTGAAGTAATCGATATACATATGTCAAGTTTATCGTTATCTATTTCTTCAGATATTTGAAGGTTTTGCGGAAGTTTTTGTAAATCTACCCATGAAAAAATGTTTTTATTTTAAATTTAAAAATGCTATTTTTAAAAAAAAATTATTTTCTAAATAGCTGACCGCTGTTTTTAAAAAGTCTTCTACTTCAGTCTTAAAAGTTTTTTGTTCATTAGGCGAAATTTTTTTAAAATGGTGCCAAAAAATTTGTCATTTATTCTAACTTTAAAACTGTACAAGAGTCATTCTTGTATGTTGTATGAAATTCCTGCATGATGTTTTGCATAAAATATAAAAATGCTTCTGATAACCCTTAACTTTTACATTCTTTACATATGACACGTATTCCCATAAAACTTTTTGGCATTTATTTTTTCCTTTCTTCAAAAAATATATAAACTTTTTTGCATAAGCTATTACTGTGTACTAATTAGAAGTAAGTAAATTTGATTTGAAGTAATAAATAATATAGATATTATTGTCGAAAATTTCTATTTAGCTGGACAAATGAAATTTTAGCTTGAATCTGGACAGGCATCAAAAAAGCTGGACAATCCAGCCAAGTCCAGCCAGGCTGGCAACCCTACCTGGAACCCATCCAATCGACATGGTGTTTTCTAAGTTATGCCAGTGAATGAATACAGTAGAGAAGATATTTCGACCAATTACCTTGGAGTTATTAGCATTGATTGATGCAAAGCTGTCCACATCAAAGTTTCGAGTTTCGTGATTTAATTTCCGGATACCTCTGCCTGGAAAAAAAGAGCAGGTGTCGGGAAGTCCGAGAGAGATCAAAGAGCCAAGTTCATCAGATAAAATTTCCGAGACCGTGACCGTTTCCGTCTTTGAGCCGCGATGAAGATTAAGATCGCGTCCGGAAGTAGATAGGTGCTGTATAATTCATTCATAACTACAAGATTGGTCAGCCTGCATTTTGTAGGATGGTGCCTTGACCGATACGGTCATGCTTCAGTCTCACTGAGCTTTAGAATAGAATTATAGAAAATGCATTTTATAAGCCGTCTTTACAATAGTTTGAGGAGTGGTATTCATGAAGCCAGTAGACTAGCTCTATACCTTGCTTAGAATGTCAGTACGAATTAGTTGTATATATACATATGTAGAAATTATAATACATAATAATTGGCAATATCACCAATACATTTTGCAAATCGCAGCTCTGCTCAGCAAACATCATTCATATTTATGCCCATTAACACAGTCACATCATGGTGGCATCTTGATGGCATGAAAGCTTTTTCCATAAAAGCCATTAATAAAGTCCTCATTTCCTTTAACACGGGAACAATAAACCAGAGTAGCGCATTTGTATGCCATCATTAAAAGGGGGATATAGGATACACAAATGTGTAGATTATATTTTTTTTGTTCAATATAACTCATAGCAAAGTTATTTTATTTAATTATTGAAAATCCGATAAATTTTGAAATCTGGCCTCACATAAATACATATGCAATGCATACATAAACGAGTAGGTACCCTGCAGTTCACTGAAATAGTTATGCTACATCGAATTCGTTAGCCACTAAGAACTAAATACTACTTCTAGTGAATTTTGAACCCACGGACAATTTGTTTGATTTCTAGATGACATTGCAGGTGGCCAATTGGCAAACTCTGCATAACACTTCGCTATTATATTCAGTAATATTAAAACTCGTGCATTTGAGAGAAACAAATTTTTGGAGAGTGGGGTTTAACTCATAACCTTTCGTTTTGTAGTCAAATGCGATAATAACTAAGCCACAGAGCTCTTATTTGTACTGCACTCTATTTGATATTAAGAACTGCTCCAATTTTTTGAATTTGCTGCATCATCAGTGAGTACCGCCACATTCATGTGGTCATCGAAGTGGAATATTTTACAGGATTTTAGTTCTCTTAAATTTATTTTCAAAATATCTGAAACTATTGTTTATTACTCAATATGCTGGCGAAATGTAATGCAAATGATAACCATTTTTATGCCCTACAGCACCATAGTGGGGAGGGTATAATGCGTTTGTGCAGATGTTTGTAACGCCCAAAAATATTAAAGTATTAAAGTATACCGATCGACTTAGAATCCCTTTCTGAGTCGATTAAACGATGTCCGTCCGTCTGGCTGGCTGGCTGTCCATATAAACCTTGTGCGCAGAGTACAGGTCGCAATTTTGAAGATATTTCGACAAAATTTGATACATATAATTTTTTCGGCCCAAGGACCATGCCTATTGAAATCGGTCCATTATTTCACCTAGCACCCATACAAATGTCCTCTCGAAATTGGACTTTATAGGTCATAAATGTTTAATTTATGTATGTATCTACACAAATTTCGCTCCAAATAAGTTTTATATATACAAAATTCATGTCAACAAATTTTGTTACGATCGGTCCATAATTAGTCAAAGCTCCCATATAGACCCGCTTCCAAAAATCACTTTAATGTGCATAAATCTCTTAAACATGTCGGTATATACACCAAATTCAACATAAATAACTTTCATACAGACATAAATCACACGACCTAATTTCGGTCCATAATTGGTCATAGCTCCCATTTAAGGCCCATTTCGAAAATCACTCACGAATATAAATTATTGATATTTTAAAAGAAAATTTTTTTTGCTCATTTACTTGGTGTAGGGTATTATATAGTCGGGCTTGACCGACCATACTTTCTTACTTGTTTGTTTTACAAGTAGTACTATAGCTAGTATAAGTTTTCCAAATGTCACCTTTTGAAACTGCTGGGTACGCTACGTTCATGTACTTTTATATAAAGGACTCTATCTAAAAAAAACATCAGTATAAAATATCATACACATATGTATTCGGTTTTTATCGTCTATAATTTTCATACTTGTATTAAATGAATTTATTATTGTTGTCTTGTTCAAGTTGTTGTATCTTCGCGCCTGCGCAACCTTTATGTTTATTATTGCTCTGAAGTTCGCCTCAATGCTTTGGAAACATGCGTTTCCTAACCGTTCATAGAGCTACATACATACATACGTTCACGTATAGTCTAGTGAACAACTAAAAGTACGTTGATTGTTTGTATCTGTGTATAAATTCCCCCACATATGTGTGAGATGATCCTCGAAGATTTGCATACAAGATAACAAGAAACGACAAAAAATAGTCATCAGTTTTGTCATTAAGGGAAATATGAATGTTTGTGTGTTTTAGAAGGTTAAAAAATAAACTTTATTTTAACAGAGGGAGAGAAAAAATATAGTATGCCGTATATGCGCTACTGTGAAGATGTACAGACAAAAAAATGTTTATAATTAATTTAACATATAAATTTATAGACATTAAAAATACCTAGTATCGTATTCACAGATAATTGTGAGATATTTTTATTAAGTATACATACATATTTGTTTTTTTTTGTGCTTACAATCAAAATGAATTGGTGTTTATTTAAGTTTATAGATAAATCAAAGACTTCCAATGTGTTAACTATGGCAGTGCTTCCAAAACTTTTTGTTCACATGAAATATCTTTTCGAAACTTCCATTTCCCCAATTATCGTGTTAAGGAAAAAAGTGTTTGTCTTGCTTTCTTCATAATATTGTTACGTTTTAACCTTTTCAAAACGCTGGTTTATTTCCTTTAAATAAACCGGATTCTTTTGATTGCAAATAAAAGCCGTTTAGTAGTTTGAAAATTGTAACAACTCTTTATTTATTTCAAAATGTACAACAACAGAATTAAATAGTCACTCAATGTTTTTTTATACACGTTTATAAATTCTCAGAAATACAGACACTTTATAATGTACACGAATTCACTTGAAAAATACAGCACACTTTAAGGCACTCAGTTGATGTTTATTCGAATAGCGTCTCTGATAAACTGACTCACTACTGAAACCTCTGCCACTATTTATAACACTGCCATCTGCACTCTAGATTTTTCGTTAACTGTCAAAATTCGAATATTCTAGATCTTACTAATACATACGCCATCTGTGGTGTACTTTCTACAATGTTCTTTAACTGAATATTCGAATTCGAATACATCGTTGCCAACTTACGATCAAATCAACTGAAAGCTTTTATTTAATAATGCCCACAGATATGTTACAGTTTGCTATTACAGCACTGTTATTTTAAAGCATAATGCTACTTTTAAATCAGACCTTAAAATCGTTATATTTGAATTCAAGTACAATTTCGTAACAATATATTTGTTATCGAAATCATTGAGTCGGTTTTCTACAATAACACGATAGTAAGCATTTCAGAATGCAAACAGAATTATGTATATTGAAGATCCAAATGAACCCAATGAACCAAATGAATGTTAATAAGTATCGTGGAATACCTTTCTTGTGGCATTCAGTTTTCATTTAGGATATACCTATATTTTTGGCTTTCAAGCAGTTTGGATAGGCCTTGAAAATCATTTTTGCATCGAATAATTACTTGGATACATTACGGTAACCAATTACGCTTTGGGTTATCGTAATATATCCAAGTAATGAACTCAGTAACTACAATGGGGAAATAGCTGATTGGATCATAGATAATACTGACCAAACCTGGAGAAGTATGTATGTATGTAGGTGTCAAAGGCTTTGAGGGTTCTAATGATAGGCACGGTATAGGACCTATATTGCAGCGGTACTCCATATATCTGAAGGAAGTAATATGAAAGACATATTTGGGGTATTCACACGGTCTACTATTTGGTCATATTGTCATAATGTCCTAATATATTATGATAGTTTAATCAAATTTTTGTTGTGTTTCAAACAAAAAAGTTCTAAACTAATAAGACTATTTGAACTACGTTTATTGTTTTGTCATAAAATAATAATTTTTTTTGTTTAAAACACAACAACAACTATTATAATATATTAGGACATTATGACAATACGACAAATAGGAGACCGTGTGAATACCCCAATTATATATAATTGCACAAGATGGCTACTGTCAGTAGTTAGGCTAAAAATGGGCGGCATGGACATGGCCTCTATCTCACAAATCTTATAATTGGGGAACTTTTATTGTGAGAGTCTTCAAACAGCATGTAAATTGCATTGATAATAATTTAGAAAGAAACAAATAACAACGCACAGTGGCGCCCGTAGAACAAGTGAAGTTGGAAAAATCAAAAATTTCATGTGCCCCTAAAAAATACTGAATAAACCTCTTTTACATTAAATTGTTCAACGATTTCAAATATGCTACTCTTATTACAATCAGATTTTGTAATGGGCGTACATAAGGTGAGTGTAACTTTACACCAGAAGTTTAAGAAAAAAGGAATAAGATGCAGTAGTACACAATTTAATAAAAAAAAATAGAGTATCTAATGTAGAATTAAACACATACTAAAATTCACACGGTTCATTCTCATATGCCAAAATCAAAACTTTTGCATTATTAAACTTAAAGCATTTGTTTTTGATATACTACTTGTAAATACTCATATTCGTAGATAATTTAATAAAAGACAAATGAAATTCGAACGCTGAAATGAATATTAAATCATACATAATGTTCACAAACAGAATATGAGTTCAGCATAAGTGAAACCAACTAAATAAATTCTTTTAAATATTTGATGTTTATTCTTCAAATAATCACTCCCTCAAGGCTGTGTTGTCAAATTATTTATAGCATGAAATGTGAGCACATTTTATGTACTTTTTTCTGTCTGGATAGTCCTTACACGATCATATTTGTTCAATAAGTGTTTCGATATAAAATTGTTAATAACATAAAGTACTTTTAGATACACAAATAAAATTCAATAATGATTCATAGGTCCCACCGGGAAATTGTTGTGATGGGCACATATAAGTGAAGTGCATCAAAAAGTAGGAAAAAAAAAAGAAAAGTTTGACACACATTCAAGTCGACGCAGACATTTATAATTTGATATAAAAAAAGAAGTCAAAAAAGGAAATAAACTTTTATTTTACATTTTTATAAGATCGGAAATTAAAAAAGGCAGCCAAAATGATGCTCTCATCGATAAACAATTCTTTTGAGCAGGACATTCATGACACAGATGCCAATTGCGATGGGCCAGATTTGAATTTTATGTATGCAGACGTCGATACGTACCAAAATGAAATTGCCGAACTTTACAGCTATACGGAGTTCAGTGAGTTCCAGCAGAATGTTAAGGCATTCGAAGACCAAATGGAAATGTACGATTTGCCACCCAACTGGCAGAAATTAGACTCAAGTGCCCAACGTGGTATAGTAATGAAGTTGATGGACCAATTGGAGGTTTCGAATCGATCATTTCGTATGCAAGCTGCTAGGTGTATACTGTATTTGGCCCAAGGATGTTGGGCAGAAGTTCAGTCCGATGAAGAACAACATCAAAATATAAGAGTGAATGTCATTGTACTCTACGAATTGGGAATTTTTTCATCATTCATAGACTTGCTGAATATGGAAATCGAGAGTGCTTGCTCACCCGATATAGTGGCTGTTAAAATTACCAATGTCACTCTGGCCGATTCGGCCGACTTGCGTGTAATATTGTCGGTAGTATACACGATCACTGAAACAATTCGCAATGAGAAGGACAAGGAAAGTGAAGACTATCGAAAGATAGCTGAGTCATTTGTCCAGGACATAAATAGTCCATTGCCAGATGGTGAACTACTCTCAGTAAAGCTTCTAGGAATGATAACTCGCTTTTGTAGCGGAGCGGCACCACATTTTCCAATGAAAAAGGTGGTTCTGCTGCTTTGGAAAATATCACTGATGGGTTTGGGTGGCATGGAAGTTCTAAAGAATCTCAAAAATGAATATCGGGTTAAAGCAGGCTTAGAGCCGATATCAGAAGACACGCTTGAAGTAACCAAATGCATGCGCGCCAGTTCTTCTCCCGCAACAGCAGCTGACTACTTGGACAATCAAAATTTGAAGCGTAATGCCTTCAAGCGATCTCTAATGAAACAAAGATTTCTCGATAAACAAGAGCAGATGGATATGGAGTTGACGCTTGGAAATGAAAGTGCACCAAATGGCGGCAACAATGGCTCTGGCAATGGAGGCAATCAAAATGACGATGATGACTATTATCGGCCTTTTGAAGATCCCTCATCAACCACCTCCACTTCTGGCATTGCAACTGCAAATCCTAACAATTTGCCCAGTTACAGTGCGCAGTCTTCAGTGCAAGCTCCACAGATTACCACTTGCTTGCCGTGGACTCCCAAAGTGCGTCAGAAGGATATTGACCAGTTCTTGGATATATCGCGAAACAAGTTCATTGGCTACTCCCTAATCGACGACCACGAAAGCTTAGCTGGTCTGCCACAGCCCGTACATGAAGGTGTCGAGACATTAAGACGTCATATGTATGTAAGTCTCGCCGACATTCAAATAAAGAAGGAGGAAGATATTGCGAGGAATCCGATTTCCACTCAAGAGGACGAAATTCAAATGACTCCATCTGAGGTTCTCTATCAGGCCATACTACCAAATCTGCCTCAATACATGATTGCACTGCTAAAAGTTCTACTGGCTGCTTCGCCTACTTCCAAATCGAAAACCGAAAGTATCAGTATCATGGCCGATATGTTGCCCAAGAAAATGCCACTCACGGCCACACAGTCCACTAAACTGACCGTTGACATGGGTCGCCACAAAGAGATTATCGTCAAAGCCGTTTCGGCCATTATACTGTTGTACTTGAAGCACTTTAAACTCAATCACATCTACCAGTTCGAATTCATGTCTCAGCATTTAGTTTTCGCAAACTGTATCCCGTTGGTATTGAAGTTCTTCAATCAAAACATCACCGAATTTGTCAGCATGAAGAACACGATACCATTGTTGGATTTTCCATCGTGTGTGATTGGAGAACAACCCGACTTGTCGGGCGAAAGTTTTGTTTATAGCGGTGATGTCACGGACAAACCATATTCGTGGCGAAATGTTTTCTCATGCATCAATTTGCTACGTATACTAAATAAACTCATCAAATGGAAGCATTCACGTGTCATGATGCTGGTCGTTTTCAAATCGGCCACTATTCTTAAAAAGACCCTTAAGGTGCGGCACGCCATGATGCAGCTGTATGTTTTGAAACTACTAAAAATGCAAACAAAATATCTGGGACGACAATGGCGAAAATCGAACATGAAGACCATGAGTGCTATTTATTCAAAAGTGCGCCATCGTCTCAACGATGACTGGGCATATGGCAATGATTTGGATTCATGTCCATGGGACTTTCAAGCTGAAGAATGCACCTTACTCGCTTGTGTGGATCGATTCAATCTGAGAAGGTATCCCGAAGCCACTCAGAAGTGTGGAGCAGGTGGTAACAATGGAAACTCTGCCAATAATTCGGATAATTCTTCGTCTGCCAATGTAGCTGGTGGTAACGTTGATGGTAATGGTGGCGGTGCAGGCAATGGCATAGTCTCGGGCGTTGGTGGACAATTGCAAGATTACGGTATTGAAGGTGGTTTTCCGAGTGACGAAATACTAACACATTCAGATTTTGCATTCTTCGGCCATTCTGGCTGGTGGGATCGTAAAGTTGAATTGACCGAATACTTTAAAGCTAATTATTCACATTGGTTGGAAGAGGAAGTCTACAACAATCAAACCGATTGGGATGCTCTCTAAAACAAACGGACTTACAATTTGAATCTTATATTTCGTGTTTATATGGCCCATAAAACAGTTAAAATTTTAAAAATAGATCAACTGTAGAAACAGTTAGAGTAACCACTTTATAAGCAATTTTTTATTAAACAAAAAAGTATCAACACCAATTGTTTTAATTTATATTGAATGATATGGCATCTAACTACCTATCTATCGAAACACTTATTGAACAAACATGATCGTGTAAGGACTATCCAGACAGAAAAAAGTACATAAAAAGTGCTCACATTTCATGCTATAAATAATTTGCATAGCATTCGATGACATGTCGTTTGCGAAATGACAACACAGCCTTGAGGAAGTGATCATTTGAAGAATAAACATCAAATATTTAAAATAATTTATTTAGTTGGTTTCACTTATGCTGAACTCATATGCTGTTTGTGAACATTATGTATGAATTCATTTGCCTTTTATTAAATTATCTACGAATATGAGTATTTATAAGTAGTATATATCAAAAACAAGTGCTTTAAGTTTAATAATGCAAAAGTTTTTTTTTGACCTGTGTTATCTATCATATGCCTTTTAAATTTTTTGATTATCTCATTTGGTTCAACAGTTATGATTTTTGCAACGAAAAAACTCAAATGGCGCCACTGTGCAACATAATAAACAGGATATTTGCAATTACACTGATCATTTTAAATGTCGACTAATTTTTCCATATAAAGATTGTAGAAATAACGCCAAATCATAACTACGATTGGGGTAGCGCAGTACTTCCAGTAAAGCTAGTCTTAAGGAACCACAGGAGTCACAAATTCCAAACAATGGACAAAACAATTTAATTCTCAACTAAAAATTACAAATTAAATAAAAATACATACATATGTATATTTTTTTGTGTCAATTCGAAACACTAAATAGTTCTTTATTTAATAGCTGTCATATATGTTTACACGCTATTAACAAATAGTAAACAATTTAAAAAAATTGTATTTAATTTAAACTTTATTTAGTACTAACTGTATTCAAATATATCAAAATGACACCCGCACGTATAATAATTCAATATAAATGCACGCGCAACAATTCTTTTATATCAATTCATTCAATACAAATCGATGTGAGTAATGTACGAGTATAAATGTGGCTATAACTAGTTACTAACAATAATATCAATAGCAAACATTTGTACACGAAGGTCCATCTAAAATATATATTTACAAACATAAATATGTAGTCAGATACACATAGAGAATGCTTTCCTAAGAAATGTTTTTGGGACTTCTAAATAAAATTGATTACATAGTGACTTCCTTGTAATTGATTTAGTAATTCATGTTTATTAAAGGGTTTTGATGTATTACTATTTGTGAAAATATAACGTTCTATATAATACTTGCCATCAAAGCTAGCAAAGCAATCAGCAAAGCCCAGGACAATTATCAAAGCAGCAACATCCGGCCTAGTAAACCAATCCGATATATGATCTCTGACTTCAAAACCTTGCGGCCGATAATAGTCAAAGTGTGTTTCTGTCACCATACACAATAGACCTCGATCGACAACCAAGCCGAATGCCACCACTCTATTAAATTTCCTGAGCACTGAGCCAACTGCTACATTTAATGATCCTGTAGCAGATACAATTGGTGACCCGGATTTGTCACTAGCTCAACTATCAGTCTTTTAACCAACGATCAAGTGTCCTCACCAATGATCGAGACAGGACAAAGTCCTTCGGCTCACTGAATCCTAGCTGAGCTAGATAAAGAATCTAGACAGCTACGAATTAAAAAAAATTATGTTCTTACCCCAGTTTCGCCACATATTTTTCTTTGAGGCAAAACATCAAGATGTGCAGCTTCTCCAAGATGTCCAAATAAGCCCCAAGGTGACACACATGAAGTGACTATTGACTCTCCAATATATTACTTCTTGTAATAAAATAACTACTTGGAAAAGTGCAGTAAAAACAAAGTTTATAGTGACTACCGCTTAGATTACTTGGAGACACTAAAGTGACAATTAACTTCATGCTAGATCACCTGGCATTTATGAAGTAATTAATTGACTTTTCTTTGCATAAAAATAAAACATTCGTGTCAAATGGCCCATAAATATTTAAATTGGAGTCATCCCAGTAACAGTATTTAAGTAGTCAATGTAATTTACTTAAGCAGCAAAAGAATAAATCTATTTTCTCAGTGTACAAAACAAAACAAAATGGTTATGGAATATGAAATATTAAATTTAAATATCGTGGATGCTTTACGAGTACGAGTATGAATAGTCTCTAAAAAATACAACACGTATGCTAAATAACGTTCTGTATTGTGTTCACTTAAAGAAGATGTTTACAAAGAAGGCATAAATTGTGTTACGTGCGATTAAACCAAATGATGAGAAATTGAAGAATCCAACCAATGGCAGTAATACTGGTTTGCACAAAAATATTTAAGTAAAATGGCTAAGAAAAATTCTATATATTGATTAGTTGTGGTTACGAAAATTTAGGAATAAACAAAAAAAATTACAAATAAAGATTGTGCACGGAGTTATTTTGTAATAGAAATAGTAGGACAAACCGTTTCAGTAATATTTTACTTTGTTGTGGATTAAGTTTGTATATTTACGATATCTTAAATTAAACATAACATTTCTAGAGATTAGTCATTATACAGTAAATATGCTACACTATGATATTATGTTTTGGTAAGATCAGTAAGATCTTGTGATGCTTGTCCAAATCTTTTGAAACCTAATTGCAAGATTGTAATGTGATTTATCGTAAAAACAGAAAGATTCCTTCACTTAATATCACTTAATTTTTCAATCTCCATAAACGGTTAGAGTTTTCTGGCTTTATCTTAAAACGATCGACAGTTTTATCCCTTTGTTTTCGTGTACTTACTTTAAATAAAAGTACTAATACAACTTTTAAGTATTTGACATGGTTTTGTTAAGGTAATTATTATTTGAAAATGTGTAGACTAAGTAAAATGGCAACATTTTTGAACTTAATTTTAATTGCCAGTTGAAGTAGAAGATATACATTAATACATACTTATGTACATACCTACAGACATGTATAACTATACTTGTTTAAATAGATATCTCATGATTTCTCATGTCTTAACAATGAAATTCAATATTGAACTCTTTTGACTTGTAAGAAAAATCGAATTTATGACTCTTTTTGTGTAAAGATTCATTTCGTGGTTAGAAATGAAGAATAGCTAAAGAACATTTAAGAAAGTAATAGGAATGCATGGCCGCCATGTGTGTGAGTTAGTATGTTTGCAAAAAACTATTGTGGAAAATGTTATATTACTTTGGTTTTTATTTCAAAGTTTTCTTTTGTTATTTATTTTTTTTTTGCTCCTCTTCCACTAAAGTGCAAATGTCGAGTTCACGTTCGATTTTTTTAAAAAACTTTTTTGTGAAGTTCTATCTTTAGTAGAGTTGTAGTAAAGTATTTTTTTTTGTGAGGAATTAAATGCATACCACGTTTTCTATTCATACGAGTACGTTTTTAACTGTTTTAACTCTCGTATTCATTCAAGCAAGGTAAAAGTGTTTTATGTTTTTAGTGTTCATGGGGTCGTATGAGTAATTTTAATTACTTTTCTTTCTTTAAACTGTTAAATATGGTTTTATGTTTCAGCCGACCTCAGGAAATTGTTGTGAACTATTTATAAAAGGTTTTATGGAAAAGAAAATAAAACAAAACGTATTAAAATATACATGTATGATCTGAAAAAATACTGGTAAATACATTCTGCTTGTTTTTGATTGAAACGAAAGCATTTAGTAAATAAATATCAATATTAAATGAACTTTCATTCTGACACTGTAATATTGAATTATAAAATCTTAATAGTAAGTAATAATCAATTTAAAATAATTTTTGTTAAACAAAAAGTAGAAGTAAAACTAAGTAATGATTTAATTTAGATTAAGAATTAGTTCCAACATCTTACAATAAAAAAATTGTGATACCGTCAAGTTTATCAGACAGTTCATCAAAGGCTGCCGATCCTCTGAGGATCATTAGTTTCATATTCAACACGAGACAATGAAATACTAAGTGTTTAATGTTCTCCTCCCTGTTCTCATATTCACATTACGGGAACAGGGAGATACAGCTCCTTGTTATAGAGTTATTTGGTTATTTAATAACCATTCCTAGAGACCCATCTTTTTATATTCGCCAAAGTGCCAGACATATGATTGTCTTGAAATTGAGATATTGAGAGATTTTGGTGAAAATGGAGATATTGAGAGATTTTGATGAAAATAGATATATAAAGAGATTGTGTGGAAAATTAAGATACAGAAAGAGCCACGATTATATTGAAAATTGAGATATAGAAAGATCCACGATTATATTGGAAATTGAGATATAGAAAGAGCCACGATTATGTTGAAAATTGAGATATAAAAAGAGCCACGATTATGTTGAAAATTAAGATATAAAAAGAACCACGATTATGTTGAAAATTGAGATATAGAATGCACCACGATTATGTGGAAAATTGAGATATAAAAAGAACCACGATTATGTTGAAAATTGAGATATAGAAAGAGCCACGATTATGTTGAAAACTCAGATATAGAAATTTCCACGATTGTGATGAAAATTGAGATATAGAAAGAGCCACGATTATGTTTAAAATTGAGATATAGAAAGAGCCACGACTATGTTGAAAATTGAGATATAAAAAGAACCACGATTATGTTTAAAATTGAGATATAGAAAGAGCCACGACTATGTTGAAAATTGAGATATAGAAAGAGCCACGATTATGTTTACAGTTGAGATATAGAAAGATCCACGACTATGTTGAAAATTGAGATATAGAAAGCGCCACGATTATATTGAAAATCGAGATATAGAAAGAGCCACGATTGTGTTGAAAATGGAGATATAGAAAGAGGCACGATTATTTTCAAAATTTAGATGTATGTTGAAAATTGAGATATAAAGTTTTAGGGCTGCAATATTAACTTGGAATACACTTCATACAGAAGTCTGTATGAGTATCGTGTATTCGACTCCGCTATGTAGACACCAACACTTGAGCTTATCTACATCTTTGATCCATAAAAATCCAGTAAAAACTTCGTACATTTAATACAGTTGGACGGATTCAAGCCAAGCTTCCCTATCTGAAAGCCCTACCAAGTTTATTTCCTATAAACTTTTTTTTAGTCTCAAATTCCCGGATAATAGTTTGCCGATTTTTTGTACAAATATTCATATTGGCCTAACTGCTGTCGATTCATATAGACTGAGTAAGCATCTTGCGGATATTCCAACTCAATAAGGAGTAAGTGTAGAATAATGTCCAGGACCACCTGAGGTATACTTCATATGTCAGCAGTAATCTCTGGGCCTTAGAAAATAATTGTCTAAATGTACTTAACGATACCTAAAGTTCTATTACTCAGTTACATAGTTAATGTATAAGCTGTAGTTAAATGGTAGTACAAAGTTTAACATCTTATAATGGAACACAATTATTAAAAACTACTTGTAAAAGTCTAATCATATCAGAATGTTCTATAAATATGAGAGCTTAACGCACGAGAGATTATAAAGACACAATCAATGTACATTCATAAACTAAATATTGTTCGTATTCAGTTTTACTATGACGCAATATTATCGGAATTTTCCTTCTTGGAGAAATTATTCAAATCTCATAATAGTACATTTCTATTTATATCATTTCAATGTTATTTCTACCTACTTAATACATTTTTCGTTAGTAATATTCGAATGCTAGTGTTAAGCTATTAGCTATATTTATTTATAGTTTATTTAAAAATAAAACGTTTCAAATATTAATAGAATCCAAAGACATTTATGGTCAAAAATATAAACATGATAAATTGCAACAATGTGTATATTATATAAATACAAATATATATTTAAGTAAATCTGAAATGTCCAAAAAGAGGCACGCTTATAGTAAACATTGTTGGCTGTTTCGCGTAATTTATATGAGAAAAAGCATTAAAAATTAACTATTCGTTTTTATATGTCTTAAGAAAATAGCATCAGAAATATTTGTATGAAAAACTATAATTTTTTACAATACTTTTTACTACTAATTGGTCTGACTCAGTTGTCCGTGAACATAAATGAATATTTATTGTCAAAAATCAATCTAGTAACTTTCAGAATACTCTTCATGATGATGTAAATGCTTTCATACATTGGAAAAAATTATCGACGAACTATTTCTCATACGAAGAAGATATAATTTTATTTATAATATAATTCATTAAATAATTTTAATAGTAAAGCACATGTTCATGCATGTTGGCAAAATATGCTGGTTAATGGATTGATCTACAGTTTACGATATATTTTTATACCCACCATCAACATATTTGTCGCACTGGGTCCTCATAAAATCCTAAGACGATCTAGCTATGTCCTTCCGTCTATGATTTCACCTAGCCCCCATTCAAATGTCGTCCCCGAATACTGTTTGAGCAGTCATAAATCCTGATAAAATTTTGCACAAATTAGTTCTAAGTACTTTGAAATTATATTGAAAAGAATGCGAAAAAAGAGAAATATTTGTCTTGTATATCTAGTCCCCATACAAGACCCCCTTCAGCAAGTGTCTTGAACATTCATAGTTGTCTTTTAATAATTAATATCATGATGAAATTGAAATAACAAAACTACATATAACAACACTCTTACTTGTTTAACTAGCAAATCTGAGGAAAATTGTACTAAAATTTCAATATCGCTTTTCTGATAAATTCTGATGAAATCTTAAAAATTTGACTACTACTAGTGGAACAAACCCAAGTATTTAAAAATATGATCATTTTTATTTTTCCAATTTCACTTTAAGGTTGGCCAATAACCAACCATATAATCATTCTCTTTAACCACTTAGTAATAAGGAAATAAGTTCTTACATGTTTGCAGTACAAAATAAATAAATAAAAAACAACAACAACAACAGCAATATCAACTGACTGCCAACAAACCGAGAGAACCTCGAAACTTCAATTTCAATATAACACTATAACACCTACGACCACTACATGTGGGCGCCAATTTTGATTTTGCGATATTAATACAAAACAAATGCAGTTTTTGGTTTGTTTATTCGTTTGTTTGTTTGTTTGTTTGTTGCATTGCAATATATGTTTGTAGATACCACATACCAAAATTTCTCATATGTTGTATGTGAATGTTCGTTCGTTCGTTGGTTCATACCACCACCAACCAGTGTGTTCTTTATATTCGTACTAAAAGTTGTTGTTATTTTCTATAACATTATGCCTTCTAATCTATAAGGCTTTGGAAATATTTTTAGCTGAGGTTTCTCAATAAGAGGTGTGAAGTATAAAGGTGTCAGAAGAAGAAAGTATTCTTAGCATGAGAAATAATTTAAAGTGAAATAATCCAAAAGCAATGAATATTCCACTCACTGTTTCTCTGATACACATTTACTGAAATGGATAATATAAGGAGATCAGCGATATCGTACCCGGTAGTCCTTTGAAAACACATAATTCATTTCTCTTAGTCCTTTTTAAATGAAATATCCAGAAACAATATAACCTCTTGTTTCCACCTATTTTCCTACTACCAACACAATACGCTAATTCAGGTCGCCAATGGGCCTCTCTCTATTGTACTGAAAATTGAGGTATAGAAAGATCCACGATTGTGTTGAAAATTGAGGTAAAGAAAGATCCACGATTGTGATGAAAATTGAGGTATAGAAAGAGCATCGATTGTTCTGAAAATTGGGGTATAGAAAGATCCACGATTGTGTTGAAAATTGAGGTGTAGAAAGATCCACGATTGTGATGAAAATTGAGGTATAGAAAGAGCAACGATTGTTTTGAAAATTGTGGTATAGAAAGATCCACGATTGTGATGAAAATTGAGGTATAGAAAGATCCACGATTGTGTTGAAAATTGAGGTATAGAAAGATCCACGATTGTGATGAAAATTGAGGTATAGAAAGATCCACGATTGTGTTGAAAATTGAGGTATAGAAAGATCCGCGATTGTGTTGAAAATTGAGGTGTAGAAAGATCCACGATCATGTTGAAAACTGGAGTAAAAAAGAGCCATGATTGTGTTGAAAATTTATGTATACAAAGATCCACGATTGTGTTGAAAACTGGAGTATAAAAAGATCTATGATTGTGTTGAAAACTAGAGTATAGAAACACCCATGATTGTGTTGAATTGAGGTATGGAAAGAGTTACGATTGAGTTATAAATAACACCTTATATTGCAGCACCAATTCCGAACAACAAATTCTATTCTAACTTTTACGTGTGCATACATCGATACTAAAAACTAAATACATATGCGAGTACCAACCAGCACCACCTTAGTTTACATTTCTAATGTAACACTCTCACATTGCGAGAAAAAATGCAATTGTGAAAACTAAAAAATGTGTTTTTTTTTTTTTGGTTTGAAATGTGTCTTTAGCTGTGTTCGCTTGTCCACCTAAATATTGTGTATTTCTTGTTATTGTTGCTGTTAGATGTTTAACAACAAAATGTGCGCGCGTGAGGAAGTGCCCAAATGAATGAGTGTTTAATACCCTACAGCATCATCAACAGTTTAGAAGTCGATCTTATGACGTTGGAACGTACCTCTTATTATCTTTTAAATAAAACTATACTAATCATAATCTAATCATGAAAGTTGAGGAATGGATGATATATATTGCAGCAGCTTAGATTTATAATTTCCTAGTTATTCTCATATCCTAAATTATAATCATCAATGGGAATCATTTTGATCACTCTAGAAGTTAAAATTAAGACATTACTTTATTAAAATTTAACGAAAGAATGGATTTTATTGGAACAGCTTATTTATAATTTTCTAGCTATAAGATAATGTTGCAATAATAAGTATTTATCCATGATCTGTTTCAAACTCTCATACAAGACTTAGAACGAAAAAGTTTTGTTTTTTTTTGGCCAATATTTTTTGTATTGTTCTTTATATCTTCACAGATATTTATAAGAGATTAATAACGAATCACGGCCCTATGCTCCTTACACGGCTATGTTCCTATACAGGAACAAACATGTATAGAACGACCCTATATTTTGATCACTAGGGTTGCATATTTAAGGGTTATAAAAACTGTTCCATCCCGGCCTTGGTAACCTTTCTCTAAGTTTAGAAAAAACATTTTTTTTAATGATCCAATTGTTACTATTAATTGCAGAAATTACGGGATTACATGGTCTACCTTGCCAGTACTTTCTCATTTGTATCTGTTATTTTACCTTTACCATATATTTTTATTTGTTATTTTTTAACCCCACATAGTATGTCTGGCAGTAGTTATTGATGTCTATAACATTTTATATTAAATAGAATTGGTTCAAGACTAGTGTCATTCCTGCACAAAAAAAACCCTTTAAATTTATGCAAAAGGATATTGTTAGCGAAGATTTATATCAATTAAATGTTAATGAATAAACATTTTTTGTTCATAAATAACTTGGACAATTGCACAATATAAATTTTAAAATATTTATTTATAAAATAATGTTTAGCATCTTTCAAATAATGATTAGTAGCATAGAATGTTAACTATTATGTTAATATACATACGATCAATGACAGCCATTGATAGCAGACTACCGCGTAAATTGAGTAGGAAATGGAAAAAAAGTGAATTTCGTGCGGAAAAAACCATCAGTCCAATCCAAGGCTAAGCTTGTAAATACTATGGGAATTCTGCACCATCAATTTCAATGGGAAAAAAGTCGTTTACTGAATTTATATACTCGAAAAATGTTAACTGTTCAAAATACATAGCGAAATTTTGACAAAATTATTTGTCAAATTAATGAAATTGTAAATAAACAATTAAAACTTCAAATACTAAATTCATTATTTTCAAAATTGCACACAATCGCTGAAAGTTTTTAGTCCACAATCACACAATCAGCTAAAATAATTTGACTGTCCAGCACGTCCTTCTTATATTACGAGAATCCAATGTTCATTGTGTTTAGGTGTACAAGAAACTTGGTAGGTTTCAAACCATCACTTTGGAAATTTTGATAGAGTGTTGTTCTTGGACTTGTAACAGTTCTACTGTTGTCGAAAGTTTTTTTAAACTCCGCATGTGATCTTTGTTTGTTTCAGAAAATGTATGTACCAAATTTCTAGACTTTTTCTTGAATAGGAAAACTTTTATGCGAAAAAATCAATTTGGGCGTGAACGATTTTATTGAAACTCGTCATGTGATCTTTGGGCGGCATGAAATAACCCCCCACGAAATAATCCCCCAAAAATAAAATGAAATAACCCCCCAAAAATTAGTACAGAAAGCAACAACAACGATTTTCAATAGAGAGGATTATTTCATATGAAATAATACCCCAAAAAATTATTTAGAAATAATTCCCCAATATAAATTTTGGGGGATAATTTAATTTTTTAATTTATTAAGAAAACGTAAATTAATCTGTAAATTATGTTCCGATATATTAACAACTTGTATTCAGTGTAAAGAAGTTGTAAAGAATAAAAATAAATTTTGAAATTGAAACTGGGTTCAGAATGACATTTTTTGGTTCACAATCTCAAAAAATCGGTATACAATAGTACAAGTAAATAAGAGTACAGGAATAAAAATTGCAAGGCAAGAGTAAGTGTGCTAACAGCTGGTAACTGCTTACTTGCCAAGAATTATGTTGAACATAACTACAAGAACGAAAAATAATTGTATAAGGAGTTAAAGGCTCTGAATATAATTAGGGACAAATGCGAAGAATTGCAGGAATATTATGAGGCGATACCTCTGCAATGAGCTTAATAAGATCTTCATTCCATAAAGTTTATAAAACTTATGTTGTATGTTAGTAAGTTAGAAAATATTGTTCTATTTTTCTCTAAATTTCTAATGGTGTTTGAAAATATTTTCCGAGAAAACAAATCAATTTATTTCCTCATATTTAAATAAATAAAAATAAAAATTAAAAAGATTTTAATTTTAAAATTTGTATATTTAGTCTGCTTTAACTTTTTTAATAAGAGCTATAAGGTTTAATTTAAAACCAGTTCAGTTGAAATATTGTTTTGTAAATACTGTAATGTTTTTAAAAAATCGCGCGATTTTTTTATTTTTTACACAATTTTTGGCCTGCGGCGCTTGGTTACAAGATATTACACTAATTCAAAATATATTTACAATTCAATATTTTCACAAATCTCATTAAACTCAAATATATTTCGTATTCAAATATAGTTTTTATTTCATCCAAAACTCTTAAACGAGATTTCAACACAAAATGAGAAAGCTACAAGCATTGTTTTTATTCCTTGAATAAGACCCCAATAATGGGGTGTTATTTCATTTATGTTTGGGGCATTATTTCATTTCGTTGGGGTCTTATTTCATTTTCAAAATTGGGGTTTTATTGCATATAAAATAAGGCCCCAAATTTTGGGGAGTTATTTCATTTTATTTTTGGGGTGTTATTTTGTGGAGGGTTATTTCATGCCGCCGACCTTTGTTTGTTTGTTTCAGAAAATGTATGTACCAAATTTCTAGACTTTTTCTTAGATAGGAAAAATATTATGCAAAAAAATCAATTTTGATTCTATGGGCAGTAGGTGTTGGGCGTGAACGATTTTGATAAAATTTTATTTTTCTTAATTTAGTCCATATAATTCTCGGTGCCAAATTTCAATGCTCTACGACCACTCCTTATAATTTTTGCACAAAAATGTAGGAAGCCATTTTAATTAAAAAACGAAAAAATCAAAACTTAGCAAAAACTGACAGCCTATATTTGAACTTGACATATGTAGATAACAACCCATTTAAACAAACTATGTATACAGTTAACCGAATCCGGTCGAATCCACCCTACTTTTATTCTACACAAAATTGGATTTCATATCTAAATTTCATATCTTATTAAAAAATTAAATATTTAATTTTTTGCTGTCAACAAAATTGCTCTTGAAAAAAGCAAAAAAAAATAGTTATTGCACTTGCTGAATATTAGGAACAAAATAAAAAAGAAAACAGAAAAAAATCCGTTGAGGTTTAAATTTTCCAAAAAGACAAAAGTTTGCCGAATTCTGAATTTTAAAATTTCGCTAAAGCACCGCTAGATTGGGTATTTCGGCCACTGTGCTTATGTCCAATTGTCGTGATTTAGTGGTAAACTATCTTATTGCACTAACTTCTCTATTTTTGGAAAAAGTTACAATTATGTTTATCATAAAAAAATGTTAATGTTTCTTTAATTTCTGAAAGCACGAAAGGAATTTGGTAGTAATTTACAAAAAAATCGATTTTTGAAACCATTATCAATTTGAAGTTTTTATTTTTAAAATTCTTACTAGAGAAACACTTTTCAGACTACCCAAGTATTGTATCAAGCTTTTAAGGAAGCCAATGTGGCTTGAACAATATTTTAATAAGAGTTATTTAATATACACATAGATATTTATTTCCAAAATTATTAATGCAAAAATTCCATCTACACATAAAATCTGTTAAATATTAAATTATTCCATCACACAAGCATGAGTACGAGTACACCTTCTAAATAATAGAAAAATCAATATGCCAATCGTAGAATAATGAAATATCTCCCAAGATATATTCCCACAATGTATATAACTTATAAATCAAGAGCAGCAGCAGGAAAAAAGCACAAAATGTAAGCAAAACCAACCAAAATCTTTAAGAAACAAAATAAATACTCACTCGTGCAATCGTAAACAAATCTATAAGAAGAAAAATTAGATTTCAACGATTGCCAACTATTTTATTTACAATATTTGTTTGTTTGCCTTATTTTTCCCTCAATACTTCTGAACTTGACCAATGAATAAAAAGTTTGTGGAAAAAAAAGAGGAAATAATGTGGCTGGTATATTGCAAAAGTGTGATTGCTAGAGATGAGATAAAATAGTAATAGAAATCGATACGACAAGATATAATGTTGTAAATTTTAAACTTAAGACTTAATATTTAACAAAAAACTACGTATAAAAAAAATTATTGGAAAAAAAAAAGAAAAATAAAGCTTAAATTCGTTTTCTTTCAAGTGCTTAACAAAAAACACAAATAAAAAGAGCAAAAACTTGAAGACTTTGGGACAGACAGACATACGGCTATTATACTACGAGCATACTACGTTTGAATATCAAACAACATAATAAACATATCTTCTCGTACAAAGTGCATTGTAGTAACATCTTTTCGAACATTGAAAACTACAGCAATAACAAACAACATTCAGAACAACCATACTGAAAGATTGGAAGGATGAAGAACAAATACAACAAACAAACTCAAACAACAACAAAAAAAAATGAAACGAAACTAAACACGATCATAATCTATTTTATCATTAATAATTGAAATTTTTACCTAAAAATATATTCAAAAATGTCTTTTGCTAAAGTTGCGACATAGCAATTGCATCTACAATATTCTTATATAGTTTTATCTTGTGGCAATAACAACAAACACACTCGTACTCACAACTAAACGAAATATTCATGTAGAAAGGATGACACAAAAGAAATACAATACTTAAAATGCAGAGATTGTGGAAGACAATTTTTTACTTAAGGGGTCGAAAATTATTGAAAATTAAAAAATAATGTTGAGACTTGTTTGTAATATAGAAATGAGTTTGATATTCGTGGATATGTTTGATTGGTCAAACTTTGGATCCATGTTTTTAAGCCTGGAAGGAAATCACATCGCGCTATAGGATTGATGAATACCTTTATTGTGCTGTCTGATTTTTTCATTATTTGAACTCCTTTCCGTGCTCTATCAATTCCCACGTTTCCTCAGATATCCCGGATTTATTTTCTTTTCTAGCTAATAAATAAATAATGCAGCAGTCTCCACATAGATGTTTCTAGAAGTTTTCCAGTACTGTATCGTTTTTCAGCTATTTGTCGAGATAACTTCTGTATGTAATTTTAATACATCAGTTTATCTACACCGAACTTCACAGAAAAAATTATATTTCAATTCAAACATTTATCCCATATTGAAGTATTCATTTGCTCAAAAACAAAATTTCTTGATATTTTCTATTGAATTTTGAGTTTTGAATTTGATTATTTTGACAATTGAATATACAATTTTCGTTATTGGTTGAATTTCAAATACATTGAAATATGAGTGATCACTGATCAAGCTCATTTTCTCAATTAAACGCTTATTTACAAAGTTATTAATGATTTTAGATTTTTGAGATTTTTCAATGAAAAATCTATTTTTAGTCAAAATTACGAGTGATCACAGATCGAGCTTCTTTTTTCGATTAAACGCTTATTTACACATTTATTAAGGATTTTATATTTTTTATGTTTTTCATACAAAAAACCGATTTTTTATCCGAAATAGGAGTGATCACAGATAGAGCTTCTTTTCTCGATTAAACGCTTATTTACAAAGTTATTAAGGATTTTATATTTTTTCTATGAATAATCTATTTTATCTATTTAGTCAAAAATACGAGTGATCACAGATCGATCTCCTTTTCTCGATTTGACTTGTTTACAAAGTAATTAAGGAATTTATGTTTTTGAGATTTTTCATATCATCGATTTCATAAATCGATTTTTGGTACGAAATATGAGTGATCACAGATCAAGCTTGTTTTCTCGATTAAACGTTTATTTACAAAGATATTAAGGATTTTAGATTTTTGAGATTTTTTATATAAAAAATCTATTTTTAGTCTAAAATACGAGTGATCACAGATCAAGCTCTTTTTCTCGATTAAACGCTTATTTACGAAGATATTAAGGATTTTACATTTTTGAGATTTTTAATATGAAAAATCAATTTTTTGTCAAAAATACGAGTGCTCACAGATCGATCTCCTTTTCACGATTAAACGCTTGTTTACAAAGTAATTAAGAGATTTTTCATATGAAAAATCGATTTTTGGTACGAAATATGAGTGATCACAGATCGAGCTCTTTTTTCAATTAAATGCTTATTTACAAAGTTGTTAAGGATTTTAGATTTTGAGTTTTTTTTAAATAAAATAGATTTTTTATCCAAAATATGAATGATCACATATCGATCTCCTTTTCCCGATTAAACGCTTATTTACAAAGTTGTTAAGGATTTTAGATTTTGAGTTTTTTTTTATATAAAAATTGATTTTTTATCCAAAATATGAATGATCACATATCGATCTCCTTTTCTCGATTAAACGCTTATTTACAAAGTTATTAAGGATTTTCGATTTTTGAGATTTTCATATGAAAGATCGATTTTTGGTCAGAAATATGAGTGATCATATGTAAAATTGATTTTTTATCCAAAATATGAGTGATCACAGATCGAGCCCTTTTTTTTGATTAAACTCTTATTTACAATGTTGCCGACTAAGTTCTTTCGACATTGAGAATCTGACAGTAACTCTTTGTCATTTCTATATCAGCAATTGAAAATTATCATTTTAAAAAATTTGGCTTAAAAAGAAATTAGAGATTTATAAGAGTTTTGCTACTTTCTATAAGAGATTTGCTTGCAAGTCGCATGGTGGAGGCTCTAAAGATAGCGGCGTTAAACAACTATTAATCTCATGATATTAAAAGTAACATATATTTTAAAACTTTAACTATTTAAATGTTAGTATAATTTAAAGATTCGTATCTACTGATCTGAATCTGCATATTGATGCCAGATTTGACATATCTACAGATCAGATCTAATGATCAGGGTACTGTTATATCTCAAATCATATTTTTAACCCTTGTAATTTGCCCATTCATTTAATTTCCCTACGCCTCTGCTTTGTTTTACATCAAAAAGAACCATCAAGGAAATACTTATGGAACGAAACACAAAAAAAAATAAACCCTAAGACTATCTGTGCGAACTTACTGTAAGCACAGTTCCACCTTCACCCAACCAACCAAAAAAAAAAAAACTCCAACAGCAACAACAATATGAAAAAGAAGAAGCTCACACAAAACTATCAGGCGGCAGAAGCTATAGCAACACTACTACTTAAACAAAACAGCCGACACACACATGCAATACTAAATGATAGTAAAGTTTCTAGCAAACGAAACGAATGAAGTGCAGCAGCAAAAACAAAAAAAAAAACGGCCGCCTGACTAAAGAACCAGCCCAACGACTGACAGATTCGGGACTTACAATAATTTTACAACAATAACATCTAGGCAGAGTGGAGGAAAAAAATCATAATAAAAATAAAGGAACAGCTTTTAAAAAATTTTGTCTTTAGCAGCCTACAACATACAAATAGCAACAAAAAGCAATAAAAAAACAACAAAAAGCAATAAAAAAACAAAACGACATCTGATGCAGCAACTGCAAAAATATTGCTACTACTGCTAGTACTCATATCATGGCAATAGTAGTTGAGAGAGTGAGTGAGGGAGAGTGAGGAGTGCGATCAAGAATAAATAGTCACTAGGAAAAATCAAACCCAATATAAAGGCTGCAATAAAATGTAAAGTCTTTTTATGTCATTGTTGTTGCTGTGTTGTCCTCTGAAACTGCGCACCGTTTTCATTGCCAGTCACATGCTCGAAGAATCGGGAGATGAAGAAGGAATTGTTGGTAAAAATTAAGCATTGCATTTTTGTGCATCATCATTACAATGATGATGATCTTCATCATTATTGTAGTCGTCGTCGTCATCATCATAAGCTGCTGCATGAATGCATGCATGCAAGTATGTAGCCTTTAGGGGCTCAACCACTCCATACGAAAAACTACAACAACTATCAGCATACAGCGACAACAATTACAACAACAACAAATAATTCACATTCCTATTCTAAGAGTTGCTTTTATTGTTGTTTCTGAAAGCTGCCACAATAAAGGGGAAGTATATTTCGTTTGTGATGGCGTTAGTAACAGAAAATTAATTATATTTTCATCGAGCACCAAACAAATTCTTATCGGGGAAATGAAACCAAAAATCAATGAACCTATTAAATCGATTCCCATTGTATTTCATGGTTTTTCGGATTTCATCCAAATTTGATTGTTATTCCAAACATTGCAACATAAGAATTTGACCAAAGTAATCGCCGATTTCTTTAATTTGGATATAAAGAAATTGAGCTACTTGTTCATAAATAACAATTTTACACTACCTTATGGGAAAGAGAATTTACGAATAAATATAATTGTATTCAATAAAATAAAATAAGAAATGTTTTTAAAACGTAGTATCCTTACAATTCGCCTTGATCCTGCTCTAAACTGTTCTTATTCATTTTCTGTAGCGAAAAATTTACCCTTTGTTTGCTGGCTGTAATTCCAATCCCTACTCCACCACCATCACCAACCAACAACTACCACATCATCATACCCAACATTTATTACTTCTGCTTCGTTTAAGGTTTTGTTTTTTTGATTCTTGTTGCTGTTTTTAAAGCTGCTGGACCCCGAAAAAAGAACAGACTTACTACCATTAAGCCACAATGAAAAGAAGAGGAAAAAATTCTATAGATATTTTAAACTCTAGGTCGGTGTGCTTGTGTGTTTACTCAGACATTGCGTGTTTTCGTAATATTCCTCAAAAGATAAAAATGTGACCAAGCAAGGCAGTCAACATCAAACTCACCATCAAGCTAACCAAACGTTTGTTGCTGTATGGATGAAACGTCATTGCTGTTGTTGTCTCGGTTGTTATAGTTGTTGTTGTTGCTCAGCAACAGCACGAATTCTGCTACGGCAACAAACAGTGTGCAATGTCAATATTTTTGCACTGACCAACCACACACAACATTTGCTCTACAACACAGCACAACAACAATAACTATATAGGAGTCCTTAAGTTTTGTATACCCTATATTATGTTAGTATAAGCGGACATTGGCGTTTGGAAATATTATAATTTTTATTCTTTAGCATGAAAATGTGTAAGTTTAACGTGCGTACCTGCTATACCAAGACAAGAGACAATTGCCAGAACTAAGCAGCGTATGCTCCGATTAAGACTAGCGACCTATAACTCCCAAGCCGTTTTTATTAAAGTGTCCCAAGCCCTATACAATGTCATCGCACACCAACCAATCCAACACATTTTCCAAACCAAACCAACAAATTTTACCACTACATGGCTCTGTTGTGTTCAGCAAACCCTCCTAGTAGGATTTGGTTGTCCGAAATTTGCAATAAAGGTCAAACATCAGAGATTTAACCAATAAACCATAGCCACCACGTGTTCACCGAAGTCACTTCATCATCGATCCTGGAGCTTAAGGGATCACCCGTGATAATGAACTCTAACCAGGAAAGAGGCCTTTGAAACCTTGGAGTCCCGTTTTCGCTCCATATTTACCTTTGGAGCATAACATCAAGGTGTGAGTTTTCACCAAGAAGAACCAACCATTCCCCAAAGGTATAAATGGAGAGTAGGTTAGATTATAAAGGCAGCTAGTATTGCCAGCTCACTTGGGTCCACTTTGTGATACCATAAAGGATCATGTTCAGGTGCTCAATCGGTCCTTCACATGTCAGAAAGGCGTTTGATGCCGTACCATCCAGACGCACGAATCTACCTTCCTAACATCCACTTTAAATAGATTCGCTAAGCTGTGCATAAAAGGACTACCCATTGCCGTAGTTCGGGTCCCCGATAGAACAGGGCAAAGACAGAGGAGATGTACAACAGTTTCCTCTTCGTCTTCGCCACGACAACTTCTACAGAAGTCATTATAAGGAGTGTTTAGTCTCCCAGCATATGCACCAATTAAGCAGTACACTAAGCACAAGCACGGTTTTTTTTGCCGAGCCTGTGATAGCCACGCAATGCCATATAATCCTCGATACCGAGCAATTTATCAAACTGGACCATCTGAGCTGAGCAGACTCAAAAAATGTACGCTGTATGAGTGATTTACAACAGGAGAGCGGTAAATCGACCAAAAGATCGATCTCGTTGACTTCCAGACGTGAACGTGTTATGGTCAGTTCATTCGCGATAGTATTGAGGAGTACACCAGAGAGACCCGGTACCCAGAATAACTCCAGGTTAGTATGACTCGCCATCTCGTTAAGAGACATCCGGCATTCATGTATCAATCTGGATGACGAATAGACACCAGAGAGGGATTTGATAGCAGTTTTGCTGTCAGTACAAATACGGATATTCACATCAAATAACCTATGGTACTTCATCCGGCGTACCATCCTTTTGATGGATGAAATCTCAGCTTAAATTACACTACATTGATCATGAAACACATCCCCTTCTGAAAACATGGAATATAGAAGCCCCCACCCATTATAATCGGAGTCTTAGAGCCATCTGTATACATGAAGTTACTTTGTTCTAGGGACAAAGTACATTTGTTGGAATTTGACTTGAATGCAATAAATAAAATTTCAAAATTTTATGTATTATGGACAATTTCTTAACAAAATTCTGGATACATTTTCAAAATACAAAAAAAACTTAAGTTTGCTTTAGACATATAAAATTATTAAACAAATGTTCAGAATATTAAGATCCATTGAAAACCTGGCATTCATTGTTCGTTTATAGATTTACACAAATTCTAACGAAGATATAAGACAGATAGAGGAAACAATGCGAAGCGTTTTGCTAGTCTGCTGATACAGCCAGAATCTCTGGAAGGAATCGAACTCGCAACTCTCAGATTGATAGTCCAGCACACTATCTTCTAGTATATCGGGTCACCCATTTTGAGTAAAAAAAATCATTCAACAATTGTAAGGCTTTCTGATAATTCTATTTAAATTTTTGAAGCCGAATTTATTTAGATGTTAACCTAAATACATGATGAATGCTCCAATATCCATTTAAATTATTTCACCAAAAAATTAAACACCCTCTCCAACGAGTTTTTTTTAAATATAATTCAAATGATAAAAAAGTGGTTTTTAAAACATTTAGAGAAATTTATGCAGAACATCCTCTCCCTACTGATCCTATACATATTGGGGCACATGAATTCAGAAAGTCAAATATTATCCTAATAATTACTAAACAAATTTGAAGTATTAGACAGTTTAAAATTGAATTGATCAATTGATTAAGATTGTCTAAAAAACTCTACGGAAATTTAAAACAAAGAATTTGAAAATTTGAAAACTTAAGTAAATACATAGTAATTTATTGCAATAATAAAATGAATTGAATCAGACTATTTTCATGTATAATTACCAAATTTAATTTATGAGCTCAATATTTTTTTTTACTTTCTACTTATTTGTTTAATAAAACTTTGAAATTCAACAAAAATCAACTATTTTTAAGTGCATATTTTTATATTTTAAGAGCATATTTTTCGTTTTTAAGTGCATATTTTATGCACATAAAACACTTTTTTTAGAGCATATTTTTGGTTGCCCTGTTCATAACCCTGAAATTTGCCTTGCTGCCCGATTCACTCACACTGGTTTTCCTTCCAATTCCAAATGCTTCAATTTCGGAAGACAGATTTTTGGTTTTTAGTTTTCTCAGTGAAAAGCACCAACTCAAATTTCCAACTAACTATTTAGAATTACAAAGTCTATCTATGTAGAAAATTTCTTTGTGATATGTAAAATAACAAAGAATTTTCGCAAGGTCAAAATTCATTCTTTAGGACAAGATTGCTTAGAATTCTTCCTAGAATCATTTCCACCCCTAAGATTTTTTATCTAAATCCCTCATAGACAAAAATTTGGGATTTGGCACTGCAGGTGAATGGTTTACACTTCTCTTTCTTGGTGAAGGTTTCGGTAAACATTTATTTCGACTTGGGTCATAAAATATTAAAATCGTTTACTGCAAGTGGTCTGGAATATAATTGTGGATGACTTTTTTTAGGCAACCAAATCAATCTCGCCACGAAAACTGTTCATCATTATAGCTGTAAATTTGAAATAATTTGGTTCTTCTGAAACATTTATAACATCAGAATTGTGTATGATATCCAAAAGTCGTTTTCATCTCTCATCTGTTATGTAGAATTTGAAAACAACGTTAGGCATTCATAAAGTTTTGTAAGAGAAGGCTGTAGAATAAGTTTTTGTGTGCCTCTATACGTTAAAATTGTTGCTACAATGAATATAGCGACAGTTTTTCTTCCTATTGCTGCGGCATTATTCGTCATAGCAGCGACCATACTTTAGCCACTGCCTTAACGTGTGTTTTTTTGTTTTTTTTTTTTTTATTATTTTTGAAAAAGCAGGCAGGAGAAGAAATGGAAAATGGTGATGATGATGATGATGAAGAAAAAAAGTAGGAAGCTTTGCAAATCATGAGCATTTGACTAAGTTGTAGTTGATAAAAATTAAAGGAATTGAACAGTGGCGTACATTGTTTGCTAGTGGTATTAGAAAGAAAGTTAATAGAAAGATTTGTAAAAAGTTATTAGTTAAAGTCTCTCAATGAAAATAAATTTTTTTTGGATTATTGTGATTCTATATTATCATCTTACAATGAACTACTGTTTTAAAAATAATCCCCTATAAGTTCTTTCTTAATTTTGGTAGTTTATAACCCTCTTGTAAGTATTCTGGATAGCGCAGAATTATTGAGGATCAATTCCCAAGTGATCATAGAAAATATAAAGAAGGCGATCTGTCATTTTTGAGATGTCAATACGCTCTCACACTTCTTAATTTTGGTCATCTCTAACCCTCTTTTAAGCATTCATCGCAGACTTTTGAGGATCAATTCTTAAGTGATCACGTAAAACATTTAGAAGGTGTTCTACCATTTTTAAAATGTCAATAAGCTCTTGCACTTAATCTGAACCGTTATTCCTAAAATATAATTTCAGATCTAGAAACTAACCCTCTCACATTACGCCACTGTCTTTTATTTATGCGCAAGTAGTTCAAGTACTTTTTTTTTTTGGAATATTTTTTGTGTGTGCTTTTCTCCTTATTTCATTATATGATGTTCTTGTAACGAGTTGCGTTTATATTCCTCTTAAGAAAGATACAAAAAATACCTAAATGTGAACATTTAAACTTGTAGTACGAAAGATGGTAGAAGAAGTAGTATAGCCTTAGGAAGAGCAAGTTTTTAAAGATCGAATTCTTTGGTAATCGATGAGTTTACGAAAAACTACAACAATATTGAAAGAAAGAAACAAATTTTTTTTCACTCCCTGCATAACAACATGAAACAATTCTAATAATAATTTCTATTTTATTGTTTAATTAAAGAACAATAAAAATATACACCATTATCATGATATTCATAGGTCAATAGAATGATAACAATTCATATTCATGCAGGCACAAACAATCACACATACTCTTACTCATAGAAATCACAGAAATATTTTTAAGTATGAAATAGTTTTAGACTAGAACATCTCATAACTATACAACGTACTGGATGGCTGGCTGGATGGTTGGATGGATTGTGGCACATAAGAGTAAATACGAGTATGTAGATGATTTGTAAAATAAATGTTTGTTTTGAAAATATTTATTTTTCTCGCCTTTAAAAGCATACGAAGAAGATGAAAAATTAAAAACAACAACAGGTAAACAAATATTCAACAAAAAAAAAAAAACACACACTTAGTGGATTTTTCAAATCAAAGTTATACGTAGAGTAATTTGTAAGGGATTGAAAAGTTTAGAGAAGAAAATAGATTAACTTAACAGAGATTTTATTTTTTCAATAAGGACTGAGAACGAAAAAATCTTAACATACATTAATATTAATAAAAAAGAAACCACTAAACCTACAGTTTTGATCTATTTTTATTTGATTGAAATTATTATTACAATTTACAAAAAATATTATTTTTATAGTTCTAATCAATAGCAATAGTGATGAATTTATTAACCTTTTCCGGAAAACCTTCCATTAAGGTTTTTATTGAGCTTTGTTCGAACAGGTAGTCTCCGTTTAAAATCTACCACACTTTTGGACACCTTTTCTGTGCTCTTCAATTCTCTTTTAACGAGAGCCCAATATCTCTCCACTGGACTTAGCTCCAGACAGTTTGGAGGATTTTCCTCTCTTTGTACAAATAACACATTATTGTTCTCAATACCTTGTTTACCATAGTTCAGAAGTCTTATGAATGGAAGCATCCTCTTTTGTATATATTTGGTATTGGCTTCTTTTGTAACTGGCTTCTTTTGCAGCAACTGCATATTGCTTGCCATACCAAGAACTTTTTGGGAACATTTTTTTTTATTATGAAGCTGCTTTACAGAACATACGTTTCGTTGTCCATTGTGCAGCCGGTATATTCTTTTGTTTATAAAATTTGACTTCAAGTTCCGTGGCCTCTAAATTTTTAGCAGTGTGAGTTTTGAGCCTTGTATGTTTTTAACCTGCATTGGCTTTAACTTTTCGTACCAAATAGTCTGAATACTGAGCTAACCGGACTGCTTTTCTACGGGATGTGTTGAGAGCTCTTTTGAAATGCTTTCTATTTACTGGCTTTAGGAATATTATGTGGACCATTTATTCTACCTGAAGCAGATTTTTTATCAACGGACAAGTTCTCGCGATACTGTTTAATAATATTGGACGGCAGACCTTTGATTGTTCGACCAACTTTTTGTATAATACTTGGGTTAATAACTATATAACTGATAATCAGATTTTATAATTTTTAATTTCTTATCTTCCATTTTCCAAAGATCTCCCTTGAATATGAGCTACTGCACGATTAAAAACATACGGGTCAATAAGTCTGTTACTTTTTAAATTTCCCACTTTTTAAGTGACAGAAATCTGTCAGTTGACACCTATCAAAATTTGAACAATCTGCGTCATTTAGTTTGTGTTTGACAGCTACTGATATCAGACTACCGCAAGATTTGAGGCGAAAATGGAAACATTTAATTTCATTTTCTCATTAAGCATTATTTTTAGCGGAAAAAAACTGAATAAAATCACACAAACCAAGACTAAGTTTGATAAATACTATGGGAACTCTGCACTATTAGTTTCAGTGGTAAAAAAGTCTGAAAGTTAAATCTTTGCGCGAGAGATTGTGGAAGACACAGGCATCTCACTTGGCTCAGTGGGTTTGAATGAAAGTTTTCCGCAAGATGGCTGCAGCGTTTGCTCACATTCGAATGCAGTTCCCTTGGCAAAAATCCATGAATTAGTCAATGAAATACGCCATCTACCGACCTATTCTCCGGATTTAGTACCGAGTGACTATTTCTTGTTTCCAAACTAGAAGAACAGGTCTTTGCGCGAGAGATTGTGGAAGACACAGGCATCTCACTTGGCTCAGTGGGTTTGAATGAAAGCTTTCCGCAAGATGGCTGCAGCGTTTGCTCACATTCGAATGTAGTTCCCTTGGCAAAAATCCATGAATTAGTCAATGATATACGCCATCTACCGACCTATTCTCCGGAATTAGTACCGAGTGACTATTTCTTGTTTCCAAACTAGAAATACAGGTTTGGCGGAAGGAGATTTGACTCCAACTTGGACAAAGTGTATAGAGCTCAAGTGAGACTACATATGTTGAAAAATAAAATGTTTTTTTTTATCCAAAAACCTGTGCTTCATTAAAAAAATCACGGAATTATTGACCATCCCTAGTATATACAAATTCGAATGGGACCTAAACTAAGGACTCAAAATTTATGTCCTTAGTTTAGGTAGTTTGTTATATATAATATGTTTTCAAATGAATAAAGTACAAATTTCATGCCTAATTTTTACTGAATTCTAAATTACACCTCCTATTTTGTAGGACATATATGGAAAAACTTTTGAAAATTTCTTTACATTTAAACCATGAAACATTGTACCATACTCTGAACGTAAGTTCTTTTTTAGAAACAAAAAAAAAACAACCAATGCAATAGTAATAACAACAACAGCAACAAAAACAATAATAATAATGCAACAACAATAATAATAACAACAACAGCAACATACTAAGACTGTGACTAACGACAACGTCATTGTGTTATCAACAATGCTATGTCAACCTTACTTACCCACAAGGAATTCCTTGGTAAACTACAAAAAAAATAAAGAGAAAAAACTTCAAACTACAACAAAAAAAAACTGAGAAAAGAAAACAACAACAATACAAACAAACAGAGAAAAAAAACTCAAAAGTAGAGATGACGATGCATTTGTGGATTAAGAGTGTGATAAACGTTTCTTATTGTTGTTAGTTTTGTTGTTATTTTATTTTTCCTTCTTCACAGCCTCACATGTATGGATGTATGTGTGTTTGATTTTATAGCAGAGCTGGAAATTTAATACAAGCAGTGTAAATGTATCCAAAATCTTCCTTTTATATACCTCAAAACATATTTTCTATCCTCAATTTATTATCTGGTACATAATGATATATATCTGTAGTCTTTTGACAAAACAACTTAAGTGGTATTTTACAATTTTTCAAGAGAGGACAAAGGACAAATAATATAAATAATTATCGATCAAAAGTGGTTACGCTCTCTTGAAAAATTTGAAAAGTCCACTTAAATTGTTTTGTAAAAAGTCCACAGATATAAATCTATATATATACAAATTAATGGATGTCTGTTTATTTATTTATTGTTCTGTTACTTATAGGAGCCCAAACCACTAAACCGACCTTCTTCAAATTTTTCTGTATGTTTCTGAAAGGAACAATAGGCTACTTATACTTACTACTTACTTATATAATCGTAAACGTATCTAAACTTGGAATTAATCAATTTCATATCACGACATGAAGTTTAACCAAAAATGGGAAGGATCGGAAATAATATCAAAATATTCCAAGATCAAACAATGAAGTAAAGAAACACGAAGGGGATTCTCTTATTTCCCTATATAATCGTTTAAAATTTTGGACCTTGGGAGAATCGAAATTCGGAAAATTGAAAAATAAGGGCCACCTGAATATACATAGACAATATAGATATCAAATAAAAGATATTCCAAAGATCTAGAAATTTGGACATAAATTCAAAACAATTGCACTTTTACTTTAATCAAGGTTAGTTTATTATAAAAAGTAAGAAAAAATTAATCAAAACATGAAAAAACCACCCCATTCCAAGGTTTTTTATGGAGTGAAGTGGTTAGTTTACTAACCACCGTTGCGGTTGGCATTAAAAATAACTATGATAAAAATTTTTGTTTCGTATAAATTTTTTTGAAAGCGTCTCTGATAAACTCACTAACGACTGCACCTCTGCCACTATTTATAACACTGCCATCTGCACTCTAGATTGCTCTTTAAATGTCAAAGGTCGAATATTCTAGATCTTACTAATACATACGCCATCTGTGGTGTACTTTCTACAATGTTCTTTAACTGAATATTCGAATTCAAACAGCGTTGCCAACTTACGATCAATGGTCAACTGAAAGCTTTTATTTAATAATGCCCACAGATATGTTACAGTTTGCTATTACAGCACTGTTATTTGAAAGCATTATGCTACTTTTAAATCAGCCCTTAAAATCGTTATATTTGAATTCAAGTACAATTTCGTAACAATATATTTATCTAATCAGAGCACCCTGACGGTGCAAAAAATCATAAACGATGACTTCAAAAAATATAATTGTTTAGCAAAATGGCAATAGATGACTATAAACTATGTTTTAAAGACTATAGAAAATATGGTTTGTAAGGTAGAATTTTTTGCGAACATGAATTATTTTCAGCTTTAAAAGAAGTTTATTCATTTAAATCTTTAAATTGAAATTTTCCATCTCTGTTTTATACTGTTTATTTGTCGTTGGCTCAAACAAATTAAAATAAAAAACAAGTAAGAAAGTATAGTCGATCAAGCCCGACCAGATAATACCCTACATTGACTATATAATCAATATTCTATTAAAATTAAAAAAAAATTGTTTGTGCATTATATTTTAGCTATGACCAATTATGGATCGATTGTCCTGAAATTAAGTCGCATGATTTCTTTCTACATGAAACTTATTTTATTAGTTTATTTGGATTCCAACATTTTTATGAGATCTATGCTCGTTAAAGTGATTTTCAGAATTGAGCCTTATATGGGAGCTATGAGCAATTAGGAACCGATCTACATGAAATTAAGTCATGTTATTTATTCCTACATGAATCTTATTTTTGTTAAATTTTATGTTTGAAATGATGCCAACACAATGGTTTATCATTGTTGGAAAATTACTTGGAATCTTCCGAAAGATTCCATTTTGGTGCATAGGCTTTTCAGCTGACGTTCAATATTATCGAGCCTACTCCTACGGTTTTCATATGACGAGGAAATAATGGAGTTCTTTATCTGAGCAATCGCAAATCTTATCTGCCATGGTGCCCAGTTTTTCTAAGCGGTCCTCACTGACAGATAAAACTGCTTTTATTTGGGATGGTAACCTCTGCATCCAAAGTTGTTTTAAAAGATCTTCCGATACTCTACCTTGATGGTTTTCTGTCTGAATTCTGTCCAAAGTTTCTTGAGACTCTTATCTATAGAGTTATAAGACTCATAGAGCCTACATTGAATGGCACATCTATAGGGTTTTCTAAGGAAGTTAAATATCTTGGGTGGCCTATCAAAAAGGCCACTAGGGCAATATATGCCTGCCAGCGTCTTTTTAGTAGAACGTGGGGGTTAAAACCGAAGATGATTTACTGGTCTTTTATTACGGTAATTAGGCCAATAATTACTTATGCTGCATTGGCATGGTGGAGAAAGGTAGAACAGGTGACTGCAAGAGCTTTACTTGATAAGGTATATCGCCTCATCTGTGTCTCTATTACCGGGTCCATGAGGAGCTGTCCCACTCATCCTCTGGGTGCAATCCTACACATCCCACCCTTACATTTATTGGTAATGGAAGAGGCCTATAGGAGTGCATCCAGATTACCGGGAATATCCCATGTAATGCCGGGAGATCTGGTTGGGCATATGCGCATTCTAGGCATCTTTGAAAATGATCCTAGTATTGCAATATCTGACCATACGTCACCAACTCTGGTGTTAAATAGGATGTTTAGGGTCCTTATACCTGAAAGGGACAAGTGGTTAAACCAAACATGGTGGAAAAATAATGCCGATCAAGTATGGTTTACTGATGGTTCCAAACAGGCAAATGGTGACACTGGGCCTGGTATCTATGGTCCCAATTTTCAAAGGGGTATCCCAATGGGAACATTCCCATCAATATTTCAGGCGGAGATTTACGCCATCCTTATATGCTCCAACGAGTGCTTAAGAAGGAGACTAAGTGATAATATAATATTTGTTATGCCTGATAGCCAGGCTGCTCTTAGAGCATTATCATCATATGAAGTGAAGTCTGGTGTGGTCATGGACTGCTTGACATCCTTGAATGAACTCGGCACACACAATGAATTTATACTGTGTTGGGTACCTGGCCATGAAGGTCACGCTGGCAATGAACGTGCTGATTGTCTTGCCAACAGGGGCGCTCGACGCTCGTTTATAGGTCCTGAACCGTTCTTTGGCATCCCACGTGGATACACTATGGAACGTATTCGTTCTTGGGTTGAATCGGAATTTGCCCGTTTTTGGGGTAATCTACCAGGTCTAAGACAATCCAAACGATTCATCACCCTATCCAGACGTAGATCCCAGTCGTTGCTTTCGCTCGGAAAGGGTGACTTGAGGATACTTACTGGATTATTCACCGGACACTGTGGTTTGAGGTATCACCAATTTATGTTAGGTAATGTTGAGAATGAACAGTGCAGGTTCTGCGGACTTCATGCCGAAACCTCTGAACATGTGCTATGTGACTGCCCAATGCTGGAATATGCAGAACTAAATGGCTCGGAAGGGCCTTAATGGCCCCGGGGGACGTAATTGATCTCTCACCTAATAGAATACTTGGCTTTATACGTAGCCTAAATCTATTAGGTTGAAATAAATCTAGGCTGCACAGAAGATCCTTTGGGTCGCAGTGCGTAGAGCCTCACTAATAATAATAATAATATCTATAGAGTCGGAAAATGAAGTAGTGAGTTTTGCTTTCAAGGTTTCATACATGCTAGCAGCACTTTCTCGAGGATGTTTTGATGCCACAATTGTATGAAATTTCATTGCGTCCTGAGTAACAGCAGCCATTATATACTGCGATTCCAAAGCAATCTGAACGCCAAAATGGTGGTGCTTTAACAGCGACTCTTAAAATTTCCAAATGAGGAGAATTCAATAGTAGAGGTGAAAAATCGAATTCTGAAGTTGGCATCTAATTTGTTGGCACATATTTAGTTTTTTAATAAAAAGAACAACAATATATTTTATAAAAAAGATTCTTTATTAATTCAAATTAAAAAGCAATTGAAAAAGTGATTATTTTTAAAAAAGTTTTATTTGTTACAGTTTTTATGTGACTAGTCTATTTTTGTAAAGTGTTTGTTTTAGAGGCACCACACCGATATCAGCCAAATTCTGTAGGCTTTGTTCTTAGGCCGATAAAAATGTATTTGCCAAATTTTATCGAAGTATATTGAAAATTGCGACCTGTACTTTTGGTACAAGCTTAACAAGGACATCCAGCCATACAGACGGACAGACAGATATCGTTTAATCAGCTCAGAATGAGATTCTGAGTCGATGGCATTCTTTAAGATGGGTGTTGGAGTAATAATTTAGGGCGTTACAAACATCAGCACGAACGGAATATACCCTCTCCACTATGTTGGTGTAGGGTATATCAAACCAAACTTAATGGTGGTGGTAAAGCCTACATTTGCCATACTAGTGTGACTGTGTGTATGTTTGTAGTAGTAAGAAAAAACACATTAACAGAAAACAAAATCTCTATGGAGTAGAACTAAGGAACAAAAACTTAAAAAAAATTTAAGCAACTTAACAAGATAAACATAACAGATGAAGTAGTGTACATATGATGAGGACGACGACGACTACGATGATGATGATGCTGAAGAAAAATACACTTCTCTCTAAACAAAAAGTGTGTTCATATGAGGATGTTGCGTATACTAGTTACTAAGAGTGTGTGTATTTATGTGTACGAGATATGTTTGTGTAGACATGTACATTGTTACAACAAGAAATATAATGAAAAACGTTTTCATTAAGTATTGGTTATTATGTTACTGTTAGGGGTTAAACAGATTAATAATGATGTGTATTTGTTGTTTGATCTATACTATTTTATTTAGTTTTTATTTATTTTTTTCGTTTTAGTTTTTGTTATATTGTAGCTTGTTTCTCTGTTCACGTAGTGTTCGTATGGCTGTGTACGTGTTTAAACACTCATATATTAAATAATTACTTTTCCTAACTTAAGACACAATAATAAATAAAGAAATTCTTTTCTAATAAGAAGAGCTGGTTGGTATTTAATTTCATAATAAAGTGAATGGTTTTTTTTGTTGTTGTAGTAGTAGTATTTCATATATCAAAACGAAAGAGTTAAGCAATGAACGTGATTTGTTTATAAAACTAAAACTGATACTCTCGTACATTATAGTCCGGCCATTAGTAGGCATTTTATTTATTTATGCTTATTAGATCTTTAATATATTTCAATTATGGTTGCGCAAAAAAGGACAAACGTCATTGTAGACAATTTAAAGGAATAAAGTTTTTTTATTTAATAAAGAGACACTTTCATATTGTGCTTAGATATGCTAACCATAAGACACATAGACGAAGTATTGATATTGTAATGCCATCTTTAAATCATTAAATTAGTTGTAAAATAGTTAAAATCTCTATAAAATTTCCAGCTAATTTTTATGCAATTGTGTCTTCAAAAACATGGAATTATTAAAAAAATAAAAATTCACAAGAGTTAAAAAAATTAAAAATTTTTATACTAACTTATTCAATGCTAGTAGCTACAACAAACGTTCGACATCGATTATACGAATTTATGCTCAGTTAGTAATACGAAAGACAATTCCGCATGGGAATCTACAGAGACGGTTACTTAAATTTTTCGAAATATTTTCTAATTTAAATACTAACCTATGTATTTATTGACATATGAACATTTTCAGGTCATCGTACGTAACATTTTTACGTACCTATAGAATGGAATAGATTTTGTAGAAATTTTTAATGAAAATTAATTTGGTCTTTATGATCCATTCAGAGTAAAAGATTTTAAAAGAATAAGTACTTTCGGAACATTGTTGTACAAAATATCGAGCGAAATAAGGGTTTATCGTACGTGACAGAAAACGGAAATTATGATCTTTGAACAAGTGACAAGTGTTTTTTCTTCATTTAATTTCTTACACTAAACCAAACATTTTTACTGTCTCGATGATTTTATAATAAATAAAATTTAATATCGTTCGTGACATATCGTACGCGACAGCCTATTCTCTTATAGTATTGGGTGTATAACATAAAAGTGCGGAATTTATAATAGATAACGTATCTTTTCAACGCGATTTTTGTTTTTAATAACTTATGTGTCATTTGGAAGGTTTTGAACATTATAGTGTAAACAACAAGGTTTTTTCTTGCTTCGAAATTGTGCGCCAACAAACGTCATATGCGGGAAGTTTTGGTTTTCTTTTCTAATTTGGAAAATAGTGCCACTGCAGCACACCCATTGCTTATGGTGCATGTGTTCCATCGGTTACAACGTGCGACAGATGGTTTCTTCGGATCAGAAGTGGTTATTTTGACACGGAAGACAAATATCGCTCAGGCCAGCCAAATAAGTTTGAATACCAAGAATTGAAGGCATTACTCCATGAAGATTGTTGTCAAACTCAACAAGAGCTCGAAAAATTAAGGGGAGATACACAATCAGCAATTCCAAAACGTTGGCAAGAAGTAGGCTTCAGCCAAAAGCAGGGAAATTTGGTATCATACGAATTCAAGCTGAGAGACCTTGAAATGCGATTTTATATGTTTGAAATGCTACTTGAACGCTATAAGAGAAAATCATTTTTTAACTGAATCATTACTACCGATGCAAAATGGATCCATTATGATAACCTAAAGCATAACAGACCATATGTGAAGCTAGGCCAACCAGCCGAATCGACACCAAAACCAAATATCCATGGCGCAAAGGTAATGCTCTGTATTTGGTAGGGCCAAAAGTGTCCTGCTGCTGAAATTTGGCCAGGCCATCACAAGGAATCTGTACTGAACACAATTGATTCGTTTTAAGCGAGCATTGGTCGAAAAACGCCCAGAGTATGCTGCCAGACATGAAACCATAATATTCCATCATGACAAAGCTAGGCCACATGTTGCAATAACTATTTAGAAAGAAGTAGTTTAGTAGACCTTGGTCAGCCGACTATTATTTGTTTCGATCGATGCAGAACGCTCTCTCTGGGATACGATTCACTTCAGAACAGAGTATATGAAATTGGCTTGGTTCGTTCTTGGTCTCAAAAAAGGCCAATACTTTGAATAAATTTATTTTGTAATTGAAAAATTCCGCATTTTTAAGTCCTACACCCAATAGAACACCCAATATTTCTTTAGATCATTATTTTTTTTTTATTAAATCATTCAATTTTGAAATAGTCTAAATGAAGCTGTTTTTATATAGATAGCGGAGTCGATTAAGCCATGTCCGTCTGTCTGTCCGTCTGTCTGTTGAACTCAATTTTCTGAAGACCCCAGATATCTTTGGGATTCAAATCTTCAATTATTCTGTCAGACATGCTTTCGAGAAGTTTGCTATTTAAAATCAGCAAAATCGGTCCATAAATAACGGAGATATGAGCAAAAAACCGTGACAACCTCGATTTTTTACCTATTTTTGATCTGCATATATCTGGATTACTAAGTCATTAATATAGACAATATGGATATCTAATAATAGATATTTACAAGTCCATTGCAACGAAGTAGATAAGGCTATAGTATGTTGGACCTACAATGGGTCAAAATAGGGAAGAATTTTTTTTTCATCAAACAATTTTTTTGTCATAAATTTTTTTTCCAAAAAAAAAATTTTTTAAAAAATTCAAAAACAATTTCGAAAAAAAAATTTTGAAAAACAATTAAAAACAAAATTAAATTTTGTTTACCTAAAAATTATTTAAAAAAATTTATTTTAAAGTATAATTTGGTGAAGGGTATATAAGATTCGGCACAGCCGAATATAGCTCTCTTACTTGTTTATTGATGAATTTCCTCCTTCACTGCACGGGTGGTTGTGGGATTGTTGGCATATAACTTTGTCTTCAAATTAACCCACAAAAAAATCGAATGATTATAAATCACAAATTCTATCGTAAAGCTAAGATATCCAGCAATAATTATTTGCAGAAATTATAGTTATTACACTACTTTCGACTTTAAAGATTTGGGGAGTTACCATATTCAAAAGCGTATTTTTAATATTTAAAATTATTCTTTTTAGAATTGTTATATACCTTGTTGGAAAAGGTATCTTCTCCAGATTCTATTTTTGTTATGAATTTTGTATATCGTCCCCTCAATAAAACAATAGTGTATAAGCATTTTTTTTCATAATAAGAATCTACATAATTGATTTAATATATGGTCAAAATTTTGTGAAATTCTACTTCCACAAAGTGGTTCAAAAGATTAATTGAAATATTACCTTTGTTCTAGATGTGAACTAAAACAAAATTTTTAAACTCAATTATTTCGAAATGGCAAAAAAATTATACACTATTGTTTTATTAAGGGGACGATATATTGTAAGCAGATTCGAAATGTATTCATTTGAAATATATAATGATTTTTGTCTAACCTACGCAACTTTGACTAGGATTTTAACTGTTGGTGCCATTTTCCGCTTATCTAGTTTTAACATAGAAATAAAGTTTAATTTATTATCTAATAGATATATCAAAACTAGCTGCCTTTTCGTGCCTATAAACAAATGCCTTGCAAAAATGTTAAGCAACTCAGAAATTAAAAAAAAAATTATCAACTTTTTTGATTTTAGTAGCTTTTCATTGCTTATTTTTATATGAAAAAAAAATATATACCAATATATTAAGAAAATTTAGTTCAAAACATGGTTTTAATTTTTCATATCGGATGAAAATTGTAAAAGTTATCCAACTTTTCATTAACACCATATATAGTATGTTCTCCCCCAGCGCATATGAATAAAAAACTATACACTCAGATCTAGTTTTATGCGATAGATGCGTTCCAAAAAAAATCATATAAAAACTAATGATTCGTTCCAAAATTGTGAAAAACCGCATAAATTCAAATTTTAATTAAAAAATTAGAACAAAATCGCATAAAAAAATCAACAAAAATATATTTATTTAATTTACTTAAACAATAAAAACAAAATACGTTAAAAAAAATAAACCAAAATATAATATTAATTCATTAATTACAGAAAAAGTGAAAATGGTCCAAAAAAAATGAGCTAAAATAATTTTTCAGGAAATTCTGTAAATATGTATGATTAATCTGAATCACTGAATCTGCATCGTTTTGGAATTGGTTCAACGTAACTTTCATCATTAGATGATATAATCTTATTGTCATCGTATGGTAAAATATTATTAATTAATATAGTGAATAGGGAATGACATCAACGAATTTTTAGGGCTTCAATTGTTTCTTTTCTTGCAAAATAATTTGTCATTAAACTTTGCTTATGCAACTCTTGCTAACCGGAAAATAGATTAGTCAGTCCGCGATAAATCTTTAATGCTCTTTCCGTATCTGAATTTAATTTTGTAAAAAAAACAAACTATAACGATTATACCAGTGATGCAAACTTGGTTTAATTTCAAATCGGTAAAAAAGCTTTAAAAAACATTTAAAATTTCAATATTCTAAAAAAAAATTAATTTGAAAACCGCATAAATTTGAATCCGCATAAAACGAGACCTGAGTCTATAAAACAAAAATTTGTACAGTTTTTAATTTACAAGCTAAACTTATTCGAACTTTTTTAGAGTTTAATAACTTTTGCAAATATAAACCGATTTTAAGAAGTAATGTCTCATATTTTTCTATATAAAACTGTCTTTAAAACACTGTGCAAAAAATAGGTTTACATAGAAAAAAATTAAAATGACTATTGTTGAATTTGGAAAATTACGAAAAAATATTAAAAAAGACGAAACTTTTTATAAAAACTTACATAATTTCTTGAAATATACATTTTTTGTATACATTTTATGAAAAATTCGTTGTTTAAAATTTTGAAATCAGTCTAAAAATGTGTGAGTTATAGGTACTAAAGTACTACAGTTTTTTCAAAATAACTCAAAATTTTGAGGGTATTTCTTTGAAACGGTTTTAAACCGAAAGCATTTTTTAAGTATTTTATATTTGAAATGAAATTTTATTTTAACTCTACTGCAGCTGAACATGTTTTTTAAAAAAATGCAACCTTTGGCCCTTGTAAATATGGGGGCTTAAAAATCTACTGACCGAAGGTTGTTATTTTCTAAAACAATCTAAGCTAAAAAGGTATTAACAAATGTCAGTTGTTAATACAATTGAAACTAATGAGAAAACACCTCTTTTATACATATAAAAACCCTAACATATCACTTTGAAACAAAAACTAAAAAAAAAATGAAAAATTTATTTTTAACCGATCATAAATTTTTTTATTATGATTCGATTTTTATGGTTCAAAATACAAATTAGAGCTTAAAGTGCCATCTATTCAACAAAAAACTGAATCTTATAAAAATATTCATCCATTCAAAAGTTACAGATTTTGGATCTAGGGTTTTTATCCCGGGAATTCCCGGTACAAATTTCCCGGGAATTTTGCCAATTTTTCACTACCCGATTCCCGGGAATTAAAAACTGACGAAACTGCAAAGAAAACAAGTTAGAACTCTATTTTTTTTAATAAAAAGGTAAACGTTTGTTTTTACAGTTTTTCGTTTATATCTCGGCAATAATAGACCGCTTATTATTATTTATTTGCGGTTTTTCGAATGAACATTTAAAAAAGCATATGGAAAACTGCACGATCTAGAAATAAAGGTGAATAATCTTCAATGCCAAGATGGACCCGTGCGAATTATTCTAGAAAACACTAGTAGAACAAAGGCCCCTACTTTGAATCCAATAATTTGTAAATTTTCTAGATCAACATAAATTTTATCTCTTAACTATTCTGTTAAATGTATTGAATTTCTTAAGAAATTTTTTTCAATTCATTTTGAAAATTATTAAAAGCTAAATTAAACTGAATGAATAAAAAACATTTAACTCAATTTGTAGTAGATTTGAATCAACAAAAATTTAATCATTCAAAGTTTGAACAAATTCTGTTATTAGTTAACTTCAAAATTAATTCAATTTAAATGAGGCTTTTGAAGGAAGCTTAAGAATTAGATATTGGGAATGGATTTATGAAATGCAAGGCTGACATTTTTAATACAAAGCTCTATATATAATGATTATAACACTAAGTTTTTATATGAAATTTTGTTATAATATAACAGTATTATTATATATTTCGGGAAGAGCCGGGTACCCGGGAATGTAGAGAAAAATTTTACCGATTCCCTGGAATCAAAAAATGTCGGGAAATTAAAAACCCTATTTGGATCCGAAAATGAACAACATTTTTCACTGTGCGTAGAATATAAACTCGTAAATATTCGTGAAATAAAAGAACTACCGATTCCCGTTCTCATTATATCTATTTTCTTATATTTTGGGAATGTTTAATGCATTTTGACCAGAAATTCTGATAATATACATATGTTAGAAAACAGTTTTATTAATCCTTAGCTATGTATGGCACTTTATTTTAAGTTATTCATCATCTTCAATACACGAGGCTCGTTTTATAGAATAGGGCTGATTATATCTTGGCAGGTTTTTTTGCGTGAGAAAATGTCAGCCATTTTAAATCTATGTAGTCGATAGTCTATTGGTACTCCTAAACTACAAATATAGTCATTATTTTAATTTATTACTAATGTTTATCTTTAGGCTATAAAATAAACTACAATAAAAGTGTTTTATTTAAATTTTCAACGATTTAAAGTTGTAAAATCTTTTTTGTTTTATAGATCAGGAAATTTCTATTTCAATAATTTATAAATTCATCACAACCTAATACGACTTAAGCAAAAAACTAAAACTAGTTATTTACGAATTATCTCTCAATACCATTTAACATTTTTATTTCCTTTTTAAAAACCAAATAAAACAAATATTTTTCAAGAAACACCACTCAATGATACCGAAAAAATTCTTCATCTTAAAACAATTTGTTTGACGGTGGTGGTTGTAATTTAATCATTAAAACTAAAATAAATAAATAGATTTCTAGAAACGTACATTTAAAACCATACACACACTTAAGTGAGTATAAAAACCAGCAAAAGATGATAAAAACTTAAAAATAAGAATTTCTATTGTTATGATAATGAATGTCAAACAGATCAATTTACAATGTCTTTTGGGTTGCGGCACTGTGGGCCAGGCTATATAAAATTTAAATGGTACAAGGCTTTGAATAACAAGAGAATAAGTTTAGAGATTTAAAAAATTCAAGATGAATTTGTCATAGATTTAAGATTTCTGATATCAGACTGGTTCACATCAAATATCTTTTATGAAGTATTTCAAAACGAACTAATTTTAATCACACATTTGTAAATTGTTGAATACGAACTCACAAATTTACCGGAAAATGCAATAAGCAAGAGTAATAATAAATATTTGCTATAAAATATTGATATTGCCAGTTTTTTTTACTAAAGTTATAAATGCATTTGATTTTTTCCAATCAGTCCCACTGTCTATCGTTAGTTTTTAAAAGTACCAGTTGCCAGTGTTTGTTTTGTTTCTAAGTTTGTCACAAATTGTTTAACGCAATGCCTTCTTTTTCTTCCCTCCTTTTTTTTTAATATAAATTAGTAGTAAGAATATAAACCAGCGGATATATTGACTACACTACGCTTTTGAAGAAATGCAATGAAACAGCACAAAAGAAGAATAATGACAAAATACAACAAAAAAAAAGAAAAACAAACTGATAGATAATAATAGACAATTTTCTAACAGGTAAAATAGAAACAATTTTCTTTCATTTCCCCAATTCCCAAATAACAATTATTACGATTTGTTGTCATCGTTTTACTACTTTTTGTTTCCATCATCAAATTGCGTGTGATTAAACTTGAGCGAATGATGGCTATACCGAGAGTGAGTGTGAGAGAGAGCTAATATAGAGAGATATTTTAATTCTTTTAATTTTTCTGCTTAGATTTAATGTGTGTTCTCTGTATACAACCTATACCCACGTGAGAGAGTATAAATTGTTATTATTATTTTGTTTTTGGTTTGGTTGGTTGTTTTTGAATTCTTTAAATACGAATGATGCCGAAGAAAACAACAACATCATTAAGAATTATAAGAATAACAACAAACTATGGGATGAAGAAGAAAAAAAAAACAACATAAAATAACAATAAAAACAAAAACTTTAAAAACAATAAAATTAATGTTAAAGTTAGAATGAAGTCAAGACGAATGTCTGAAGCTGTACGGTGCTGTGGATTTTCAGTGGAAATTATAATTGAAGCTGAATATTTCTCACTTTTTTGTAGGTATGTGTTTTAAGTCTTTTGTTTCCATATTAAATTTACTCAAAGATCTTTTCAGAAATATCGAAATTTGATTAAATGCACTTTCGTATGATTTAACTAATTTTATATAAAGGTTAAAAATCGTAGCAACTTGATTAGAAAAAAAAAGAAAATATCAAAACATCTCACTTTTTTCTCGAATTTATTCATTTCCAAATTCAAAAGACATTTATACAATCTTTTGGTTGCCAAATTCCTCTTAATACAGATATCTTCTACAGTTAACACTGTCATTCCTCTATTCTTTAAATTCCGTTTTATAATTGACCAAGTAATTAATCTAGTTTTTGCAATTATGGAAAATTTTGTAGATTGTCTTTCTTTGGTAGAAAATTGATTTCGAAGTATCTATTCCATTTAATCGTATCCCTTGCATAGTGATGTTTTTTTTTTTTGGAAAACTTGTCTCTGTAAATTTCACCAGTCATAAAGGTTTTGATTTTCTTCTGTAAAAATAATTTTAGTATTTATAATTTTTGTTTTAGTTTTCAATGATCTTGATGCCTTCAGATCAGGGCTATATGTTTTGCAAACGTATTATCCTGCAATATACTGGCAGTTTTTCTAAACCATATGTTAAATCATCCATTATTACGCAATCGTACTTCCCCAGCTAGCATTTTTTGAAAATTTTAATAAAATTCAAGTCATTTTTGATACTTCAGCGCCATTAAAATGCTGGAATATGCGCTCATTTTCTGATCACAAATGATACTTTTGTCGGTATCCTAAATGAGTATTTTATGGAACCCTCTTCTGATTAGTTTCCATTAATTTAATAATGAGCAATTTAATCACTTTTCAATCATAAATGGGAATCATTTTCGAATTATTTTTTAAGCGTGCAACTATTAATCAGTTTTAGGTCATCAAAACTAGTCGAAAAAGATGAAGTTTGTTGATTAGTCACCCAACAATCTTCCAAATGCTGTCTACTGCATACTACTGTAGATAAATTTAGTTTTGTATTCCTATCTGCACATGCCTGAGCTTTATAATATTTGAGTTCATTGTATTGAACAAAAATCTGTGATTTTTGGCTATGTAAGTGGAAATACCTATTATAATTGTTATTAAAAGCTTTTAGTTCTTTTTGAAACGTATACCTTGGTAATGGTTTAATCAATACTTAATTATTTTATTTAATACGTTTTAGTCTAATTGAATTTGATGTCAAACAATATTGGTGTATGACTTAAAAATGCGAGATTTGTTCCAATTTTTAGGTTTTATTTTGAAAATTTTTTACAATATAAATTTATTCAAAGTATTTTCTATTGTTAGCTATAACATTTTTCCAGATTTCTGGTAACATATGGATTCCGAGCCAAAAGAACTGCTCATCTTTTGAGGCCAAGAAAAAATCAAGCCAATATCGCATACTGTGTGAAACGTATCCCAGAGAGAGCATTCTGCATCGATAGAAATAAACAGTAGTCGGACGGGCAAAACTTCCCAACCAATTCATTCTAAAAACTTTTTAATAGGTATTGCAACATCTAGCCGAGTGTTGTTATGATGGAATATTACGGTTTCATGTCTGGCCGCATATACCCCACTTTGCGGCATTGTGACTCGGCCCCCCGTAATGTAATAAGCCCAAGTTAAAAACTTAAACTTATCAATATCTCCTCTATAGTCATGGGTAATTTTATTAAAATCGGTCTATTTGTTTAGAAGTTACAGATTTATTTCCACTTTTTTCTCAGTTCCCCCACTGTGCGCAGTGTTCAGCGGTACTTTTTTCAAATTAAAGAAGTAAAGCATATGTTGGTACAAAATTCGACATTTTCGAAGCAAAACCTATTTGTTGTTTACACTATAATATTCAATAACTTAGTGAGAATAAATGACAGATATGTACTAGTGTGTCCCTTATTTTTCGATATCGTTTTTTTTGACGCATACCCGCTGAAAACTTTCGTATTGACCTAAAATACCACCAAAAAAAATTTTACCTTGTCGCCGACTTAGCGATTTAGTTTTGAGGTGCATTTACAAGGGGAAAAAATGCAATTTTTTCAGTTTCTGTAAAATGTTTGGCATTAAATAATTACTTGCAATTTAATTTAAAAGAATCGAAATGTACACGTAATTGTCTCTAATAAGATATAAAAGACAAAAAGTGGTTAAAAAATGTTAAAGTTATTAAAAAATCGCCAGGCCATTAACGTGTCTCAGGCCACTAGAACAAGAAATGTAGAAACAAAATTAACATATTTTGAGAAATATTAAAATAAAAGCTTATTTTTACTTAGAATATATCCATATTTACTTGTATATGAGTTTTTGTCTTCGTTGGATACCGTTAACCTATTCGCTGGTATGACAAAAAAAAATTAATTTTTTTAAAGGCAGTTTCAAAACTCCAATTTAAAATTTTTAAAAATTTTGTTAAACAAATTTCAAAATTTGTTGATCATCACATTGGGATTTATTGAGAACATAATAGGGAATAAAAATATGAAAAAAAGTATGAAAATACCTCCTATAGTTTTTCCGTACCTGCGATTTAAATTTTGAGATTTTCGAGAAAAACTATTTTTTTTCAATATTTGGAATTTCTCATGGAAACAAGCGAAATGTTATTTTTCTGCCGATTTAGATGAAACTTAAGAAAAATATAACACAAAGTCTAGTATTTACAAAAACAGAAGACAAATTAAAATTAACCCTGCAAAACAATCTCAGAATAGCTGGTTAGTAAAAAACACACATAGAATCATGTATAATTTTCGTAAATGCACCTCAAAACTTCAGCGTCGTTGCGGCACCAGTTAGCGTTATCCTATCATCCTAATATTTTACACAACGAGTTTCTGGGATATTATATTTTTGAATTCATCTTTAGGCCAGGGGATATACCATGTTTCTTGATTTTTTATTTGGAGTAAAAATATATAAATTATTTGGTAAAAAAACATGAATTTTTCAGATATAAGCCAGCAATAGTCAACGATTAGCCTTGTATTTTGTTAATGGTTATAGCAGAGGCAAGACAAAACGAAAATCATCGGCATGCATGGAATCAGTATGTCCTCGACTTTGAATCTGCCACCAATGATGACGGCTGGTTCCAATGAATTCAAAAATTCAGTAGGATAATTGACGGCTTGATCTTCATTCATTACTGTGTCAATTGATTTGTGTTTCATTGTTTCACCAGGTAGTTTCAATTGAATTTGCTCATTGAGCTTGTTGAAATCATAATTTGTTGATGCCAAAATTACACGTTCAATTTGAATTTTTGTAGTTTTTTTTGTAAGAATTGGGAATACCTTGTCGACAACAACTTGAATATTCATTTGCATTGGCAAAAGTTCGGCGGGAATGAAATATCATTTGTGGCGGGATCGATTGGAATTTTGGTATTTGGTTTAAGAATGTTTCGGCAAAATGATCTTGCAGCAAATGCACACACATGTTAGTCGATAGCATTCGGCTTCTGTAGCTTCATTTCCAGTTAAATAAATTTGAAGAAACTTCGCATCATCATCAACTCTTCGAATATCACATTCCCGGGGATTCCTTAGAGAACTTCAAAACGCCGCAATGTGAGCAAAGTTTGTTCATTGCTCCAATCAGTACGTCCTTGAAAGTCTTGTTTCAGCTGCTCTTCTTTCCCGGATCTTCCGTGATTTGGTTGCGTTTTCACCAATGCCTGTTTTTTTTGGTGTCATTTTTATAAATTTTATCTTAAAATAATTTGTAAACCAATTTTATTCTTGCAAAAAATTCCAAAACCCTTGTTATTTACTAATTTGATTTAACTTATAGCTTTTTAGCTGATCAACAATGCAATTAACGCAAAGTAAATGCAGTCAGTGACTAAATGGTCAGTATTAAAAGTGGAATGCGGAGAGCTATTCAAAATATATTTTTTTTTAAATAGATTTCACATGAAAATTTCTTATTCATGGAAGAGTAAATAGTATTGTTTGTCATCGATTGATAATATAAAAGAACTTTTATAGTACAATGTTGCACCTTATTAACCGCGGCCTCCTTATTTTATCGAACAATAGCAAAATTTGGTATGTACCGGATCATTAGGTTCACAGTCCACCACTGTGAATTAAAATTTTTATTGTTTGAACGTTGGGAATGACAAACAAACATTTATTTCTCGAATGAAAAAACTATTTTTTTTAGGTCGACAAATTTTGTTTTTGTTAAAATTTTTTTTTTTGGACAAAATTAATTTTTTTTCGAAAATTTAGTTTGACAATGTTTTTTTGCCACAATCACTGACCTTGAATGCCTGTATATTGGAAACTATCAGCCCAATTATGAAAAAAATTCCCCGGGAGCTTTTTCCCTTTTCTCATTTTTCCTATTCAAATTCTATGTTAAAAAAAGAAAAGATAAAAATCTCCCGGGGAATTTTATTTTCATAATTGGTCTGTATATAAACTATCTATGAGAGTTGAAGAAAAGTTCAATCAACAATTATTCACATAATCTTTTTTTTGACAAAATATTTGTTTTGATGTCATTAGCGGTATAATTTAAAAATTTGATTTTGCCACGCCTCTCCGCCCATAGACCGAAAATAAATAATCTGACTTTACAGTGACACCCGCTAGGCTATTCTGAAGACTCCCTGAAAATTTCATCAAAATCGGTCCAGCAGTTTTTGAGTCCTTACGGAACATTCCATTCAACCAATAAAAAATATTTGTGGTTACAAAAAAACAAAAAAATTAAAACCGCGATATTTTAAAAACTAAAAAAAAACTAAAGATAGTTTTGAAAATGAAATGTCCCATATTTTAATTTGATTATGAAAATTGAATTTAGAATCAATTCTTTTGAATCTTTGACGTAAATCAAGTTTGTTTCTTAAATCTTTTGTTTAAGTTTTCATATTTTCAAAACTATTTAAAATGCTGGCACTAAAGCATTACGTAGGGCATTTAAATAACAACAGACATCTATAAAATTGAGAATGAAGTCGAGTTGAAGCTGTAACTGCCGCTTACGTTGCTGCTTATTGCGCTATTGCCTGGCTGCTTATGATCGTAGTAAAGTGTAGTGATCATATTAATTTGAAACCAGTTTTTAAAGTTTTTTCTTTATTTTTTTTATTATTGTTGTTGTTATTTGTATCTTCTACAAAAGAATTCCTTCTGTTTTTGTTCCTTCTCTAGTTCTGCGAGTTAAATGTTGTTATACCCTACACCACCATAGTGGGGAGGGTATAATGCGTTTGTGCAGATGTTTGTAACGCCCAAAAATATTAGCCTAACACCCACCTTAAAGTATACCGATCGACTTAGAATCACTTTCTGAGTCGATTAAGCGATGTCCGTCCGTCCGTCCGTCTGGTTGGCTGGCTGGCTGGCTGGCTGGCTGGCTGGCTGGCTGTCCATGTAAACCTTGTGCGCAGAGTACAGGTCGCAATTTGGAAGATATTTCGATCAAATTTGGTACATATTATTTCTTCGGGCCAAGGACCAAGCCTATTGAAACTGGCTGAAATCGGTCCATTATTTCACCTAGCCCCCATACAAATGTCCTCCCGAAATTTGACTTTATCGGTCATAAATGTTTAATTTATACATGTATCTCCACAAATTCCACTCCAAATAAGTTTTATATACACAAAATTCATGTCACCAAATTTTGTTACGATCGGTCCATAATTAGTCATAGCTCCCATATAGACTCGCTTCCGAAAATCACTTTAACGTGCATAAATCGCTTAAAAATGTTGGTAAACACACAAAATTCAACATAGTTAACTTTAATATAGACATAAATCACATGACCTAATTTCATGGTGATCGGTCCATAATTGGTCATAGCCCCCATATAACCCCACTTCCGAAAATCACTCAAAAATATAAATTATTGAAATTTTAAAAGAAAAAATTTTTTGCTCTTTTACTTAGTGTAGGGTATTATATGGTCGGGCTTGACCGACCATACTTTCTTACTTGTTGTTAGTTGCATGTGTGAGAGTGTGTGCTGTGTATTAGTTGTTGCTGCCGCTGCTATATTATAGTCGTTGTTTAGTAATGGTGTTGCTTTTATTGTTTTGATTTTATTTTTATTTTATGTCTCTGTGCTCCAATGCTCTGTTTATATGTGTACATATCTTGTTGTTGTTGTATTTGTTGTTATTGGCGTTTTTTTTCTGCTTCATCATATTTCTTTGTGCAAAATGAGCAATGAAAGATGGGTTTTTTATGAGATCGTTTTTCTGGAAACTCTCTTTAGAAACAAAAAAACAAGGCAAAACATTTAATATGACTATTTTTTTTATGTTCTTTATTTAGTTTTTTTATTCCTAAATTAACGTGGTCAAGACACAAACTAAATGTGCGTTTTTGTTTTCGTCGTTCTTGTCGTTTGTTTTGTCGTTAATAGAAGCAGCAGCAACAATCCAACCAGCACTAGTTTGCTCTATCAACGGCCTGTTAGTTTAAAGTTTTTAATTTTGTTGTTGTTTTAGCTTTTATTTTAGATCGTAACATAAACATTCTCTGGGGAGTAATAAATTATGTGTAACTCTCTCACTTTTTTGTACATTTATTTTGCGTTTGTTTTTGTTTCTTTTTAGTGTAAACAATTTTAGCTATTTATTACTATGACTAAACGGCAAATAATAGGGAGAAAAATTAAGGAACATTTTGTTAATCAATGTTGTATAAATAACAATAACAACAACAAAAATAAAACATAAAACTAATGAAGCGAAGAAATTTTTGTAAGAAAATGGTAACAAGAAAAATAAAAAAAAAATATTAAACCAAAAACAACTTTTCTTATTGTTGTCTTTTGATAGGGAAAAAATATGTAAATATTTTAACCCCTTTCTTACAGTTTATTTTATTGTTTCTTTGCTCTTTCTTTAGAGATCTTATGTTTGTTCGCTCTCTAAAGTAACTAATTGTTTACAGTTTAGTTTGTGAGAGCTACAACTTTCCTTTAAGAATAACAAGAAAATGAAAAACGAATGTGCAACAAGTGAAAAAATTTACCACATTAAATGAGCTCAATATAACAACAAAATGTGAACTGTAGAGTTCACAAATGTAACGATACTGATAACAGGTCTAACAAAAACAACAATGTGTGTTTAGAAGAGAGCTCGAATTTTCTTTGCAGGAGAGTCATAGAATATTTTATTGGAATTAAAGAAGCTAGCGAGAGAGTCACAGAGGATTGTGTGTTAGCAAGGATCTTTTTATATATGTATTTTTAAACATATTGGATTTGTTTTAAAAAATTGTAAATATGCTGAGCTAATTTCTGTAAATGTTTTTATTGGTTCTTAATTTGTGTTGGTTTAAAAAAATTTGTTTTAAAATGGTCCCCACTATATCACTAAACCTAGAATATTTTGGGAAACATCAGAAAACCAGCCCGGAAGATGCCGAAAATTCTGGACGACCAGTTGAGATCTCTGCGCCCGAAACAATTGAAAAAATTCATGATATTCAGCTATGTGATGAAAAACGATTTAGATGCAAAAATTATTTCAAAACGACAAAAGGAGCCATGTGTTTGTTTGAATCGTTTTGACATATTAGTTTCAAATTCCAATTTGTTTCAAAGGAAAATTATCGAAATTAAATTTTCACATTAATTAAGGTAAACAAATGCAGTTACTTATTTTGTTTTTTTTTTGCTACACAAAGAAAACAGATTCGTAGTAGCAACCGAATTTGTTGCCAATCGAATGATTCGGTTCCACACATAGAATTTTTCGGTTCTATCAACAGAAAATCAGTTGATAAAGAACAACTGTATAGAAACAACTGTAAAATTCAATATCTAATGTAGAATCATTCGATTGGCAACAAATTCGGTTGCTATCACGAATCAGTTTTCTCTGTGTATATAAATGATACGGAATGAAAAAAAATGGAATATGAAATCAATCGAAATTCGTCGTTTTTGAGATTGATTTCAGTTTTGAAAACGATCGTTTTTCATCACATGCCTGATTGTGTTGGCCGATCGGAGATTGAAATTGCGAGACACTGTGTATGTCATATATGGCTGAGTGTTTTAAATTTTGAATGATTACTTGGGTATGAGAAAGCAGAAGCAAGATGGGTGTCGCGTTTGCTCACAATCGTGTGACAACTTTGCAGAAGTGTTTGGTGTTGTTCAGCCGCAATATGGACGAGTTTTTGCGCCGTTGCGTAATAGTGGACAAAACGTGGATCCACCACAACATAGCAGAGATCAAACAGCAGTCCTAACAGTGGAATTATTTGAAAATATGAGATGTCAATTTTAACAATAACTTTTTATTGGTTTGGATAATGTATTGGCAAAATGTTTTAGTACTTTAGCAAACGAGCAATAAACTTTGTCCAAAGTTTCCCAAATTGTTGTAACCTTCAGATTTGGAAACAAGAAAGAGAGGGATGATTTTGTAGCCTAATTCATGGATTTTTGCTATGGAAACAGCACTTGTGTGTACCCTTTTGTATACCCGATTACCCATGTGATCATTCAAAATTGAGATATCTATGGCTTCCACAATCTCTCGTACTTCCAATCTCCGATCGAAAGGTTTTTTTTCAATTGTTTTGAATGTAGTGACATCAAATGGCGACCACAAGGTTATGCATCTTCCGTGCTTGTACGGCCACAACGAAATTCTGTAAACCACTTTTTACCATTGTAATTGATGGTGCAGAGTTCCCATAGTATTTATCAAGCCTTTATTTTGATTTTTTTTAATGAGCGGACAAAATTTTGTCGATAAAGAGTCGTGCTCATAAGTTTGAATACGAATAACCTAAGTTTAACGTATTAACGTTAACCTCTGATAAAGCTATATATTTAGTTCAAAAAACCATTAGATAGTATCAGGAATACACATCGTAGACGCTGCGTCCCTTACAAATGTATATCGCAAAATCATATGTTTTGTACAGGGCCATATTGTCTTAACATTTCGAAGTCTTGAGAGGAGTACGTCAAGGATGTATTCTCTAACCAATACTGTTCTTGCTTGTCATTAGAAATGATCTGTCATTGACTTTATTTAGCAATTTGTTTGAAACGAATCTAATGCTGATTATGACCTAATGATATATTTAATGGCGAGTTATTGAAACTAACAGGACAGACAAATAAATTAATTGGAATTCACAAACAACAGATATCAACACCATGTAAACTTTGGAATGAAATACCATACATTTATCAAGGCAAAGAATCGGATTGAGATTAAGTGCTGATCGCTGACCCGATATCGCTCCTAAAAAGGTAATTAAACTACAGATATTCAAACCTAACAGCAGTCTAGTTTCTGTCTTAGGAATGTAGTGATACGATTTATAATATTGTTAAATCAACGTCAAGATCTAGTAGAATAGCACTAGTTCCATCATAAAGTATCTAATAACGATACTCAGTATTTTTCCCGATACTTAAGTCTGCAGTAATGTCCAGTTTATCGTATAAAAATCTGCTCATCTAGAACCGTCCTGTGTAATTATAGGCTTCAGCAAAGGCAGATTGTCATTCACCTTGTCATTGTCTCATTTACTTATCCTATACCTTACTTATCACTGACCCGATATCACTCCTTAAAAGGTAATTTAACTACAGATATTCAAACCTAACAGCAGTCTGGTTTCTGTCTTAGGAATATAGTGATATGATTTATTGTGTTAAATGTTTGGGGTAAAACTTAGTTACAGTGATTTTTTGTATTTCAAAACTTTTATTAAATTAAATTCTCTGATTTATACCTTTTGTTAGTGTTGGAAGAGCACCAAATGTGTTCCTCATTCGTTGTCAGACCACCTGATTATCCATTGTCCCTTAATTCTTGCATTGTATTGAAACTTAATCCGTTTTGAAAATCAAGCTATTCTTAAAGTAAGAGAAATAATGAATTCTAGAGGTTTTTCTGTTTTAATAAAAAAAAGTTTTTTATTGTAGGTAAAGAAAGTTTAAGTCGCAAAATATGCTACAGTTTAGTTTTATATAAACAAATTCCATATATGAGGGAATTGTGCATAGGAATTTAAAGCATTAAAATTTACATTGGAAACACATTAAAAATATTAATTTCAACCATAAAACTAACATGAAATTCCTTTAATTATATTTTCCTATTAGTAATACAGTATTAAAGGGGGAAAAATCAAAAGGGAATCCAATTACATAAAACATTCCTTTGAAATTCTTTAATAAATAAGAATTTACCTTCAATACAAGCAACAATAGATATTAATGGAAGCACTAGAAAATCACTGTTACAGTTATACTCGTTCAGAGAGGTGATTGTAATAGTCTTAGACTAATCATAGTCAAAATAAATGCAAAGTGTTACCACCTTATTCAAATCGATCATCATCATGTTTTTCAACATAAAAACACTTGTCCATTTATGTTTGTTTTTAATTCAAGTTGGATATTACTAAGAGAGAGAATGAGAGAGTGAGAAATATCTCACTATAAAACTCTTTTAGTTGTTCTCTATGTTTCTTGAAAATTTCTCTATGGAGAGCATAAAATACCTGGTTAAACAAAATATTTGTTCTTATGTTTTTTAACACTAAGCAATTGTCATGCTCAAAACAAGTTGCCACTTATGGTGAGATACATTGTAATTGTAAATGATCTTGTCAAACAACTTTAGGCCAAGCTACTTTTGCCTTTGCTTGAAAGCCAGCTAGCTGGATGGCTGGTTGACTGGCTGACTTGCCGCAAACTCCATGAAGAGCATATAAACACAAACACTGTGTTGGTGATGCTAACTTGATGTTTGATGTTTAAATAGATGTTAAAATAAAAAGATTATAAGAAAAATACTATTTTTTTTATTTTACATGATTGTAAGTTAGAATAGAAGTTACTGAAACACTTTTAGACTTTGAAAAAATAAACTGTGCTTTGGCTCTTCTGAAAACTTAGTTAAGACTTATGTTTTAAGAAAATAATGTAAAACTGACAAGATGAAATCTGGTTTATAACACATTTATTTTTCGTTGCATTCTATCATACTAGCGATAAATAGATGTTACTGCGGAATAGGTTCATTTGAATGTCTTAGGACTCCAGAAGCATCTTATTCCCATACCTCTTTTTACCTTTCAACCTTTACCTTTCTCAGTTTCCGAAAAATCACTGAAAACTCACAAATTTAAGTTATTTTGTTTACATACGAAGTAAAAAGAGATATTATTGAAAAGAGTTTCAGACAGACTTTTGGACTCAACTCATATGGTGGATTTTATTGTGCTGGAACTATGAAGTTAGGTTATGGAAAGAGGGATACGGGAAGTAGTGTTTGTCGGTTAAATTCTGCGGGAATATTATTACTCTGCCTAAATAGAGTGCGTCTAAATAACGAATTTTTTACTGTAGTTTGTTGGATGATCCTTTGTAATGGGTGAAAGATTTATAAATTCTTGGCGAAAAACGTGAGTTCATAATACATAAGCAGAATACATTTCAATTTACATTGTCACTATAATCAATTGAATCATTAGAGTCAGATAGCTAACTGGCACCAATATGCTCTTCTCCTATACCAAGTAAAAGAGCTTCAAAATAGATTATTTAAAACCTGATTCTAATTAATCTAGTTTTGTGTAATTTTTCCAATCGAAGGATTGGTCTATAACTAAATGAACATGAATGATCAATTTAGTAATATAAGAAAGATCGCAGCCTTAACCCCGTTTGACGATATCTAATCAGCAACAGCTCGTTACAATCTCAACGAAAGCTCGCTAAAAATCGGAAGAAGCGAGCACGTTTCGACGCTATTCGATATTTTGAAAAAATCTAGAGAAACCACTTTAATTTCTACTAAAGGTTTATGAACGATAGGAAGTTTAACGAGTCATCCATATAGGGTCCCCTACAAAAACCATGCTGACAGTTTCTAATTAAATTGCTGATCTTTAAGTATTTCATAAAATTTTAGGAATTGACGTTGCATTAGAAATCTTTCAAGTTATATAAAAAATCACATGCACTCTATAAATAGCCTTAATTGAAGATCACTGCTTCTGTGTGATCTATAAATATGGAAGATCACTGCTTCTGAGCGGTTATTCATGCCTAGCAGACTTATTTATGCAAAGATCCTCTAAATTTTCTTATATAAAAAGTAGCTCTAATAATTCTGCGGGTAGATTATTCCTCTACATAAATAGAGTGCGATTAAATAACGAATTTTTACTGTAGTGTGTTGTATGATCCTTTTACGGGATATTTTTGGCATATTTACTGACTCCCTTTTAAGCACGGGTAGTGATCAATAACTTTCCAGAGAGCGCGAATTATTATCAAATAATTTAGTCAAAAGATTGGTTTGTTCATCTTTTAATCTAACTTTTAACGAAAGTCCAGACGATTTTATTGCCCAGGGAAGCAGTAAAAACTTTAACACGCTGCCTGTGTAAAGAATTTGTTTTTGCCTCACAGATCAGAGTCAATATCTTTATTATTTTGCCAGTTTTCGATTGCTTTCTCTATGAATCTGACTGCAATTTTGCTCTTTGATTAAAACTTGATTTTTGTATATTTTTATTCAAAGATTTCTTTGATGGAATCCTCAGCAAAATTATGATCTAAAACATTTTCGATATGGTTCGACATAGTATAACATTGGCATGTCCAAGTAACAAAGTCTTCAACAAAAGCTTGTAAAATAAAGTCATTATATATGAAACCTTTTAAAAATCTCAGCAAAATTATGATCTGAACCATTTTAGCGAAGGTATTATATTGGAATGTCCAAAACACAAAGTCTCCAAATAAAGTCTTGACTATAAATTCATCATGTATAAAACCTTTTTAAAACGGAAACTGCTTGCCCGACTTCGTAGAATAGATATGTTCACAATATTCACTGGTTAATCAGTGACCATTAAAAATTAGGTCTGGAGTATGGGGTCATCCTGTATAAAACCAACTAGGAAACTGCAATTAGACACTGGAAATACTAGTATTGATCTTATACACTGGACCAATCAATTATTAAAGAATGAGTTCATGATAGTCCGAGAAAAATACTTTCTAATACTACAAAGCCACTTCTCGCATAGAAACAAACACTCAAGGCTTCGTAGTTCAGATCTATCACCCTTCTGTGATGACGTTCATCAAGGTTCTAGTTAGAGAGCAAGGGTTCGAAAGAATTAATTCTTAATTGGATTTTCGAAATCAATATAAATTTGATTTTGTCACAGAAGACAAAGATTGTCCCAGACATGCCAACAAAGTTTGAAAATCAAGAATTAGAGGCATTACTCCATGATTATTGTCAAACTCAACAAGATCTTGAACAATCATTGGGAGATACTCAAGAAGCAATTTCAAAAAGTGTGCTAGTAGCAGGATTAAGCCAAATGCAAGAAAATTGGGTACAATACGAATTGAAGCCGGGAGACTTTGAAAGAAGATTTTGTATGTCTGAAATGGAATCGAGACTAACCAGCTGAATCGAAACCAACGCCAAATACCCATGGCCCTTAGGTAATGCTCTGTATTTGGTGGAACCAAAAGGGTCCTACCAATTATGAGCTACTGGAATCTGACCAGACCTTCACAGGGAACATGTACCGAATGCTTTGAAGCGAGCATTGACCGAAAAACGTCACCATACCTGTTAAAAACTATTTAGAGTGAAGTGGTTGTCTTGACTTATAGGCCAGACATTTCCCCGTCCGACTACTATTTCTTTCGATGTATGCAGTACGCTATCTCTGATATCCGCTTTAATGCAGAACAGAGTATCCGAAATTGGCTTGACTCGTTCTTGGCCTCAAAATCCATATGTTGCTAGAAAGATGGGAAAAGGTCATGGCTAAAAATGGCCAATATTTGGAATAGATTTACATATGTATATTGAACAAATATTTCAAAATAAAAGCTAAAAATTTCAAAAATCCCTAATTTTTAAGACATACACCCAATAAAATTTATGATTTAAATTTTTTTTTCTGACAAAACTATTTTTTAAAACACACATTTTTTTTTGCTTATTTTAAGGTATTTTTGAGCAGTATTTAATATTTCAAACTTATTTTAAAAAAACGCTTCTTTACCAACCAGCAAAAAAGAAAAACGCCAAGTTGACACAGCTGCTTGTTCGAAATTGTATGTTTTGTGTACAATGCAGCATTATTTTACCATACCTGCTCTCCAGTTTCTTAACGAACGTGATTTTAAACACTCATAGAACGCGGACAAAGGAAAAAAATTTTGTTTGAAATATTTAAAAAAATCTCTTTATACAACGGCGCGTTAACGTGTGTGAAAAATTGTTTAAGAAAAGAATTTGCTAAAACGTTTTTACAAAAAAAAATAAAGGAATAAATAGAAATTAAAGAAATTGAAAATCAATCAATAATATAAAATAAAAATAATTTAAAATGATTAAAATATGAAAAAATATAAATAAATTGAAAGAAAATTTCAACAAGTAATGATTGAGTAAACAAATGAAAAGTTTAAAGAAAACCTTAAGGCATATTTCTAATAATATTGGAGTGGAAAAAAATGTAACTTAAAGTATACAAGTTTTCAACCAAAAAAAAAAAAAAAAGCCAACAATATTTTTCTTTTTTTTGTTTTGTTGCTAAAAACACGTTTTTTTCTTAACATACAAATACAAAAAGTATACAAACAATATTTTTTTGTTTGTTTGTTGTTGTTAAAGTGAATAACAAAAAAATAATATAAAAAAAAGAAATACACATACATGAAGAAAAAAATATATATTTCTTTCTACCAGTTTAATATACAAAAATAAAGGAGTGTGCTAAAGATAAAATTCAAATATGTTTACAGAAATTTTAAATAAAAAGAAATCAATATTATTGCACTTCATTAAAAATTAATAATCTCAAAAGGTAATAAAAAAAGTGATATGACAAAAACAAATTTGTAGCTTAATTAACAAAAGCCATAAATTCAAAGAAAAAATATTTAATTTTTATTACTTAAAAATTAAAACAGCAATAAAAAAAGCAAAACAAATGCATTAATAACAAATTAAAACAAATTTTAAAATTTCAAGTGAATTATGATAAATAAAATCATTTAAATTATGGCTTCTTGAAATGATTGTTATGTTTTTTAGTATCTCTAATTAAATGTGTGTTCAAAATTTTATTAAATAAATATATTATTTTCATATAAAACGAAGCAAAAAAAATATATTCCAAGCTTACATTTATTTATGTGTTTGTTCATTTTGTGGCCATGTAATGTGGTATCAAGTGTCTTTTCATACTTAAAAAATTGTATGCACAGTGTGTTGCTTTTTCAGAGTTTTGTTTAAAGCGGCGGGATTGTTCTTATAAGAAAAATAAGTAACATAATTAATTATACACATCTCAGTAATTAATGGAATACGTGACAGTGATTATTTTTGAAAAAACATAATTTTTGTTAAAAAAAAACAATTTCTACAACAGTGAGTGTTCTTTTCATTCCATGCCACAATATCTGGCAGCATAATTTATAATTTAAGTTTGAGTTTTTTGTTTTTTTGGCCACTAAACATTGAAATATATTGATCATTAATTTTTAAGGTGTCACTTTATAATGTGAAGTTACATTGCACGTCCGACGGTTGAGTGAATGCTGACAGGTTTTAGTTTTTCTTTCTTATTTTTTTGGTTTCTCATTTTGAGTAGAGATTCTGTTTTAAGATTATTGCAACATGAAATGATATCATTACTTGCAGCTTGTTTGTTGTTGTTTTTTTTTTGTTTTCTTTAATTAACATACTGTTTTTTAAATAGAATCTTTTGTAAGTTGTTCTAATGTTAAAAATAAATAACAAGCTTCATTATACAAAAAAAAAAAAATGTTTGTGGCTTGAGTTTTTCGTTTGTAACCGGGTTATCGTAAATATTTCTAGATTTGAATAGTTTAATATTGAGTTAAATTTATTTGACAGAGAAGGAAGCAATTTAGATGGAGTTATTTCTAGCAATAGGAAGTTTGTTTTGAAAGTATTTATGGCACAGACTCTATGTTTCAAATGTTTTGAGCAGTGCACTAAAATATATCTAAGTTTGTTTTTGATTTTTCCAAAATATTTTAGATCCAGTGAGATGACCGTTTGTGGATTGGATACATTTTTAAAAAGTTAGTTTTTTAGAAAATCAAATCACACAAACAATATTGAGTAGCACCAACATATTTTGGGAAAAATTATTAAAAAAGCCATGGATTAGTTCCAGATGATTTGACTTTTGAAAGTTTTTATATAGAAAAATTTTCAAAGTTTGCGTCTTAACTCTTTCGTTTTATTGATCGTTGAATTGGAGTATTTTGGAAGTTATGTTTTCAGTTTAACAAGTTCATAGTTCAAGATTGCAGGGTTATTTTGGTAGCGCTTATTAGAAAAGGTATTTTATCAATGGTTTAGAAAACAAATTTTGTATGAAAATGTTGTTTTATGAAGCTTTGATAAATTTAAGACTTCTTTATGGATCTAAAATATTAAATTTATTGGGTACTATTTTCGACTATTCAAAAGTATCAATTTTGGCTTTTGATGTTGTTGATAATAAATTGTGAATTAAAAACGTAATGATGGTATAAAGGTTTTAATGGAAGAAAGGAGTTAGTATGAATTAACCGTTTCATAAAGATCTATAGGATAATAAGGATTTTTGTAACAAGCAGAGATTGCCACTGGTTACCCTAACTCAGTTGTTGATCATGCATTGGCAAGGACAGAAGATTTTGATAAATAAAATAAAACAGGACAGTGTATTCGGATCTGTGATTAAACTTCAAATTTGATTTATTTTGGGTGACTAGCCCTTTTTATACAAATATATCTTTAATTATTTCACAATTGAATCAAGTATTCATGTGCTCAAAAACAAAATTTTCTAATATTTTCTACTGAATTTTGAATTTGATAATTTCGATAACTGAATATACAATTTACGTTATTGGTTGAACTTTAATAAAAAAAATTATTGAATATACAATTTTCGTAATTGAAAACACAAAAGAATAACTAAAATGCATTTTCAAATACAAAAATGATATATTATGTATTATTTTATTTTTTATTAAAGTTCAACCAATAACGAAATATATAATATAGGTATTACTGAGTACATTACAAATTTAAGAAGCACCCTCAAATTCAGAAGTTATTCTAAAAAAAACCGGTTACAGTGATGTTCGTCAACTTATCCACCTGTAACTCAGTCAGTTATTATCCGACTTTAAATTTTTTAACGGATTTGGAAAGAAAACTGATTACGCTTTAAAATGACGTACATTTTTTGATTTGTAAGTATTGTTTTTGTTAAGAATATCTAATTTTTTTGATTTTAGTCGCTTTTCATTGCTTATTTTGATATCAAAGCTTATAAATATTTATACCAATGTATAAAGAAAATTTAGTTCTTAACAAAAATGATTTTAATTTTTCAAATCGGATGAAAATTGTAAAAGTTATTCAATTTTTCATTAACACCTTTTTTAGTATTTTCTGCCCCAGTGCATATGAATAAAAAAAAACAAAAAAATTTGGTACAATTTTTAATTTACTTTTTTCGATAAAGTTTAATAACTTTTGCAAATATAAATCGATTTTAACAAGTAATATTTCGTTTTTTTTTAAGTAAAATTGTTTTTAAAACACTAAAAAAAATAAAAGAACTATTGTTGAATTTGAAAAATTACAAAAAAAATTAAAAAAAATTCCAAAACTTTTTACAAAAACTTACATAATTTCTTGGAATAAACATTTTATGCATACATTTTATGAAAGCCTAGGCCTACAACCCCCATTAGTTCGCTTTTCAAGTTCTGATAAAAAGTATTATTTTGTAGCAGAGTGTAATTGAAGCCAGTTATCATTTATAAGTAAACGAGAAGCAAAATTTACTATTTTGACCGCTAATTTTTACCTTTCCACTCCTAAAGACCTCATCCATTTCTGATCATTCTTAATCAGATCTTTTCGAATGTAGAATATATTTACTGCAAAAGTATTATCTGTCCTTTACAATGCATTGTTAGTGCACGTAATAATGTATGAACTGTTTTAATAGTATATCTCCAAACACTACGTCCTGAATTCTCAAAATAATCCACGGAGCAGCTGAAATAATTTCAAAATTTATATTTTTTAAATTTTTAGAGAATACTTTCGTTATGGATTTATTATTATTTTTTTATTACAACAGAGAATACATAAATTAAGTCGTAATAATAAATTTGCAAATTATTACATTTAATCAGGAATTTACTGAATTATTTATTTTATGTAATAACGTCGGATTGCCCAGGGATATCTTTGCTTTATGTAGATTCATTGTAAAGCTTTATCCAGCCTTTGGTCGTGATTTTATGAAATAACATTCTGACAATCTGTGGACATGAATCAGTAAAACAATGTAAACGGACATATTATAAACATAACAAATCGATTCAGTTACGAAACCAAATTATTTTTTCTACAATACAGAAAATAAAGTTAAATCTGCAATCAAAATGGTGTTTGAAGTGCAGTTTTAATTTGTGTTTGAACTGTGCGAAAATATGAGTCAAATAGGTAAAAAGAAAAACAGCATTGAAATTTCAAACATAGGATTTTAGAACGTTTTTTGTATCTCCTGTAAAATTGTACACCAAGCTAACTATAAAATAGTTTTTATACCAGTAAAAAAGATGGGGGATATATTTTTCACTCCGATTGTAACATATCGAAATATTGGTAGTAGAACCAAAAAGTATATATAGTCTGGGTCGTCACAAGTTTCATATGAACCTAAATCTTTCTACCAACTTTTGGATCGATCCATAATTGACCCTATCCCCCATATAACCCTTATATCAGAAAAATATTTTGTGGCCAAATATTGATGGTGGGTATACACAATTCGTCACAGCCTAATATAACTCTCTTACTGTTTTTATTTTGACAAATTTATATTTACTTAAAATAATAGTAAAACACAAGTGATAAATTTGATTTTATTCACTATCAAGTGTTTGAGTTTATGGCCTACAACATTATTTGCATTTACCTTTACATTTACACTAAACAAATCATGGTCATAAACATGTTATTTCTATTTGGTTCACAGCAATATATTTTAAAAGTGAAATGTAACAGAAATAAATTATTGACATTATTAGACAGATTTTGTATAAATATTGATCAAAACAAAATGCTTTTTTACGCAAATTATGACAGTGTGTTAATAAAATATTTAGTGCGGTGTCTGTTATAAGTAAAGTGTAGTAAGTGAAGATAAGTTATTATAAAATTTAAGGATAAATAAGGCAAATATGAACATTTAAAAAAAACTTTAATCTAGATGATATAGAATGATGTGGTAGAGTGCTTGTGGTTTTTGTAAAAATGTATGCTAATTCATTTGTAGTTCTTCTGGAAATCTAAGTTTCCTAATTTTTTAAATTTTGTTTCTCCTCAAAATGATGAGTAAATTATGTATTTCAAGCAGAGGTCTTTTAAAAACCTGCTTTGTGAAGTTTGTGTCTTATGTCTTTTGTTTTTTTATACCAGACTAAGTGGAAAATTTATGTATTTTTTATTTTTAAAACCATTTAATACTTAAGACTGCGATTTTAAATTTTATTACGTTTAAATATTTATTTTTAATTAATTAGCAGTATTTTTCATCCATTACCATTAAATAGAGAACCCATCACTGCAAATTACTTTTCAAAAAATTTTTAAGTGACACATATTTTTTTTTACTTTTCATTTTTATAAATTTTTAAATGACATTTGCCATTAAGCCTAGTTCTTTGGGTTTTGGCGGCAATAACAGAAACTGCAACAACAATAACTATGAAATTAAAGTAATTTTAGCAGCAAAAAGATATAATATAATAAAGTATTGTACAGAAAAACAAAAACAAAATTAAACAAAAGTTTTGTTAAGCAATTATAGAGCCATAGAAAAAATATAAAATATTTTGTAAGCGAGAGTGTGTAAGGTTTAAGCAGAAAAACAAAAAAGAACTTTATCTTATATACAATTTTTTTTTCTAGCCAAAAAAGGCTATAAAAATCAAAAGCTTAAAAATACTTTAAGCAAAAACTAAACCTAGCTGCATACAGGGTGTCTGATGGATGTTGCTACATTAAGAAACTCAAATAAATTACACAGAGTTATAAAATTTAACGAAACAAATATGTAGCAATTCTGCTTTATTGGAGTCCTTAGAGTACAAAAATACTTTTAGATTTTCTCGATCGCTTCGTTTTAGTGAAATAATGGTATTCTTAAAGATGCAACTACAAAGCATCATAAATATGTTCTAATGAAAATATTTTAAACAGAAAAAAAATTTTAGAAATCGGTTGTAAAATGGCTGACTTATGGTAGTTTAAAGTCAGGATACTCTCCGTCTAAAGAAAATAGCATCAGCTATTTTTTTTTAACTACATTTGCTAATATAAAGAGTACTAAACGAAGTGATAGAGAAATACCATAAGTATTTCCGAACTTCTCAAAAAGTTATTCATTACAGTATGCAGCTGGAATTGATTTAATTGTTGTTCCAATCCAAATTTGTATGTTTTTTCTTCTAAACTTATTTCTTTCCAATAATTCACCAAGAAAAAATCGGCGAAAAAGTAAACACAAGGCTACCTGATGAAACATAACGATGTTACTTGAGCCGAATGAAATTCCGTCTTATTGAATAACTGTGGGTTAGACAAAGTTTCAAAATAATTAATTGTTAAATCCAGTTTCGAAATCAAAATAAATTTTATCTCTTAACCATTCCGGTAATTAATACATTATGAATTAATTCATAGGCTTAATTCCTTTGTACTTTAAATGCATTGAATTCAATCCTTTGGGAATTATTGGGGCCAAGAACGAATCAAGCCTTTTTAGGATACTCTATTCTGAAGTGATGTATATCACAAAGAGAGCATTCTGCATCGATCGAAACAAATAGTAGTCGGACGGTGAATGGCCTGGACTATAAAGCGGGTGAGCAAAAAATTCCTAAACACTTTCTTCGCATATTCTGGGCGTTTTTCGGCCGATGCTCGCTTCAAACGAATCAGTTGCGTTCAGCAGCTACCATAAAATGCAGAGACTTACCTTAGCGCCATGGATATTTGGTTTAATTCGGCTGGTTTGCCGGGTTTTTTATCGCAAGTAATGATTCGGTGCAAAACTGATTTTCTTTTATAACGCGCTATCATTATTTCGGACATGCAAAATCATTTTTCAAGGTCTCTCTGCTTCAATTCGTATGGTACTTAATTTCCCTGCCTTTGGGTGAATCCTGCTGCTCGAAAACGTTTGTAAATTGCTGCTTGAGTAGTTTCCAATGATTTTTCAAGCTCTTCTTAAGTTTTACAACAATCTTAATGGAGTAATGCCTCCAATTCTTGATCTTCAAACTTTTTTGTTTAACCTGGGTGATCATTATCCATGTCAAAATCACCACTTCTGAACCACATACACCATCTCTCAAACGTTAACCGATGAAACACATTCACCATAAGCTTCCGTGAGCATTCGTAGTGCTTCAGCGGAACTTTTTTTCAAATTAAACAAGTAAAGCAAAACTTCCCATACATGATGCTTTGTTGGCACAAAATTCTACATTTTCAAAGCAAAAAAAAAACTTTGTTGTTTACACTATAATGTTCAATAACAAAGTGAGAATAAATGACAGAAATCTCGCATTTTTAAAACATACATCCAATAATTAAAAACACTCCATATTCGTTAATTTTATTTGTTGATATTTCCGTTTAGATCAAAATAGGCCACGTCAGTCATACAAATGCAGTTCAACATGTTTTCGACCTCAGCCACCATTTGAATGATCTTCTGCCAAAATTCTAAGCTAATTGGCAATTCTACAGCTTTCAGTTTGCTTTTCATTTGAATTTTACAAGCAAATAAATTTTAATCCTTATTTAAAATTGTCTGCATTGACTAACTGTCAGCTAATACCCATTGGAGAAGATACGATCCTTGTCGAAACTGTAGGATCAATTTATATGGCAGCAGCTACTGTAGCAATAGGGTTCCACAGTAGAAACTTTTTTCGGTTTTTGAAAAGTCGACATTTCGATCTCTCGACTTTTTTTAAATTTTTGAGTAGTCAACTTTAGCTATTTATAAAAAGTCTACTTTTGTCTCTCCAACTCTTTTCGATTATTAAAAAGTCGACTTTTAGAAATCTAAATTTTTAAAAATTTTTGACTTTTCGACTTTCCTGCATTTCCGACTTTTCATCCTAATTTAATGTATAATATATATCTTTGCTAGATTTATTGATAGAAAATCGCATTTTTTAAAATGTTTATAGCAAAAATTTTAAATAAAAAAATCTAATCGACTTTCTTTCGACCAAAAATTGATTTCCACTTTTCGACTTTATTCGAATAATCGATCAATTCATTTATAGAACTCTAAGTAGCAATAGTTTCCAGCATCCGAACTGAGGGATCTAAATGATAGCGTCATCTTGTGACTGTCCCACGTTAAAAATTGATAACGAGCCTCATTCATAAAATTCCCACGACATTCGGTTCTGCGTTCCGGAATGACTCGAACAAACACAACAATGAGCCTCATTATAGTTCATCTGCTCCGAGGAGTTCCGCCAATACTCTCTTTGGACTGAAATGTGAGACTCTAATGGCTGATAGCGGCTTACAATCAAAATTCTTGTTCCATCATCCCAATCTCCCACTTTATTTAAATTAAAAGACCACTCTTGGAAATAAAACAAAAATTAAACCGATCGATCACACAGAAAAAAAGATATAATCTTTTTCATCAGTCACCCTGTACTTATAGCTACTACTATGTATGTGATTTTTTTTTTTTTATAAATATCATTAATTTGTGGCGTCTAAAGTAGGCATATTTGTTTGTATAAAGTTGGTGGAGTTGGATACTTATATGAAAAGGCAACAGTAGTGCAGGAGTGTTTTTTATTTTATTAAAAGAGTTAAAATAAAAACCATTCCCATACCATGTCAATCTTAAATACTTATGTACAAAAGTTGCTTACTTAAATAGTTATTGTGGTTAAGGTGGATTTTATTTTTATACAAACAAAAAAAATTTATTGTATATTTATTATTTTTTGTAAATTTTTCTTAATGTTTCAAACAAACGCGGTTAAATACAGGCAGTAGTAGTCTTAGTTACAGTAGAGTTGGTGTGGTTGAGGTTTTAATACTCAAGTAGTAATTCGTTTAAAAATGTTTTTATTATTATTATTTGTAGTTGTTTAAGGTTTCATGTGTTAAATTTTGTGACAATGAAAATGATGCTGCTACTGCTGTTGCCGCTTACTAGTCACAATTTATATTTTATTTCATTTCATACGTTTTTATCATTGTTAAACAATGTGGCCAAATAGTCACTAAATCTGTCTGTCTGTTTGACTATCTGTTTAGTTGTCGGTTTGACGTTTTTTGGTTTTTTTGTTGTTGTAAGCAAAGCGTTTAAATTGTCAATTTATCATTTTCCGTTTAGTTTTTAATGTTGTTGTTTCGTTTTATTTGATGGCATAACTTTAAAGTTGAAGTGCAGCAAATTACTTTTTTTCCCTCACATACTCACATGCTGCATGATTGGTACTGGTACTGCATGCTTGCTGTGGCTGCTGCTATTGATTGTGCAGTGTTTTGTGGTAGAAACTATTTTTCTTTTTAACAATTTTTATTGGTTTCTTATATAGATTTTTTTTTTTTATATGCTAAAAGAAATATATTTCAAAAGTTGTTAATTTTCAATTTTTGACACATTGACAATTGTCGATGGTTACCCAAGCTTGAAAATGATGCAGATGCCGATGCTGCCAATGAGGTTGATGTTGACGGCGATGATGATGATGATGTGGTTTACACTATTGCTGGCCATTTAAAGTCTTTACTTCTCTTCACACTGCTGACCACTTTCAGCATTATTTTATGGCTATTTCGAAGGTTTTGAAAAGTTAATCTTTCATATTCATTTGACAGTCATTAACATAATTTTTACAGTAATTACAAAATTTAATTATTTTCAGACAACTACCATCACATCACAACACAACACTTCACATTCACATTGTAGTCAGCAGTAGTGTTGCAACATGTTGGAAAGTTGTTGCTTGCTCAATAAAATCTAGCGGTTGTTTCATTTATTATTTTTATTTTATTCCCTCTTTGTCTGCTTAGAAATTGTTTCCTTTCTTAGTAAGGTTTAGAAAAATGTACCTAATAAATTGTTAAAGTTAAATTTTGTTTGGTGTCTAATTAGAGAGTTTTATTTTTTTCTCCTTTTGCCAGATATCTTTAAAGCGAAACAGTTTTTTTTTGTTTTTGTATGTATGTGAAATATTTTATAGATTTTTTTCGAAAAAAAGGAAAAACTAAATAAAATTTAATTAAAATTTCTAAATATTGTTTAAGCTTAGAAAAGGGTAAAGGAAAGGAAAGGATGCTTAGATATATTTTTGAAAGTTTAACGAATTGTTTAATATAATTAAAATTTTGTTATGTAAAGGGTTCTGTTAACGACCATTAGCTGTATAGGAAATGTGAAATTCCAGTGTTAATGCTTAAGAGGGAATTAAAATAGCTGCGGTAGCTGGGAAATTAACGTAATATAACAGCTGATTGTTTTATAGATGTACTTAGATTAGTTATTTTAATTTCAAAACGAATTGAATAATATCAGTTTATTATTGTTTTCTTTTATTAAATCAGTACTATTGGGAAGTTCTTCACAGTGATTTTGTGTAAAATACTTTCAAAAGTATCTAATTTGTTCAAAGATGTGAATACAAAAATTAGCAATTTTAAATAAATATAAATTTTTATTACTTCTATAAATTCGACTGATCTCGGGAAAGGATTACAACAAGTTAAATTTTTTTTTAGATTTTGATACTAATTATCAGATTTAGACATATCCAACCGTTTAAAATATGTATTCTTTTGATATTTTTTTTTTGCAAAGTGAAGCGTCTCCCACGGAGAGCGTTCTGCATCAATTGAAACAAATATTATTCGGTCGGGGCAAGTTTTGGACTATAAGGCGTGTGAGGCAAAACTTCCCAACCTCTTCATTCTAAATAGTTTTTAATGGCCGAGCGTTGTCATGATGGAATATTATGGTTTCACCCTTTAAACGAATCAGTTTCGTTCGGTGCAGGTTTCATGTGATACCAGATATCGGTACCTCACAGTAGATAGGAGCCTTTTGCGCCCACCATACAGAGCATTACCTAATCGATATTTGCTTTGGTGTCAATTCGGCTGGTTGGCCGGACTTAACGTACGATCTCTTACGCTTCAGGTTATCGTAATGGATCCAATGCTCATCCCAAATAATGATTCGGTGCAAAATTTTTTTTTATAATGCGGATATGCAAAATATTCTTTCTAGGTATCGTTTTGAAATGGCTGCCTGAGTAGGTCCCAATGATTTTGCAAGCTCCTTTTGAATGTGATAATAATGTTCATGGAGTAATGCCTCCAAATCTTGGTCCTCATACTTATTTGGCTGGCCTGGGCGATCTCTGTCGTCCGTGTCAAAATCACCACTTCTCAACCACACAAACCATCTCTTGCTCGATGAAACTGATGGAACACATTCAGTGTAGGCTTCGGTGAGCAATCGGTGTGCTTCAGCGGCACGTTTTTTTTTTTCATTTTAAATTATAGAAGTAAAGCAAATCTTCCCGCATATGATGTTTTGTTGGTATAAAATTCGAAATTTTCGAAGCAAAAAAAACTTTGTTCTTAATACTACAATGTTCAATAGCTATATGAGAATAAATTACAGATATGTACCCTTCAAAATGACACAAAAATAGTTATTAAAATCGAAAGATGCGCCATCTATTGTATATCCCTCATTTTTAAGTCATACACTCAATATAACAGACGCAGTCTTTAGTGTAACATACGTAGTCTTTAGTATAACTGACGAATACTTTAGTATTAAATGCGTAGTCTTTGGTATAACAAACGTAGTCTTTAGTATAAAAGGTTTTGTCATTAGTATAACAGACATAGTCTTTAGTAGAAAATACGTAGTCTTTAGTATAACAGATTTTGTCTTTAGCATAACAGACGTAGACTTTAGTATAACAGATTTTGTCTTTAGCATAACAGACGTAGACTTTAGTATAACAGACGTAATATTACAGCAGAAGTAGTCTTTAGTATAAGACGCGTCTAGACATAGTCTTCAGTATAAGACGCGTCTAGGCGTAGCCTTCAGTATAAGACGTAGCCTTCAGTATAAGACGTAGTCTTTAGTATAGCAGACGTAGTCTTTAATATAACAGACGCAGTCTTTAGTATAACAGACGTAGCCTTTGAAATAACAGTCGTATTATTTGGTATAACAGACGTAGTCTTTAGTATAAAAGACACAGTTTTTAGTATAACAGACGTAGTTTTTAGTATAACAGATTTAGTATAAAAGACGAAGTCGTTAATATAACAGACGAAGTATTTAATATAACAGACGAAGTATTTAGTTTAATAGACGTAATATTTAGAATAACAGACGTATTCTTTAGTATAGCAGACGTAGTCTTTAGTATAACAGACGTAGTCTTTAGTATACTGACGTATTCTTTAGTATAACAGACGTAGTCTTTAGTATACTGACGTAGTCTATAGTAAAAGAGACATTGTCTTTAGTATAACAGACCTAGTCCTTAATATAACAGACGTAGTCTTTAGTATAACAGACGTAGTCTTTAATATAACAGACGCAGTCTTTAGTATAACAGACGTAGTCTTTGGAATAACAGACGTAGTCTTTAGTATAAGAGACACAGTCTTTAGTATAACAGACGTAGTCTTTAATATAATAGACGCAGTCTTTGGTATAACAGACGTAGTCTTTGGAATAACATACGTAGTCTTTAGTATACCAGACACAGTCTTTGGTATAACAGACGTAGTCTTTAGTATAACAGACGTAGTCTTTGGTATAACAGACGAAGTCTTTAGTATAACATACGCAGTCTTTGGTATAACAGACGTAGTCTTTAGTATAACAGACGTAGTGTATAGTATAACATACGAAGTCTTTAGTATAACAAACGAAGTCTTTAGTATAACAGACGAAGTCTTTAGTATAACAGACGAAGTCTTTAGTATAACAGACGCAGTCTTTAGTATAACAAACGAAGTCTTTAGTATAACAGATACACAGTATAATAGATATAGTCTTTAGTATAACAGTATTTAGTATAACCGACGTAGACTTTAGTATAATAGATATAGTCTTTAGTCTAATAGAAATAGTCTTTAGTATAACAGATGTAGTCTTTAGTATAACAGATGAAGTCCTTTGTATAACATATGTAGGGAATAAAATGCTGAAAAGAAGAAGTATATACCAATAAATAACAAATTATTTAAAAACTGAGTGATTTTCATACAAAAATTTCAAAATTGTTTTCCATTCGTGTTTCTGAATCAGGCCCTAAAATTTTCTTGAATCAATGTAGAATTCAAAATATTGTATAAATAATATCTACTGCTTATTAAAGAAGATACCTTCTTAATTATAATTTTAACAATATTTGGCATATTGAAGTTAAAAAACTCTACTGGCATACTGATTTGAACTAGAGATTCCAATTGGGATCAATTTCTACCTATCACTGGATTTTGACATATTGAAATACATCGCGGAATTCGAATATTTGACGAAAAAGACGTAACCACTAAATAAAATACATTTTAATTCTTTTATTTATTTCAAAAACTTATTTCACTTTGGATGATTCAATACAAAAAATTTAGTTTTATTTTATTTGATGCTGTTTGATCTTACAAAATAATTGTAAGAGTAAACACGTCAAACAAATTTGTGCTAAAAAAAGTGGTTTCGCTTTTTTGAGCAAATATTTGCCATGTGTGACCCTACCTTAAGTATTTGATGGGTACTTATTTTAAGAATTATTTTGACGCCACTTTGTTTTGCTTAAATTAAAATGTGAGTTGAGTCTAGGTTTTCGTATAGGTAAGATTTGTAGATTAACATTGTATTGTTCATATCTTCAAGTTAACAAACAATTCCTAAGAGATAAGTCAATACTTTGTTAAACAGTTCTGAATTTTAAAAGTTCTATTGCTATAAAGCAGTAACTTAATATGCAAACTTTTAATTATATACAGCTATAAACGGATTTTCAAAAAAATACTAAACAAAGTATTTTTTAAGTAATTTGCTTTAATGCTTATCTTATTTATATATTCAATTAAAATATTTTGCATTTCAAGCACAATCAAATAAAATCCATTTAAATATAACAGACATGCAATAAAAACAAAAAAAAAATATAAAAATAAATGAAAAAAATGTATAATTATGGTGATTAAAATTCATTATTCAAAATAGTGATAAATTGATCATGTATATAATTACTCTATTTTCAATATAGTAAAATAGCAAACAATAATACTTTAAAGCTGTAATTCCCATAATTTATCAAAAGATTTAAAAAAACAAACCCTTTTTTCCAATAAGAAAAATGACTTTACAATATCTACGACAGATTGTAAGATTGAAAGAAACTAAATTAAATTAAAGCAAATGAAAAATAATAGAAACAATCACAAAGTATAATAATAAACAAACACCTACGCCTAAAACAACAAAGACAATAATTAATTTAAATTGCCAGCAATTACCTAAAGCCATATAAAAGAGAGAAAAATAAATTGAAATAAAAAAAAATTGTAACTGAATTGAAAAACTCTTGAAAAATATGGCAATTGATTGTTTTGGGTTCAAATCAACATGAACTAATGAACATTTGCGAATTAATTAAAATACATTTATTTATACACATAAATAAATGGCAACTATTACAGCTTAACAAACATGAGTTTGAATATGGCAGTGAACCTTAATAAAAAAAAAATAAATTTCATTTACTCATATGGTGTGTACAAGTATGTTGTACTTCTTCTTAAAAGTTCGAAAATGTGAATTGAAAAACCCAAAAGCCTGAAATTGAATTTCATAAAATTGAGTAACTTTATTTATTTTTTGCTTTTTTTTGTAAGATAAAAAATTGCAATTTAAATGGTTATAATTGTTAACAACATCTAAAGTTGAGTTTAAGTTGTTGTAAATTCAAAAAAAGAAAAATATGTTCAAGATAAATAAGTAATTTAAACAAATACCAAACAAAATTAAATGTGTGTTTATAAAAAAAAAAATATATAATAAAATAACAATTTGCACATGTGCTTGATTGTATAATTTTTTTTTTATTTTTTTTTTTAAAGTGTTGCTTGCATGTTTGTACTTGTAGTTATAATCTGTGGCAACAACATTTTTATGTTTAAAATTTGTTTGATTTTCAATATTTGGTGACATAAATACATGTTGCTTGATAAATAATATTTATTTTTGCTTTTGGGATTGAGTTTATACCTGTCTGTATATAGATATTTATGTGTTGTTCTTAAGTTTGCAAAAATTCTGTACAAATTTGTTGTCTGTTTTCAGTAGTTTGTAGTAGGAAAATGAGTTGAAACTAAAATTTCTTAAAACCTTGAATTTAGTTAGTTGCAATATTGATTGTTTTGCTGGCGTTTCAGAAAATCGTGTTTAAGAGATATTTTTGTAGAGGTACCCTACATCACAATGATTTCTTTACATATTTAAATTTAGATCAATACATGGCATTAACATTTTAAAATGATTTTGGCCATATGGATTTTCTTGACAAAGCTCATTCTGGACATTTGCTGGCCGTATGTCACGAATATCACGAACAATGTTGGACTCCAACGCGTCAATTGTTGCTGGTCTATCAGTATAAAGCAGTGACATCACGTAGCTGCACAGGAAATATACGAGAGGTGTCAAATCGCATGATTTGGAGACCAATTTCTCGCAATCAAGTTATCGCTCAAATTTGATTTCAATAAATCGATGGTTTGATCAATGCTATCCATATTTTAAAACAAAAGATCATTGATCATGGTGCGGTAACGATCTCCATTGACCGTAATGGGAGCTCCGGCATAATCTTCGAAGAAATAATGCCCGATGATGCCACCAGATGCCACGGTGCATTTATATGGATATAATGGAGTCTGTAGGGTCTTTTGTGGATTGGTCTCACTCCATATGCAGCAATTTAATTGCCGCTTAAGCCAAAAATTAACATCATCTGGTTTTTAGTGCAAGTTAGTGTCAACTATATATGAGATTAGAAATAATTAGTCCCATGAAAGCAGTATTGGGAACGAATTTGAAAAAATTTTAAAGTTTTCTCTGTTTTGATTCACATCGAATGTTTATCATTGTTCTATCTCGCAAAAGGCCAAATTTCCCATATCCATTTTTGATATTGTTTGTGTAAAACTCTCTCAACTCCCAAATAAAAAGCTGAAATTCATGTAATAAATCTTGAATGTTTATCATTATGCTAAGTCGTTTGTTATTGAAAATCATCACAATCGGTTTCGTAGAAAAAAATTTATAAGCCAAAATGTGAGACAACTTTGTAAAAATTTGATGTTAGTATAAAAAAAGCTTGTTACTTTTCAAAATCTAACACCACAAGCGCGTAATTTTGGTCTGATTTCTCTATATGTTTTTATGCAAGTGACTCGATTGTATGGTATGCCAGTGTCTCGAGCAAACACTAATGATAAATTTTGTTTAAAAAATGCGAAATTTCCATAGCCCTTATTTATGTCTGTGTAAAACACCTACAACTCCCAAATACAAAACCAAAATCATTGAGAATCATCTTAAATGTTTATCATTGTCCTAAGTGGTTGGGTATTGAAAATTATCAAAATCGGTTTAGTAGAACAAAAGTTATAAACCAAAATCTGAGAGAACTTCGAAAAATTACATGTTTTTCAAGAAAACTATTTTCAACATTGATATTAATATTAGTTTGTTGTTGTAATATGTGAAAGCAGTCATGTTGTTGTAGTTTTGATTGTTGTTTTATTTTTTGTTTAGGACAATAAACCGTTTTTTGGTTACTTTAAAATCGTGAATTAAAAAATATCCAAATAGAAGTTCCCTTCAATGCCGCCTTTTGCCAGCAACATTTTCTTGTCTACTTTAATGTTGGCCTAATCAGTGAGTTTATGCGAAATATTAAATCGACTTTTCAGGTTTAATAAAAAATCAATTTAATAATTTTTAAATAATTTTTTTTGTACAACATTTTTTTGTTTTCTAGGTGTGGGGGTGACACATTTTTTTTTCGTTGGCAGCCGTTTTTTTTTCTTATACATATTTTTTATTTAATACAAATGAAAGATTTAAATCGCGCTTGTTTGAAAATAAATTAATTCTATTTTTTGTAATATTAATAGCAGTTTTTGTTGTATAATATTTTATTTATATTTTGTTGTTGTTTGAAAAATAATTCATGAGAATTTTATGGCATGTCATGACATGGTTTTAATCTTTAATATTGTCTCTTAAATCTTTTTCAAGTTCCGTTCCGTTTGTGGATTTGTGGATGCTTTTAATTTTATTTATATTTGTGTTGTTTTATTAATTTAGAAGTTGTGTCTGATTGTAGGATTGCAAAAATCATAAATTTGGCCGGCATTAGCAAACAAAACATAAAATTGGTTTTAAATATTATTGAAATTTCTAAGAATTTTTTTTTTCATAAATTTTATTTTTAACAAACAAATGAATGTATGAATGAATAAAAGTTTTTCTTTGTTTTGTTTGGGTGTTAAAATGTTTATTGATGTTCGTTAACTTTGAAGTTAAAGTCCTAAGACTTTTGAATGTGTCTACTGACAGTTAAATGAATAGTGAAAAAAACTGCAAACATATATATCTGCTTATTTGAATCTGACATTAGATTGAGATGATTTGCCAAAGATAAATTTTTTGACTTAACTGATTGACACTTCACAGGAAAGCAAATGCCAACGACAAGAGGATGATACATAAATTCTGGTAGGCTATTATTAAAAGAAGTGACATTAATCACAAAAAAACAACAGCTTAATTAGATGGAAGGAAGGTTTTTGAAAACCTATCTTTACCATTATTTTTAGAACATTAAATAGAAAATGCAGCATTTATTATGGAATTTAAAGCCAGTTTTATTAAAACATGTTGCAAAAGGGAACATTTTTTTTTAAATATTGTAATACTCAGCACTACCATTTGGAAATATTTATGTAAGACTGCACAACATAACTATGTATATATAGATCAGTGGTCGGCATTAACACAACATGTCACATTTGTAACTGTTTTGCAATATTTCATAAAACGAATATTCTGATTGTGTTTTTGATAAACCAGGAGTTTTGCTCACATTCGGTTTGTGCACTTCTAAAGAGTCAATAACATTTGACACCTGGTGGCTATGAGTGCCGACCACTGATGTAGACATAATCTATACAACAATCAATCATTAAAGTGTTTGTGTTATTGGTGTTACCGTGGGATATGGCAAATTTTACTTTTGTAAATGAAATTTTTACGAAGTTGCCTGACATTTTGGTTTATATTTTTTGTTGTAATTAAACGATTTTGATGATTTTGAATACCAAACAGCATAGAACAATGATAAACGTCTGAGATGAATCTTATTAATTTCAGTTTTATATTTGGGAGTTGCGAGAGTTTTACACAGATAATTTTGATATTAAAAACTTCAAATTTTCCCATTAGTGTTTTCCCATTATTGAAGTACCTTTTATAATTACGATCATTTTCCAGAACAACAAGCATAGGAGAATTATAAACATGCCAGATGAATCTCATTAATATCGGTTTGAGAGTGAATATGAAATATATAGATTTTTTTTCAAAATTTTTTAAAATTATTGTTTTCACGAGACTTTCATCGAGAATTTTTATAATTTTTGTTCTACAAAACCGATTTCGATCATTTTCGATACCAAATTGCTTTGGACAATGATAAACATTCGAGATTAATCTCATTTATTTATATTTTGTATTTGGAGGTTGAAAGTGTTTTACACAGACAATAGGGAAAATGGATATGGAAAACTGTTAGCCAATTTAAAATTTTATTTATTGGACTTGAACGGGAACTTATAAATATGAAACTTGAGATTATATATAGTAAAACTGCGTTCTCAATTATTTAATTTTCTGAAATTTTCTCCATGTTAAAGGACTCTTAATGATATACAAATTTCTAAAAATTTACTTAAATATTTCTACCCATTAGTTTTTGTCAATGTGGGATCAAATGAAAGAGTACAATCTCTAGAAATGGAAAACATTTTTTTTGTTTTAATTTTTCAGAACGAAGAAAAAAATTTAATTCTTTCATATCCCTGACAATTTCCAATATATATTTTTTATATATTTTTCTCGAGATTCGTGCTACTTTTCCAGACTCATTCAATTAGCATTCATGTGGTTCAGTGAAGTCAGCTATACAACGTCCAACTACAAATCCTAATTCTTCATATATTATGTCATTTAAACTTCTACAACTATTTCTTTCAATCTCTTCAATATTTTCTTGAATCCATATGTTGTCAGATAACATATGGATTCCGAACCAAAATAACTACTCATCTTTTGAGGCCACAAACGAATCATGCCAATATCGGACGCTCTGTTTCAAACTGAAGCATATTCCAGAGAGAGGGTTCTGGAACGATCGAATCAAATGGTAGTTAGACGGAGCACGGTCTGGGCTATAAAGCTCCCACCCACGCATATTTTTGTCGTTTTTCGGTCAATACTGCTTCAAACGAAACAGTTGCGTTCTGTACAGATTTTCTGTGTAGATCTGGCCAGATTTCAGTAGCTCATAATAAACAGCACCCTTTTGGTCCTATCGATTCTTCACATACGATCTCTTACTCTTCGGGTTATTGTAATGGATCCATTTTTAATCGCGAGTAATGATTCGGTGCAAAAAAGATTTTCTTTTATAGCGTTCAAGCTTTATATCGGACATGCAAAATCGTCTTTCAAGCTGGACGAATCCTGCTGCTCCCAAACGTTTTGATATTGCTGCTAGAATAGCTCCAAAAGGATTTTGCAAACCCTTGTTGAGTTTTAAAACAATCTTCATGCTGTCCTGGATGATCTTTGTCTTCCATGTCAAAATCACCACTTCTGAACAGAACAAACCATATATTACACGTTGAAACCAATGGAACACATTCACCATACTTTGGTATGAAATCGGGGTGCTTCAACGTCCCACTTCAGTGCTTCAACGTCACTTAGAATCACTTTCTGAGTCGATTAAACGATGTCCGTCCGTCCGTCTGGTTGGCTGGCTGGCTGGCTGGCTGTCCATGTAAACCTTGTGCGCAGAGTACAGGTCGCAATTTTGAAGATATTTCGATCAAATTTGGTACATATTACTTTTTCGGCTCAAGGACCAAGCCTATTGAAACTAGCTGAAATCGGTCCATTATTTCACCTAGCCCCCATACAAATGTCCCCTCGAAATTGGACTTTATCGGTCATAAATGTTTAATTTATCTATGTATCTACACAAATTTCGCTCCAAATAAGTTTTATATATACAAAATTCATGTCACCAAATTTTGTTACGATCGGTCCATAATTAGTCATAGCTCCCATATAGACCCGCTTCCGAAAATCACTTTAAAGTGCATAAATCGCTTAAAAATGTTGGTATACACACAAAATTCAACATAGTTAACTTTAATATAGACATAAATCACACGACCTAATTTTGTGGTGATCGGTCCATAATTGGTCATAGCTCCCATATAAGGCCCACTTCCAAAAATCACTCAAAAATATAAATTAATAGCTGATCCGGCAAACTGCCATACAAATTATTTCTAGTGAATATTTTGGTTGTTAAATAAAAACAAGTAAGAAAGTATGGTCGGTCAAGCCCGACCATATAATACCCTACACCAAGTAAATGAGTAAAAATATTTTTCTTTTAAAATATCAATAATTTATATTTTTGAGTGATTTTCGGAAGTGGGCCTTATATGGGAGCTATGACCAATTATGGACCGATCACCATGAAATTAGGTCGTGTGATTTATGTCTATATTAAAGTTAACTATGTTGAATTTTGTGTGTATACCAACATTTTTAAGCGATTTATGCACGTTAAAGTGATTTTCGGAAGCGGGTCTATATGGGAGCTATGACTAATTATGGACCGATCGTAACAAAATTTGGTGACATGAATTTTGTATATATAAAACTTATTTGGAATGAAATTTGTGTAGATACATAGATAAATTAAATGTTTATGACCGATAAAGTCCAATTTCGAGGGGACATTTGTATGGGGGCTAGGTGAAATAATGGACCGATTTCAGCCAGTTTCAATAGGCTTGGTCCTTGGGCCGAAAAAGTAATATGTACCAAATTTGATCGAAATATCTTCAAAATTGCGACCTGTACTCTGCGCACAAGGTTTACATGGACAGCCAGCCAGCCAGCCAGCCAGCCAGCCAACCAGACGGACGGACGGACGGACATCGTTTAATCGACTCAGAAAGTGATTCTAAGTCGATCGGTATACTTTAAGGTGGGTGTTAGACTAATATTTTTGGGCGTTACTTATTTTTTAATGCCAAATAAATAAAATGCGAAAAAAAGCTTTTGGCCAAAAAATGGTAAAAATAAATTCTGGATAGGGTCACCCTAATGACCTAGCGGTATGAAATATACTTTACGACCTATTCTCATACCTACCAAACATACATACAAAATTTCATAAAAATCGGTTGAGCCGTTTCGGAGGAGTTCAAACACTAACATTGTGACACGAGATTTTTATATATTAGAAGACTGATATTTTAAAAGAAAAATATTTTTACTCATTTACTTGGTGTAGGGTATTATATGGTCGGGCTTGACCGACCATAATTTCTTACTTGTTTTAAAATTAAAGAAGTAAATTCGACATTTTCAAAGCAAAAAAAAAAACATTATTATTATTAATGTTCAATAATGAAGTGAAAATAAATGACAGATATGTATCCGTCAAAATGACATATAAGTTATTTAAAACAAACTGCATTCAAAAGACACGTCATCTATTGTAAATCCAGCATTTTTATGTCATACACCCAATATTTGATTCTCAAAAAATACAAATGATTTTTTTGATTTACGGTCGATATTAGAATTTTTTTTAAAACTATTTAAACATTTTTTTCTTTTATATGTGGCAACATATTGGGTATGAATTTATAAATACAAATAAACGGCAATGTTAAGAAAATATAAAAAATATAAATAATAATTGTTGTTGTAATGAGTGTGTGTGAATGGTCAGCAATGTTGAAACGAAAGTAATTTGTATACAATATTCGGCTTAGCTGAGTAAGGTATTCTAACTTGTTTAATTTAAAGTTTGTTTATGCAAATATTCCCTAACACACTAACAAAAGATTTACACAAAGTTTAACACTTCTAACAAGAGTTCTATGTTGTAATCTTTCAAGTCTTTCTTTATCTATCTTTTTTTTGTTTGCCAAAATTCTGTTCTTTTAATAATATACTATTCAAATTCGTTTGTAACATTAAAACAAAAACTTACAAATCATTCACCATATATAAAAAAAAACTTGTTATCTTACACATATGGTTTGAATAAGAAAATGTTAGCTGCCAGCGGTCAATAACCTAGTGAAACAAAACAATAATTCAACTTTTTATGAGGATGTGACCCTCATTTTTATTACACTTCTTTACATTTTTTTCACTCTATACAATAATGTTAGAAATTTCAACACATATTAAGCGTAGAAAAAAAAGAAATACAACTAGAAAGCTGTGATATAATAAAGAATTAGACGCAAACGAGCATTATACGAAAACGTCATATGTAGGTAAGAATGAATGAAAAAGAAATGAAACAGATTCTTATATAATTTTTTTTTAATGTTGAACGTGTTACTTAAGGCTACAATTTTAGAAAAATTAGAAGACAAACTCAAACCTCAAACAATCATCAAACGAATCATTGCTGTAAGAGAAAATTATATGAATTTTATACAGCTGCTAGAAGTGGTGGTTTTTGTTCATTTGTTTTTAGCCATCATTTAATTGATTGATGTTGTTAAATTTGGATTTTAGGTTTTGGTTTTTATTTGAACTCAAGATTTCAATCAAAATCTTTTTCAAATGTTTACGATTTTGTTGTTATGTGGTTAATTATTAGTTTTATTAAGTGCGGGTATTTTAAAATAGTTTTCATTGTTGTGCTAGAATTTTATGACTTGTATTTTTTTATTTTAATTTTAATTACCCACCAAATCTTGTCATATATATGGCACAATTTATAGCTATTTATGTTTGTTTCTATAAACAAAATTTTGAACTAGTTTCTAAGAAATCATAAAATTTTCTAAAACCTTGTTTTTGTTAATTACCTAAAATACCTCATTAGATTTTATGGAACTTACATATTTAGAGTAATTTTGTGTTTATTTACAATTTAATTGATTTTAAATTACTTTGTCGTCCAACACTTTATAATATGTTAGAACTATTCACTTAATTTTATTATTTTTTTTATAAATAGTTGCAATAAGAAGTCAATTACTTCCATACAATTTTTACATTGTTTGTTATTACTTTAACATTTTTATAATTAAGTGTTAACTTAATAAATTACATATATTCATATAAATATTACTTTTGAAAAATATTTTCCTACTGCCAGTTATAAGACATTTTGACCCCGCTAAGTGTTATGCTACATGTTGCTATAAATAATACTTCTACTTACTTGTTATGAAAATATGTTTTTTTTTTATTCATTTTCAATTTGTTCTAAGACCGGTTGCTTAAGCACAAGTTCCAGCCAGAGTTTAGTGTCATTGTTTAACCCAAATAATGCAAACATGTTTACAAGTCAAGTCAAAACAATTAAAAGTCATAGAAGAGGTTGTAACACTTTTTATGAAAGCATAGCAGGAATGGAAAAAAAGTAGCTGGAAGAAATTTAAATTTAGAATTTGATATTAAAAATTAGTTAGAATAAGTTGTTAAAAGGAGATTAGCAGAATTAAAATTTATTTATTGGATGTATGACTTAAAAATGCGGGAGTTTTCAAAGTTTTAGCTTTTATTTTGAAACATGTTTACAACATAAATTTATTCAAAGTATTGGCCATTGTTAGCTATAACATTTTCCCATCTTTCTAGCAACATATGGATTCCGAGCCAATAGAACTGCTCATCTTTTGAGGACAAGAACGAATCAACCCAATTTTGGATACTCTGTTCCAAAGTGAAGCTTATCCAAGAGACAGCGTTTTGCATCGAACGAAATAAATAGTAGTCGGACATTATACAGTATGGACTATAAAGCACGTGAGGCAAAACATAAGTTTTCTATAGAAAATCTATCGTTCACCTAAAGTTTCAATAGAAAATCTATCGATCACAAAAATTTTTTATAGAAATTTTTTTTATAGAAAAAGTTAGATCAATTGATGTTTCAGTAGAGAATTTATAGATCACTTGAATATTCTTTAGAAAATTTACGTATCACTTGAATTATCAATAGAACATTTTTCGATATCTTGAATTTTCAGTAGAAAATTTGTCGATCACTTGGATTTTCTACAGATACTTGATCGATAACTTTAATTTGTCTAGAAAATGTATGTCATTAAATTCTCTAGAGATTTTCTATAGAAAATTTAAGTGATCGATCAATTTTCTATAGAAAATTTAAGTGATCGATCAATTTTCTATAGAAAATTTAAGTGATCGATCAATTTTCTATAGAAAATTTAAGTGATCGATCAATTTTCTATAGAAAATTTAAGTGATCGATCAATTTTCTATAGAAAATTTAAGTTATCGATCAATTTTCTATAGAAAATTTAAGTGATCGATCAATTTTCTATAGAAAATTTAAGTGATCGATAAATTTTCTATGGAAAATTTGAGTGATCGATCAATTTTCTATAGAAAATTTGAGTGATCGATCAATTTTCTATAGAAAATTTAAGTGATCGATCAATTTTCCATAGAAAATTTAAGTGATCGATTAATTTTCTATAGAAAATTTAAGTGATCGATAAATTTTCTATTGAAAACTTAAGTGATCGGTCAATTTTCTATAGAAAATTTAAGTGATCGATCAATTTTCTATAGAAAATTTAAGTGATCGATTAATTTTCTATAGAAAATTTAAGTGATCGATTAATTTTCTATAGAAAATTTAAGTGATCGATAAATTTTCTATTGAAAACTTAAGTGATCGATAAATTTTCTATTGAAAATTTAAGTGATCGATCAATCTTCTACAGAATATCCAAGTGATCGATCAACTTTAGTATGAAATTGAATTAAGTTCAGATAGTTCCAGATCGCTATGCAGTAATGAAATTGGTAATTTTACCACTTTAAATATTTTTTATAGGTAAATAAAATTAAAAAAATATTAAAATTTTTTAATAAAATTTTTTAGAGAAAAAAATTGTATGCCAAAATATTTTTTTTAATTTTGTTTTTTTATATTTTTTAAGGGAAACAATTTTTATTATAAAATTTTATCAGAAAAATGTTTTTGTTCAGGCAACAAAATGTTGCTTTCGGGCACAGGTGATCGACGTACTTCTCTAGAGAAAATTGATCTGATTCGTCTTTTTTTATCAAAAAAGTAATACCAGATTTATCTTCACACACTTCTCATCGAACTAGTACAGAATCTAAAAATTTTTTTATATATTTTTTTTTGTAAAATTCAAAATCATATTTCCTATTTACATTTTAGTTGTTTGTTTTTTACTTTCTCAGCAAACAAACAACTTTGATCTCATCAAGCATAACGGTTTCTCTTTCAATCAAATCCTCTTAAAGCCGTAAACATTATCAAAACTAAAGACTTAAGAACCTTACTTGATTAGTTCTAACATCACAACAAATGGCTTTAGCAACCAAAAACAATGATTATAGTTAATACATGTTAAAAAAAAAACAAACCTTTTAACATAATAACACACACCGGGCAACGCCAACATGCATATAGACTCATATAAGCCAGCCAGTCATCCAGACAGACGTTACTAATTAAATGTTGCATTTTTTTTGTTTGGTATATTTAAATTTATTTCACATATTTATTTTCAAACATTTATCTACCACACAGAGAAATGTTCAAAAAATAAAAGCATTTTGTTAAAAGCATAAACTTAAACTACAATACGTAACAAAGCTAACAAAAAATTATCTAAAAATTTTAAGATTTTATAAGCAACCAACAATATTGAACTAAAAAAACGACATAAATTTTTAAAAACACAAACTTTAAATGCATTTAACATCTAAATTATAGTCACACTAAATCTACCCCAAAAAAGAAAAAAAACAATTTTGAAACAAAAAATAAATAAAAAACGACTATAAAACATGATAAAACCAAACAACAGCAGGTAGCATTAGAGATTAATGTTTTTTTATTTTTTGCGATATGGGAGAAGTTTTATAAAGGAATTAGAGATTTTAAAGAAATTAGAGTTTAAAAGTTATAAAGCAGATCCTAAAGTTGCTGAAATTTGATAATTAGTAAATTGTAAAATTAGCTAGAAAAAAAACCGAGTTATTAATTTAAGTAAACGATAAATTTTAAGGGAAAATTAAAGTTTATCTAAAAATTATAGAGAAAATCGATCAATTCATTATAGAAAGTTTCTGCTATTGAAAGGTTTTAATAAATTTTCATCAGAACCTTTAAATAATCGATACATTTTCAATAGTCATATAGCAATACATTTGCTATAAACTTGTTAAGCTATTGATAAATTACCTGATATCGACAATCATTCTATATAATTTTTCTGCTACCGATAAATTTTTGTTTGAAAATTTTAAGTTGTAAATAAATTTTCTATAGAAAATTTAAGTGATCGATCAATTTTTTATAAAAAATTTAAGTGATCGATCAATTTTCTATAGAAAAATTAACTGATAGATCAATTTTCTATAGAAAATTTAAGTGATCGATCAGTTTTATATAGAAAATTTAAGTGATCGATCAGTTTTATATAGAAAATTTAAGTGATCGATTAGTTTTATATAGAAAATTTAAGTGATCGATCAGTTTTATATAGAAAATTTAATGATCGATAAATTTTCTATAGAAAATTTAATGATCGATAAATTTTCTATAGAAAATTTAAGTGATCGATAAATTTTCTATAGAAAATTTAAGTGATCGATAAATTTTCTATAGAAAATTTAAGTGATCGATAAATTTTCTATAGAAAATTTAAGTGATCGATCAGTTTTACATATAAAATTTAAGTGGTCGAAAAATTTTCTATAGAAAATTTAAGTGATCGATAAATTTTTTATAAAAAATTTAAGTGATCGATCAATTTTCTATAGAAAATTTATGTGATCGATCAATTTTATATAGAAAGTTTAAGTGATCGTTCAATTTTATATAGAAAGTTTAAGTGATCGATCAATTTTATATAGAAAGATTTTATATAGAAAATTTAAGTTATCGATCAATTTGCTATAGAAAATTTAAGTCATCGATCAATTTTCTTTAAGGGCTCCATAAATTTTCTATAAAAAATTTAAGTGATCGATTTTGAAAATAAGAATTTTATTTAGAAAATTTAAGTGATTGATAAATTTTCTAGAGAAAATTTAAGTGATCGATAACTTTCGATAAATTTTCTATATTAAATTCAAGTGATAGATAAGTTTTCCTTCCCAAATTTAACCATTAAATTTTAATAGAAATTTCAAGTGATCGGACACTTTTTAAAGAAAAATTCAAATGATCGTTAAATTTTCTACTTAAATATCGATCTAATCGTTTTTTTTCTGTGGAAAATGCAAGTAATTGATAAATTTTTTGTAGAAAACTCCAGTGATCGATAAGTTTTCTTCAGCAAATTTAACCGTTAAATTTTAATAAAAATTTTAAGTGATCGAAAACTTTTTAAAGGAAAATTTATATGATCATCAAATTTACTACTTAAATATAATGTGATCGATAATTTTCTAGATGTTATCGTTTTATTTTCTGGAGAAAACATTCTTAATCTGCAAAATAGATTAATGGAAAATTTTGGAAAGTGAAACTTTATCGAGAGGAAATTTAATTTATAGATTACATATTTTAAACTTAGATGGAAGGGAGTCCTCACAGGACTGGTTATGTGATTGTTTTCTCAGGAAAAGGGACTGGTTCCAGTTATAAATTTTATATGAATGTAACTTGTAAATTGGCACCTCCAACATATTTTTGGAGGTATAAAACTGGTCATAAATCCATGCTAATTCAAAATAATTGTCACCAAAGCTGTTTAAAAATCATTGATAAATGTCAAGTTCACTATACTTATACTCCTAGGTATTGAAAATAACTTTTATTTGATTTCCATATTGTTTTTGACTTGAAAATTGGAGATTAAAGTATGTTTAATCTACGAATGTTGCGTTTTTGGTTATCTATTATATCTGGCAATACTATCATATGTCAGCCATTACCAAACTAATGACCAAGTCATGACCAAGTTTTAAGTGGGAATTATTAAATAAATTAGATAAAGAAGTTATCGATATTTTTCTTTTGAGAAAAAAAGTTATTACTAAATTTTCTAGAGAAAGTTACAGCAGTTTCTGCTTTAAAAAGTAAATTTTTGTATTAACTCTGCAATTCATTTGTCTGGATAATATGACTATTTTGTGCCCTGAAATATATAAGATTTCTTTCCCTATGAAACTCCCCACATATGAATCTGTTCAATATTTTGTACATTTTTATATACATTTATAGTTTTTTGCAAGAGTATGCGAAAATTAATGAATGGCTTTTTATTTAACATTTTTTTTTTCATTTCAGCTAAAGGAATTTAACTAAATCTTTTTTGCTTGTTGCCAATTTTTTTGTTAACTTTTATTATCAAACAGGATGCTTTTATGTATAAAAAAGACTTGGGTGTGTGTTTGTGTATCTGGGTATTGGGGGTTAGAGTAATTTAAGAAGCTGTATGGTGTTAGATTTTGCGTGTTTGTGTGTTATTTTTTTTTTGTTGCTGTTTGGCAAAAAGTCAAGGTTGGTCAAAGTGAGCTGTTGATTAAATATTAAAAGGTTTTTAAGAAATTGTATATGTTTAGATTTAAAATGATTCATTTTGTATGCAAGATTTATAGGGGGTCATCTTAAGAAAAATATAAAAAAACTCAAAATCAAATTAAACAAATAAAAACCGACCACATTTCAAACAGTGTCATTTGAATTCTATCCTTTTGTTAAGTCTGCAGTATTAAGCATGATTCATTTATATTTTTCAAATGAAATAAATTTTATTTATATTTATCATTTTTATTTTTGTATACATTTGCTTTTTATTTGAAAAAAAAAATAAAAAAAAATAGCGAGTTCAGAAATTATGTGGGAATTTATAGGGGTATGTATAGAAATTTGTTAAAAATCAATTATAAAATTGATGACAATCAATTGAAACAGCAGACACTCCTTATTTTGGTGATTAAGCATATTTTTCTTTATATTTATTGTAAATTTGTGGGAATATTATTTCTCACATTAATTTGTTTTGTTTTGACGATTCTCTATTGGTGTTTTATTTGGTGTTTTAGCAGTTTTATTTTGTATAATGCTGTTGTTAAATCCAACTACTAGAATTTCAAGTACATACTTTCATTTAACACCTATTTGGTTAATGCTGTTTTGTTAAACATCTTTGTGGCTTTATAATGGTTGTAAACATTTTCATGTTAAGTCTTTTGTTTAAATAAAATCTCATGCTTAAGAATATGTTTAAGCTGTAAGTTAATTTGATTTGTTTAATTAAAATTTTACAGCCCAAAAAGCTGAAATACTTAAAAAAACTTCATTTGCTGTAGCTTTTCTTTATTATTTAGTAGCCGTAATTTAAATTTAAGCATGTTTCCTTTTGTTGTCGTTGTGAAAAAACAAATGATTTTTAATTAATTGTTAATTTTAGACCATATCTAAATAATATATTACTTTAACACCAACACTATTTCATTAAATTTTTACAACTCCTATGGCGTTTTGTTTTTTAACACTGTCAAAAAAAAGTTGGTGTGATTTTCACACAATATCTACAAATATATTTCTAACCAAATTCCTTTAAAGCAGAGGCGTAGCCATTAGAATTTAAAAATTAACACAAATGTGTTAATTAGTTTAGTTTTATTGTTTTAATTTTGTATTTTTTCTTAATTATTAAAAATATTATATCATGTGGTTTCCTGGTTATGTTACATCCCTGCACCCTAGACCCTGCTTTACATAAACCTTTCTTATTCATGCTGTGGCAACAGCAATATTTGGTATCTATGTTTTCCATGTAATAGTCCATAGTTACCGCCAAAAAACATGTTTTTAACAATAATTTTTTTGTTATGTTTTCATGTTTGGTTTCTTTGTTGTAAGTATCTATCGTTACCCTATCAATATCAGTGGATATTTCACACTCCAACACCAAAACTTGTAGCAAAAAGAACTTTTTTACTAATACTACTATAAGAAGTAATAAAATACACTTACAGATACAAAAAACTCCAATAGTTTGTTTAAGAGTTTGTAGAGGGAAAAAAGTAGAAACAAAAATTACACTTAACTGCCGCCAAATCAATGTTCTAGTCATATTTTGATATCTAGGTATTCTTTTACAATAATTTTTTTTTGTAGTTTTCTTGCAACTTCGATCTCTGTCTTGGTTTTCTGTTATTGTTGTTGTTGCTGTTGTCGCTGTGTTTACTAGTTGTTCTTGGTATTGAGTGTCATGTTAATCTAGAGTCTTAGGCATATACAGTGATACTTGTCGCTCGCTGTATTAATATAATAATTTAAATATTTTATTGTTATTGCATGTGATTTAATTATAGCAAGACGTGGAAAAAGTAGAAAATGTTTAAATAAAGAGATAGTTTTTTTTTTAAGTGGCAGGAAAGTAGGAGCGTTTTTTATGGAAGTTAAAACGACTTTGTTGAATACTTCTGAAAGATTTGTATAGAAAATTTAAGATTTTAATTTAATCAAAAAACAGACTCTTAAATTATCGAGAATTTGTTGGAGAAAACAAAACTTTAGCTATAAAGTTTGTAGATAAATCTAAAGATATCGATAGCTTATTCTTAGTAAAAATATATCTATATTGTACCTTGAAATATGTTAGTGTAGAAACCTTAATTTCAATACAAACTCACTAATAATTTAAGATTTTGTACATTTTTATATGGTTTAAAAATTTTTGAGAGCCTATAAAAAGTCCTATAAATATTTTAACAACTTCAAAAAGAACAAAAAAATAATGTGAATGTGCATTAATTGAAAGTCATAAAAATTTACATAATAACACATTTGATAATCAATCCAAACTAGATGTAGATATATCAATATAGATTGATAATTGAATCGTTTATTTCAAAAACCAGCCAAGTAACAAAAAATCCAAAATTGAGTTATTGGGCTGTTACTATTTTGTAAAGGTAAATGCATCTTTTAATGCATTAAATACGAGAAATCCGTGTTTAGTGCAGAAAGAATTCAAGTGACAGCGCTTGATTGGCGTTAATATATTTATTTTCATAAATGTTGTAGGTCTCAATAAGTATGAAAAAATAAAAGATTTGCAAGCTCTAAAACACTATTTTGTTGGATATGAAGAAGTTTATGGGAATGCGTATGAAATTTACAATGACCATGGTTGTTTGTTTCAGGAACCAGTCAAGTGCTAACTATTATTTTTAAAATATGTGTCAACTAGCGAAAATTCGCCATTTTAAAATTTTTAATTTCAAATGGAGTGGGTCACGATTTTTAAACAATTCTTTTTTGTTTTCAAATATACATTTGTATATTATTTGGAAATATTTGAACCCTCTGTTATGGATAAAAATTGTGAAAATTAAATTTTCAAATGCGAATATAACAGTTATATAGATTTTGTAAAAGTAATTTTAGGTTGCTAGGAAGATTTCTCTGATTTACTCAAAATCAATAATTTGTTGCTTAACTGGTTTCTGATATAAACGATTCAATTATTTAATGTGTGAAATATCCAAAGAACCATTAGAAAAGAACAAAATTGAATTTCCTTTACGAGATTATAAATTATATTACGAATATGAGTATACAAATTCAAGTTGAATCTTTCCATTAATTTAGAAAACATCAACAAGTATTAATGAAATTTCGTTAAATTTCATTTTAAAAGGTACCTTTATAGAAATAAATCAAAAAGTGGCATTTAAGGAAAAGTACCAATAAGTTTTTTATATTTTTTTTTTCAAAAATATCTAAATTAAATGAAGTTTTGCACAACTCTGAACAAATTTTCCAATTGGTACTTTTTGAAAAAATGAGCATTGCAAGATTTTTTCCAAAGTATAAAAAATGGAAAAAGTACTTTTTTGGTGCATATTTACTCTGGAATATACGCATTAAATGAAAAGTTCTGTTAAGTGGTACCTTTTCCTTTGTATTTTAATTATTAGTTTACATAAACGTCGAAATTTCTTGTTCATTGGTATTTGTCTAAAGGGGAGAAAGTAATCTTTTTTAGGATTGCATGCTAATATGATCTTTTATAGAAACTTTTAAAAAGGATAAAAATAGTATCCTTGGCTAGATTTTTACATAAATGAGGAACATATATATCAAATTTCAACTTTATAGGTACTTTTATAAAGATAGCAAAAAAGTACGAAATAAAAGTACTTTTTTCAGAATGTACGTAAAAAATTTCATGGTAATAAGTTATTTTATAGAGAGGAATAAAAATTACATAGGAGAAAGAACCTTTTTTGTTAGATTTTTATATCAATTAGGTACATACGAAGCAACTTTCATATTTATTGGTACTTTTATAAAGACACATTTTCCTGTAAATTCACATTTACATAATTTTTTTATCCTTCACCTTTGTAAGAAGTTTGTCATTCCATTTGTAATTTCCACAATATAATTTTCCGATCCTTATAGATAGCGGTGTCGATTAAGCCATGTCCGTCTGTCTGTCTGTTGAAATCAACTTTCCGAAGCCCCCAAATAACTTACATACACGATTCATACATCAATATCTCCTGAATTCTTCCGGTTCGGTTGCTATTTAAAATCGAGAAAATCGGTCCACATCTGTCTAGATATGAGGAAAAAAACAGGACAACCTCGATTTTTGATCTATATCTGGATTACTAAGTCATTAATATAGACAATATGGATATCTAATGATAGATATTTCAAAGACCTTTGCAACGACGTATGTATATACGAGTTGGACCTACAATGGGTCAAAATCGGAAAAAATATTTTTTAACCTGATTTTTTTTTTACCAAAAGTTTTTTTCGCTAATTATTAAAAAATAATTTTAAATTTCAAAAAATAACATTTCCAATTTTTTTTTCCAAAAAATGAAAAAAACAACTTTGAACAAAAAAAAAATAAATTTTGTTTACATAAAAATATTTAAAATTTTTATTTTGAAGTATAATTTGTTGAAAGCACAACCGAATATAGCTCTCTTACTTGTTTTTTTTTCTGAATTTTTACTCAACACTTTTATAGATGTAATTAAAAAGTACCCTCAAAGTCCCATATATATAAAAATTCGTATATTACAGCACCAAGGAAAATGTACTTGATTAATATATACAAAAACAAAAGTTACCAGCAAAAAAAAAAAAAATAAAGCCTTATTTTAAGTAATTTTTCATCTACCCAGGAATGTAAGTGTTAACTTTTAAAATGCTATGTTTATTAAATAAGAATAGACAAGCTTCCCAAAACTGTTTTTGTATAATTCTTAAATTTTGTAAACAAAAACACTATAGAAAATCCAACAGTCGACTTGTATTGAATGAAATATTTTTACTAAATCTACAAATTCTTTAACTCAATTACTTATTTACAAGCATCTCAAAAAGCCAGCTTTATACTTAATATATATTTTTTCTCATCTCCTGTAAAGACGACATTTATTCTAAAATTTGTTGTAGTTTTTGCTTCCTTAATCTCTATACGGGTGTGAAAAAAATTTCAAATCATTTTCTTAATCATCTTACAATTGCAAAAATATATACATAGATACATACATTTAAGCAAAGCAAGAATGTTGGCAGCTAACAAAAAGCCAGCATGATGTTTAGACTATTGTTGGTTTATATACATATGAATGTACGTGTAAGTAGGGATTATAATTTTAGCAAACGTCTTTATTACTCATATTATTATATTAGTAATATTTTCTACAATATAACTAAGATATTTTTGTAATATAAAAATAATTTACATGATATTTCCATATTTTTTATTCACTCGATATTTTCGTTACTGACTGAATTCATTGACTTGGCAAGTTATGGGGAGTTTTTGTATTCGTAGTTTCTTTTTTATCATTGCATTTCCAATGCACTCATCATGAGTTGTAATAAATTAACAATTTTATGACTTTATTGGTAATTTCTTTGTTTGTTTTTGTTGTTCATTTTCCGATTTTAATTTTTTTTCTTATAGACTGTTTTATTGTATAGAGTTTTTTAAAGTTGCTAGAGTTGATTGTTACTCGTAATATGATATGCTTTTGAATTATTATCTCATAAAGTTAAAGTTTTTATGTTTTTTGATAGCTTGGTTGGTTTTTTGTTTGCTGTTGTTTGTTCTCCTTTGGAAATTTATGAAAAACGTTAAGATTTAAGTTTAAATGTCAATAAAACTGTTAATTGGTGTCGTTTTAACACTTCAAATAGGCTGAACATTAAAAACGGTAATAATTTTTGAGGTGTTAAGATTTAGTCATTTTTTTTAATATTAATTTAATAGGCTTTTGTTGGGCTTTTTCAGTAAGATTGTGGGGTAATATTTCAGATTTATTTTTCTACTTTAAAAGCTATTTAACATTTGGTATAGAGTTGTTTTGTAATTATTGTATCTAAAGTGGTTTTTTGATTTAAGTTAATTAAGTATAAAATTATAACTTTATTATTAAATAAATAAATTAAGAGGGAGTTAAGGCGATTTGCTTGTTTAACTTAACTTTGTATTTTACATATAAAATACAATTCAATAAGAATTAGTTTAATATTTTTTAATACCGTAAAATTAAGATCTTTATTTTGAATATGTATATAACCTTAGATATATGTAATACACATCCTCAATATATGATTATACCAGCTAAATCTTTATAACAAGTTTATGATCTTGTGATGCACAGTGGGAGCGATTCAACATTATTAAACATTTCTCTTAAACACATATTATAACAGCTAGACTAAAAGTGTGTGTTTATCCGAAATACTAACACAGACGAACTCATTATCACTCGATCGCGGAAAGATGAAATCTGCAGGTTGCTAAATGATATGAGGACAAAATGATTACATTATTTGAATACCCTCAACTTGGCAGATATCCGAAATACCAATAATGAGGACCCTATGATCGCTCAATTGCTAAACGGTAAAATCATTCGATTGCTAAATGAGGAAGGACACATTGTTTAGATTATTTGAACAACTGCAATTTGAGAACGGAAATTGTTAAGCTATGGTCTACAGTTCCGTCTCTATTCATCACGAAGCAGAATAATGAATAAATTTGCGGACACCATTTTCATTGATTACTATGATAGTGATAAGCTAAAACAAGGCCTTGTTTGCTAAATTCTCCAGATTCCAGTGTCGGACACAACACAGCTAAACCATCCAAGACTTTTGTACCCTACAGTATATCCAAGCTGACGATAAAACAGTTTGGTGAGTGAGGAGTCGAGTACCAGACAATGATTCTATTCTATTAATAATATCTATAGTTGTATCAAAAGCCTGAGAAACCGCTCTACTTATTTCGATTCTGAGAGTGATAAAGCCAAATGAACTGTTGTTCGCCAACTTCATAGCCAAACTATCTAAGCCTCTTGGGTTAGATAGTATATCCAGGCTGAGTGCTGAGTATAGAATCAGACAATGATTTATATCCTTTCATTGAGGAGCCTAGTAGTATCCATAGCTTGAAAAATCGCTCTACTTTTGCATTATCACTATGATAATGCAAAACGAAATATTGTTACCAAATCTTCCAATAGTCTTGACATCGAAAGTATAATCAGGCTGATATTAAAACAGCTTGGTGAGTGGGAAGTTGTGTACTGGACAATGCTTTTTAACATATTAATAAGGAGCCTAGTTATTCCTAATATCTGAAAAAATGCTAAACTTATGCCGAAATTGAAAACTGGCAAAGACTATATTGACTGCCCGATATTATTCTTGTCACCAGTCACTATGACTTTCGAGGAACTTCTTCTCCTTTCGTAACCTACCAGCAGCTCCTCACGAATGTGAATCTCAAAGGGCTTAAATCACCAGAAGCTAGGGCTTTTCTGACATAATCCGCTACTGGATTCCACATTATGAAATAATATGACTCCTAAATTGTTAATCGTTCATAGAGTTCTGAGAAAAATACTTAAATAACTGTTGGAGTTAAAAAAGTAGTTCTCTAGAGTTGGAGCATGTTGCAAAGCTTTTTAAGTACTTTCTGCTTTCACTTAAATAAGAATTAAGTGAATTTATAGTTATCCTTAGGATCCATGCGCTCTCATAAATGCATACCTTAGCGAAATTTTTCATACTGCAAGCAACCAATACAAAATGGGTAAAGTTCAGTTCATATTTGTGTTCATGTTCCGATTGTACAAGGTCAACTGCGAGAGTTATGTGCAGGATTCATTGGAGCTCGTACATAACAAATTTCAATGACTTTCACAGATACATCGCATTATAGTCAAAATTGGAGATCACTCACAGGTTTGATGAAACAGTCAGTGAACTCTATAGAATGATACTCACAGGTCCATGAAGAACCCGTTGAAATTATAATAATTATATTAATATATTAACAGGCAATCAAGAGGAGAAAAGCAATTAAATTATCCGATCATCATTGGTCCTCAAGATACCATCTCGTCTATTCGCAATCATAGACCCTTCACTGGGTGCTCTTGAAGATATTCTATTCCTCCAGGCCGTTAATCAGTGATCGACACCAAAAAGACCGACGTAACTTGCAACTATCACCAATGATGATAATTATCAGCAACCCTTTTCACTATCTGGATATAATAGGTAAAGTTCAATTCATATTTGGATTCAAGTTCCGACTGTGAATCTGAAGAAAATTGTAGGGGTATTTTTTGCCAGTCACTTTACTACAACTTTCCGCAACAATTTGTGTATAGGAAAGCTACATGTAAGTTTAGATGAAAAAGGCACCGAACTCTATAGAATGTCTCACATAGGTCTATGAAGGAGAAAATTGTTGAAGTAATTTTTGCCAGTGAGTTTATTACCACAACTTTCGAAGTATAAACCAAGCATTAAACGATAGACGGCAGCAGTTTGAGCATTCATAGGTAAGGAAAACTATATGACGATTCATAGGTCATTGCGACACACCCATATGTTCAATTACCTAGACAACACTACTCTACAAGTCCAGGGGTTTTATGGAACAGGCCGTTAGAAGTACCAAAATTCCTTGGATTTGACTTCAAAGTAGAACCCCCGGATATAAACAAAGTTTCTTGAAATTTTTTGGATACAAATTTAGCATCAGAAAATGTTTAGTTTTCTTACAAGTAATGACTACTATGACTATTAGAGATCAGATTTCACAAATTTTCGACCAGAATCAAATAGATTTTTATATAAATACTAGATATTGGTTTGTATAGGACTCAGGTTTGGCAAAGCTTCACGTGTCGATTAACTGAATCATTAAATTCATCTTTATAAACTTCTTAACGTTTTTTGTTCTTAAGTGGAGCATTAATTTTGAATATACATTTAATATTCGATCCCACTGTGTGATAGTTTACAGCTTAAAGAGGAATTATAGATATACAAGTTTTTTTCATTTTAGTTTTTGGTAAAGCTTAAGCCTATTGTTTAATATAAATACATTGTTTTTAAATAAAGACACAGACACACACATTAAAAAAAAATATGACAATTTTAATAAAATCATAATTTGTTTAATAAAAACGTCATAATTTTAAAGCCCCACAAACAAAAGATTTAAGAGGCGAACGTAAATGCTTATACCTAAATTAGTCAAAAAATTAACATAAAATCAAATAAATATTAAACAAATACCTTATGATTAGTAATATAATATTAAACAAATAAGCTAAATTTTAAATACCACTAAACTATTTCTATTGTACTTTTTACAATTTTCATACTAGTACAGGATTTTTTCCACAAAAATCTGTTGTAAATACAACTAATTTAAGAAAAAATATTTATTAAACAAATGTACACACGTTTTACACAAAATGCTGTTGAGTGTGAAGGAAACCATATAGAGAGAAGTGGTTTTTTAAAAATACCAGAAATTTTAAAACGCGTGTATGTTTAGGGGGAAGACGGCAACTGACTACATGAAGATAGATTTCAACTCGTATTTGTATAATTTATGATGTGATATATGTAGACTTTTTTTTCTACTTCTTCACATAACAAAACAAATGCAAATTAGTAGGTTTTTTTCTTCAAAAAGAAACCTACAACAAAAAAATACTATAAAGATATAAGCCATCTTTTTTTTTTTTTAAAAAAAAGCATTTTTAAACTATTGTTTAATGAATTTAAAGTTAAAAGATTTTGTTTATCTTGAGTTGTGTTTGAGCGTTGTATTGTAAGAAAGCGAGTCGGGAAGTTGATACTTTAGGCTTAACGGCCTCAAATCTGTATTTAGACAAAAATAAAGAAGACAAAAAAAAAACATAAAACATACAAAAAACTGATGAATCACATATAGTGTTAGTATGTTTTAAATAAATATAAAAGATTTTTAAAAAGCCTGAAAATAGTTGTTGATGTTGGTATTTTTTTTATATATTTTTTAAACATATTGTTAAATAACTCATTTGAAATGCTGTTAAAAACTTTATGTTTTAAAGAAATACCTTTATATGTAAAGATAGATATTTGTTGTTTTATACATATTTCTTAAATATGATTGATGATTTTTAAGCATTTAAGCAAGTTAGGTTTTTTTGTTATTCACTATTTTGGTCTTTATATTATTTAAGGCCTTTTAAAATAAAACAAGTTGTTGGTAGGCATATTTTAAACCAACTTTTATATTTGTATATTTTTCTTTAAATAAATGTTAATTTTTTTTTTTAGAAATTTTCTTTATAAACCATGTTTTAGTTTGTTTTTTAAAGCTTTTGTTAAGGGATTAAACAAATTATGATATTTTTGTTAAATAAATTATATTTTTACTTTAGTTGACATTTAATTAATGCTGTCTATATTAGTTTTTTTTTTGTAAAAAAGAGTTTTAATAAGGGCATATTAAGCCAACAATGGACTTAAGGCGGTATGTGGAAAGTTATTTTTTTTCTTCTTTTAAAGGCGTGTAGCATTACAAGGTATTTAGGAAAATGAAATGAGATCAGACATGTGGCTTTTGTTTAAAGGAATTTTAGTTATTAATAAATTTTAAATAATAAGTTTAAATAATGATAATTAAGTTAACAAAGGTATTAGTAAAATATAGATAAAGGGGTGTTATAGTTTTTGTCATAATGATGCGAAGTAGTGTTTAAAACTAACAAAATATCTTGGCGAAATACTTGATAAATCAATCTTGGTATTGTTGTTGATGGAATGCAAAATCTGATCGCCAGACAATTTTACTGATCACTTTTTTATACATTACGAGACTTGCTAGACAAAACTTTTGTATGTACGAGGATAACTTAGAGAGTTATTTGCAGGATCCTTGTATAACAGCTCGTATATGGCAGTTTTGGACACAGTATAAATTCCATATTTGTAGATCTCCCATTTCTTATGTTTGGATTAGATTAAATGGGCAGTCAACTCTTTAGAGTGACAGACATGAGAAGACAGACGTGAAGAAGAAAATTCCATTATCCGACAAGTTGCCAACCAAACCTCGTAGTACGTATGAAGTAGAGTTTTATAGTTGAAACTTTCGGATATTGTCGATGATTAAAAAATTTAATTTTCGATTTTTTGGACTTTAAAATTTTCTAAAATTTTTGAATTGTCAACTTTTGCTATTTATGAAAGATCGACCTTTTGTCATTGTTCAGCAAAACAATCAAACAATCTACTTACACTTAGAAGCCCAGTATAAAGTTGTCCACCTTTTTGATGTTCGACAGCATCACAAATCGCAGGTTAACCTGGATCGAGGGGTAGAGGGGATATTCCTGCATTTCTTCTTATCCTTCATCATGACATCACATACATTAGTAACGAGTGATCACTGCCATAGCTTTTCGTAATCGATCGATATGATTAGTTCAGGCACTCGTCCAACCAACAGGTATTATCGCATGGATCCAACTTCAATTTCCAGCCATCAGTGAATATTTCAAATGGGATCTCTTGAATAGTTTATATTCCCCCATTCCTATCAGCGATATATAGACACACAAAAGCCCCTTTCGAAGAAAGGTCTGGGTGTTAAATAGTCAATATTATCCGATAGACTACCGATACATAACAATATGATCGCGATCTTCTGGTTACATAAGCTGGTATTAGGTCAGAAGTAAGCCTGCTCAGATTGTGTGAATTTCAGGATATCTTCGAATTCAGGACAACTCCCAGATAAATTTTGTTATATTTAGGAGAAGGCTTCTTCCGTATTTCGTCGAGAAGAGTACAATATCGGTACAACGATCTTGTAACACATAGAATCGAGTTCGAGGAGTAGTAAATTTGTTCCAAAGTAAAGGTGATAAAACTTAACCTTGATTCAATCCTTTGGATTCCCATCTTAGGTCGCTGGATTTATAGTAGAAGAAATTATAATGATCTGAAAGGAATAATGTAATGGTTAGTACCAAGTCCTTGAAGAGCCAATGTAATCGAATCTGGGGAGACAATATTGCATGAGAATCCTCTCGATTTAACTCACAAGCATATGAATAGCCGTCTCATCCAATTTACCCTTCATATAGACATGTTGAGAAGCTGGTAGTAGATAGGGTCCAATCGTTGAACATCAATCACCCACTCCAGAGTTCTCAAAAGGAAGTAAAATTGGTCTATAATCCTTTGGTTTCGTATGAGATGTTTATCCTCTCTCGGCGAAGAATTTCACATTGTACCTGGTCCATGATTTCAGAACATAAGATCATTCAATACATTCCATATATATACGAATAAGCCAGGCTATATGATGATTGCGTTATGTTGCTGATGAGCAGTAATGATACCGCCTAAACCGAGGAATTTGTAAAGGTCATATATATTCAGGGCCCCCATAAATGGGAACAGTAAAATCAGACATGTCATATAGTTGGTTGCACATGGGCCGTATCCTTTCCGAATTATGCTAAAACTGTTTACTGCGACATCCCCCACATATTTTATTATACACTTCACCATGAGTGACAAGGGCAAGTTTGTCATTCCGTTTGTAATTTCTACATTTTTCATTTGCGAGCCCACAAAGTATATATATTTTCGATCGTTGTAGATAGCGAAGTCGATATGTTCATCTGTTTACGTAGCCTCCTATTTAAAATCGAGAAAATCGGCCCACAAATTGCTGAAATATAAGGAAAAACCCGGGACAACCTCGATTTTTGGCTTATTTTTTATCTATATCTGGATTACTAAGTCATTAATATAGACAATATGGCTATCTAATGATAGATATTTCAATGTCTATTGCAACGATGTATATAAGGCTATAGTAAGTTTGACCTACAATGCGTCAAAATCGGAAAAATATTTTTTAACCCGAAATTAAAAAAAAAAATTTGTAATCAATTTTTTTGCCACTAATACTATTACGACTCTTGATAATTATATATTTTTGTATAATTGTGGAGGTAATTATTTTCTTTTTTAATTAGTACTAGTATAATTGAACAAAATTTCAAACAATTATTTAAAGGGCAAAAGTAATTTTACATTTCCGACAAAAAATCGTAAAATTTGTCAATAATGACTTTAAAGGTACAAAATTAAAAAAAGACACCATATTTGAGCAGACATTCAAGGTTTTTAAATAGCTATTTTAGTTTTTTAATGTCTCCAAACGCACATTATCGATCATTTTTATCCAAATACCAAACATCAAAACTAAATGATTTTATAAAAGACTTGCTGACAAAAACCTAAAAACAAACAAATAAATGAAAAAAATATCCTAAATAAATAAAAATAACTATAAACCCACAGCAGCCGCAGCAACAACAAAACAAAACAAGTGAATAGCATTTAAAATTTGTCAAAAACTCTTTTTGAGAAATGTTCACAAAAGAACAACGTTGTCATAAAAACACCAAACAAACATTAAAACAAACCAAATTCCTGACAACAAATAAATCCCAACCCCAGTAAGAGAAAACAAAAAATCCTCTAAAGACTTTTGTGAAATGAAGACAAGAAAAAAATCAACAATTAAAGAGTATTAGAAATCAACCAGCAGCAGCAGTTTTGATGGTAGTTTAGTTTTTTATTTCTCATTTCAAAAAAAAAAAAAACTGACTGAACAGACTAAAAAGGATGCCAACAAAATTCCATGAATTTAACGTGTTTTTTTTTGTTGTTTAAGATACAAACATACAAGCAGACATACATACATAGGTATGAGTATGAGCACAAGAGAACCAAATCATCTTTTACTTCAAACAACAAAAACGAAAAAAATTGGTCAATAAAAAAAAATTGTGTAAAATTTCTAAGAAACAATAATACAAAAATAATAGGAGTATTAAAGAAACAAGGAAGAGGGCAAGGCGAAGAAAAGAAAGACAAAAAAAACTCAATGAAAAGAGAAAATGAAAGAGTTGAGTTAAGAATATCTAATAAAAAACATAGAATAAACAAGTAAAGGGTAGTAGTAATGTTTGGTAAGATAAGTCGAAGTGTAAATATACTTCACAGATTTGAGTTTAAAGGCTTAAAAGAAGTGTGAGGTTTGTTGATGTTTTGTTAAGAATTATGAAATTTTGATTTTAAACACGTACATCAGGCAAAGTCAACACAAATGATCGGACATTTATTAAAGAAAATTTAAAGTTTTAAAGGAAAACTAACACTTACATGATTATAAAATTTTAGTAAAAATTTAGTAAAATTTTACCTTACAGCAGCTCTTCCACATTTTCTTTTGTCAGATTTAATTTAATTAAAAATTCAGGCTTTTGTTTAGCTTACGAGTCCTTATACCCACCATCAAAAAAGATGGTATATTTTGTTTGAAACACATCAAAATATTTGTCGCAGACCCACATTGTTATATATGATGGATTCTCTTAAGATTTTAAGACGATCTAGATATATCCTTCCGTCTGTATGTCTATTGAAAACACGATAGGGTCTTAACGGAAGGAACTAGCTTGCTGAAATTTTTCACAAATACTCTCTGTTGATAAGGTTTTTTTTGGTATGAAGAATGAGTAATAGCTGTCCATGATTTCATATAGCCCCCCATACAAATGTCCCCCCGGAATACTGAATGAGCAGTCATAAATATGTTGATTATGCGGCAATCCTGTTACAATTTCGCACAAATTAGTTGTAAGTACTCTGAAATTACACAAAGTATGGTGAATATCGGGCAAAATTTATCCCTAGTCCCTATACAAGATCCCCATCAAAAATGACTTGAACATTGGTAATTGTCTTATAATAATTAATATCGTGATGGAATTGGACATAAACAAGATGTATTTGAACCTAAATTTTTCTGCTAACTTTTGTAAGGATCGGTCCATAATTGACCCTACCCCCCATATAACTCCTATATCAGAAAAATATTTTATTGCCTCATATTGATGGTGGGTATAAAAAATTCAGAAAAGCCGACTATAAAACTCTTACTTATTGAACCTACATTGGACAGGCCTTTTAAGGATTTATAAATAAAAGTAACATAAACTTAACCAACTATAAATCATTATTAAGGCTTGAACTTAGCTAAAATATATATTTTTTTAATAAGAAATTCTTATACAAAAAATTAATTTTATTTCTAGCCTTAACTATGTTAAGAATGTTGTGAAGTTATCTCTGGCCTTTATGTTACAAACCCCTTAACAAACCTGCTATACTATACAAGAAAAAAACCTAAGCATTTCTTTTTTTGAACATTTATAAAATAAAGATGACTATGATCACTAGTATTTAGATGCTGTGTGTATCTCTGGGTACAGGTATGTGTTTATTCTTGATCAAGAATTTTGTAGATGTTTAGTTTAATAGGAATAAAATCAAAACCATTTTTTTGTGTTGTTGTTATTGTTGTTATGGCCTAAACACATGCTTGGCCATGTTAGAAAGCAGTAAAAGAAGATGTGTTTAAAACAACATACAAGCATTTTTTCTCTTTGATTTTTAATAGTTCTTTTTTGGTTTTTCTCTTTCAATGTTCCTTTTTTGTTTAAGTACTTACATACATATATTTTTGTGTTTTGTTTTGCTTTGGTTATTCTTTGAGTTAAGGAAAAATATCTTACAGCAAATGTATTTCATTATATCTTTGGGTATGTAGATGAGAATTTTAGGTTATTGGTCTTATTGGTTTGTAGTTTAAGAATTTCTTACAAGCATTTTTTTATTGTCTATAGAGATAATATTAGTTTTGAGTTTAGTCTAAGAAATGAAATAAGTTTTGGTTAAAAAAAATTGAGAAAAACTTATTTTAAAAAGTGTTAGTGATATATTTTTAATCACAAATAATTTTGAAATATGTCAAAGGTTTATGCAAATAATTAGCTGTTTAATTTTTTTCGAAATATTTTAATGAATCAAATAAAATATAAATAATTTTCTATAATATTGATACAAAGCTAAATAAAATAAATTTGAAAATACAGAAATTCTTAGTCAATTTATGTATGTCCATCTATATGTCTGTGTAAAACACTCTCCTGTCCAAAATATAAAACTGATATCATAAAGATTTATCAGAAATGTTTATTATTGTCCTAGACAATGCGGTATTGATAATAAGTCAAATTGGTTTGGTGAAATAACTCAAAAAATATTGTGAAGTTTTGAAATCCAACAATATTTAAGATTGCTATGTTGCTTAGACTGTTAATGTAATGAGCATATAGTATGTAAGCTTACTGTTTATAAGAAAGGATGCTGTAGCTATGAAGAAATCAAGGCTGAATTGAGTCTAATATGGTTAATTCTAGTTATAGGTAGAGGTATTTAATATTTGGCCCAAACGAATAATCTAACTCCTGATTTCATGAATTTCATCACCTATATAAAACAGTATTAAGCTATTTTTAAAATCTCAACACGAAATTTAAGATTAGAATATGAAAATTAACAAGTAAGAATTTTATATTCGGCAGTGTCGAATCTTGTATACCAACCTTCAATATGTGACAATAAAATATTTTTCAGATATTGGTGGGTCAATTATGGACAGAGCCTCACAAAAGTTGGTAGAAAGATTTATGTTCATATAAAACTTGTTTATGTCCAATTTCATTACAATATTAAATATTATAAGACAATTACGAAGTCATTTTCTGAGGGGGATCTTGTATGACAACTAGGTACAAATGTTGTCCAATTTTCGCCATACTTTACAGTATGAGCTAAGTTATGCGACAGGATTGTCGCATAATCAACATACATATTTATGACTGTACAAACACTATTCCGGGGCGAAATTTGTATGGAGTCTAGGTGATATCATGGACCGATATATACCATCAATACAAAACAAACTACAGAGAGTATTTTTGGAAAATTTCAGTCAGATACTACGTTTATACGTAGCCTATTCGCAAATAAAAATTATTTGTAATTAACAAACTCTCTTTTTAAATGCAAAAATGAAAGAATTAAAAACTCTTGTTTGTCTTACAGTTCAATTAATGCAAAAACGCAATGAAATGTTTAAAATACGAAAGAAAAACTAAAAGCGTTAAAAAATATGACAATGTTTAAAATCTAATTTGCAAATAGTGTCGTTAATCAGGAATTGTTTTCGTGAGTTAGCTATTTGCAAATAAAAAAATAATTCACTGTTTATACGGCAAATTTTTCTAATTACAATATTTTTATTTGCGAATAAGCCTTGCGTATAAACGTAGTAGTCCTTATGTGGGTCTGCGATGAATATTTCAATGTATTACATACGGTTTGACCAAATCGATATACCGCCATCTTTTCTCGAAAATCCTAAATCTAAAAATCTAAAGTCTTTAATAAGTATTTTGAAATGTTTTTAATCCAACGAATGGAAACCTTGAGAACTAGATATCTAGATATATCGTAATCTTTCCTGCAAATTTTTGCCTATGTGTAGTGTTTAGAAAAAAATGAAATGTTGTTCAAAAACAGGCCCAATATGTTAAGCCAGTCTTTAGCCCTGGCTGAACAATGATGGAGAAGAACTTACGACGCGATTTAGGTATAACCAGAAACTCCGATTTGAAATTAAAACTGAAAGAAAACATTTCCTTTAATGTTCCATGATATGCGAACAATAAAAGACTATGGGGCAATTATAAAATAAACTTTAAAGAAGCCATTAATGTTTACAATAAAATGTTCAGAACTAGTAAACATTACTGAGACAAATTCGAAAAAATGGTATGTTTTATATATCAATCAACTACAGACTTTTTCCATTCCTATAATTACTATTTTCAAACTAGTATTTTTTACATTCCTATGATTTTTGGTATATTTTTCTATTTAAAGGAAAATTTTTTTTAGATTGTGGTTGTTTCCTGACAGACTGCTGTTTGATACCTTTTAGAAATGGGTAAAGACGTTTCATGGAGCCAGTCTTATAATCTAAACGATTAAACTTATAAATAAAATTTAAACACAAAATTAGTTAAAAATTTTATCTTATTTTTTAGGTACATAGCTGTTTTTGGTACTTTTTGAAATTCTATCTGTTAAAAGTTAAACATTTTGTTTCTTTTTAGTTATTTTTTTTTATTAAAATCTTTGAATTTATCTATACATACGAATTTATGATCTGATATTAAAAACAATTAAAAGAGCTATATTCGGATGTCCGAATATTATATATTCCTCACCAAATTATACTTTAAAATAAAAATTTTAAATATTTTTAGCTAAAAATTTATATTACAAATTGAAAGACAAAATTTTTTTTTTTTTTTTATTAATTTTTGAAAAAAAAATTTTTTTTTGAAATTTATTAAAATAAATTTTGTTTTAATTTGCTTTTAAATTTTTTTAACACATATTTGAATGTTTTTTGATTTAATTTTTTTTTTTTAAATTATAGTGAAAAAAAATTTTTGGTGAAAAATAAAATTCGGTTGAATTTTTTTCCCGATTTTGACCTATTGTATGTCCGACTAACTATGGCTTTACATACGCTGTTGCAAAGGTCTTTGAAATGTCTATCATGAGATATCCATATGGTTTACATTAATGACTTCGTAATCCATATATACATAGATCGAAAATAGGCCAATTTTCTCGATTTTAAATGTATTTTGATGTATGAATCATGTATGTAAGTTATTTAGGGGCTACGGAAAGTTGATTTAAATATACAAACGGACATGTATATATCTTCTCTGCTATCTATATCGATCCAGAATATATATACTTTGTGGGGCGCAAAAGCAAAATTTAGAAATTACAAACGGAATGTCAAGCTTATATATCCTTGCCACTCATGATGAAGGGTATAATAAATAGGTTTTCTTTTGAATTCAATTAAGAATCGGAGAAAAAGGGACTTTTGCTACCTTTTTAAATATTCTAAATTTATAAACTTAAATAGAAAAGCGAAAAGCCTGTTTCCCTATTTCAACTAAACTAATTAGTTCAAGTTTAGAGCACCTCATCATCTAATGCTAAAAAGGACGAAATAGGTTTTGGTACTTTCTAAAAATACTTGTGAATTTTCTTCAAAATTAATGAATTTGTAATATAGTTTAATCGAATCACTGAAAAAACATACTTGTAAGTCGAGCATAAATGGTACTTTGGTACTTTTTAATAAATGTTTTTAAACTGATCGAATAAATACAGATTTATGCCATCTGACTCAACTCTATATGATAGTTTGAAATCTAAAGTCAAAGTGTTAAAGGGACAAATAAGTGAAATTTGTTATTTCTTTTAAATTTTTAAGCAAGCCAAATGGTACTTTTTTTTGCTGGATTCATTCTATTACTTTATAGTAAAAATTTAAACCATCTTGAACTATTTGTACAAAAAGTTTTGTAATTACATTTTTCATATGAACTCACTTTCAAATTTACTGATTATTGTAATCCCATAATTGAATTGATTAAATTTATATTGATTACACGATTTAGTTAGCAGCAGTATCACATAATGTTATCTTTAACACTTTATTGTACAGCCTATAATTTTTCAGTGGTGTAAGTGTAACTACAAATTATTTTTAATGAAATTTTTAAATTTAATTACTGACAAACTGCATAAAGCTTTGATGCTCCTGTTTTGGGATGTTATTCTTAAGTTATTAAACTTTTTGTTGTGTTAAAATTTTTGGCAATGATCTGTAGAATATTGTTGGCAAGTTTGGGGGCTACCGAATACAATGGCAGCAGAAGCAGCAGCAGCATCAATGGATAAATATAAAATTAGTTGTAGCTTGATACTCATAATTTATGCAACACATATACATCATGGTCAACTTAATTACTGGCTTTCAATTCAATTTGGAGGCAAACAGTTTACGAACGAAAATAAAACAGTGTTTTTGTTTTTTTGGTTGCGATACTTTTTTTTTGCTTAGGACAGGCAAGAAATTTTCACTTTAACACAAAAATCATCTTGGTGATCATTAAGAAGGTGATGGTGACGATGAAGCCGATGATCATGTTCATGAAAGTATAACAAAAAGGAACTGGCTGTGTATATAGCCAGCAAATGATGGCTGCCAAGGTTTAAGTTGCGTTTGGAAAGACAAAAAAAAAAGGAAAACACAACCACCAAAAGGGAATTTGTTTTGGTTTGTTCAGGAAACCCAAACACGCATTTCAAAATGTGTATGTGTAACATTTTGAACAAAAATATGATGAATTTGTGTTTAGCATGCACAGGTTGTTTTGGAACAAAACTTTTAGCTGGAAACTCCACAGCTAAGAAAAAACACAATACAAAATCTTTTGATTTTTGCTTTTTTCATCTGCATCGTTTACTTTTAACTTTACTAATGGATTTTTGGGGTTTTTGATATTCTACAATATAACAAAATCAAGAATGGCGAAGATTGTGTTGAATGTATGTATGCAGCCTAAATAAAAGGGTTAAATGAAATTTATAAGGGTTTGTTGTTACTTTTGTTGCGGTGTGGCATAAAACAGAAGCATTTCCAGAATATTTTTTTTTCGTTGTTGTATTTTTGAAAGCATGCGCATTTCAATGCATTAAATACCATTTTTTCAAAAGGCTTTTGGGAAAAAAGTCGAAGCTTTTAATGAGTTTGTCTGTCTGTCTTTTAGTTGGTCAGTCTTTCTTAACAGTTCTCAACTTTAACTTGGGTGATTTTAAGAACTAAGACTAAGTCTGAAAACGTAACAAAAACTACAAACTTTAAAAAAGTTTGTCTCATTTGCGGCTTTTAAATGATTGTTTTTTGACTTTGACAAAATTCCAAACATCCGTTTAAGTTGTATTGTAGTTTTTTGGTTTGAGTTTAAGTTTGGGTTTCTTTTAAAACAACTCTTTGCTTTATATTTTGTAATGAATTTTTTTTCTTGACTCTTTCATTTCATTTGAAAGCATTTTTATGATTGAATGTCAAAATTTTGTTGCTGTTTATTTGTTTTTGTTTGTTTCAAAAGGTAGACGAGTGTTTTTGATATAATGATTTTTTAAAGAGAAAACATGTTAAAAACATTCTTTTGCTAAAGAAACGAAGCAAAGTCAAGCAAAAAAATTAAATTTTTATTTGTATGTTTTTATTTGAAACAACATTGCAATGGTTTGTTACTGTTTGGTGGCATTTTAAAGTTTAAACTTTAAGTAGTAGAGAAGAAAAAAAACTGAATGAAAAAAAACTAAAACTTCCAGATAAATAACCATTAAATATTTGTGTTTTGCTCAGCTTTTTTTTTGGAGAGTTCTTGTTTAAATGTTCTTGGTAATTGTTTACACAAAAATTCTACTTCATTTAGTTGTTATTTTAAATACATAGTTGCAGCTTAACTAAATCGAACATGAGACTGACTACATATTAATTTAATGAGCAACATGATGTTTTGCTCTTATTACAATTCTTCAAGTTAAACATTTTGCTAAATATGTTTTAATTGTGTTGAAAAAATAACTTAAATTGTATGTGTAAATGATAATAAAGAAAATTTAAGTTCAAACCAATAAAAACAAAAGACTTAAGCAAGCAACTTTGTTGACATTTATTTAAAAAAAAAATTCAATTTAAAGCTTTTTATCTTCACTAGACATTTACTAGACAAATTAATTACAAACATTTCTTGTTCGAAAGTAAAACTTATTAGCTGTCATGCTTCATGTACTATGAAAACTTAACTAAATTGTTTTTCTAAATCACCTCTTCATTTCCCATATTACACTTTGCTTTAATGTTTATTTGAAATAAAAAATTAACCATTAGTTTTTGTTTTGGGTTTCTGTTCTACTATTATTTTCTGCTTTTGGCTCGTGTTGTTGTGTGGCCTTTGTTTTTTCTTTCTGGTTGTTGGTTTGGTTAGGCCTGAATTGTTTTAAACTTAACAATCAAACTTTAACTATATGACTTAGTAGTTAGTTAGTTAATTCTAACTGCTAGTTAACTAAGCATTACTAAACAAACAAAACATGCCTACTTGTTTTTTTTCTAATTTAACATTTGTTTTGTTAATGAATTTGATGATTTTGCTTGGTATTAGTCTTTATATAAAACAATTAAATTATTATTAATAAAAATTAAGAAAAAAAAGTTTTAATTGCTTGTTTAGCTTTAATGAACCTTTTAATAAAAAAATCAATGATGATTATATAAATTCAAAGAAAAAATATTAATGAATAGTAATGGTTATAGTAAATATTTAAATTAAGTAGATGTTGGGGATTTTATTTAAATTTTAAATGCTTGTTAGAAAATAGTAAAAATTGGAGAAGATTATTGAATATTTGTTTTGAAATTTAATTGTTAAACACGTTGGCCCATAATCATAGTCAAAAATAAAGTACATTTTAAGAGAATTAAACTCGACTTTACTTAAGAGTGGACTTTAGGTCTATCATAGACAAGTTAAAGTATACTTCTGACGCTGAAGTCGACTCTAAATATAAAACTAGCTGAAGTTGTTTTTAACTCGTTTAACAACAGCATCTGCTGTTTAAGTAACAAGATATTGGTAGAGATTTTGCAATTATTGAACAGTTATCAATAAAATTAGTACCAAAATATCGTAATTATGATATTAATCTTATCTTTTCCATTTTTCCACAACAAACAACTTTCTTTCTTTAGATGTCCCGGTTACTTTTATTGTTTACGTTTTTTGGATTTCTTTTTTTAATTTTGTATATCAGCTGCTCAACGTTGCCACTTGTCTGTTTTTTGTTGTATATTGTATGAACACATTTTCTACATTTGCGGTGGCACCCAGTTAAAGTCGGTTCAATTTAAAACATACTTTAATTTTGACTATGGTTGCAAATTAATAAAAAGTAGGTTTTTATTTGAAAGTTTTTAATAAGAACCGACTTTAGTGTTTGACTATGATTATGGGCTATTTTTTTTAACAAGGTGAGACCTAGGTTAGGTTTCAGGGAGGTTAATATAGCTAATTTTTGAGTAAACGAATCTAATATTGCCGAAACAGCCCAGCAAAAATTTTGGGAATTATGGTAATGCAACTAGTTACCACATATATGATTTTGTAATGAGTGGTTATTACTTAGCCCATAATTTTATTCAGTAATAAGTACCTACTTATTTTTTTTATGTAGGTTGGTAATGAACTTTTTATTTAAGCGCAGTGTGTTTGACTGAAAAACGAGACGTTAATGGTTCAACACCAGTCGGTGGTATTTATTTTTTGTGTTCATATTATATTAATTTATATGTTAATGTTAAAACCGCAGTTAACTTATGATAAAATAATTCGTACATGGAGCAGTGAGTCAGCAGGTAGACTTTCAATTACCAAAATACAATCATTATGTCGGTTCGATTCCCACACAAGGCATCTTTTCTTTTGTTATTTTAGCTACGTATTCTTGGGGTGAATGTAAATACATTTGTAAGCAGGACGCATGAATTTTTTCAAATCGCGAACAAAAATAACTAGTTTTTCAGTCAAATAATAAGTAGGTATCACTTAGCACCAATACTACTGCTGGCTTACTAGGTAAGTAGTGTTTTTGGTAGGGATGTGATTCAATAAAAGACAGAGGTCAGCGAATGGCCTTCTGTGTAATCATCTGTGGTCGTCATTCAATAGCTCCACTTCTTTTAATTTTTCTAGATTCCGGAAAAAGTCATTATTTCTATAGAAAATTTATATACTGTAAAAATTATTGGTCATATGACGGGATTTACAATAGATGTCTTATCTTTTGAATGCGGTCTTTGTTTTCAATAATTTATATGTCATTTTAAAGGGTACATATCTGTTATTTATTCTCACTTATTGATTCGACATTATAGTGTAAATAACAACGTATTTTTTTGCTTCGAAAATGTTGGATTTTATACCAACGAATCGTCATATGCGGGAAGATTTGCTTTACTTCTTTAATTTGAAAAAAGTGCCGCTGTTGCACACCGATTGCTAGCCAATGCATATGGTGAATGTGTTCCATTGGGTTCAACGTGCCAGAGATATGGTTTGTGCGGTTCAGAAGTGGTGATTTTGACTCGGAAGACAAGGATCGCCCAGGCCAGACAAAAATTTTTGAAGACCAAGAATTTCAGGCATTACTCCATGAAGATTGCTCTAAAACTCTAGAAGAGCTTGCAAAATCATTGGAAGCAGCAATTTTAAAATGTTTGCGAGCAAAAATATTCATCCAAAAGCTATAAAATTGGGTATCAAACGATTTGAAGCCGAGAAACCTTGAAAGATGATTTTACATGTCCGAAATGATGCTTGAATCCTATAAAAGAAAATTATTTTTGCACCGAATCATTACTTGCGATGAAAATGGATCCATTACGATAACGCGAAGCGTAAGAGATCGTATGTGAAGCCCGGCCAATCAGCCGAATCACCACCAAAGCCAAATATTTATGGCGCTAAGTTAATTCTCTGTATTTGGTAGGAGCAAGAGGGTCTTATCTACTATGAGCTGCTTAAATCTAACCAATGCATTACAGGGAACTTGTACCGAATGCAACTGATTCATTTGAGATGTGAAATGACCGAAAAACACCCAAGATATGAAACCGTAATATTCCATTATGACAATGCTCTACCACATGTTTCAATACCTGTTAAAAACTATTTAGAATGAAGTGGTTTGGAAATTTTGCGTCACCAGCTTTATAGTCTTGTTCATTTTCCGTTCGACCTCTATTTGTTTTGATCGATTCAGAGCGCTCTCTCTCTGTGATACGCTTCACTTTGGAACAGAGTATCCGATATTGGCTGGAAGCGGAATGCTTGGAAATGTCTACTTTATGTACATTTTATGTCACGTGAGGATCACTGCACAAAATTAAGGATTTCTGAATCCAAAAATAATTTGAAACTACCTGAATCTGGTTGTTGAGTAAACAATAAAAGGATAGAGTTTGAAAAACTAGACCTAGTTTTTTACCCTTAATCTTTAGTTAAGTTAAATATCGAGTTAGGCGCTAGATTATTGTTGAATTTATTTTTATCAGAAAATCGAAGATTCAGACACAAAGTTCATCCTTTTTTATCCATCAAAAAATAATATTTTGTTATTCCGTTTATAACAGATAGAAATATTCATCGTAGACGCACAAAAGTATATAAATTCTGGATCCTCGTAGGATTTTAAGACGATCTAGCTATGTCCGTCCGTCTGTCTGTTGAAAACACGATAGGGGCAAAACGAAAAGAGCTAGCTTGTTGAAATTTTCTCTGTCTGTTGATAACATTTGTATAGTATTGAAAAAGGGCAATATCGGTCCATGATTTCGCCTAGCCCCCACACAAATGTCCCCCCGGAATACTGTTTGTGCAGTCAATATGTTCCATAATTGACCCTACACCCCTATCAAAATTATTAATGGGAATTCAGGTTTTATACAAATTAGTTCTAGTTATATCCAAAATCAAAATTATGGGGTATATATTGATTTTGTCATTCCGTTTGTAACAAATCAATATATTAGTCGTAGACACAAAGAAGTATGTTTATTCTGGGTTCTAAGGCGATCTAGCTATGTCCATCTGTCTGTCTGTTGAAGGCCATAGGTTGATGAAATTTTCCTCAAATATTCTTTGTTATTGAAAATGGGAAAAATCGGTATAACCAGTTATAGTTACTGCTAATAGCTAAATTATGTATCCAAAACAAAAGAGCTGGAACTGGTAAACTGTTTTGGATCAAAATATGTGAAAAACTTTGTTCGGATTTACCACTATAGATATTTTGTTTACGATAACATTTTACAATAATGCTTGAATCTAGGAAGTTGGAATTAAAAAAATGCACTAAAATCGGTGACCGTTCATAGGGCTGGTTCACACACGTCAAGTTTACTTGAGCAAGTCTTGAGTTTATATAAGAGAGGGAAGAGGAGTTTGGAAAGATTTTACTCGTTTTCTTCCTCTCTCTTCTATAAGCTTCAGACTAGCTCAAGTAAACTTGACGTGTGTGAACCAGCCCTATGAACGGTCACCGATTTTAGTGCATTTTTTTAAGCATTTACATGTTAATTATTGTAAAACTTTTTAAAATACTGGGTAAATATATAAAATCATTGTTTTTCTCTTTCTTAAAAGCTACACATTTTTAAGTTTGCAAATCTCTTATTCCTGTATTGATGCGGGAAACTTTCGAAAAATATGTTAATAAATTTCAAAATACATAAAGGGCCGCATTATAAACATATTATAAAATTATAAACGACTAACTATAAACATTTATGCCATTTAATCTCTTCACAATAATATCAATTTTATTTTAATCCACCAAAAAAAAAAAGAAATCCAAATCCATAACAAACCATTGTTCAAACGTTTAACCAAAATTTGTTTATTATAGTTTTTATAATCTAAATGTGTTTAAAATATGAGGCTTTTTAAAATTCTTCTGTCTTTCCTTTTCATAAATTACATTGTAATTAATAAACATAAAATACTTAAAATTTTGTTTGAATAATTCTCCCATAAAAAACCATTTTATAAGCCATCTATATGGAAATCGTGCTTATGTTATTGTATAATTTAATTGATAAGTGATTTAAGCTTTTAGCATTAACAATAAAAACAAATAATTACCAAAAGCCATTTCCTCTTAGACTCACGCAGTTTCAACAAAACAGATTTGTATAAATAAAACTAGTTAATTATTTAACAAAAAAGAAAAAAAATGTGTGATTTGTTTAATTTATTTTCAATATTTCTTTTATTGAAAAAAAGAAAAAATAAATAAAAAAATGGTTTCTTTTGTGGTTTTCATTCGGACTGTGTGTGTGGTTTCTGGTTTTGTTGGGTTTTTTCTGTTACATATTTTTGGGGGTTGATCGCTGGTTATTGGTCAATTTAAATTTGTTTGTTTGTGTGTATTCTGAGTGTTATGTTAAGTGTCATTTAACACAAAACAAAAGATTTTGACCCTTTGATTTTGGTTTTGTTTTTCTTTAGTTTATTGATTTAGTTTTTATGAAAAAGATATATTAATTTGTACTTTTGTTGGTGTTAAAAGCAATTTTTTATTATTGTAATTTTTCTATAAAAGGAATATTTTTATTTTGTATTGTAAGTGTTGAAAATTGATTACTACTTTTTCGTTATTAATTGAAAATGAATATTTATGTTTATTGTAATGAAAGATAAGGTGTTTTTTCTTGTAAAGAATCGTAAAAGTGAATAATTGCTGTAAATGTTGTGAATTGAATGTGTGAAAAGATGTGTTTCAGCTAAATTTATTGGATTGTCAAACATTTTTATAGAAATGAAATGTAATAAAGAGATGAGGTAATTTTTGAAGTTTTGTTTTTGTGTTAGATGTTTTGACTGGTCGAACATTATTGTAAATGGTCAACATGTGGATATTTCCAATTTTAAACAACACAAAATTGACATATTTTTCTAGTCAGCACGATCATATGTTTGCCTACGCCTGTATTTATAAAAGAGAAGAGTTTGTTCGTAATCGATTAACTCAAGAACCAAATTAAAATTGGAAATTTATTTCCACATAAGTTCTGTGGGATGTAATGAAGTTGCTGTGATATTTTGTACAAAAAGATTTTTAGCTGTCTTCTTTTCTAGGAATAAATTTTTCGTTTTTTTTATTCTCGATCATATACTGATTGATCTTTTGGATTTTCAAGAGCATGATAAAAAACATTTTCGTTCGATTACTTAAGAAAATGTTTTTATTAAAATTGAAAATAACTTATTGAAAAGATCTTTAGTTTAGTTTATTAGAAATAGCTTTTTGCGGCCAACAAAAAGGAAAATATTGACAACATGAGAAAAAATATCTCTTAGTATTTTAAGCCTAATGTTTTTCGTTGTTTAATGACAACACCTTAATATGTATTAATTAACCTAACACAACCACGTTGTCACCTCTTAGAGTATAGCCCGGGATTTAGTTGGAAATACAAATATTTCCTTTACATTGTGACCATAAAGTCTATTTGTTTTAACAAAATGCAAAGAACACACATTTAACAGAAAAACATAACAAATCTCTTTTTTAACAAAATATTTACATTTGTTTTAACAAATAACTAAACAAACCCTCTTTGAATTTTTTTTCTCTGTTTCATTACAGCTCATGGAAGCAACAAGAAAAAGTGTTTAAAAAAAATTTGAAGTGATAATTTTCAAACCAACATTTAGTTTAAACAGAAAAAAAAAATTGGAAAAAGGAAAGAAATCAGCAGCAAAAAATGGCAACATAAATAATGAAACAACAACAACAACAGCAACAAACAACACCACCGCCAACAACAACAACATCAAGGGGAATAAAAAAAACCAACCCAACAAAGTTTAAGAAACCTAAGAAGGAAAAATGTTGTTACTTTTACGGACAAAAATTAAAATGAAACTAATTTGCAAAAAACCAAGTTTAAAAAACGTTTGGGTTTAAACCAAAATTACAAAAAAAAAACAACAAGATCGGCTGAAAAAAAGAGCAACACTAATGGCTTAAACAAGATAACAACAACAAATAGAATAAATATACAAATATACATAAGAAAATTACTTTAAAATTAACACAAACAGACAGAAACTTAAAAAAAACCAACGAAAACAAATTGAAATTGCAATAAGAAGGCAGCGAAAAGCAACAACAATAACAAACGTTAAGGACTAAAGGCGGCACTCTTCAAAATTTACACAAACAAATATATAAATAAAAAAAAAACGCTGTCCAAGTTTTGTAAGAGTAACGCATAGTTCTGCAACAAAAAGAAAAAATATAATTCTTTATATATAAATATATTACTACTACGGTGATATGACGATGATGATGTTCTGTAGACAAGTGAAAAATTTGCCTGCAGATGACCAAAGACAGCCACAAACAAAAGCAACAACTGCCACAGTCTTACAAATACAAAAAGGTGATGGAGGTGAAAAAGCCACCAACACTACTACCACTAACACCACTCTTCAACCAACAGCAACAAGAACGGCTTTAGCAGTAACTACAGCAACAACAACAGAAACAGCAGCTAGATCATTTATGCCAAGACGGTCAAGTGATGAAAATTCTTTAACTGAAAATAATGCTGAAATAGTTTGGAACAGCATGACAAATCAACACAATTCACAAAACAATACATCTAGAAATAATGTTAACATCAACCGAAATAATGATGTTGATGATGAAGACAATCAACATCATGATCATGATCGTCAGCACCATCATCATCATCTAAGCCATGATCATCATGATCATTGTAAATTATTTGTAAATAGTTTATCACTGCATTTAGATGAGTATATCAGGAGAAGAAGAGGGAAACCGTATATTCAACCTACAAAACAAATTTACTTTAAAAGAAATCACGGGCAACGAGAAGTAGAGAAAGAACCACAAGACTGCATAGTTTTACAAAAACAACATTACCACCAACACCACCTTAACTACCAGCAACATGAGCCACAAGAAACAAGGTTTCAGAGACGGCCTCTTGCCAACACAACACCATTAGTGAGATATGCGTTGACAGTACTCATTTGTTTAATGTTGGTGATATCAGCTAAAGCAGCCGCACAACAACAACAGCAACAATATCAACAGCCACAACAAAGTATAACATTCTCTTCTTCTACCTCAGCACTTTACTCATTTGTGCCGTCAAATCCTGGTAGACATGTTTACACATCGGCCTTTCCACGTCGACGTACGGCGGATGGCACGGGGTTAATGCAATCACGAGCCGTAGACACAAGAGTACAATTTGAAGTATTAGAGGGTCAACCCAAGGGCACAGTGGTTGGCTTTATACCCACTAGACCCGATTTTACCTATCGTTTCAATGAACCTCCTCGAGAATTCAATCTGGACGCGGTTACTGGAGAAATTAAAACAAATATGGTATTGGATCGTGAAGGTATGCGGGAACGTTACGATCTGGTAGTCCTCTCATCTCAGCCCACCTATCCCATTGAGGTTAGAATTACTGTTTTAGATGTTAACGATAATGCTCCCGAGTTTCCAGAGCCCAGTATAGCTGTAACATTTTCCGAGAGTGCTGCCAAGGGCACCAGATGTCTGCTGGATGCTGCCACCGATTTGGATATAGGCATTAATGGCATATCCAATAATTATACCATCGTAGAGGGTAATGTTGATAGTAAGTTTCGTTTGGCGGTAACCTCCAATCCCAGCGGTGATGTGTCCTATCTGCATTTGGAGACAACAAGCGATTTGGATCGGGAAACAAGAGCCTTTTATAGACTCAATATTTCAGCCAAAGATGGTGGTAATCCTCCCAAATATGGTTTTCTACAAGTCAATGTTTCCATTATAGACGTCAATGACAATCCTCCGGTATTCGATCACAGTGACTATACAGTATCGCTTAACGAATCAATTCCTCCGGGCAGTTCAGTATTACAGGTCATGGCCAGCGACAAGGATTTGGGTGACAATAGTAAAATAACGTACTATTTGGCAGATACAGAAACACAATTCACGGTAGATCCAGAAACTGGTGTGATTTCAACCACCGAACATTTGAATTGTCCCCAACAAAACTGTCCCACATTCTCTAGGCCTGGAGTATCCTGTCCCAAAAGTTGTGTTTTTACGGTATTTGCACGAGATCATGGTTCTCCCAGACAAGATGGTAGAGCCTATGTAACAGTAAATCTAGTGGATACAAATGATCATGATCCAGTAATAAGGTTTCAATATTTTCCACCCACCGGCTCTTTTGCTACCGTAGATGAAAATGCCATTAATGGTAGTGTGGTGGCAGCGGTATCGGTTGTCGATATGGATGAAGGTTTAAATGGTGAGACTGCCATCAAAATTACCTCAGGCAATGAGTTGGGTCATTTTCGTTTGGAGAAAACTCCTTCGTTTGATATAGTACGAGTAAATGGTGTTTTAGATAGAGAAGAAATAGGAAAGTACAACTTGACCGTGGTAGCCACCGATAAGGGTACACCATCACGTACAGCCACCTCCTATTTAATCATACATGTCAACGATGTCAATGATCATGAACCGGTATTTGAGAAATCTGAATATTCTGCTGTGTTAAGTGAACTAGCTCCGCCTGGTTCGTTTGTAGCCTCAATAACAGCCACAGATGAAGATACCGGAGTAAATGCTTTAATATTTTACGACTTTGTTTCCGGCAACAATAACCAATGGTTTGCCATTGACTCCTCTACCGGTCTTATAACCACACAAGCTGCATTGGATCGTGAAATTGAGGGTTCAGTTGAATTAAGCATTTCCGCCCGGGATGGTGGCCCCAATCCCAAGTGGGCGTACACCCAACTGAAAGTAACCATATTGGATGAGAACGATGAGGCACCACAGTTTACCCAAAGTCAAATCAATGTCACCTTAAGTGAAGCCACACCACCGCACACCTTAATTGCCATGTTAACAGCCAACGATCACGATCAAGGCACAAATGGTTCAGTGACATATTCGCTGGCAATGGTGAGCGAACGAAAATATCCTGAACAATTTCAGTTGGATTCTTTAACAGGCCAATTAACAACAAGAAAGTCACTAGATCGTGAATTGCAACAGAATTATGAAATTTTAGTAATCGCACGTGATCAAGGTACACCACCAAAATCTTCAACAGCCACAGTAAATCTACACATAGAAGATGTCAATGATAATGCTCCACAATTTTATCCTAAAAAATATTTTCATGCGTTGGCGATACCTATGCAACAACAAGGCAACAGTAACAGTAACAATAACCATAACAATGCTGGCATAACAACAACAGGAGGTGGAGGAGGAGACATTGACATTATGTCGCTGCTGCAAAAGCCATTATTAAAAGTTTTTGCTACTGATCGTGATGAGGGTGATAATGCCTTAATTACTTATACCTTAAATACAGGTGGTGATGGTTTATTTGTGGTTGATACATGGTCAGGTTCGATCATGTTAAGCTCTAAGGTTGTGGCAACAGCCACAGCATCAACAACAGGGCAAGAAATTTTACAACATTTTACAAAACCTTTATATAAACTGCACATTACAGCCAAAGATCGTGGTGAAAGACACAGCGAACAAGATGCTGTTGTAGAGATAATGATGCAACATAAAATGGAATCATTAGACTTTGACTCCTACTCACAAACCTATGAGTTTCAGATCACCGAAGATCATGCCATGGAACAGGCTCATCTGGGCAGAGAAGTAGGTCAGCTACAAATAAAACAACACAATACCAACACCGGCGATATATTGGAGTATGCCATAGTATTTGGGGATCCTGAAGAGAATTTTTCGATTAACAAGAAAACTGGTGTTATTACAACAGCTAAAGCTATAGATCGTGAAGTTAGCAATCAGTATCAACTGGAAGTGGTGGCCCGACGTGGTTTAGCTTATGGCAAATGTTTGGTACATATTTCTGTTCAAGATTTAAATGACAATAAGCCGGTATTTGCTTTGGAACGTGATGATGAGGTGTTGCTGCCTGAAAATTCAGCCGTGGGACAAGAGGTATATATTGCTAGAGCAAGAGATCGGGACTCGGGTAACAATAGCAGAATCACATATACCTTGACATTTAATCCGGATATGTTGTTTCGTATAGGAGCTTCAACGGGTGTAATATATTTACAAAAACCCATTAAGGCAGATCCAAACTCAAATATACAGATAGAACTAACGGCTACGGATCATGGCAAACCTGCCTTGTCCTCCAAACATATCATAACAGTGGTGGTAACAGATGTTAATGATCATACACCAGTGTTTGACTACACTTCCTATGAAACTTCTTTACTAGAGTCTACACCCGTAAATGATAGATTCTTCTCGGTGGCAGCTCATGACAAAGATTTAGACTTAAATGGTCGTTTATCCTATGAGATATTGGAAGGAAATGTGGCCCAAAAATTTGGCATATTTCCAGATGGCTTTTTGTTTGTTAGATCTTCGTTGGATCGCGAAGAACGTGATTATTATGCCTTGACGGTCAAATGCCATGATCAAGGAGAACCTCAGAGATCTTCAGAAGTTCCAGTTATTATACACATAATAGATGAAAATGACAATGCTCCACAGTTTACAAATAGCTCGTTTACATTTAGTTTACCAGAAAATGAGCCAGCCGATGCTTTTGTTGGCAAATTAACAGCCTCAGATCGTGATATAGGTCGCAATGCAGAACTAATTTATACATTGGCTTCACCGGGTAAAGATTTTATCATAGACTCACGCAATGGCTTCATTAAAACGCTACATCCTTTCGATCGTGAGGAGTTGATACAAAGAATGCCATCATCTTCATCACTGACGGGCTTGGCTGGAGCCCAAAACTATATTTTACTGGAGGCCATAGTTGCAGATAATGGTAGTCCTAGACTGAAGGATAAAGTCAAGGTGAAAATTATCATAACAGATGTAAATGACAATGCTCCAGAGTTTGTGCGAGCTCCCTACAAGGTACAGATATCCGAAGGTTCTCTGGTGGGTACTCAATTAATGCGGGTGTATACTAATGACTTGGATGAAGGTCTAAATGGTGATGTCTACTATTCCATTATCAATGGTAATCAAGAGGGACGATTTCAAATAGACGATGCCACAGGACAACTTTCTTTGTCACGTAAATTGGATCGTGAATATCAAGCCGAATATAAACTGGAGGTGATGGCTAAAGATGCCGCCATAGAGGGACAACAATTGAATTCTACCACGTTTGTAACCATAGAAGTTTTAGATGAAAATGATATGGCTCCGAAATTTGTTGAAACTATAGCAGAAATTTCCGTCTTGGAAACTACAGCCATCAGTACAGAATTAATGCGTTTCAAGGCAGTTGATTTGGATCTGGGCATAAATTCACAAATTTCTTTTACCATCACAGCTGGCAATCGTAAAGATACCTTTCATATTGATTCTTATACGGGCATCTTATATTTACACAAGTCATTGGATTATGAGGAAACTACTGTCTATAATTTGAATATAACAGCTTCGGATGGTGGATCACCTAGACTTTCGAGCACTATAGTATTTACAGTGCATGTGAAGGATGAAAATGATAATCCACCAACATTCCCAAATACAGCCATTGTACGGCAAATTAAAGAAGGCATTGATCTTAAAACTCCCATAGTAACCGTGACTGCGGAAGATCCTGATTCGGGTTTAAATGGTAAGGTTACTTATAGTATTGTTAAACAAGAACCAGAATTAGCTGGGGGCAGACATTTTGGTATTAATACACAAACAGGAGTGATACATACACTAAGAGAAATTGATCGCGAGTCTATAGACACCTTCCGTTTGACCGTGGTGGCTACAGATCAGGCCATGAAACCGGAAATGCAATTGTCAGCGGAAAAACTTGTCACCGTTATTGTTGAAGATATTAACGACAATGCTCCTGTATTTATATCCATGAATGCAGCAATTTTACCCTCCAAGAACGTGCAAATATACTCACAAAATCGTGATGGTGCTCTCATCATGTTTGTCCATGCCACCGATGCTGATTCTTCAAGTAATGGCATTGTCACCTATGAACTGGTCTCGGGCAATATGGATTTGTTTAAACTGCAACGCAATACGGGAGCTATAACGCTACGTAAGCCCATCAATCGTCCTGAGGTACGTTATCAACTTTCGCTAAAAGCCACCGATGAGGCAGTGCAAAGCGAACGCAAAAGTTCCGATGCTTATATCACCATAATCGCCGCTAGTGCTGCGGGCGTGTCGGGTCCCGTTTTCGATCAACGCGAACAAAGCGGTTCGGTATATGAGAATGAACCTATTGGCACTAGTATCTTAACCGTTAGTGCTAGACTTAATACCGCCGAAATTGAATACTATGTTACGAATGTAACGGCGGTTGGTAGCGCGAGTGCTAGTGTGTCGTCGGGTAAATACACACATGTTGAACGTTTATTTGATATCGACACCAAACTGGGTATTTTATCGACGGCCAAGGAGTTGGATCGTGAAGCTGGTGCGGATACTTATGAAATTGAAGTTTACGCTATAGCGCTGGGTGGTAGTCCGAGGACAACAAGTACTAAGGTAAGTGCAGTTTTAAAATTATTTTTGTTTTAGTTATTTAGAATACTTGTTTTTAATGAAACCATCATACAGAGACTTAAATACTTTAAAATTCACCAATATTTTCCTTACAGTGGTCTTGCGCCTATAGAACAAGTGAGGTTGCAAAAATCAATAATTTCATGTGCCCCTAAAGAATATTAAATAAATTTATTTTGCAGGAAACTGACCAACGATTTCAAATATGCTACTCTTATTACAATCAGATTTTTGGTTCATAATATATAGCCCTTCAAAGTTCACTGATTTTCAGTGTTCAAAAAATAGAACATTTTTAGGTAAATTGGTCCGCTTTCAGATACAGTATCTCGAACACTAGATAACGGACCGTCATTCTTTTTGATTCTATTGCTAGATCTATATATTAAGAAAATAATAAAACAAAATTTCAAATTAAAAAAAGAAATTAAATTTTTTCTGGAATATTTTTGTCTTTTACGTATTATGACTAGAGATGCTAAACGGGGAATCCCGTTCCCGAAAATCCCTGGGTTTTCGGGATTTTCTAAACCCCGAAGCCCGGGATTTTTTAATTTTAAATCCCGGGGTTTTCGGGATTTTCCAAATCCCGTTTTTCATAAATAAATAGGGGAAATTGTCATTTTTGTGTGACTTTTTCATTCATTTTAACATTCTACATGTCCGAATATCGCAAAGTGATGTTCAGCAAAGCTGTTAAGCTCAACTCCTGCTACAATATAGTTAATAAAGGAAAACGGTATTTTTGGTTTTCCTTGAGTGGGGCTCTAGAAAATCAATTCTTCAACATTTTTTGTAAGTTATCTAACAAAACTCAATTTAAATCCTCTTCAAATGAAATTGATTTTATCTCAGATGAGGAGCTCGAACAAAATGAAAATATTTGGATTGCTAAAAGGCTAAAAGATATAATTAATAAATGTAAAAACCCCAAATAACAATAACGAAACCAAATTATTATGTAGATTTTCAACTTGCAAAAGAAATACATCATTTTATTTCTGAAGGAACAAAAGGAAAATACTTGCAGATTTGTTATAAGTATTTGCAAACGGGTTTGCCAATGTGAAAGATGTTTTTCGGCAGCAGCATATGTCGAAAAAAAATTCGTTTCAGAATGGCAGATGAAACCATAGATGCAATAGTATTCTTAGGAAGCTATTTAAAATAAACACATTTTATACTAAAGTACGGGTTTTCACCAGTATGTCGATTTTTTTCACGAAAAATCGTATAGCAGAAACGCATTCTACGGAAGAAACCAGAGGTCTAAAATCAAATCCTATCGCATTTCGTCTTTTATCCAATGATATTTCAGTATATATTTTTTTATTGGATAAAAGACGAAATGCGCAAGATAGGATTTGATTTTAGACCTATGGTTTCTTGGGAATAAATTTCATAGAATTTTGCGTAGATTGCGTTTCTGCTATACGATTTTTTACATTTTGATCGTCCATACAAATCGACCCGGCCTAATGTACATACTTTATTGTTATTTATTCTTATATAATGACTCATGCAAGTATTTTATGCTTTTTAGTGTCTAATAAAAATGAATTGCTAAATAAAAAATTTACTTTCAATTGTAAAGACATAATTATGTACGTTTCTTTCTTATAATTTTCGGGATTTTAGATTTCTCGGGTCGGGATTTCGATTCCCCGGGTCGGGATTTCGGGATTCTTTACCAAATCCCGAACCCCGGGATTTTTAAAAATCAGTCCCGATTAGCATCTCTAATTATGACCAATATTTTACAAAAAATTAAAAAAAGTTTTTTTACGAAAAGTTAAAAAAAAAATTAAATCTTTTCTGGAATATTTTTTTTCTTTTACGGATTATGACCTATATTTTACAAAAAATTAAAAAAAAAAGTTTTTGTTTTTTAAAAAAGTTAAAAAATTTTTTTTGGGAATAATTTTAAATTATAAAAACCAATATTACTTGGTCAAAAATCAAAAATTTTAAAAAATATATTTATTTCCATAAAATTGATTTTTCCACAAATTTCAAATTTCGAGTTTTACCCCGAATTTTTAAATTTTTTTTCTTTACAAACTATCTCCTGAAAATTTCGAATTGAATAAAAAAAATCGCTCCAGCCGTTCTCACGTGATGCCATTACATACATGGACCATTTCATTTTTTATATATCAGTTTGAAATATTTAATATTTCTTTAACATTAATTTTTTTGTTCATAAGTATTGAAAATGTTGCCAGCAACATGTTGAGTGTAAAATAATGCTAAAAACAAAATGGAGGCTGTTTCTTAAAATAGTTTCAACTATTTCATACTATTTCTTCAACATTATTAGTTTATTCAAGAAATATAGAAAATTCAATTTTCATATTTTATGTTGCCAGCAATATGTTGAGTGCAAAAAATGCTACACTTACATGACATACAAAATTTGAAAGCTAAAGTTGTTTATTCAAAAAAGTGTCTATATTTAATATTATTTCCCTAATTTTTTAAAAAATAATATTTTATTAATTACAAATTTCCATTGGCAACATGTTGCTAAGCAACATAATTTATAAGTATAGCAATTTTTTTTATAGTCTTCAGTTTCTGGTTACAGACAGTTTTTTTTATTTTGCTAAAAAATTAAACAATAAAAAACTGGTTCAAATTTATAGCCCTTAAAGTCTTAAATTTCAATTTAAAACTACCTTAAGCACCAACTCACACCGATTCTTAACACAGCTTAGTGCTAGATTCACTCAAGCATGCATGCATGAGTGTGTATTCATTCGTTTGTGAGTATAAGAGTGTACGTGTGTGTTGACAAACATACATTTTGAAATTTATAACATTTGTTATCAAATTTCGTGGTAATCATCATAAAGTTTTGAAGACTTAACAATAATTTTCAACCATTAACACCAACAACATCACTATTACAATCAAGCAAGAAAGTGTTAAAAAAAGGACATGTTGTTGCAAGCATACTGATGTCTGGCAACACAAAAATCAGCATACTAATATTTAATTGTGCTGTGTTGTGCTGGCAGAATGTATGACTGGCTAGGCTGCCTGGCTGGTTGGGGTACTTAAAAAACTAACATATTTTCTATACACTGGTTGCAGCTTCAACGGCTAAGAAATTGTTTCGTTTAAGTTTAAGTTATTTTTCAAATAAGGCCTTTAAACGAGTCTTATATGTTGGTTTGTTAATAGCAAAATATCTTTGGTAATGATTTTTTTTAGTATTGCTGTTATACAAGTGATATTTTTAATGCTTTAATTCTTTCCCCCTGCTTTTAAATTTGTTCGTCTTCATTAATGCTCTGCTAGTAATGCAGCCATACATTTGTCGCTGAGAGTCTCAGCTAAAGGTGTAAAATTCTATAAGTTGTAATGTATTTTAGGCTATAATTGTAAATTTTGTCGTTATGGTTATATGTTTGTACAAATGTATAAATATGCGTAAATGTCTGCAAAAGTATTTTTGTAATTTTTTTTACCTCAACAGCATTTCAATTAGTGCTTGAGTATAGTATTGAAGGCGTTGGCCTTTTTTTGGTAGGAAATAGTTGTCTTTTTTTCCGGAATCATAAAACTCCAATCTTTCTATAGTGGGTAGAGTGGTATATTTTTGAACAGCCATCATAAATTTATTTTTGCAGTTGGTAAATTTATGTTTTGAAATTGTCTAAAGTGATTATTTGCCTTTGATAGATTTAGCTATAAAAATTTTTGAGGCCGTAAAATAATGTTTATGGTCAGAAGTGATACTTTGATGGTTTAGAAATATTAAAAGTGTTAGGAAAATTAGATAAATTAGAAAATATGTTGGAAAAATGTTTTAAAATTGTTTGTGTCGGAAACTTTATTACGAATAAAATGTTTATTTTATTGAGTCACATGGGGTTATATCAAAAGTAATGATTTTTTACATGATGAGTTATAGGCTGGGAGAACAAAAAGCGCGATCCTTGAGATATATGACTATTAAATCTGTATTGGCGACACTTGACGACATAGGATATGGAATGCCTATACCTTCTCACATAGCTGGGAGTTGGTGCTAAGGGGCTGTAATGCTGCTCTTTCTGATTTCGGAAGGACATTTGAGAAGATTCTTAATTCTATTTTGTTTCTGCATCCACTTTTCACAATGTGCTTGGCTTCCAATTCGGGCGATGATACTGAATTTTATATGTTTGTGTCCGAGATTGGAGTACGAAAATATCATCATTTTTGGAATATTATATGGGAACCAATCTTGATGTCGAGTACTGTGTATATTATACACTCGTCCTCGAGGAATACATTTATTTATTTGGACTCAATGTGAGGCATAGTAGTGTTATTAAGTATTTCCCCTAACAACTCCATAATAAATATTAATCATACGTACCCATAGACGAAAGATTGAAATTTCAACAGTTTAGGGAAGCATTTAAATTAATTTGTATTGCTTATTATATTTAGCAGCTAAATGTTTTTGAAAATCATAACAAATATTATTTTAAAGGCATCATTTTTATTTCCTGCTTAATTTAACAAAATAAAACTCTCAAACTTCCAACTAAATTAAAACAAAAGATTTAAGACATAAACGTATAATAAACATTTCTTCAGTCAATTAAAAAATCTTTAATTCCGTTCGTTTTTTTCCCGCTTAATACATTTAATACAAAACTTTTAATTATAATTTAAACTTATACAAAACTCACATCAACATAAGCATATATTTAATAGTTTAAGACTTAATTACACACCAAGACAAGTGTTAAATTCAGTCTTGTTTGTTGTTTATTTGGTTTTTGCACTCGTCAAAATGCACATGGCGTAAAACTTTTGTGGAGCATTTAAAAAAAAAAAAAACTAAAGTTTAGGTACCACTCAACATTTGTAACAACAAATATTTAAACAACAAGACAAAAATGTGTGTCTTATTTTTTATTTTTTTTGGTTTGTTAAACTTAAAAACAAAATTGTTTTTATATGATTTTCATATTTGTGTAAACGCTTTTCATTTCAGAAGTGCGAAAAACTTTAGCAAATCGTTGTGGTGTTGTAGTTTAACTGAAACCAGTTGTTTTAGTTGGTTTTTTTTTGTTGTTTGTGCTGTTTGTTCAATGTGATTGATAGCCGTTGAAAAGTCTTGTTAAAAAACATTGCAACACAATTTTATTTTTCATTTAGTTTTATTTTTGGTTAATTTTTTTTCTTAAGTTTTAGCTGTTTTTTTTTTTTTTTTGGTCGACAATATATTTTGATTTACTTAAATATTGCATTAAGTAAACATAAATAGAGCGTTAGTGTTCATGTTAAGCTGGTTGAACAAACAAATTTACTCACTCTTATTTTTCTGTACCCTACAGTTATTGTAAAACGCATCTGAATCCTTGTAGCAAATTGGTATAAAATTGTCGTAAAAATATGTTTATGTACAGTGTAAAACTATTTTTCTTAAAAATTTCCAGAGATAGTCAAAGTTATAATTTTAACAATCAGAATTATATCAAAATATATTTGAACACATAAAATCTTATGGCTAATAGAAATTTTTTAACGAATATTACGTTTAAATTCTTTAAAGAATTGTTATTATAAGGATTGGAAAGTTTTCTTTTAAAATTAAGTAGAATTGTAGACCTTGCTCTGTAAACAAAAAAGTTATTAACGATTCCCACTAACAATTCCATAATTAATATTAATTATACGCACTAATAGACGAAAAGATTAAATAGTGTATATTTATTAATTTAAGGCAAGATTTTTAATAACTTCTTATTGCCTATCATACCTTGAAGTTAAAAGTATTCGAAAATCAAAAAATAATCAGAAAAAAGTTGATAAACTATACAAAAGACTATATTTTCAAGTTTGCTTATTTAGTTAGTTTTTTTCAGCAGCTTTTAGAGCTTGTAATCATTTCAATAACAACTAAGCAATTGAACGTAACCACATATAAAGAGATATATTAAAATTTCTTCTTATCAACATATTTTTGTTATCCTAAAATCTTACGGTTTAATACAATTTTCTTAATGATTATAACGTTAAAATTCTTTAAAGAATAGTTATTATAAGGTTTAAAATGTTTTTTCTTTTGAATTATAAGGAATTGTACATATTAATCTGTAAAGAAACAAGTTACTAACGATTCCCTCTAACAATTTCATAATTAATATTAATCATACGCACTCATGGACAAACACTTTAAATAATGATAATTTGAAAATTTAAGGCTTATATTTAGAAACCTTTTTATTGTTTATCATACTTTGAAGCTAAAAGTTTTCGCAAATCAAAAAATAATGAAATGAAATCTTTTCTTTCAGATTCTGTTAAAAGTTGTCACTTTATTCTATACAAAAAAAAGTTATTAATAATTTTCTCTAACAATTCCCTAATTAATATTAATCATACGCACTCATAAACTAAAACTTAAAATAATGAAAATTTGCAATTTTAAGCAAACATTAAAATAATTTTGTATTGTTTGTTACATTTTGAAGCTACAAGTTTTTGAAAATAAAAAACAGAAAAATTTATTTTTGCAAGAATTTTTGTACCAAATTTTGGAAATTCTTCTGTATCAAATCTGAAATGATTTTTTTATTTTTTACTTGTAGGGGTTATATTTATAACAGTCTGCCTTATTTGAGCTCAACTCACCCATATAATTCTTTATTTGGTGTAAATCGTTGTATATCACTTTTTATTTGTACAGAAATGTTGATTTTTTAAGTAATTTTTCAAACTACAGGAAAATTATTATTGCGCTTGCTGGTTTGTTTTCATTATTTTTTTTGTCTTAAATTTAAAAAAAAAATTGTTTTGGATTTTAGTTGGTAACTGCTTAAACAGTTTATTTTGTATTTTCTCAACAACAAGCTACTAATTGGCAGTTTTTTTTTGCTAAAACACGGAGTTAGTATTAAAAAAAATAGAAAAAAACAAACTTAGAACACATTCTTATTTACTTGACTTACAAGTAAAGTGTAGGTTTTTGGTGGCGTTTTAATTGATGGTTGTGTTACACATAACTTCAAGGTTATTCAGTTTAGTTAAATTATTAATATTAACATTTATTTTTTTTCTTTACAAAACCCTGTGTTAAATTAATAAGAAAGAAATAGAAATATTTGTTTAGTCTCGCTTAAAGTAACCTTATTTTATATGCATTATTTATGACAACTGAAATGTTAATAAATCTTTAGTTTGTTTGCAAAAATATTTTTGTTTTTGTTTCACCTACAGAAAATATCAAATTCTCTAGAAATCTTTATATTTGCATATAATTTTATGCTGTTAGTTGCTACTGTATGTGCAACTTTATTGTAGTATTGAATTTCAAACAACATTTTGATTGATCTCCAGATAGTAATCAGTAGTAAACATATAATGTTTGTTTAAAAGTCTGCTAGTTGTATTTTTTTTTTGCATATGATTTGTGTGTAATTCAGTTGTGGTTTTTGCGGCAACAAGCAACAAAGTGTGGTTAAAATGTTGTACTTAGTATGTCAGCAAGTGTCCAATATAAAATGTATATTATCTATTATGCTGTCTGTAAGTTTTGAAAATATGTATGTTCAAATTGACAGATGATTTAGTGGGGATTTTTAGATCATCTGTTACGGTCAATCAATTATAGTTCGTAGTGTTTAATACAGGTATGTGTCTGATACTATAATTCCCTAGATTAGAAGATGTTCGTGTTCTACAAATTGATGTGGCAAAAATGTATGTTTTAATTGAATTTTCTTAAATATCGTTAAACTAAAATTTTCCAAGGTTATTTTGTTATAAAGCTTGAACATTTTTCTTTTAAAATCATGTGAAATTTTTCGCCTAATTTTAAAAACAAATAAGTTATTAGGAATTTTCTCTAACATCGTCATAATTAATATTAATCATACGCTCTCATAAACGTTAATTTAAAGGAATGACATTTGACCAGTTTAATGCAAAATTTTAATTAAGTTAATCTTGCTTAACTAACTTCATAGATATAGCTTTTCTTGAAAAGCTTAAAATAATCCAAAAATTAAAGAAAGTTCATGTTCTTAGGATCCCTGAAACAGAAGCAAATATTTTTACTACAATTTTCTAAAGAAATTGTATTATAAGGCCTGAAATGTTTTCTTTCAAAATCATGTGCAATTTTTAATTTTGTTTTGTAAACAGAAAAGTTATTACAAATTTTCTTTAACAACTTCATAATTAATATTAATCATACGCAATCATAGACTTAAATTTTCAAAATTTAAATTTTACAATTTTAAAGCTAATATTTTAATAAGCTTATCTAAGTTGTAAGCTTATATTTTACAAAAAGTTTAAGAAAATCAGTAAAATGTGAAATGTTCAGGTTTCCTTATTTAAATACTGGATTTTAATTTTATTTATAACTCTATTTTTTATTTTATTATTTTGACAAATTTATCTTAAACTTTTGTTTTTTACACTTATATAATTCATTGACCAGTAAAACATAATATTTTGGGTACTAAAGTTATGACAGCTTTCAATATTTTAAAATTTTTGCAGCTTTTTAAGATTAAATTTTCTTAATTAATATTTTGTTAAAGTTTTCTAGCGATATTTTATTATAAGGCCTGAAATGTTTTCTTTCATAATCATTTGCAATAGTTCACCTTATGTTGTAAACAAAAAATGTATTAATAATTTTCTCTGAAAACTCCATAATTAATATTAATCATACGCACCCATATACGAACATTTTAGATAATGAAATTTAACAAGTTTAAGGCAAACATTTTAAAAAGCCTGTTGTGCTTATCTGACTTGTATGCTATGATTTTACAAAAAGTTTAAAATAATCAGTAAAATGTGAAAAGTTCAGGTTTCAGAATGAAGAAGTAAGCTTTATAAGGTAATATAACTGTATTCTTATACAAGTCATTGTATTCTTCTTTTATTACTGTGGAAAATTTTTCTTAAACTTTTGTTGGATACTGCAACTATTCATTGACCAGTAAAACATAATATTTTGGGTGTCAAAATGTTGACATCAAACTTTTAAAAATTTTCAGTTTTTTAACATTAAATTTTCTTAATCAATATTTCGATAAAATTTTCTAAAGAAATTGTATTATAAGGCCTGAAATATTTTCTTTCAAAATCATTTGAAGTGGTTAACCTTGTTTTAGAAACAAAAAAGTTATTAAGAATTTTCTCTCAGAACTACATAATTAATATTAATCATACGCCGTCATAGGTGAAAATTTTAGATAATGAAATTTAACCAGTTTAAGTTAAAAATTTTAATATGTCTGTTTAGTTATTGCTCTATTCTTAAGCAAAGTTTTATATTGTTTTATTATTTTGCAAAATTTTCCTTAATCTTTTGTAAAATCACTTAAAAATATGAGAAAAAAAAATCGCTCAAAATTCAAACTTGATTTTCTTGAATTGATATGAAATATTGAAATTGAATAATAAAAAGAAGACGAAGCAATAAAGAAAAAAGCATCAAATATTTAAAGTCATTTGTCATTTTTTTATATTTAAGCTTCATTTCTTTTCAAAATAAAAAAAAACTGTCTTTAGCCTGAAAAAGAAACCATCTTCAGTGATTGTCAATGTTAAGTTCGAAAAAAGCAAAGCAGCGCAAAGAACTGAACTGATATATTCCCATTATATTAGTTTCCTTTTTGGTTTTTTTGTGTGATGTAAATCTTAAGATAAGTATTTTGTGTTTAAAAATCATTTTTTGTGAACAAAACGTTATGTTATGCTTGTCATTTTTGTTGATTTTTTTTTTTAGTTTTGTTCAGCTTCAAAAGAAATCTTTATGTGTATATAATGTTTTAAGGCTTAATGAGTCGATTTTATGTAAATATGTTGGCTTAAAAAAAAAAATGTTAATCATTTTGAAAAGTTTAACCATCATGTTTTTGCAGCATGTATAAGTAAGTTACTACACACATTTGTATGTACATGAGGAATTTTTTTTTTAGACATAATACTTAATGTTTCCTTTATTTAACTAAAAATGAAGCTAATGCTGGCAGCAAATTGTTAATTTTGTGTAAAGTTTTTTTTTTATTTTTTTGGAATTTTATACAAGCCTGTTTGTATTTTTTGTTTCTTGTTTAAGCCTTGAATTTCAAATAATGGATTTTAACAGATCATAAGCATGCTTTGTGTGTTTATTGTATCATTTGCTTATTCATGTTGTGTTAGTTTGTGGCTGCTTCATATGAGCCACATTATATTAAACAGATCATTTGTCTTAAATAAAATTCTTTTTTTTTTAAGTTTTAAGCTCCCTGTGTGTGTTGTTTAAGAAATTAACAAAAATATTAATATATATTTTTTCGTAATCATTGATTTGTTTTAGTTTAACATCATTTATCATTTATTTTAGTTGATGTTTGTTTAAGCTTACTTTTTTAATGTAATATGTTTATAAATATTGTTTTAAAGTTTTTTATATAGTTTGTGGTTTTAATTGTTTTTTTAGTATGTGAACTAATTTGTGTCTTAGTTAAGAGTAATTAAAACTTAATATAAATCATTAAATATATTAATGACAAGAAATAGTAAAACCAAATACCTCAGGCATAAGCGTGATTGTATTCCATAAATTTTATTTCAACATTTATGAGATAGTTAAGAGATAAAGCCTTTTAATAATTAATTCGATATTAATATAATTAACTAATTAATGAGATTCATAATGAAATGTGTATTTAGTAATTGAAAAAGAAGGTTTGAAAGACATATAGTTATATGAGTGTCTAGATAAAGACAATTACTCAATAATACAAATTTATTTAATACAATTTTTCTTGATTTAAAAGAATATAGACTAATGTTTCTAAAATACTGATGAGAAAGAATTTTGGTGGTTTTTCTCATCAACAATTTGACTGTCTATCCACCTTGTAAATCTTGCAATTGATCTGGAAGTCTCTGCATTAACTAATTGAAAAATAAGATACAGCAAATTATAGAAATATTCCTATTTAATAATGTATTCAGAACGAATATCAGTTCATAGTAAATATAAATACCATTGTCCGTCCGTCTGTCTATCCATCCATGTAAGTCTTGTAATTATTCTGGAAATCTGAATTTGAAAGAGAATTCAATAAATATTTAAACACGTCCTCTTTTCCTCCAACAACTAAATTTAAATTATTTAATATTTTCCCATGAATTTCATTATTAGTTTTAAGCATTCCAGAGCTTTGAAATTTAAAGCCAAATTGTTTGACTTGTTACATCACTTATAGCAGATTTGAATTATTTGCATGTACATATTTTTAAATTGTAGTAATTTTTGATTATTAATAAATAAAAAAAAATAACTAAATAATTTACCAAATAAGTCTTAAAATTATATTCAGTTTTTATTTAAATCCTGCCATAAAGTAATGCTAGTTGCAAGATTAGCTTTTTCAATAAATTTTATGAAAATAATAAACTTTAATTTCTCATGCAATTTGTTTACTTGTTTCTGTTACAAATTGCATAAAACCCATTAGTTATACAGTTGAAATTATAAATAACCCGAAACTGCTTTTTTTTAAATTCCTTTATAAACATTAATAAAAGAAAAAACTGTCGTAAAATTTATTTCCTTACTTAAATGCAAATATAGAAATAAAATTAAAACACCAAGCAAAAACACTTGAGAGTATAAAAATTTACAACACTAAACACTAAATGTACGCAGATGGACACTATGTTTTTTGGGAACAAATATTTGAAAATGTAATTGAAGCCTAAGGAAATTCAAAGAAGTGGATAGAAATTATCTGTATTGAATTTTTTTAATTTTTGCAATTCTTTGACTAGAATTTTCATAAACATTTTTCTCTAGAAATTTCGAGGGATGTTGTATTATAATTCTTGAAGTGTTTTCTTTCAAAATCATGTAAAATTTTTCATTTTATGTTATAAACAAAAAAGTTATATAGAATTTTCTCTAACAGCTCAATAATTAATATTAATCATACGCACTCAGAAACGAAAATTTAAAATAAGAATTTTTTATCAGTTTAAATAAAACAAATTAACATGTCTGTCTTTTTTGTCTAATTTTAAATCAGACATTTTACGAAAGGCATACAAAAAATCAGAAAAAATAAAAAATAATTGAAAATGTTCTTTTTTTAAAATTATGTAATATTTTTCATCCTGCTTTCTAAACAAAAAAGTTATTAACGATTTACTCTACCAACTCCATAATTAATATTAATCATACGCTCTCTGAGACGAAAATTTTAAAATAATGATTTTTAATCAGTTTAAATAAAAAAATTAATATGTCTATATTGTTTACCTAACCTTGTAGCAAACATTTCACAAAAATCATAAAATTATCAGAAAAATTAAAAAAAAAAAAATCATGTTTTCATGATCCTTTAGATGTGAGATAATATTTTGACTAGAATTTTTATAAATATTATTTATCTAAATTTTCTAGAGAAATTGTATTACAAGGCTTGAACTGTTTTCTTTTAAAATCATGCACAATTTTTCACCTTGTTTTGTAAATAAAAAAGTTATTAACGATTTACTCTACCAACTCCATAATTAATATTAATCATACGCACTCATAAACAAAAATTTAAAATATAAATAAATTTGACAGATTTAAATAAAAAAAGATTAACATATCTGTATTGTTTGCTTAACTTTAAAGCAAACATTTTACGAAAAGTATAAAAAATCATAAAAATTAAAATATTTCGTATTTTTAGGATCCATTAACTGTAATTTAATATTTTGACTAGATTTTTTTTGAACATTATTTATCCAAATTTTCTATAAAAATTGTATTATAAGGTTAACCTTATGTATTATAAGGTTAACCTTGTTTTGTGAACAAAATAGTTAATAGGTCTGTGTTAGTTATGCAACTTTGAAGCTATAATATTACAAAAGCCCTGAAATAATCAGAAAACTGTTTATAAGCAAAAATAATAATACATGTTCTTCAACAAGGGCTCATATATTGGTGGCTTATTGAATAGTGGATCGCTAAACTTTGTGCCTTCACAAACAGTTAGAGATTTTGTCCTCTAAGCAAATGTTTTTTGTATTATTTCTTTTTTTTGACAACTAGTTTTGAGTATGCCGTCAACACAGTCTCATATGTTAATTATATAAACGTGTTTCATAAAGTGTTCTTGTTTTATTTCATGGCTTTTTTTTTAAAGATCCTAACTAACTATACCTGTATAGTAATTTTCAATTAGTTTCTGCTAATATTATTTAGTATTTTTTCTATCTTTTACAAGCACTTACGCATAATAAAAGTAATTCTTTAGCACAGAAGAAAATAGGTTATAAAATAAAATGCATTTTCTAAGTTTCATTTTAAAATGCATAATAAAAATGAAATAATTTTAAAGTTGTACCATAAAAAACCAGCTATAGCTAGAATGAAGATGATTGGCTTAATAATAAATAAATAGTTTAAACGTTTTTAAGGCACCCTACTTTAGGTAAAGACATGGGAATCTGTAAAATTGAAGATATAAAGTATAAGATTTACAATTACACTGGCTATCAGCCCAATACTAGGATAAATAGTTAAATTTGTATTGAATATAATAGATTGACTAAAGAAGATTAGAAATAAGTAATTTGATATTTTGTCTTAATAAAACCATTGGGGAAACCCAAGATAAAAATATGTCACAAATGTTTTGAGAAACTAAATAAACCCTCGTATATTCATATGCATGAATATAGGTCGCTAAAAACAGCATTTTTTTATATTTTTGCAGAAGAAAAAATAAATAAAATAAAAAACGAAACGAAAAAAAACAGAAATCACGCATATAAAAAATTAACTTAAATGAATTTCTCATTATGACGTGCATTTTACATTTCGCACGGTATGTGGTAAATTGAAAAAAGGGCTTTTTTTCCTTGAGTTTCTGCATCTTCGTCTTATGTTATATTTATTTTCTTGCCATCATTTTTGTAGCTTTATTTGGGCTGCTGTTTATAAGTGAGCAGACAAACAACCCAAAAGTGTACGATTGAGTGAGTGAGTGAATTGGTATAATTTTATGCTGGGGTTATTTGTTTTAGCCTTAAAATAAAGCAAACACATACTTACTTACATATAAATACATATGTATTTAAGTCTGTATACATATAAGAATGGTGTTTCCTTTCATGGTTCAAAGATTTCTAGTTGATGTTTGGTTTGGTTTTTTTTTTTTTGTTTTGTTACTTTTCATCTTAATATTAGTTTTAGTTCATATGAGTAGGCTTGAGTTTTTTTTTCGTTTTATATTTTTTTTGTTTAAGTGTTTTAGTTTGTTAATAAGCGTGGGTTTACCTATATTGGCTAAAAGGTTTACTTTATAGAGGCAGAGATGAGACAAGTGTCATATATTACTTAAGTGTAGCAAAAAAATAAAATAAAAGCAGGACCCTGTACAACAAAACTATGTGGAATGTAATTTATTGGTGGGAATTATATTTTGTTTTTGAAAATTTTCAACATTTTAAGAACAAAATTAAATAATTACTTTTAGGTTGCTGCAGACCGGTATGTACTCGTATATAAGAAGCTAGATGAGCGTTTTGTAAGTATAATGAAATTAGGGTTGATGTGAGGAGAGCTTTGCTTTACTAGTCTGTGGTTCTTAGTGTGTTTAGGTATTTATTTGATAGTTTGTAAAATAAATATTGCTTTAAGGCTTAAACTTGTGTCAAAAATTATTAGTCTCAGATGGAAATAAACATACATACATCCTGTTTATTAAGTTTGGTAAAATTGCGGCCAATATCTCCGGAATTCGAGCAAATTTGATGATTCTTTAAACAAATTCAATTCAGAAAATATGACAGATTTGAGTGTTTTAATCTGAGTGGTTCCAAACGTACATTTTTGGGTATAATTTTTGGCTTATTTACTGGGTCGATGACTCCTTGATATATTCGTATTAAAAGTGAGTTCTTAGGTTATTGGCAATGGACGTATTATATCCACTTTTCAAAGTTCGTCCATCCATTGATGTAAATCTTGTAATATAAAGATAATTCAATAAAAGTGTATATTCATGATTGTTACCCTCCCATAATGAAGTCTATTTAGAGCATTTTCCCATAAATGGCCATGAATTTGTTTGCTATTTTTAAAGCAGACTTCGAAATTTATCGCCTAATATTTTACTTAATAAGAAGAAAAATTTAATTTAAATTAACTAAATTTTTCCCAAATTTTTAAATTGTATTAATTTACAAATAAACACATAAATACTATATTACTATAAATTATAAACTGTAATTTTTCATTTAAATTTGTTTACTTATTTCTTTTGCCAATTAAATAAAATCCATTAGTTATACTGTTGAATTTATAAATACGTTTTTAAAATAGCTTTGTAAACATTAATAAAAAGAACTATCGTAAAATGGTTGTCAAGGTTTTATTGCTTAAATGGCGGCAAATTCTGGATTGAATATTCGACACCCATTTAACGATATCAACGATCGATTATTTGGAACCAATTTTCCACCACTCATGCACATGACACCCAAAACTTTGAAAATTTGGATATGAGTTAAAAATAACTGAATTTTCACAAAATGGATATTAATTGTTTTGAATATTTCTCAAAGATTTTGTAATATTTTTACATATTGTATTTGAGATTTATCTAAAAATTTCTAAAAAGGATTATAAAAGAAATATAATTTTTAAAATTTTAGTTAAAATACAGTAAAAGCTTATAAGATATCACACGGTATATAACTAAATATTTGGAACATATTTTCTCCGTTTTAAGAATTTCAGTATTTAGGTGAAGACTGTGGCAAATGTTATCAATTCATTGATTAAAATACCTTTTGTTCTATATAAGTACCAAATTTTATTACAATATCTTAATCCGCCAATCATTTGAATAAAAATAATAATAAAAATACGAAAAAGGGCGATCTCACAGACCTTAATAACAGGCGCGACATTACTCTGCTATTCATAATTAATAAGATAAAAGCCAAGTAATTGTCAAAAAGATCTACAACAGGATAACATCAACTTTAAAGCAAGAACAAGCTGCGATTTGAAGTTCATTGGCATGTAGAAGAATACCTCTCAAACTCATACACGCAGAGAAAAAATATAGTTGGGCATGGTTACTGTAACCATTTCAATATTGTTACAAGTTTTTTAACTATATGGTCACAGTAACCATTTACATGATTGTGGTAACCATAATATGGTTAATTTACGATTCACATGATTGTAGCAACCATATATATGGTTACAGTAAACAAATATATGTTTGTGACAACCATTCATATGATGAAGGACTTTATTTATTATTTTATTTATTTTTATTTACTATAATTAAAATTACAATAAATCTTAAGAACTAGAGCACTAGCAACTAAAGCTATCGGCTTAAATCATATTATTGTCGACTGATGAAGGACTTATCATATTATGTTGCTCTCGGCTTAAGGCTTATCATAATCTGAGAACAACATATTATGATAAAATTATTCATCATAAATATGGTTGCCACAAACATATATTTGTTTACTGTAACCATATATATGGTTGATACAATCATGTGAATCATAAATTAACCATATTATGGTTACCACAATCATATAAATGGTTACTGTGACTATAATATAGTTAAAAATCTTGTAACACTATTTAAATGGTTACAGTAACCATGCCCAATTATATTTTTTCTCTGCGTATACGTCTTATAAAAATCCTATAACGTAAAGCCTTTTGCAGGATAAAATATGGCAAATTGCTGAGAGAAACGAAGAGAGTTGGGATAGGTGTCCGACTGGGATTTGTCCCTTCACCACTTCTATTTAATATATGAAGTTCTGGACACTATCCTTGGAAGAGCCTTCGATAACGGCAGGAGGATAGTGTGGGATTGCAGGTTCGCCTTAATGATCTTGATTAGGCAGACGATATTTGTCTACTGGCTCACAGCTACTCAAATCTCACGGCGAAATTATGAAGCTTAACGCTGGCAGCGGAATCAGCAGGTTTGAAAATAAATGTCATGAAGACAAAAACTTTACCGGGTGATGACATCGATAATCGCTTGCAGAAGGCACGTCAATAATTTGGCAGTCTCAAACCTATTTGTAAATCATACTCTTTATCTTTGCTTACGAAAATTGCAATCTTCAATGCTACCACTCGTGATATACGAAAAAGGCATGTATCAGTGAATCGCTGTTTACGCAAGATCCTACGTGTATTTAGCCGAGAAACATATCAAATCATACGCTTAGGGAAAGAGTCCTATCGATTGAAATAAGTAGACACCTAGCACTGCCATAGACTGGAACCCTCATGGGAACAGAAGAAGGAGACACAAAGCTCATACAAGGAGAAGATAGATTGAGGCCGAAGTAGATTTCAATGGCAAGAGTTGGGGATAAGTGAAGGCTTAAGTTTAAAATAGAGATTTGTTCAAACATTTTATTGAGGCCCTATGCTCCTTGTAGGAATGACGGGAACTTATATATTCTTCACGAAAAATCACAAAATTATGATCTTTCCGTTTTTTGTGGTAAATTTTAGTCTGAAGATTTATAGCATTCTATAAAATGTTAATCCTCTAGTGCTAAGGTTTTCAATAGTACCAAATACTTGTACATAGTGCTTATATCTACTCTTCAGGGGACTCACATACTTAGACTTCTCTTGGAATTTTTATTTTTAAACGGGAAGAAAATAAGCTTTTCGTGAATTTTCTTTAAGTGATAGTTATTACTGATTAAATGAGCAATTCTCTGGTGATTGATTTACTTTCTACTTACATACTATCGGCATAACTGTCATACACAAAAAATTGTGTCTGGAAGTTTGGTTTATTATGTACCTGTGAAATAAAACCAACAATTTTTTAAAAGGCTCTAACAAATCAGTGATTTGTAATGGACTAAGTTTAATGTTCACATTGTGACCCCACATGCATAGAATTAATATAAGCCGTTGTACATGTTTACTGCAACCATTTCAATATTTTTACAAGTTTTTTAACAATACTATGGTCACTGTAATTATTTATATGATTTCGGCAATCATATACATATCTGATTGTAGTAAATAAGTATATGTTGTGACTACCATTTGCATGATGAAAGATTTACCATATTATGTTGTTCTTGATAACCATAAGCTATCATAGTCTGAGAACAACATATTATGATATAATGATTCATCATGAACATGATTGCCATAAACATATATTTATTTACAACAATCATATTGCTACAATCATGTGGAAGGTAACTATAACATATTATAGTTGCCGTAATCATATAATTAGTTACAGTGAAAACAATATTATTAAAAAACTTGTAAAAATTTTGAAATTGTATTTTTTCTCTGGTTGCTGAATCTTAAATTTATTATAATTCAGAGTTTTGTATTTTCAAACAGTATACAGCATATGTCTTAAATATTTTATTTTATCAAACCTACTTGCCACTGTTGCTCTTCTGTCACTGAGAAAATAAAAATTTAGATTTCTTTATTTTAATATACTTGTATTTTAATTTTTATTTATTTTTTCTCTCTCTTTTAAATTAATTGTTATCTATTTTTATGGCTTTTATAAGTCCGGTGATATCTTGATTAATTTCTTTCAAAAGCAACAAAAAAAAAAAAAGAAACACAACGTTATTCCTCTCATTTGTCGGTACATTTAAAATATTTAGACATTTTTGTTTTACATCACATTTAATGCATATAAATTATCAAGTTAAGAACGAACGAAGTTAAGACAAAAAAAAGAAGAAAACTGTTAAAATTATGCACGCAAACCCTAGTTTAAACTAAAACTGTGGAGAAAAATGCAAAAAAATAAACGAGAACGTAAAGAAATACAAAACATTTGTACAAAAAATTACATTTAAATGTCAACCACTCAAAAAGAAATAATAAAAGAGAAAAAAAGCGATCTGGGCCCATGAATTTCATTCTTATCGGTTACTTAAGTAATGCGGAAATGGCCAAAAAGACATTATGTCAAAAAAAAAGTTGCTATACAGAAAAAAAACAGAAAACCGTAAAACAACACACTAACACAACAACAGCAATAAACGAGAACAATGTACATTTACTTAAAAGTATGTTTTCGAACGTATGGCGGTATACAAATGTATGAAAAGTTAGTTGTATGTTTGTATGTATAAGTAGTATGTTGCAAGACAACGAGGACATGCAATAAGCATATGTCTTGTCAAACTGATAAACAGAAATTTTATTGACATTACCACAGTAACAGCCAAAGAATAAGAAAATAAAAACGAAATTTTACAGAAATATATACGTATGTACGTATGTAAGTTGGTATATTTGTATATTTGTTGGCAATATAAGAAAATAAATAAACTTAAATAAATGTAAAATAAAGATTACTCTTTTTTTTCCAAAGTTTTTGTTTTCTTTTGGTTTGTTCTGATGTTTTTAATGTTAAAACAAATCCCAAGACAAATGAGTGTTTTGGTTTTTTTTCGTTATTTTTTGGTTTGTTTTGTTCTTTGTCATCATCTTATAGGAAAAACAAGGAATATAACAAGAAATTATTCAAAAAAAAAAAAAACTTTGAGAAAACAGTGAAAAATCAAGAACAATTGTATAAAATCTAACTAAAAAGTCATACAAATTTATATTGTTTTCTGAATATTGCCAATACAACAAAACAACACAACAAATCTGGTGATATTGTTTAGTTGTAAGTAAGGATGGGGTTTAATAAAACAGGGGTACTCAGATATTGAAGATTATAGTGTAAACAACGAAGTTTTTTTTGCTTCGAAAATTTAGAAATTTGTGCCAACAAAGCATCATATGCGGGAAGTTCGGCTTTACTTCTCTAATTTGAAATAAAGTACCGCAGAAGCATTCCGAAGCTTATGGTGAATGTTTTTCATTGGGCTCAACGTGCGAGAGATGGATTGAGCAGCTCAGAATTTGTGAATTTGAAATGGATCCATTATGATAACCCGAAGCGTAAGAGATCGTATGTGAAGCTCTGCCAACTAGCCGAATCCACACCAAAGGCAAATAACAATGGGCTAAGGTAATTCTCTGTATTTGGTTGAACCATACTATCACAAGGAACCTGTACCGAATGCAACTGATTCGTTCGAAGCGAGCATTGGCAACAACATACGAAGAGGACAATCTTTTGTATTTCTGAAATGCTGCTTGAAGGCTTTGCTATAACCCGAAACGTAAGGGACTAAGTTAATTCTCTGTATTTAGTGGAACCAAGAGGGTCATATCTATTATGAGCTGCTGAAATCTGACCATACTATCACAAGGAACCTGTACCGAATGCAACTGATTCGTTTGAAGCGAGTATTGGCCGAAGAACACCAAGAATATGCGTCCAGACATGAAACCGTAATATTCCATCATGACAACGATGAATGAAGTGGTTGGGAAGTCTCTTCCGATTACTATTTGTTTCGATCGATGCAGTACGCTCTCTGGGATACGTAATTTTTTAGTTACAAAACTATTTTTGAAATTTATTGGAGTTAGATTAGTTATAGAGTTTTCCCCTACAATAACTGCTTGCTGTCCTTAAAACCAAAAAAGTCAAAGTATACAACTTTGAAAATTTAAACATGTGTATGTTTTACCTTTATTATTATTTTTAACTCCTTTTTACCTTCAACTCCTAAAATATAAAAATAACAAGAAAAATAAAAAAATTGAAAACCGAAAAGTCAAAGAGAAAAAAACTAACTCAAAATCATACAAACACACACACACACAAGAAATCACCGAAAAACCAAAATAAATGTTAAGAAACGTGTCTTGCGTATAACTGTGCATCACGAATTATGACCGTAAACAGCTAAAAAGGCGTTTGCAAGGCTAAGTTTAGTTTCTACTTGCGCGTACTACTATATAGTAAGCAAGTAGTTGTAAGCTTCATCTTCTCTTTTTCTTTTCGTTGCTGCACATGTTTGTATGTCTGTCTGTCTCAGAGAGTGTATGTGAGTCTTATTGTTGTCGTTGTTGCTTTTAAATGATATGCGTTTTCAATAAATTTGGCAAATTTTCAACTTAAGGCCAAATATATTTAAATAAACCAACCAACCAACCAACCAACCATCCAACCTAACATTCATACTTATTTTTTTTCTGAGCAGCTAAAAACTTGTGTTGCAACAAGTGATTTTTATTTAATGGTTGTTGACTTTTCAAAGGTATTTCTTTGTGTAGTTGTATGTATGTTTGTATGTATGTTTATTCTGGGGCAAGTGAAAATATTTAGTTATATGTGTTTAAGCTCTTCTAAATATATGTATATATGAGTTGTTGGTAAAATATGTTTATTGAAATTCTAAAGGGAAATTTTAATTAATATAATAAAGTAGAATTCAAATTTATTTGCAATAAATTTCTTTTTACTGCTTTGGCTTCAATTCTAATTGTAGTATTAGGTTTTTTTTGGAAATTCTGATATTATAATTTGATTAAGGAGTGTTTATATACAAAATTATTGGAAAAAAATATTTACAAAATTAAAATGTCTTATAACAGATCCAAAAGAAATAAGATAATAGCGTCCAACAATATTCATGCATATCCCCGATACTTTGATAACACTTTTCCACCCTCGTTTATATTTCCTAGATGTTCTGCAAACTAATCTAAGTGACGAGTAATACACTTAAAGAAGTGGCCACTTAAAATCAGTACGGATTAAATCGAGCATAACTTTTAAATGAAACAACGTACGTATGTTAACATTTTATACATGAAATTAAAGGTAATTTATTAATCTTTAAAAAAGTATAACTGAAGGTTTATGTGTCTTTATTGCGAATAAATTGTCTGGCTTTTCTTCTTATGCCTCCCATTAATAGCTGCACAACTTCTCTTCCCACTTCTACCATTATCCCAGCATATTTATTCCACTTTGTTCTCATCGAAATCTTGTTATTTACTATACCAGCACTCTTTATTAATTTACGTTTAACAATTGCCCGATATATCTCGATTGGACGAAGATTTGAGCAATTTGTTTAATTGATGTGTTTTGGTATAACATCAATATTACAAATACAACTATGAATTGGTATAATGAGAATACCAATTCATAGTTGTATTTAAGTAATGACAACTTGTCATTGAGTAATGACAACTTGGCTAAAACTTTGTATCAGATGTGTGATGTCTTATAAATGACAGCAGTCGCTTTTCCAAACTCTCTTTTTATATCTAATTCTAAAAATTCTTTAAAAACATGTCTGAAAAGCTTGACTCTTCAAACCACAAACATTTTGACCTGATATCTGCCGAGAATTAGATTTTCTAGATATTTGTGCACAATTTTATCTCTAGCTTCATTTTCCATTGTGTCTACACTTTTTAAAACTAAACATAATGACTTGCAATTCATTGTAGAATAATGGTAGATTTGTTGTTAAAAACGTATGTAAATCTTTTTCCATTTTGATAACAGGGGGCGTTGTTATGATTACTATAGTGCGTACGGATTTTATGTGCCCACTTCTTTATTATAGCTTATATTTTAAAATATAAAAGAAGAACTCTTGTAAGTTTAACTAAATTGTCTGCTTTCCTTGGAGTTTTGCATGATAAGAAATTTAGTATCCGACTGAAATTTTTTCCAAAATTACAAGGTCCGACTAGGGTTTTTAATTTCCCGACCTTTTTTGATTCCCGGGAATCGGGAAATTTTTTTCTACATTCCCGGGTACCCGGCCATTCCCGAAATATATAATGATACTGTAAATTAGGAATATTTTAGCCAAATTTCATATAAAAACTAACCCCATTTTCTCAATCTATGGTTATTTTTTATAGTGACGATAAACTGACAGTTCTCATACAAAAAAAGTTAATTGGAGGTTTATCGTTACGTAAAACTATAACCAGATATTGAGAAAATGGGGGTTAATTTTATAATTATAATAATGAAATGGTCCATGTGTGTAATGGCATCACGTTCGGGTAAAACTCGGAATATTTTTTCAGTCCAGTCAACTGTAATAAAAACCTACCTAAAGTATGCAGTACAAATTTATATATTTTATTTGCAAATAAATAAGAACAGGCAGGAGTATGTGGGTTGGAGAAACTTGAAGAACTAACATTAGTAAATGCCACCGGGCGATTATTAAATATCAGAGCTTCGAATTAATTAATAAAATTTGAGCTTAATTCACTAAAATCTTAATCCGTAATTAAAAAATGTCAGCCTTTCATTCCATAAATCCATTCCTAATATTTAATTTTTTAGATTCATTCCAAAGCCTTTGTTTAAACTGAATTAATTTTAAAGTTAATTAATAACAGAATTTATTCCAACTTTGAATGATTAAATTTTTGTTGATTTAACAAAAATCATTTACAAAATTAATTGAAAAAAATTGTCTTAAACCTTTTTGTACTAGATTTTAACTGAAGAAAAATTTAATCATTTAATCAATTTTTGAAGCTATTTTGTTATGAATTTGAAGAAGAAATTTAAAGAAATTAGAATGATTCAATAAGAAATAAATTCTATAAATATTCTCTTTTTAAATTTTCATACGAAAAACCCCAAATAAATAATAATAATAATAATAAGCGGCCACGATATAAGCAAAAAACTGTAAAAACCTTTTCACTGTTTTTAGTGAAAAAAATACAGAGTTCTAACTTGTTTTCTATGTATTTTCGTCAGTTTTTAATTCCCGGGATTCCCGACTAAAAAAACCCTAGTTCCGACCAATAAGTTTTGATAGAGGAGACAAAAAAAGACACGTGTATCGGCGTTTTGAAAGCTTACATCTGAATTTTATTTGAGGGCGGGTTAAAGTTCCCAACACTGGCACATTCTTATTGTTAATCGGCATAAGAATCCATGTAATGCTTACATTTTAGGTATACATGTGTTCAGCAAATTTATGTGAAATGTTACGGAGAACATTTTTGTAGAATGTGTTAAACCTCTAAAGACGGCACGGGTCTTTTTTGTCCTTCTTTTAAAAAAGAGCAAAAAACACTATGGATTTTAACGGGTTAAATGTCCCGCAAAAATATTATCCATGAAATTTTACTTAGTCCCTGAATTCACCAATACGGAAAATTCAACCAGAAAGTCAGAAATAAAACACAACAAAAGAGAACTTAGGGTTAATTCGCATTTATTAAGAATTTTGTTTTAAAGTACCCCAAAAATTTAGCATGAAAAAAAATAGTTCAAATTTAACTAAGAATCACTAATGTCTCTATTGTTTTACCTTCGATAGCAAATTTGAGTAGGAAGTTTTCATTAATTCATTTTTTTTAGCTCTAGGCAATTCCACTCCACTATGATACAATGTTCAGCATATTTAGATACTTCTGGTAAACTTTCAAAACGCCGATACACGTGTCTTTTTTTTGTCTCCTCTATCAAAATTTATTGGTGGGACCTTGTAATTTTTTTTTGTGTTGTACAGTGTATTTATCTAATCATTTAAAAATATTTAATATCAATTTGGAATTCTCGTGTTCGGATCAACATTTTAATTAATACTTTTTTCACATTATTTGACCACGCAAATTCTATTATTATTTTAGGGCTAAAAGAAAATATGAATAATAAAATAACTTTAGTTGAATTATTTTTATATAATGAGCACAATGACAAGCAAAGGGCAAATAAGCATAACATCGTTTGCCGACTGATTTCAAAGGAAGCAGACCATTTAATAACCTGCACAATCTATGCTAAGACCGAATGAAAACAAACAAAATATAAGAACGAATCAAGCCAATTTCGGATACTCCATTCTGAAGTGAAACGTATCCCAGAGAGAGCATTTTGCATCGATCGAAAAAAATAGTAGTGGACGACGTAATGTCTGGGCTACAAAGCGGTTGAGGCAAAACTTTCCAACCACTTCATTCTAAATAATTGTTAACAGTTGTCATGATGGAATATTACGGTTTCATGTCCAGGGGTTTTTCGGCTAATGCTAACTTAAAACGAATATGTTCAGGTTCCCTGTCATGGTCTGTCCAGATTTCTACAACTTATAATAGATATAACCCTTTTGGTGTCATCTAATACAGAGAATTACCTTAGCGCCATGGTTATTTGTCTTTGGTGTCGATTCGACTGATTGGCCGGGCTTCACGTACGATCTCTTATTCTTCGGGTTGTCGTAATGAATCCATTTTGCATCGCAATTAATGATTCGGTGCTAAAATGATTTCCTTTTATAGCGATCAAGTAGCATTTCAGACATACAAAATCGTCTTTCAAATTCCAAATTTCCCTACTTTTTGATGCTGCTGCTCGCAAACGTTTTGAAGTTGAGCTTGAGTAGCTCCCAATGATTTTGCAAGCTCTTATTGAGTTTCACAAACATTTTCATGTATTAATGTCTCCAATTCTTAGTCTTTAAACTTTTATGGCTGGCCTTTCTTCCGAGTCAAAATCACCTCTTTTGAACATCACAGCTTCGGTGCGAAATCGTTGTGTTTCAGCGGTACTTTTTTTTAAATTAAAGAAGTAATGCAAAACTTCCCGCATATGACGCTCTGTTAGCATAAAATTCGACATTTTCGAAGCAAAAAAAATATTGTTTTTTACATTATAATATTCAATAAATAAATGAGAATAAAGCACAGATATGTACCCTTCAAAATGACATATGTATAAGTTATTAAAAACTATTGTAAATCTCGAATTTTTAAGGCACATTTTAAGTCACTATCCTTAGTTACATAGACAACTATAATACGAATACAATGAGTTCTATTTTATTAAAATCGATAAATAAATGTTGACTTTAATGGCAAATCAAATAATCTATAACACACTTGCATTTATTTAGTCATACTTTTCTGAATATCTTTGAAAGTATTAAGAAGATTTAAAAATAATGATGATAGAATCAACAGTCAATTTGAATGGCTTAATGGTTTATCACGGGAACCACAGTAATTTATAGGCTCAGAATTTTATTGAGATATTCGTCAAAACGATGTAATAACCCGAGTATGCAGAATCATTGTTGCCTTTTGTTATTATAAGTTTTATAATTACTTTTGCATCTTTTAATTACTGTGCATTTTAAATGTCACATTTTTCCCAAAGACAAATCTTTTTTATATTCAAATTCAAAACGTATTTCCCACATTTTAAAAAGTATTTAAATGTATATGATCTTAATATTAAAGTAGTTCTTTAACAAATTCTGTTTAAAATTACAAACAGAAAGAAATCTACTAAATAAAACCACTAAAAATTCACAAAACTAAAACTATTTCTATACAGCCATATTTAAGAAATAAAATACATTAAAAACCACTTTTATATAACAATGTTTATATAAAAATATTTTTTTAAACATTAACAACACCATATTTAAGATGGTTTTCACACGCAACTTAAACAACCAAAAACAACAGCAACAAATTTAAGCATCTTCACATAAAATGCACAATAACAAAAAAAAAAATTAAAATAAAAATAAGAAAAAAAATACTAAAATACTTGACTTTAACTTGTCCATCTTTTACCGAAAAAGCCAAGTTTCCGAGAGGAAGAAAAAAAGGTACAAAAGGATCGATATGTAAGAAGAGTGTGACGCTTACTATACTACGTACATACATACAAACATACATAGATGTTTAGTTTCAAAAGTGTGTATTAAAATATATATATTTTGCATATAGTATGCGTGCGTGCATAGTTGACATACCTACGCATGCAACGCATCAGCGACAGCCATCAAAAGTCGACAATTTAAAAGAAGTAACAGACACACAAAAACAAAAAAACAAGCAACATCAACTAAAGTATAGCAAAATGAAACCCTTAATACAAAAATAAATACTCTTACAAGTATGAATGATGTTTCTACTACTACAACTACTGCTCCACTGTATACTAACTATACTATGGTTATGGATACCACAATGAAGAACATGGTAGCTGGTCATATGAACAACCTCATACAACAGCAACCAAATAAACTTAAGCATCATCTTCATCATGATCACCGTCATCATCATCATCAGCTTGGCTAAAATGAAGTAGAAACTAAAATAACAACAATTTATACTACAGAAAAAAAAAATCGTAACTTAAGCAAAGTTACCAATAAAGCAAATTTATTATAATTTTATCCCTGCGGCCCATTAATACATCTTCAAAAAAAGATTTAAAGCATTGCATGTGTACAATAATAAAGGGTGTCCCTTGAAAGGAAAACTTCTGGGTAGATATCTTTTTATGAGGGTAAAAACAAGAATTATGTGGAAACTTACACTTAACTGGTTTCTTAAATATTTAGATTTAAGAAAAGGGGGGTATATTGATTTTGTCATTCTGTTTGTAACACAGCAAAATATTTGTCGCAGACTCACTTTAGTATAAATGTATATTCTTGGTCTCTGTAAGATTCTAAAAAGATCTGGATATGTCCTGGCTGAAATTGTCCACAAATTTTTTAAAGTCGTAGGCGCGAATAGACAACAGAATTTAAAAAATGTTGTAATTTGCAATAGTTTAAGTTATATCTTGTTGTTGTCAGACCACCAGCAATAGTACTTTCAAAGAATTTTGTAAATATTTGGAATGTAAGGAGTGAGACCCAAAAACCCTTAACACAGCAACCCTTAACGTTTTTCCTTAAAACAATTAATCCGAATATTATTTTATTTTTTATCAAGTTATCTTTGAAAAGTATGTCAGTAATTATGTTTAATGTCAATTATGTTCATTTGTTGTTAATATGATTAAATGAATGCCGAGAAATAAGTGCGTACTAAAATTATTAAATATTTTCAACGCAACCCAAATTTGTCCTACAAAAAGTTGGCCAAATAATCAAAGATCTGCCGTCAAATTGATTCCAATGTTATTAACAGTATCAAACTTGTCCGTTGATAGAAAACCTGTCCTCAGGTAGAAGGAATGATGTTTCTAAAGACAAGAAATAGAAAGCATTTTCAAAAGAACTCCCAACAAATCTGGTAGGAAAGCAGGCCGGTTAGCTTAGTATTCGGACTATTTGGTATTAAAAGTTAAAGCCAATGCAGTTTTAAAAACATACAATGAGCAAAAAGTTCCTGACAGGAATTCTGCAAAAAATTTAGAGGCCAAAGACATAGCACGGAAATTGAAGACAAATTTTATAAAAAAAAATGAATGACGAAACGTATATTCTGGAAAATTTTTCGCTACTTTCGGGTCAATATTTTTATGTTACTGATGCTCGAGGGAATGTTGTTGAAAAGTTTAGGACCCAAAAGCAGAAAATTTTCCCAAATGTTTTTTCTAGTGATATTCTCAATCATTTGAATTTGGCTATTATATCGCGGGAACATAATTTCGGAATAAATAAAAATTTCAAGTCTTTTTTTTATTTTTATCCGGTACAGCATCATTTATTTATTTCCAAACACATTTTGCATTTAGCTAACTTCCACAATGTATAAATACAATCAAAATTAATGTCAAATGAAAGCTTGATATCAAAATCCTGTGACCGGTAAAATGGAGTGATGGTTTGTTCGATTAAGTTATGGTGATTTTGACGCAGAAGGCAAAGATCACCCAGGCCAACCAAAAAAGTTTGAAGGCCAAGAATTGGAGGCATTACTCAATGAAGATTGTTATCAAACTCAACAAGAGCTTTCATAATCATTGGGAGCTACTCAATCAGCAATTTCAAAACGTTTGCAAGCAGTTGGATTCATACCAATTCAAGCTTAGAGACCTTGAAATAAGATTTTGTATATCAGAAATGCAGATTGAGCGCTATAAAAGAATATTTGCACCGAAACAAATCCATTACAGATGCATTACAATAAGCCTAAGCAGCCGAAATGACACCAAAGCAAAATATACATATCTAGGTAATTGTCTGTATGCTAAGGTAAATGTCTGTATTTGGTGGGACCAAAGAGATCCTATTTATTATGAGCTGTCATGTGATATTGGCCAGACCGTCACTGATAACCTATGCCGAACGCAACATAGTCGTTTGAAGCGAGCATTTTTCGAAAAATGCCAAGAGTATACGGTAGGACATAAAACTGTAATAGTCCATCATGACAACGCTCAGCCACATGTTGCAATATCTATTAAAACCTATTTAGAATAAGTGGTTGGGAAGTTTTACCTCATCCACCCTATAGTCCAAACTTTGCATCGTTCGACTACTATTTGTTTCGATCGATGCAGAACGTTTACTCTGAGATACGCTTCACTTCAGAACAGTATATCCGAAATTGACTTGATTCGTTCTTGGCCTCAAAGGTTGAGCAGTTATTTTGGCGCGGAATCCATATTTTGCCAGAAATATGGGAAAATTTCATAGCCAACAATGGCCAATACTTTGAATAAATTCATATTGTATAAATGTTTCAAAATAAAAGCTAAAACATTTAAAAATCGAGTAGACCATTGAAAGTTATTTAAAAAAATATATTACTTTTTCGCGGTTGTCAAAAAGGTTCACCCACAAAACGCGGTAAAGTTTGAAGATAATTCTTTTATACAAAAAACGCAAATATTTTTTTTTAAATATATCAACCTGGCTCGAATCTATATATAAAATTTTGTGGTAACGGGATAAAATCGCTGTTTTAATAGAAAAAAATAAAAAAAAGTAAAAAAAATTTGAGATAATTTTGACTTTAAAAAATCATTTTTGTGTGTGCGGTTTTTATTCCAAAATGACTCGAGAAAAATGTTATCGTAAATAATACAACATTTGCCATCGTGTGGTGCTAAGGCCAAAATTTGACTATAGTCCTATTATACACCCAATAATTATTATTTCAGAGTACTTAGAAATAATTTGTGCAAAAGTTTATCAGGATTATAGCATAATCAACATATTTATGACTGCTCAAACAGAAATCCGGAGTGACATTTTTGTGGCGGCTATGTGAAGTGATGAACCGGTATTATCCAACTTTATCAACACAGTGTATTTGTGGAAAATTTCAGCCAGCTAGCTCGTATTTTCAACAGACAGACGGACATAGCTGGATAATCTTCGAATTTCATAAGGACCCATAATATTTATATGCTTTTATGGGACTGCGAAGATTATTTCGATGTTTTACAAAAAAGTTAGTATAAAAATTAATATTTATATTTTATGATTTCTTTGCAAAAATATTTGAGTATAATCTTTATACTCTGGTAATATATCTACATATATTTGGGGAGTAAGTCTTACTTGTTTGTAAATGAATCTAGTGGAATTCATGCGACATGAATCATGCAACTTTGCAACATTTTTAAGGAACATCCTATCCAACATATACTCACACATAAGTGTAACTGCATCAGTGTATTTCTCTTAAAAGATTTTAGTTTGTATATTTTTTTCTTGAATTTTTTACAGGATTTTTTTTTTATTTCGTATTTTGTTCGAGGGATTTAAGAAACATTGTTGCCCATATAAATATATGTATATATAGGTTTTTCTTTCATTATTCTGATTTTGCTCACGTTAAAAAGTCTGTTTGCTTTTATTAAGTTCTTTTTTTTTTGGTTTTGTTTAGTTTTTATTTTATTTTTAATCAGCATTCATATCAGCAGCAAACATTAAAAGCGCATTAGTGAGCTTACATTATACTTTGATATCAATAAAACTAAGAGAATCCAAAAACCCAAAAACAGAAAACAATTTTAAATATAAAACATACGAAGAGGACTTTAACATACTTTGATTTTGAAATGTTTTGTTGATATTCAAAAAACTAAGTAAGTGTATGAAATAAAGTAATAAACTTAAGTTTATATTGCTGAGAAGTTTGGGGTGGCTGGCAGGGTAGATAGGAGAAAGTTGTACGGTTGTCAGGAATATCTTATCAAATTTAGGTAAACTTGTATGACCTGCTAGAAATAAACATAATTGTTGGTAACTTAGGTCTTTTGTTGCTAGTTTTTTTTTTTTGGTTTAGTTTGGTTGTAAATCACTTATTGCTAATCAAACAGTTTAGCATGCTAATAAAATATGTTTCCGGCTTGCAAGCTATAGTTTCTAATGATAAGCCGATGAAAATGTTACAAATGTGGGTACTAAACAGTGTAATTTTTGAAAATTGCCAGTTAATTATGGTTATATTGAAGAAATTCAAAATTGTTGCAGAATTTTACGCCTATACTTAATCCAGCTAAAACTGTTAGCATTAAGAATTTTTCTTATTATGTTGGTTGGCCTTTTTAAAATTATTAAAAAGGCAGCTTTGCTTAATTGAAGCTAAACTGATTCCATTACATAGAACACTTTGGAACCTATCAGTGTATTGGGTGCATGATTTAAAAAGGTGGTAGTTTTCAACTATTTAGCTTTTATTTTGAAACATTTGTATAATATAATAATAGCTATGACCTGTTTCCATCTTTCTGGCAACATATGGATTCCCAGTCATTTGCGGCGAAGAATAAATCAATTTCGGATACTCTGTTCCAAAGTAAAGCATATCCAAAAGTAAAGCATATACCAGAGAGAGCATTCTCTATCGATCGAAAGAAATAGTAGTCGGACGGGTCATGGTCTGGACTACAAGGCGGCTGAGGTAAAACTTCCCAACCACTTCATTCTAAATAAATACTTTTTAACACGTACTATTACGGTTTCATGTCTGGCCGCATATTCTGTGCTTTTTTCGGCCATTGCTCACTTCAAACGAAACAGATGTGTTCGGTACAGATTCACTGTGATGGTCTGGTCAGATTTCAGCAGCTCATAATAGATATGATTCTTTTACTCCCACCAAATACAGAGAATTACCTTAGCCCCATGGGTATTTGGCTTTGTTGTCGATTCGTCTGGTTGGCCAGGCTTCAAGTATGATATCTTACCCTTCGGGTTATTCATTTTTCGGCGCAACTAATAATTCGGTGCAAAAATGATTTTTTATAGCGTTCAAGTAACATTTCCGACATGCAAAATCAGGTTTCAAGGTCTCTCGGCTTCAATTCGTATGGTACCCAATTTCCGTGCTTTTGGATGAATCCTGCTGCTGGCAAACGTTTTGAAATTCCTGCTTGAGGTGCTCCCATTGACTTGACAAGCTCTTGTTGAGTTTGACAACAATCTTTGTGGAATGATGCCTCTAATTCTTGGTCTTCAAACTTTTTTGGCTGGCCAAGGCGATCTATGTCTTCCGTGTCAAAATCACCACTTCTTTTTTAACCTTTTAATTACCATAAATTTAAAAGTGAAAGGTTAGTAACGTAAGTATGACCTACTGATACCTCTATCAGTAGGCCATATTTTCTTTAATTTCCTACAGAATTCAGTTTCAGCGTTTCTCTAATTTTTTTTAGTTTCCTCATATTTTAAAGGTTAATATTCTTAGTTAGCTAAAAACAATATTTCAGCTAAATTATAGAAATATAAAGTTCTATAAAAGCATTGATTTTCCCCTAAATGTTTAACTAACAACCTAGCAACAGCAGTCAACAAACATTTTAAAATCTCTATAGCTATAAGCCTGCATATTTTATTCGATTTGAATGTTTAAGTATGATACATATCCAAGTAATTTTCAGCCCCAACTTTTAGCTTTAGCCTTTACAAGTACAACAGCTACACTATGATGTACATAATTTGTTATATAGATCATTCGTATCAAAAACTAAAATAAAATTTACACTTTTTCACTTTTAGCTATTACATGAAAAACACTTAAGGCTAAAATAAAAAATGGAATAAAAAAACTAAACATGCTTTATTGTCTATTCTTAAGTCACTCATAAATCTTTATCATGAACGAATTTTTCAGTTTAACAAAAATCAAAAAAAAAACGAAACAAAAAAATTTATATATATTTTTATAATTGACTTATTTATTATAGTGCAAGTAATATTTTTTTTAGTGTTAAGTTAAAAAAATGCTGCATAATTCAAGTATATACCTTTATATACATGGATGCATATGTATCTATATAAAGCATAGTATAACCATCTAAATGTGTGTATGCTGTAGTAGCTTTAAGATAATATTTATGCAAAATATTACTACCGCGTAACATGCAATAAATGCAGCTGGTTTTCATGTATATTTGATTAATTATCGATATTGTGGACAGGGGACAGTATAGACACATTCGTAGCATCTTAACATTAACTTTGTTATTTTTCTCCTTTTTTTTGTTGCTCTTTGCTGAAGGTCAATTTTTCGTAAAGATAATTTTTAAAGCTAGAAACTTTACTAGCTGCAATTAGTCATGTTAAACTTAAAAACAACAACATGAAAGCATACATTTTTTTTTATTTTTCATTTTTTCCTTAGTCATTAAAATTATTGTTTAAGGCTAAATTGTGTATAGAGGATGCGATGATATGCATCTGATTGATTTTTAAGACTAGATATGAATGATTTAACTTAAGTTATACATTTAAATTTGCATGCAAGTTTGAAAATACTCTTTACTTGCATAAATAACAATTATTTTGTGAGAAAAAAAATACGTTTGTGTTGTCTTTAAAATTATGCATATTATTATAATATATAAAAAAAGGGTTTGTTGTTGAGGTCTTTTGTTTTGTGAGGTGAAAATTTAACACTTTTTTAAAAAGAAGTTTTTTTTTAAAAGGTTTTATTTCAATTATATTGAATTAAAATTGAGTTAAAAAAATATTTTGAGCTCAATTTCCTTTTTAGTGATGTCAAAATTAGATATTCGGAGAGACTTACATGCAGAGTTATAGATTTTAGGTCGTAGCAAGCCAGACAGATTAACAATCAAAGTTACAGTATCTATCAAAACATTTTCGACAAAATTTGCGTAATAACTTTTCTTCCAAATTCCAAAGAAATGCACTCTAGGGTATATATAGTCTGGCTTGGCCGTCTATACTTTCTTAATTGTTTTGTTTTTATACCCTACACCGCCATAGTGGGGAGGGTATATTGAGTTAGTGCTGATGTTTGTAATGTGCAGAAATATTGCCCCAACACCCGACTTAAAGTATGCCTGCTCTGCTTCACTTTCTGAGTGATTAAGCGATGTCCGTCGGTCTCACAATTTCAAAGATAACACAGGGCAACAAAATCGAAAAAAATTTTTAGGCTTTTTAAACTACTACTCAATTTTGATGTATTGTGATTCCAGTACTACAAATATGGTCCACATTTAAAATTCTATGGAGAAGTTTTTTTTAATTTTTTTTTTTCTAAAATTGCGATGTTTTTTTTTTTTTATATGTTTCACCACATAATTTATGATAACTCAAAAAAAGTTAGTGCGATATTACTGAAATAAACTTGGAAAAGTTTAAATTTACATAGCATTTAATCTGTTTATATATTGCGTTTCAATCGGCTCAGTAGTTTCGGAGTTATAACAACAAATTGAAGCAAAAAATATATTTTTTACTTGAAAATAGCTAATTTTTTTGTTTTAAAAAACTCATGAAAATTCGAAAACGTCTGAACTTGTTTAAGTTTATTACTTTATCACAAACTCACATATAATAGCAATGAAATGAAGTATCGATCATAAAAATCGATTCATTCTTTTCGAATTTATTCCCAATTAATTGAATTCACCCATTTTCACAAAATTTTACTTTTTTGTTTTATATATGGGGGATTTCATGTCAAGTGAACCAACTTTTGAAATCGATGTCTTCCGATCGGGATGAAATTTGCACCAAGGTTAGCTCTATTGGATAGTAACTCAGACACAATTTTTCAACAACATCGGTCGAGAACTCTCTGAGTTATAGGGGGTAAAATTTTGACAATTTGGTCAAACAGGGGTTTTTTCTTATCCATGTAACTTATTACCTATTGTTCTTAGCAAAATGTGTTCCAAATAGTATAGATAGCTATTTCTTCGATCTTTCGAAAAAAAATATTTAAAAAAAAAAATAAAAAATTTTTAATATTTTTTTTCCGAAATCAAAAACTTTTTTGACTTTTTTTTAAAATACGCTATTTTTTTTTATTTTTTTTTTTTCTTAAAATAAAGTTTAGATATTTTCCTTGAACACCTACTTGGTCGCTTAGTGGGATGCGAGTGGGATATCTATCAAAATAAATATTTTGTAACTCAAAACATAAAATTTTTGACTTTTTTTGCAAAATCAAAAACTTTGTTGACTTTTTTTTTTCAAAATGGACCCTTTTTTAATATTTTTTTTTAGGTCAAACAAAAGCTTAGATATTATCCTTGAAGACCCTTTTGGTCGCTTAGTGGGATGCGAGTGGGATATCTATCAAAATAAATATTTTTTAACTCAAGACTTACAATTTTTGACTTTTTTTTTTGCAAATACGATTTTTTTTCCAAATGGGCCCTTTTCTTAAAATTTTTTTTGTAGTCAAAAGAAAGCTTAGGTCCATTCCTTTAAGATATTTTTAGTCCCTTAGTGGGATGCGAGTAGGATATCTATCAAAATAAATATTTTGTAACGCAAGACATACAATTTTTTAATTTTTTTTTGCAAAATCAAAATTTTTTTCCAATATGGGCCCTTTTTTTTTTTTTTTTTTGCTCAAAAGAAAGCCTAGGTCCATTCCTTTAAGATATTTTTAGTCCCTTAGTGGGATGCTAGTGGGATATCTATCAAAATAAATATTTTGTAACGCAAGACATACAATTTTTTAATTTTTTTTTTGCAAAATCGAAATTTTATATATAAAATTGAGTAGTTAATAATCTTCTTTCGATTGATTGAATTTTGAAAACATTTTCCCCATGCTATGTACAAATTTTCACATATATATTGCGTTTTAATCGGCTGAGTAGTTTCGGAGGTATAATATCAAATTGAAGCAAAATATATATTTTTTACGGTAAAATAGCTAATTTTTTTGTTTTAAAAAAATCATGAAAAATTGAAAACGGCAGAAATTGTTCAGGTTTATTGCATACTCACAAACCCACATATAAAAGCAACAAAATGAGATATCGATCATAAAATCGATAAATTATTTTCGAATATATTCACAATTGAGTGAATTCACTCATTTTCAGAAAATTGTATGTGAGTGTAAATTTTTCATGTGTTTTGTTATTGTAACAAAAATGTTAACAAAAACAAAACACATGTAAATGTGGACAAGCTCTTCCATTTCCCCAAGGACGAAGCCTTTCGAATATGGTCACGATTGCCCTATTTGAAAATAGTTAAGCTCTCATAGATATCTTAGTTATATAGATATCCAAACCAAATTCAGCAAGAATAAGTTTTATAGAAGCCGAACTCTCCTCACCACAATTAGTAATAGCTCCCATATAGACCCACTTCCGAAAATCACTTTAACTAGCATTAATCTCTTAAAAATATTGGTATTCCAATAAAATTCAATACAAATAATTTATATATAATTAGCTGCCATATAATCCCCAATTTCGAAAATCATTTTAGTGAGTATAGATTTCTTAAAAATGTTGGTATTCAAATAAAATTCAACACAAATAAACTTCATATATACAGAAGACATGCCATCTAACTGTATGGCGATTGGTCCATAATCAATCATATCTTCCATATACATTTAAAAATAAAACTGTTTATAATCATATTCTCGTTGTAGGGTATAATATGGTCGTATTTGGTCGACTATACTTTCTTACTTTTTTTTTTTTTTAATTATAAAGTATTGCTTTAATTCCTAATCCTTATTAAACAAATTTATAAAAGTCATACTTAAAACATTAATAAATGTTTGCTTTATAATTAATTTTTAACCATTTCCAAGTATTTCATTTTGTTGCCAATAAACCACTCAAAAACTCCCATCAAAACAACCAATAATAAACCAAACACCATTAGACACATAAATTTATTGATTTTCGCTACATTCCATCAATTATCTAATTAATTATTCAAATTGTATTACTATCAAATGTTTCCTCTTCAGCTTTTTTCATGTTTAGTTCTACCAAAACATTTTCGATAAAATTTCAAATTTTATTACAATGATTAAATATTTGTTTATGCTTGTTGTATAATTTTCACATTTAAGAAAACATACCGAAAAAACATCTTGCCATAAATACAATACGTAGTTTTATTTTTTTCTATAATTTATGTAAATTATTTTAAATAAGCATTTATAAAACTAACACTTGATTTTGAAATACAAATAGAAACAAATGGCAAGAAGAAAAAAACAACAACTTTAAACCATAAAACATATAAAAAGAGAATTGTGTGTATAAAGTTTTAAAGATTTATAGAAGTTTAACAACTGTGTTATTAAGCGATAAACAATTAATAAATTTCTAGTTTAATTAAATGTAAAAAATTTATGAATTACTACTTGGTTAGCATAAAATATTATAGAAACAATATATTTATAGAAAATTAATGTGTAACTAATGTTAACAAAAATTAGTTATTTATTTATATTTTTTTTTTAATTTTTTCACAGATTTCTTTTTTATTAGTATTTAAAATGTGCAAGAAATATTTGTTTGTTTGTTTCTGGTTTGAAAGTTTCTTATTTTATATTTCCATCATCTTCTTAAGCCGACATAAAGTTGACTGTCAGTTTTTAAGTTGGCAAAGTGTTTGACTTGCCACTGTCAGCTTAAATACTAAAAACTGAAACTAAACTAAATAAATTGACATGATGCTTTAGAGAGAATGATGTAAAAGATTTGTTTTTTTTTTACTCGTATTTAAAGCTAGTTTAAAGTAAACACATTTTTCATAAAAGTAATGCTACAATTAATATGTTTAAACTAATCTTTTAAAATAAATATTAGGCCTAAATAAAACAATGTGTTTAAATTTGATTTATTTGAATATTTTTCATTTATTGTAGCTTTGATTGATTACACTAGTTTACAAATCAAACATTTTTGTTTGCTCATGGAATGAAATTTATATTTTTGAGAAGAGCTAGGGACGCTAGTTAATTGACCATTTTTTGTTTCCCACCTATACGTCAAAATTTTGAGATATATGGGTTTTTATTTGTCACCTGGCCTGAGTACTACTAAGTATTTACATCGTTTTTGGGTACTCAACACTCTGCGAAGCTACTACGAGTAGATATATTCGGAGTTGTATTCTTTTGACAAATTCCAAAAAATAACGGAAAAAAATAAATACTGTTTAAAAATACACCTTTCCTGTAGATAAACGTAAATAAATCGCTATTAAAAAAAACTCTAAAGTAAAAACTATTTTGAAATGTCTTCTAGAAAGTGTAAAATAAACCCAGACCAATTATGTTTTATTTGCGGAAAATTTATTCAGTCAAGTCGAGGTTTTCCTATAACACAAACACTGCAAAATGCTTATTTACATTAAAAAATTTCATAAAAGCTTTAGATAAGACAAAACCAGCATTTCAATATTTATGCAGCGTGTTCCGGAGTCTTTCTGAGGCTAAACTAAAGGAAGGGATATTTGTGGGTCCTCAAATAAAAAAAATTTTGGTTGATACCAAATTTGAGTGTCTATTAACCGATGTTGAAAATACAGCATGGAATTCTTTTAAACTTGTTGTTCGAGAATTTTTAGGGAATAAGAAAAGTCAAAATTACAGAGATATTGTTGCGAATTTATTACATAGTTTTGAACTGATGGTGTAAATATATCCCTCAAAATTCAATTTTTACATTCTCATTTTGATTTTTTCCCGGAAAACCTCGTACACATGACTGACGAAGATGGAGAGCGTTTCCATCAAGATTTGAAGTTTTTCGAGAGGAATTATCAAGGTTTTTGGGATCAGAATATGCTACTACTACTACTGTTGAAGTGTCATGAGGGAGACAAATGAAAATAATTATAAAAAGAGGACTAAAACACTGCACTTTTAATTTGTTTGTCCTAATGTACATTTTTATATGTTTCATTTTTAATAAATATCTCAAAATTTTGACGTCCAGAATTTTTTTTTTTATATTTATTCCGAAGTTAGAAGACCTAGATACACAAATCCCCATATGTTTCAATTCATGAGCAAAAACCTTGTAAACTAGTGTTATTAAACAGTTGCCAAGATACATATGTTCCAAATTAGGACATTGATCGTTTAGTGTTTAGAAAATTAGATTGTCTGTAGATTGCTCTATAGGAATTTAGGAAAATAGTGGACAAAATAGATAATTTGTTGTAAAGATTTCCCAAAATGTAATTGATTAAATATAAAAAACTTAAAATGTGAAAAACAAGATTCAATTATTTTCGTTATGCTTTCTTTGAGAAATATTTAAAGTCAACAACGAATCTATAAACATGCCGAAGAATGAGACCATGTTAAGTTATTTAGCACTAAAATGTGACATAAAACCAAGAATGATATGTTTCAGTGGACTTTTGGTCGAGATTTTTACCTGTCTACAATGCAATCATTACTAGTGGCTTACTTACGTTAGTTCAATTTTTGGGTACACTTCTGAAGTTTAAGTTTGCAAGAGAGTAGCTTTATTTAGTGAAACCTGACTAAAGCATTCTCTCATAATGTTAATGCTCCCTGGAAAACATACATTCCTGAAACCTTTTTTTGGATTTTGAGGTATCCTGATTATGCTAATGGTATCTGTAGATACAAAGTTTACCTCCAAGTATTCCAGAACTCCCTATTTACTTAATTACTTAAATCCGTATGTGGAACACACTGGAGTGATGCCGGAATAAGAGATTTAAAAATATTAAACTCTTCATGATCATGTTGTCTTAAGTCATCTGCCTCCGTACTTAGCTTCTCTCCTGATACCCCCAGTTTACGAACCCTTGTTAAATGACAAGGAAGGTTAAAATATAGATTTTAACCAAAACTTTCTTCTCTCAGAAAACAACAATGACAAATTTTGCTTAATTGTGGAGACCTAAGTCAAAGAATAGCTGAGTTCATAGCAAATACTTTTTCGAACAAAGTAAATCTAATGAATCCCAATTTATTTTAGAGCTGCTAACCGAACGATAACGTCGTATAATAGAAGGGAGCAAACATTTTAAGGCCAGTAAATGGTTTAAGGTGCCAGTAATTTCATCTAAGTCCCTGTTATCGAAGTGATTTCAAATAAAAGCTATGAAATTATGTATCCTGGACTTCTTTGTGAATAAAACAAACATAAGATATTCCTTTAAGTTGAAAGAAATTTATGTTGGACGACATTTCAGCCATCGAAGAAACTCCAAGATTTTTTGCAATGACTTCAGTTCCTAAAAAGAGATTAGGACTCCCCTTTAACGACCAATGCCGCAGTTGCAATGCCAAGGAAAAGGACGACATGGTTTTCCACCTTCTATGCGAATGCCTGGCCCTAAATGTCAAGAGCCACAGATTCGTGTCCAATTATATATTAACTTAACTTGGTTTCTTCATCCAGACTTAGTGATCTACTTAAATATCTTACGGTAAAAGATTAGATGTAGTACCTTTCACATTAGCAATTATTATGATGTAAAGATCACTATATCTGGCAAGTGATCTTGTTTTTGTCAAAACGAGGCCCTTTTGACTCTACTTGACTGTTTGTACGTAATTAACTACAACAATGACCAATCAAGTACCAAGACAGATACCTCCACAATTCAAGACGACAGGCAAAAGAAAAACATAAGAAATGACCACAGAAGATTTGTTTCATAGCATTTCTTTATTAAAATTTTTACAGATTTCCGCTTCGCGATCACTAAACCTGTAGTATTCTTCTATGAAAAGATCGGCTAACACCGCCATCCTTTTTAACACCATGAATGGATAACACTACAATTATTATAAAATGTTATTCATCTAAGAGTGATATTTCTGATTTCAGAAGCTTCTGACGAGATCTTTTTAAGCTTAACGTTTTCAATTTCATCAAACAATTTACTGAATAGAAAATTCCCATTAATGAATACTTCAAGGTTGCTTTAAATTGCCTCAATGCTGAGCAAAATATTTGGAATTAATTCTAAATTCCTTCCTAAATTCGCATGAAGTGCTTACGATTTTTAATATTATATGAGGAGCCGCAGAACAAAAGGTCCTTTTTCGAGTTTTTTTACAAATTGATTTTCTGTTATTTTTATCTAGAAAGAATCAATTTTCAAAAAAGTACCTTTTGTTCTGCTGCTCCTCATATCTATATTTTTGAAAGATACTAAAATCTGTATTAAAGTACCTTGACTTTCTTTATCATAATTTCTTTAAATAAAAATCCTTTTGCTTCAAATGGAATAATGCTAATACAGTTTATATTGTGGTCCTTTTGTTTTCTCCATAACTTTTCATATTAAAAGTCCATACAATCAAATACTGTGGTGGGTAATTAAGGCAACAAAGGCCTTATGCCTGTCATGGAATTTTAGATAGTTTTAGACTTAGTTTCTCAAAAGATTTATTATTCTAGTCATTTCGATAACATAAGCTATTTAGCTTTGATATAATAACCCTAAAAAGCTACTACAAGCCCTATATTAGCAAGTTTTGTTAACTGCAATCTCTTCAAGTGCATATGAATTGTAAGGGAATATTTTTTCAAAATACTTTCTAATTATTACACATTTTTTTTACATATTTTTATTAAGAAAACTTAAAAAATCTTATATTAAATACTTCACTACTAAGTCCATTGAACTTTTAAACATATTTATCAAAATTAGTTATTTTAAACTACTATAATTTACCTAATTGTTTTTACAAAAACACGAAAGCAAAAAAAAACTTATTTAATAATTTAAATGATCCTCTACATACTACATGGATATAAAGTGTTTAACAAAAACTTATCTTGATCTTGGTTTTTCCTACTGCATTGCAGAAAATTATTCCCGCTGGTGCTAAAGCAAAATATTCAAAAGGACTTTGTTTATTATAATGAAAGCTAAGTAAAGAGACTTTTTAAATATTAAAAATAAAAAAACAAAATATACATAATTTATATTATAATCCCTTTTTATGTTCATAATTTTCTATACGTCTGCTTCTTGTACGGAAGTGCTTAAAGCGACAAATTATTTTACATTATCATTAAACTAAATACAACTCTTCTGTAGCTGCTTTACTATACTATATATGGAGATATTACAAAGCTTCTGCTCCTACTGTGGCTAAAACTTGTGGCTCATACAGTTCACAAAAGATTTTTATCATTCAGTTCTTAAAAATTTTACTTAAATCACAAAATCAATCTTTAATATAAGTGTATATTTAAAAAGAAAAAAATAACTATAAAAAAACGTATACACTATGAATTACTACTTTTAACAGGGTACACAAAAAAAAATATATATGGTATATAGTAGTTTTACATAATACCATTATTATGTATTATATTGGTACATAAATTCCTTTGGTGTAATATTTAACAATTGCATTATATGTAGATATTTCAGTATTTTTTATTTTTTTTGTTCATGTGTTTCTTCTCATCTCTCATCTTTATATTTTTCCAATAATTTTTGCATATCAAAACAAAAACATGTCTGACAATTTTTTAAGCTTCATGCCTTTTGGCAATAAAAACGATATGTTGTATGAATACAGTAGAAAATATTCTGTAGCAGCAGCTACACAAGATGAATAAGAAACGTAGATGAAGCTAAAAAATGTAACAAGACACATGTGGAATGCTTTATAGATGAGTTGAAAATATGATGTGGTACAGTGTTTTGGAGGTAGCTGTTTTGTTGCCTAATAGTAAATACTATATTCTACTTTTTATACTGATAAAAGGATATTGAAGATAACTAATTCAAAATCATCTCTATGAAAGCCCTAGTTTGTGTGTATAAAACACGCTAAAATCCTATATTTAAGGCCGAAATTAAAGAGATTTGCTTGGCATGTTTATTATTGTCCTAGGCAGTTTTTTATTGTAAATCAGCAAAATCGGCAATCTCGACAAATTTTAATGTTTTTATCGAAAATTAATTTCAAAATAGTTTCGGCGTTTATATTGTTGTTGTAATGTGAATAAAACTAAATGATTTTTTAATGTGAACTGTATTTCCCTTAATGTTTGGAAAAAACAACGATAAATAGCTCTGGATGTATGTATGTCGTGTGTCTCAATGGACATCAATGTAGAGACAAGTACAACTGGAGTAATTCTAGAATATTACAGTATTATTCTAATTTCAAAATTAATAAGTTAAATCAAAAGGTTTATTGTCTTGATCGGGAACTATTATTCATGATGATTACTCATTAGGGTGTTTCATTTTGTAAGAGAAAAAATAAAATGTAAAATTTTTGCAGACTTTGCTTACGCCCTGAGTCTCTGTGATGCAAAAGATATTTATACAAAATTTCATGAAGATTGAATAATATTTAGAGGTTGCACAATTTGGTCATTTTTTGTGAAAGTAGACAAAATACGATTTTTCAATGTAAATTACTTTTATTAGAAAACTAAAAATAACAAACTTAAAACAATATTAAAAGTAGACACTCAGATTAATATGTAATAAGTAATTATAAGTATTATATGTAACATGTGTTTTATTAATCAACTTTGAACGATGCAATGCCTTCTTTTGTTCGCTTAGTAATGATATTTCTGTGATGCTCGACTACACTCAACAAGTTAAATTGGTTAAACTTTTTTATTAGAGCAACTCCTCTTTCTGTGGTATCATTGACCACCTTAAGAGCTTTTACATACTCTCTTAGAGAATCACTGCAGTATTCTGTTGTATCATGGATCCCAAACAATTCAAAGAACTTCTTTGTCTTCTTGGTGACAAAATGGCTTAAATCTTTTCCTTCAAAAACTAAGTTTTTACCATCTAATTTTTTTATTTCCTTTTTCTGTGCAGGTTTGGTTTCTAAATTTTTAATCATATTTTCCTTATCAGCCTCAGTAATGCGTTCGTCTAAAAAATCCAATCCAACGTTTGTTTCTGAAAGATACCAAAGATGTCTCTTAGCAACTGTGAGAGCACTTTTCTTGACGCCTTCATATGGGTAAGTTCGCAGGCTAACAATTGTCTCGTGCCAAAATCGAATATATATGAGGCAGACAAAATGTGCTACCCGTTTCATTACTTTTATCTCTCGTTGAGAAATATTTAATTGTTTGGTGAAGAGGGCAGTTTTAAGTGCATATATTGCTTTTGCCATCCACCTTGCCTGATGTAGAGCCCCTGGGATCTTGAAACTGAAGTCATTTTCAGACCACCCTCCTAGGTACAGGAGTGAGAGTTGTATTAACTCTTTATAGTCTTCTCTTGGATGACTACCGTTTTTTAAGACATTTTGAATGTAGGTAACCATTCACTCGTTGTTCTTCTAGAAAGCCTTGAATGGGACTTTCTTCATCTAGCATTGTCGTATATGCTTTCTTATCAAGTGAAGCCAACAGACTTTGGAATTTACGAAAAATCTAGATGTCAGGATTACTTGATGGTATGCCACAACACGCTTCATACCCCGCTTTCAATATTAGTTCAGTGGTGTGATGACGTCAAGCCAGCCACAACAATGTTCGTCCGAATTCCCTTTCAATTCTGGTACAAACTCCTTGGATCGGTCCTGTATTAGATTCTGTAGTATCAAAAGATATACCAATGATTTTGTCACGTAGCTCAAATTGGTCCACTTCACGAATAATTACTTCGGCCATCTGCTCACCAGTGCCATTTAAAGCAACAGGTACGCCAAGCAAATGTTCAAAATCTTTACCACTCACTACGACTGCAACCCTATCATCCAAAGTTTTGATATTGCCATGGGCATTGCCACTGAGGGCAGCAGTTTACTATCCCAATGCAAGACCAAATGAGGAGGATTTTCAAAGAGTGATATTTCGATTTTCTTTGCCATTTTAATTCTATCTGTATCTATACAGAAACAGTTTTTACCATATATACATAATATAAGACTTCTTTCCGTATATATGAATATAATGTTAAAAACTGTTCTAAACACAGTTTAAGTATGCTGGCGTTTTCAGATAAAAGTGTTAAATGTGTGCAACCCCTAAATATAACCCAATCTTCTTGAAATTTGGTATGTATATCATTTACATCACAGAGACTCGGGGCGTAAGCAAAGTCATATGAAAATCACATCTTTGGAAAAATGAAACACCCTATTACTCATGATTCTTAAAAGTAGTAGTTTAATGATATTTAACTTTGTTTTTCTTCAATTTTATCTCTCCCTCCCAAAACACTGTGCACACATCACACAAATATTCATAATAGTTTTTTGGTGTAAAAAAACCACACTGTAAATAAATCTTACATACATCTACTGGTACTGAAAATCACTTTAAGAAAAATTGAACAAAATTATGAAAAAAAAAATTTCAAAAACCTAAAAAAAACATAAATAGTTAAATAAGAATAAAAGAAATCATGGCACATGGGTGTTTGTATTTTTTTTTCAACTTTTAGCCACAGACATATTTTCTTTTATATAATATTTCCTTTTTTTCGGTTTTATTATTATTTTTTTTGTTTGAAAAATTTATGCAGATTTTGTGCAATGATGCATGCCGTGAATAAACATATTCCGACTGTTAAGCACACACTGCTTGACGCATTGAACGAAAAGAAAACAGAACAAAGAGCAAAAATATACAAAAAAACAACAACTGCAACATTATTTTGTTACACCGTATAGTAAGTAACTCTATAGCAAGACAACAAAAAATATCAGCTAAAACCCAAAACTTTTTCCGAACACTACACTAATACGATACGCATGTTAAAACTGCACAAATAAAGAAAGAATGAAAGGATCAACAAAAAATAAAAAAATCAGTTTTCTTGTTGCAACTCGAAGAATGCAAAATATCAAGCTTTATACTACGGTGCATAAAGAGGTTTCAGATGTATTGGAGAAATATTATTTCAGTTTTATTTTATGGATTTTTTTCAGCCGAGGGCGCTAGAAATTGGTCTGTTTTATGAAAGTATCTTTAACATTAAGCGTTATGTTTGTAGAGAGAGAGAGATGTTGCACTATGGGTATGAAGAAACAATTTCTGTTATTATTATGTTTGATTTTCACTGACATTTTTTTTAGACTACCAAACCACTGTAGTATTATTCAGGCTGAGATCTCAACCATGGATAGCGTCTCGAACAAGTTAATGCAATACCCAAGAACATTTTGGTGTCCCGATATCCAGAAGAGTTCAGTTGAGATTTTGGTGATATTTTTTTTTTGTTTGTATGACTGGATTTTTTCGTAATTTTTGCTTTTATTTTGAAACATTTGTACAATAAATTTATTCAAAGTATTGGCTATTGTCAGCTACGATCTTTTACCATATTTCTGGCAACATATGAATTCCGATCCAAAAGAACTGATCACCTTTTGAGGCCAAGAACGAATCAAGTCAATATCGGATACTCTGTTACAAAGTGAAGCATATCACAAAGAGAGCGTTCTGCATCGATCGAAACAAATGGCAATCGAACGGGGCACGGCCGGGACTATAAAACGAGTGAAGCAAAACCTCCCAACCACCTCATTCTAAATATTTTTTAATAGGTATTGCAACATGTGGCCCGGCGTAGTCATGATGGTATATTACGGATTCATGCCTGGTCGCTTATTCTGTACGTTGCTCGCTTCAAACGAATTAGTTACGTTCGGTACAAGTTCCATGTGGTGGTCTGGTCAGATTTCACGAGCTCATAATAGATAGGACACTTTTGCTTCCACCAAATACGGAGAATTACCTTAGCGCCATGAATATTTGGCTTTGGTGTCGATTCGGCTGGGTGCAAAGTCGTCTTTCAAGGTCTTTCGGTTTCAATTCGAATGATACCCCATTACCCTGCTCTCAGATGAATTCTGCTGCTCACAAATGTTTTAAAATTGCTTGAGTAGCTTCCAATGATTTTACAAGCTCTTGTTGAGTTTTACAACAATCTTGATGGAGTAATGCCTCCAATTCTTGGTCTTCAAACTTTATCCGCTGGCCTGAGCGATGTTCATCTCCGTGTCAAAATCACCACTTCCAAACCGCTTCAACCATCTCTCGCAAGTTGAAACCGATGGGACACATTCACCATAAGCTGTCGTGACCAATCGGTATGCTTCACCGGTTTTTTTAAAATTAAAGCAAAACTGCCCGCATATGGCGCTCTGTTGGCACAAACTTCGAAGCAAAAAAAAAACTATTGTTTACACTATTGTGTTCAATAACTAAGTGACAATAAATTACAGATCAAAGGTCTGCTGTCAAACTGATTCCAATGTTATTAAGCAATATCGAGAGAACTTGTCCGTTGATAGAAAACCTGGTTCAGGTAGATGGAATGGTCCTCATAATGTTTCCAAAGCCAATAAGTAGAAAGCGTTTTCAAAAGAGCTCCCATCACATCCGGTAGGAAAGCAGTCCGGTTAGGTCAGTACTCGGACTATTTGGTACGAAAATTTAAAGCCGATACAGGTTTAAAAACAAACAAGCTCAAACAATTCCTGACAGGAACTCTGCTAAAAATTTTGAGACCAAAGACAGAGCACGGAAATTGATGTTAAATTTTATAAAAAATATACCTGCTGATGTTCTGGAATATTTGTCGGGTCAATATTTTTATGTTGCTGATGTTCGAGGGAATGTTGTAGAAAAGTTTAGCAGAAGCAGAAAATTTTCCCAAAATGTTCTAGGTATGGCAGCAATATGCAGTTGCGGCAAAAGAAGCCAAACATTTGTTACAAAGGGCTCTATAAATACCGAAATTTACATCAAGGAATGTTTACAAAAGAGGATGCTTCCATTCGAATGACTTCTTAATGTGTCGACTTTTTTTGGCTTGACTTGGCATCCTGTCACTATGGTAAGCAAGGGTTTGAGTGGTAAATGAACAATTATGTGTTGTTTGTACCAAGAGAGGCAAATCCTCCAAACTGCCTGGAGCTAAGGCCAGTGAGAGATATTGGGCTCCTATTAAAAGAAAATTGAAAAAAGGTATTTTCGATCTCACTCCATAATTGGTAAAAATTGATTTTGTTTACCCCAGCCCTATTTTCTCTGGGTTCTGAGGAGAAAATGTTGCTTGCTTTTAGATTAAATTTTTTTTATTTTGAAAATTCGTCTAAATCTAGATAAAAATAAATTTAAAATTGTAACACAATATGTATACCCATTGTGCTTTATTACAGTGCAATATCATACTGGTATGATCACTAAACTAAAAGACAGTTAAGAATATACGATCATAATAATCATGACGACGATGATGAAGAAGAAAACGAAGACGACAATATTTGTGTTGTTGCTGGCAATAGACGGTTACTGTTGCTGTTACTGCTGCTGCTGTTGCTTTTGCTGCTGCTGTTGTTATGGTTGGTTACTGATGATGATGATGATTTGCAACTGATCGATCGATTGCTATAACTAAAGCAACAACAAAAATTCTGCATATGTTTTACAACAATGCTACGATATATATGTATATATAGAAGATACACAACCTTCTGTTTGATTTTTATACAAACCAAGTTGTTATTGTTGCTGTTCAAAGTAACGTGCCTGTGTACAATATCTCAATAAATAATGACCGCTCATAAATAATAATCGGCCAGCAAATGTGTAATGATTTACTTTTGTTATAAACATCTCCTCACAAAATAACTACAAAAGCAACAACAACAATAACAACAATACTAACAAATAAGTTCTCATGTGAGTCTTTAGGAGAAGAGGAAAAATCAAAAAAAAAATCCATTTAGGACAAATCCAAAGGCAAACAAATCAAATCATAAACAAATTGTTAGTATAGTTTTGACCAAAACAATTTTTGTGTGTGTTTTATTGTTTTTGTGTTGGCTAACTGGCTGCCAAACTTATTTGCCGGTTAGTTGGTCTGTCTTTCAGTCTTTTCGATTGTCCGTCTGTCTTACTGTTTCATTCTGATTGTTTTTTTTGTTTGACTTTGATTTTTATTTAAAAACCCCATGTGAGTTTGGCATACTGTGAATTTGTTGTTCTTAAAAATTTTTGCATATTGCGTTTGTTGTTGCTGTTGTATGTTTGTTGGCAATGTTAAATGAAATCATAAATCAATTACAGTTAAAGATCGTTTCTGTTTTGTTTTTCTTGGTTTGGTGGTTGCTTTGGTGTCTTTGATGATCTACTACCAAAATGTTAAAAGATCAGGTTTTTCGTCTTAAGTCTTTTGTTTAATTTTTTCCCTCTTACTTAAAATTATTTAAATCAACTAAGTCTTAAAGGTTGCTGACCTTATTTATTTCAATTTATATGTATACATGTGTTTGAGAGTGTGTGTTCTGGTGTATTTTGCGAGGAAGTAACATGATTGATTGATTTGATTCATTCACTTGTGTAAATTTTTTCTTAACAAACGGTTAATTTTGTATCAAACGATTGAAATCAAATATCAATCAAACTTTAACGAAAATATGTGGTAGTTAATGCATGATGGCAGAAATTAAAAGTAACATTTATAAAAAGTCATGCAGGCGCATTACGAAAGAGCAACCAACAATCTGATGACAAGGTTTTGTTGTCAAACGAACGAAGTACGCCAAAATAACTTAACAGCCAGTTACAGTTTTAAAAATGAAGTTGAAGTTTAATGACTTTAAAAGTTGTTATTTTACCGTTCCATAACTTCCCTTTTTTCTGTAACGAAAAAAATCCTAAACAGAATTCTTCTAATTCTGTGTAATTTTTTGTTGTTAGCTTGAAAAGTTGTATCAAAAACAAGTCGCCAAACATGTCATGTTAAAATGCCAAAACTGTCAATTGCTATTTTGTGTGTGTTACCAACATTAACCAGCAACAACAAAAAACATCACGAATTACAACAATGCCAAAGCAATAACAAAAACAATAAAAAAAATCTAAAAAGAAAAATGTAGCTAGTTATACAATATATATATTTTTCCACAACTTGAACTATTAAAATAGAAAAAAAACATGAAAAAAAAAGAAATTCAAATAAACTGATTCTAACATTACAAAACAACTTAAAGAAAAAAATCGACCACCAAACATATTAAATTTACACAATTTGCTACAACAAACTACACCAAAAATAATGCATTATACATATGTTGTAGTTCCTTGTTGTTGGTTGGTTTGTCTGGGATATATAATTCAAATTCTCATGATATGGTTACAGTTGTGTGTTATTTGTATTAGAAAATGTTTCATTTCTAATGACATTTTGTTTATTTTTTTTTCTCTCATTTTTTTACTTGCAATTGTCTGGCTAATATCTGCATGTCTTACTTAACACTTAACATGTGTAAGCATGCAGTTTCAATAAAGAAGGCTGAAATTCACATACATTCAATGGGTACATCTATTGCTGCTCATGCTCTTGGTCTTAAAATATCTCTGTGTATGGCCTTTTATTTGAAATGTTTGGTTATTGCAATTACATTAAGCCTGCCCATCCCTTGTCATAACAGCCTACGCATGCAGGAAGTTACAAGTTGTTTCTATGTATGCTGTTGTTCTAAACACTTTTTTCTTTCATTTATTTTATTTTTTTCATTTGAGACGCACAAATACACTCACTTACATATTGTATTTACACGCATACATTGCTGCACTGCCGTGCATTCACTAGTGACAACAAAACGCATAATTTGACAAAGCGACATTTGTATAGACAACCGCACAGTATTATATTTTATGAATTTGAATATTCTAACAGATCTCCATACAAATTGTCTTGATACTGCTTGTAATTTTAAACACACATGGAAGGGGAGTGTTTGAAAGAATGTATTCTATTGAAAGAAACTTTAAATACTAGGAATTTTTTAAAAACTTATTGGGTGTATGACTTTAAAATGCGGGAATTTTTTACATATATGCTCAAAATTGCTGGTCGTTACAAGATATGACCTTTTCCCATCTTTCTGGCGAAAAGAACTGAAACTTGCAACCATTTCATTCTAAATAGTTTTTAACATATATTGCAACATGTGGCCTAGCTTTTTCGTAATGGAATATTAAGTTTTCATGTCTGGCCGCATATTCTGTGCATTTTTCGGCCAATATTCGCTTCAAACGAATCGGTTGTGTTCGGTACAGGATGCATGTGATGGTCTGGTCAGATTTCAGCAGCTCATAATAGAAGCTTTTACAGAGCATTACCTTGTATAGCATTTTATAGCGTTCAAACATTACTTCGGACAAGCAAAATCGTGTTTCAAGGTCTCTCGGCTTCAATTCGTATGGTACCCAATTTCCCTGCTTTTGGATGAAGCCTGCTGCTCGCAAACATTTTGAAATTCCTGATTGAGTAGCTCCCAATGATTTTGCAAGCTCTTGTTGAGTTTGAAACAATCTTCATGGAGTAATGCCTCCAGTTCTTGGTCTTCAAACATTTTTGACTGGCCTGGCGATATTTGTGTTCCGTGTCAAACTCACCACTTCTGAACTGCAACCATGTCTCGCATTGAAACAGATGAAAGACATTCATAATCTTCGGTGAGCAAAAAAACTTTGTTGTTTACACAATAATGTTCAGTAACTAAGTGAATAGAAATTGCAGATATGTACCCTTAAAAATGACATATAGTTTATTTATTGATCTCTTTTGAGATTCACTCGTACCCGTGTAAATCAACCGGTATTTAATGCTAAACAGATTTGAGTATATCAGTCTGTGACTCTTATTTGAGATAGTTAAGATCAGTAAATAGGAGATGTCTTGACTGATGCAAGACCTTCCAAGTATATATTAAACTCAATGTCACAAATGTTCACCTTTAAAACGGTGCAAGTATCTGGCAATCAGAGACAAATCAAAAAGCCAAGTTCATAGAGAAAATATTCGTCTTTTAACTAGTCAGTTACATCATTCCAGAATACAGAGTTTTCCGACCAGTACTATCTTGTCGATATTCCAATTTCAAAAGTCATACGAAAGTTCAGTATAGGTACAATATAATTTATCTGCTGACCCAACAGTAGAACTCATGAAGTCAGTAATAGCAATAAAGGCTCTTCTGCTAAAAAGTACAAATAAGGTCTTTACCAGGTTGATCCCCAGACCGTTTTCTACCCATGCAAGTAGTACGACAAAGGCTGATTCCATTTATAATTGGAAGATATTTTCATCAACATTTGCGAATTAATAATGACTTTATTCACGACAAAATTCCATGGAAGTAGATATTTAAGTCTTCCTTACAGTGTGCCTTTAGTCACAATATTTCCTCTTCTTCCCATGTCCAAACTAGACCCTGAACAGTACATATTCCCCGTCTAGTACGTTGTGCTCAACTGATTAAGCTGATTAATCCCATTTATATTGGCTTTTATGAGCTTAAAAAGGTCATATTTTATTCGTAAAATATAATAAAAATAAATTTGAGTCAAATCTTCTTCTTATTCATCCCGTATCATCGTTCAATCTTCCAATATGGTCCTTTGCTCCAAATTATTTATTTTAATCCTCGAAGAGAGGAAAATGCAGTCAGCATTTTGGGTATTTCGTCTGTATCCATAATTTCTGACCTTCATCTCTCCTCGGTCCTGCTGTGGCTTCTTTAGTTGTGGATGGTCGAACAGCATGAGCCCCCGAGACAGTGGTTGTGATCTGTCTAGTACGGACAACGTGTCTAAGATTTAACGTGGGTACCTGCCGCATAGGCCTAGACCACATGGTGGTCTCAACACCGGATAGAAACAATGCGTCTATCACCGCCATTGAGTGAGGAACACTCAATTGGCAGATTCTTGTACAATGATTACACAGATCAAAGCACAAACCCCTTGCTCGAGAGTTCGGGCTATCTAATCCCTGCCATCCGTAGCTAGCTAATCAACTAACAAGCCCAGGACGATTATCAAAGCTGAAACATTCGGCATGGTAATCCAGTCCAGGTCTCTGACTTCAAAAGTTCCCAGCCGATAAAAGTCAAAGTGAGTGTAATATTACACACATTTTTGACCTCGACTGAGAACCAAGCCCAATGACCAGTACTTCACAAATGCTACTACCCCAATACGTTTCGTGGGCACAACGCCAGTTGATATCTGCTACTTTCAATGGCTCTGTTGTATTCAGCAACAGCACCTAGTAAGATACATTTGGTGTCCCGAAGTTTGTCACTAGCCCGACCATCAGTACTTTAACCAACGATTTTCTTTCCGCTTTGGGTTTCAAACACAGCCACTACTTAGTTCACCGAAGTGACCTCACCAATAGCCAGTCAGGACAAGTCCTGTGGCCACTGACTCCCGTAGTACTAGATAAGACTCTAGTCAGCTGCGAATTTAATAAATTAAATTCTTGCTAGGAATGAGGTCCGTGCACCTCGGAGCCCCGGTTTCGCTCCATATTTTCCCTCGAAGCACAACATCAAAGTGTGGAGCTCACCAAGTTACATATCCGTGCCCCAAGGGGGGTCTAGTACGGACATTAGGCACTCTGCCTCTGTCTTTACTGACCTGACCTCTATAACAGTAGTATTTGGCATGGCTTGGAACTTCTGTATGTCGAAATCGCTAGATCTTGTGTGTACAAAGTCATGACTTATTTTTTCGTCCTGCTCTTTGGTTTTTCGTCCAGGATCTCCTTTTATAATATCTTTGGCATACACATTGTTTTCGTGTTTTTTCGCGTTCAGCAGTTCGAGGCTGTTATCGGCCTCCTTTAATACCAAAGATATTGTTTTGGTCGTCAAACGAGTCTAGTCCCTACTGTCTAGTTTTTCAAGAATCATTGATAGACTTATGAATGTCAGTACTATTTTTCCACATTTCATACTATGAAATATCTGGATATGGACGTTAATTCTCCTATATGAATGTATTCATGTAAGCAAATCTTATGCGTGTGTTTTTATTATTTTTATAACATATCTGCAGTATATTCGTATCTGCAGTTGTATATGATGATGATGATTTACTAAACAACACTCATAAGTGGCAATTGGCCATCATTTGAAAGTGTTGCCTAGAATGTTTGTTGTTATGTGTTTTCTTTTTTATATTTCTCATTCTTTACTAGTTTTTCCTTCTAGCTGCATTTTACAAATAGATTTAAGCCAAAAGATTAAGTTTCAGTTTACTTTATTTTCATAGCTCCACCTCCTTTTTCGTCGCCGCGATCTCCTCGCTACCTCTAGCACTGTCATTTTTCCATTTTGCTAAACAAATTATATTTCAATATTTTTTACGATTGATTTTTTTCTGCTGTTGCTATTATTTATTTTTTTTGTTATTCTATTTTATTCCTTTAGATTTTGCTCGTATATAGATTTTGGCATTTGTTTAAGTATCGTATGATATGACGATCGATGTTGATGATCATGATGATTATGAAAATGTTGATAATCATGTTGTTAGTTGTTGTTTGGTTTAGTATTCTTAGCTTGTCATTTTAATCCATGAAAGTCATAAAAAATGTTCATATATTCATAAGATATCTAAGCGATTATCGTATAAAATGAATGAAAATTTTTTAATGACTTCTATACGGGAAAAATATATCTACTTGCAGCGAACACTCATTGTGCGTTTTTATTTATGTGTAGAACGTTGCAGTTGTATGTAAATGTCTATATAGAAATGGGTTTTTTAACCTTTAAGAATAACAAAGAGATTTTGCTTTATTGTTTTGTGAATTATTGGTGAATAATTTCTAATGTTACACTTGGTTAAAGTAGTTATAAATTGTTTAGTAGCAGAGCATTTTATGTGTTCATTTTATATAAGATTAATAGAAAATACAAAAGCTAGTGGTCAAATTTGCAAGGCTGTAATGGTAGCATAACTTAATGAAATGGGTTTAATTAAAAAAAATGGAAGACTTTTAGGAAGTTTTGTTAAAGTAATCAATATAGCAAAGCTAGCCAAGATTCTTGGCTTTAAATTTTAATTTCTTTTTCCAACATACATTATTAAATGTAAAGTCCAACACAAAAAGAACAGCGTATGTCCATTATAATTTGTGGGGTATTTTATCTCCGTTAGAGTACGAATGTCATTGTGACTTGCGTTTCCGCATAATTTCAAAAGGCGTGTAGAAAATTCTTTATGTTTTTTTCTATTCACAAATGTTTGAACGAAATGAGCGCTTAAGCGCGTGTTAGTACTCGCATAACAGCGCAACAATGATGCAAAAATTGTAAAGTTTAACAAAAAAAGATCTAAGTTTAAGCCAAAAAATATAGAAACAAGAATGAAAAAAAAAACTAAGAAAAACTAAGTACAATACAAATGTAATAAGCTTTGTGCTTAGATAGATGGTGTATGGGCAGTATTTGGTAAAAATAATAATTGTTTGAATTATTATTGATTTTGGTTGTTTGATAGTAGCCCATGGGACAAATGTTTTTATATACAAAAGCCTTAGACACTCAGTACTATACACATGTACGTCTATACAGATACACGTTGCAAGATACAGAATTATTGTATATGTGAGAGTTTAACAAAGGAAATAACATTTGTTACCAAGATCTTAAACTTAAAAGCCATGCAGTTAAAAAGACAAAAAATACAGTATAACAAAAAAAAAAGTGTAGAAAAAAAGTCAAGTATGTACTGTTAATAGTGTGGGCTGGTAACAAAAGCCTTTAAAAAACATATTGAGTTTTTTCTTAGTTTTATTATACGATGACGTTGTTTTGTACTTTGTTGGTTGTTTGTTGTTGTTGTTATCTTGCTATAGAACTTCCTTAAACAACAATATCAATAAGAAAATAATAATAATAATAATGATTTAAGAAATACACATATTTTTTAAGTTTACACCAGTTCCGAGATCAAAAATATTCCAAAGCAGTGTTAGCCACGAAGCTCCATAATCCTTCTACTGGGTGTATGACCCATCTTTCTGGCAACATATGGATTCTGGCCATGAAGTAATCAAGCCAATATCGGATACTCTGTTCAAAAATTAAGCTTTCTGCATCGATCGAAACATATAAAGGTCTAGACTATAAAGCTGGTGACGCAAAACCACTTCATTCTAAATACTTTTTAACAGGTATTGCAACATGTTGCAGAGCATTGTCATGATGGAATATTATGGTTTCAAGTCTGGCGCATATTCTTGGCGTTTTTCGGCCAATGATCACTTCAAACGAATATGTTGCATTGAGTACAAGTTCACTGTGATAGTCTGGTCAGATTTCAGCAGCTCATAATAGATAGGACCATTTTGCTCCCACCAAATACAGAGAATTACCTCAGCACCATGGATATTTGGCTTTGGTGTCGATTCGGCTGGTTGGCCGGATTATCGTAATGGATCCATTTTTCATCGCATGTAATGATTGGTGCAAAAATTATTTTTCTTATATCGTTCAAGCATAATTTCGGACATGCAAAATCGTTTTTCAAGATATCTCGGCTTCATTTCGAATGGTACCCAAATTATCTGCTTTTGGATGAATCTTGCTACTCTTAAACGTTTTGAAATTGCTTCCCAATGATTTTTTAAGCTCTTGTTATGTTTTACAACAATCTTCAATTGTTGGTCTTCACACTTTTTTGGCTGGCCTAGGTGATCTTTGTCTTCTGTGTCAAAATCAGTTGTTTGCACTACAATATTCAATCCTTCACCAAAGTACATTTTAAAATGAAGATTAATAATATATTTTGGAAAAAAAACTTTCTTTACAAAATTTACAAAAAAAATAATTTTTTTTAATTAAAAAAAATACAGGTTAAAATTTTTTTCCCGATTTTGAGCCATTGCAGGTCCGAATTACCATGGCGCTATATACGTTGGTGGAAAAGTCTCTGAAATGTCTATCATTAGATAAAAAATATTCGTATTCCAGGTATATATAAAAAATTGAGGTCGTCTTGGATATTTGCTTATATCTCAGCCATTTATGTGCCGAAAAACTCTCCATGTTAGATTTAACGGAGACGTATACTTTCATATATCAATAGATTCGTATTGATGTGCTCTTTCACAGTTAACAGTTATTTTTCAACGTAAGAATAAAAGTTGATGTAATTGTTAAAAAGAGAGTTTTAATTAACCGTCATAAATAAAACTCATTTGAGGAGTTTTACTTTTCCCTTCTAAAATAAAACTCATTCGATGACTTTTATTTTTCACGTAAGAAAATAAAACTCATTTCGTTTATTTTCTTCTTTCTTCCAATATCTTTCTTTATTAAGTCTATTTGATTAAAAAAAATAAAAAAATAATAATAGGAATCAAACAATAATAAATTAAAAATCCACTTGTTTTTATTTTAATGACAATTTATTCAATTGCAATGCAAGGTGCCTTTTTTTCCATTACCCCACTTGGGGGCATTTGGCTTCCACAAAGCATCTCCATCTTATACGAATTGTTGAAGTAGTTGTTTTTTCGCGCATTTTCCCATGTAGATTGCACTGTCCTTTAAACGGTTGTTGTTCCGGCCAAGTAGATGATAGGTCTGCTGTAACGGGTCTTCGGATACATGTATGATGTTGCCATAGGGATTCAATCGATTGTTATTATTGCCTTGTGTCAGTTTCGTTGTTGATCCAGATAAGTAGATGATTGGTCTGCTGTAGCTGGTCAAGGATAATTGTGCTGCCATCTGTCGTTACCTAGAAACAACGTCCTCTGTATATTTGGTGTAATGGTGGAGACCCTTGCTGATCTTTGAATCCTACCTTTTTCTCCCAGGGATGGGTGGCGGTCTGCCTACCTATTCCATGATGTTATCCTCTTTTCCAGGTGGAGGAGTGGTCAGGGGGCTTCTTGGATGGATTGTTTAGAGGGAGGTTCATTTTAAAACTCGAAAACCATGATTTACATTTTTCGTCCTCTGTCAGGGATCGAACCTGGGGTGCTTGGTTTTGTAGGCAAGCACTTTAACAACTACACCATGCCGCCACATGCAAGGTGCCTCACAAATTGTAATGATCTGATCAGAGGCAAGCTTTAGGTGAAAATTTACATAAAATGAGTTTTATTTTCTGGCGGGACTAATAAAACTCCTCAAATGAGTTTTATTTTCTGACGGGAAAAATAAAACTCCTCAAATGAGTTTAATTTTTGACGGGAAAAATAAAACTCCTCAAATGAGTTTTATTTTATGACGGCAAATTAATACTGCCTTTTCAACAGTTTCTTCGAACTTTTATTTTTAAAATGATAAAATAACTTTATAAACGTTACTGTCACTGTCTATTTATAATAGAGATGAATTGAAGAAATATTTACTTACTCTATAAGAAACTAAGCCTATGATTTAATTCGTAATGAATTCTTTAATTGAATGATGAAGAGATCAAATTTAGTTTGAATTAAGAATTACTTTGAACGAATTTCAAACATTTGATGAGGCCATACGCCAATTGATACTATTGCCAACCAACCCAGAACTTGTCTCGTGATTTATTCATTGGAATAGTATTCGATCCTAGTAGTGACTCCTTTTTTACACTATGTGCCTAATCAACGTGTGCGATTTTGAATGATTTCATGCAATTGTTTACCGAATTTTAATCACCTTTTCACTTAGAAACAGTGTCTCAAATAGTTCCTTAACTTAAAAATTCTTTTAACTTACAAAACAATCTTTATTTTTTTTTCTTCTCCTACATTTTGTATATTTTAACCATAACTTAGCATAAGCCTATATTTTATTTTATACCAAAATGTTTGTGTCTCTTAGGTTTAGTTTTCATTAAAAAACAAAACCCAACGAAATTTGTTTTGGTATTACCTCAGAAAATATTTTGGTCAAGCTAAAACGTATTTTCGAAAATAGTTAAGATATAAATTATTGACTATTAACTAATACGATTATATTATAATTTATATTTATTTTTATGTTTTGTTTTCCATGATTTTATTTAATATGTTTATTTATTTAACTATTTGTTTTCTTTATGTTCATTACAGGTGAGTGTCTGTCTAAATCGTTGTCGTTTTTTCATTCGAAAGTTCAAAAAAATAATGGATTTTTGCCGATAGACTACGTCAGTTAATGTGTGTGTGTGGTTCAAGTCATAACTAATATTTGTGGAATGAAAAAAAGCGAAAAAAAAACTAGAAAAATGTTAGTTGTTAACTCGGCTTATTATAGTCATTAAGGTAAGGTTTAAACTTTTATAACTATTATGATGTTTGTTAAAATGTAATGTGTGTGTTTTGTGTACTGGAGGTTGTTTGTTGGTTGGCGAATGAATGACTGAATGAATGAAAGGAAAGGTGTGTATTTGTTTATTTATTGACAAATGCTGGTAATAATATTTAAATAAATATTTAGTTTTGAAAGGAACCGTTTTTTTCTTAGATGTTATAGGAATATGTTTATGTATAGCCTACTATAGGTAGTCATAGGTCTTAAAGATTATAGTCATTGTAGAAAGTCGGCAGATTAATTTAATTTAGTAATCAATATTATCATATTTTTAACACAATTGCTAGTAATTGTTGTTATAATGTTGGCAAAAGGAAGATTTAATGTTGTAATCGAGTGTAGTCAGTGAAAGGTGTAAAATTTGGTGTTAAAAAGTTTATTTTGCAAAAGATTGAATGTTATATGATCAAATCCCAAAAAGATTTAAACATTAAATTAAACAAAAAAAAAAAAACAATAGTTTTGATACTTTAAACGAAAACTGCTTAGTTTGAACTTAAAGCTTTTATTTCTCTGAATATGCCATCATCGTAATATATGTAATATATTTTCCAATTATGTTAAACACATTTTGAAATATTCACCTAAGACTTCTTTAAGCGCTTCATATTTTGAGGTATCATTAAAATATTAAAATACTAAGGTAGACACATTATACATCAATGGATAGGCATTAAATGGATGTATATTTGTCAAGAATATATATATCCTTTGCCAATTAAAAAATTCATGGAATACCTTGTTGAAAAATATGAAAAAACCTTTTTATTTAGTTTTTGCAAAGATTAAAATTTTTCAAATTCAAAATAAACAAGTAAGAAAGTATGGTCGGTCAAGCCCGACCATATAATACCCTACACTAAGTAAAAGAGCAAAAAAAAATTTTCTTTTAAAATTTCAATAATTTATATTTTTGAGTGATTTTCGGAAGTGGGCCATATATGGGGGCTATGACCAATTATGGACCGATCACCATGACATTAGGTCGTGTGATTTATGTATATATTGAAGTTAACTATGTTGAATTTTGTGTGTTTACCAACATTTTTAAGCGATTTATGCACGTTAAAGTGATTTTCGGAAGCGGCTATATATGGGAGCTATGACTAATTATGGACCGATCGTAAAAAAATTTGGTGACATGAATTTTGTGTATATAAAACTTATTTGGAGCGGAATTTGTGGAGATACATATATAAATTAAACATTTATGACCGATAAAGTCCAATTTCGGGAGGACATTTGTATGGGGGCTAGGTGAAATAATGGACCGATTTCAGCCAGTTTCAATAGGCTTGGTCCTTGAGCCGAAAAAATAATATGTATCAAATTTCATCGAAATATCTTCAAAATTGCGACCTGTACTCTGCACACAAGGTTTACATGGACAGCCAGCCAGCCAGCCAGCCAACCAGACGGACGGACGGACATCGCTTAATCGACTCAGAAAGTGATTCTAAGTCGATCGGTATACTTTATGGTGGGTGTTAGACTAATATTTTTGGGCGTTACAAACATCTGCACAAACGCATAATACCCTCCCCACTATGGTGGTGTAGGGTATAAAAATTATTTATTTATGAATATATTTTAATGAAATTTTACAGTTGTATAGAAATTTTGAAATTTGTAATCAAGAATTGAAAAATCCCAAAAATTTTTTTTTACGTTTTTTGGCTATAATATCCATACCATGGGTTGTAATGAGTTCCGATAACCCCGGAACCCATTACAATAAATTGGGAACATATTTGGCCATCTAAAATGGTTAACTATATTTTGATATCGACTATGCTATTTAAGAATTTTTTGCCCTAATGTTGAATTTTACATGAAAAATACCCTTTTTTTAGAACGACCTGGTATCGTCGGTATCAAAAATTTTCAAATTTCTTTTCATTTAAAATATTATATATAATATATATAATATAAAGTTATCTTTTCAAAAAGTATAAATTCTTAATACATCTTCTTAGAAATTTTTTAGTTAACTTAAAAAGAATTAAAGTACTTTTTTCCCAAAATCTAGCGAAAAATCGCATTTTTAAAAATGTTTCAAATCAAATGCATAGAACTTTGGAGTCTGTCTCGATATGTATAATTTCATTCGAATCGGACAAAGTATTTAGAAGTAACAAATTTGTTTTCAAATTTCTCCTAAGCTATAAGAGATAATTGATAGCTACAACGAGATACAATCGAATGGAAATACAAACGCAGAAATAGAATTGTTTTAAAAATGTTAACACGATTAAATACTGACGAAAATACAAATGAAATTGAATAGGAAAAATGAGAAAAGGGAAAAAACTCCCGCGGAATTTTTTATTCATAATTTGGCTGTATATCTCGACAATAATAGACCGCTTATTATTATTATTTATTTGGGGTTTTTCGTATGAAAATTTAAAAAGTGAATTCATTATTTATAGAATTTAATTCTTATTGAATCATTATAATTTCTTTAAATTTCTTCTTCAAATTCATAACAAAATAGCTTCAAAAATTTATCAATTAATTAAATTTTTCTTCAATTCAAATCTAGTACAAAAAGGCTTAAGACAATTTTGTAAATGATTTGATTTAACAAAAATTTAATAATTCAAAGTTTGAATAAATTCTGTTATTAATTAACTTTAAAATTATTTCAGTTTAAACAAAGGCTTTGGAATGAATCTAAAAAATTGAATATTAGAAATGGATTTATGGAATAAAAGGCTGACATTCTTTAATTACGGATTAAGATTTTAGTGAATTAAGCTCAAATTTTATTAATTAATTCGAAGCTCTGATATTTAATAATTATAACACTAAGTTTTTATATGAATCATTATAATTATATATTTCGATAATAGCCGGAAATGTAGAAACAAATTTTCCGATTCCCGGGAATCAAAAAAGGTCGGGAAATTAAAAACCCTAGTCCCACTTTAAAACTTAAACTCGAAAATACTTCTTCTTTGAGCATGTCAAATTTCATTCAAATCGGACAAAGCGTTCAGAAGTTACATATTTATATCCCTCTTTTTTTCTACACCACTGTGCGTCGTTCTCAAAGTAATATGAACCAATGACGCCGCCAGCCCAAAATCCACAGCAAACAGTGACATTTTCGGAATACAATACATGGTCTTGGATCTCATGTGGTTTGGTATTGACCTAAATTCTACAATTTTGTTTGTTGATGTACCCACTCAGCCTGAAATAAGCGAAGCGCGTGGAACTTTGCTCGTATAGAACACCCATTTTTACAACACAATTTTATCATTTGCACTTGTTGTTGAGATTTGGCAATGCAAACTGAATAAATGTCAGCCAATTCGACAAACGTAACTTCAACAGTATGACCGCTATCAACTGTCAAAGTTCCGAAGTCCCTATTGCAGGACGCTTTATATGGAAATGATACCTTAAAAGTGCTGGACGTTTTTTTTTTTTCAAAATATTAGACAAAATTTTTACTGATTTCATTAAAATCTTGTCTTTTTCTTAATTAAATAAACAAAACGGATGACCGTTTTCAAAGCAATCTCCTTTACGAGTTCTAATAAAAATAACTTTAAATTGGGAAAGTATTGAATTTTAGTATAATGATCATTGTTTCCTAGAAAAACAATTTCTTAAGGAACTTATAGTGGTCTATGATTTTTGGAAAGGAATCTCAACAAGGATATCTTTAAAATAAAATAGAAGACATAAGCTTCATCTAAAAACAAGTTAGGTTAATATGAGTTAGGTTCTTCTTAGCTTTTTACTCACTTTGTTTATGTCTGTATCACGAACGACACAGCTCATCTCTGCATAATTTATGAATTACTAAAAGTCAGTTGTAATAAGTCAACATGATTTTGAGTTAGCTCTGCATTAGCTTTAAGTAAACAAAAAGATATTTCAATATTTATCGATAAGAAATCAGATGTTATAAAAACAAATAATTCATCTCTGTATCATATCTGAGTTACTGCAGAATTCAGTTGTAAATGAGTTAGCAATTACTTAGTCAACTTGATTTTGAGATAGCTCATAAAACATCGACAGGTGTTGTTTTGAAATTAACCCCTGCTCATTAGACAACACTGATCTAGGAGTCATAATGATATAGTTAGGTTAGGTTTAATGGGCAGTCACTCACCAAACATTGTTTAATATAAAATAAGTAATAATTTAAATAATTCCAAATTTCTTATCACTCATTATGTTTTATTTTATTGAAACAGAAATAAATATAATGGCGTGTATACACTTAGGGCTTAATTACTTTATTTTAAAACTGATTTCAGGAATATTTAAGCACTCAACCTGTCTCATGCTTATTTTCATAATAAAATCCCCAAATATTATATAAAAAAACACTTATTTTGCATTCCTTAACAATACTTATGAAAAGAAAGCAACAGAGTAAAAAAACACTTCAAAGCCACTACAATATTATGTGTAATGTTTACTTTTATCTTCAAAAAATAAAAAAAACATACTACAACAATAATAACAAAATAAAAATATAAATAAAGAAAGCAGCGAAAAACAACAATTTATTTAATCATCATTAAAGAAACTGCATTATGGACAAGTCTTTTTATAAAAAGCATAAAACTTCAATGAATCCATGCAGATACAGATAATGATGATCGAAACTTAATGATGTTGCAGCAGCAGCAAAACACACAGTAAAGGAGACGACACAATGCAGTGGAAACTATAATGTTTACATGGGTTGCTGTTGTTTTTGTTGTTGTTATTAAACAACAATGTTGCAGCAACAGCAACAACAACATGTAACAGCACTACATGTGTAACAAAGAAACTACAAAATATAAAAAAAGTGTTGGATTTTATGATCATTACCACCATACAATACATACTTACCGGTTACTATGTTTGTATAAAGGAGTACTCCTGGTACAACAACTATACCAAAAAACATTTCATATAAAACACATTATGAAGATGGTATAAATGTGTTAGAAAGAGATCTATACAGTTTTTTTATTTGTTGTTATTTCTTTTAATGTTGCATAAAAACGCTTTAGATTTTGTTGCAGTCTGTTTAGGAGTTTGATTTCTTTTTTTTTTCGTTATAAATTTTTATTTTCCTATTCTCTTGTAGACTAAAGTGGCCACCTTAGAGCTTACACGTTTTTCTCATTTTTTGTTGTTGTTTGAAAATGTTTGGTTGTTATTTTATAGCATTGTCTTTGCAACATTTTGAGCTTTAATATTTTTTTAAGTACTATTTTTAATACCCTACAATAATGTTTATTTGTGATTTTTAGTTGAATATTTTGTGAAAATTTTTGATAGGATTTTGATTTTATTTTATGTTAAATGAAATTAACACTTGTGGGATTTATGTATTTTAATGTTTTTGGTAAATTGAAAACCTTAAATATTATCAGAAGAAAAATTAAGTCTTTTTTTGATAACTTCGTGTATGAGTAATTTTACAAAATGGTTTTACCACTACAAATTACTTGTGATATTTTTAGGGAAGATTCTAGAACATTATTATAAGCAATACTCATAATTATTTCTTCACAGTTGGTAGAAGTCCATGTCTACTTTTATTGAAATACTTTTAAAGTCATTTTGGTTTTATCCTTTTGTTTATGTCAGGACATGCAAATGTGCTAGATCCATTCAAAGCGCTACGTGTTTATTTTGGAATTGGAAATTTATCATCATATTTAAATCTAATTGATTCTAACTTACTTTAGGGTAGTGTCACAAACAACACAAATATTTTACGAAAAAGTCGTAACCACTAAATAAAATATATTTGAATTCTCTTATGCATTTCAAAAACTTATTTTACATAGAATAATTCAAAACAAATATTTAGTTTTATTTTATTTGATATTGTTTGATCTTACAAAATACTTAAGCGTACACAAAGCACACTGGTATAGAAAAAAAGAAGATGGAAATAAATCCGTAACCCCATAGTCCCACTAGGGGCCCCAAAGTAAGACACCTCGGAATGTTAAATTTTTAAAACGATCCTATCTCTTCATCTGTGTTCCGATCTCCTTGTCGAACACTACTAAAAACCTCCTCGTAGCTATCAATTACCTCTTATAACTTAGGAGATATTCGCATTTGAAAATTAAATTTTCAAAAATTTTACCCACCCTATTCCAGTTTCTTGATAACAGCGGATCCAAATATTTCCCGATTTTTTCCATTTTTATTTTATCGGACTAACAACAAATATGTATGTCAAACAAACAAATGATTGTTTAAAAATCGTGACTGACTCCAAAGTTATATATTTTTTGTTAGATTTTGTAAAAAAAATGTTTTTTTTAAGTTATCTTAAAAATTTCTGAAAAGATGTATTAGGAATTCATACTTTTTGAAAAGCTAACTTTACAGTTAATATTTTAAATGAAAAAACAAATTTGAAAATTGTTGATACCGAGGGGACCAGGTCCATCCAAAAAACGTTTATTTTTTATGTAAAATTCAAATTTAGAGCAGAAATTCTCAAATCGCATAGTCGATATCAAAATATAGTTACCGAGTTTAGATGGCCAAATATGTTCTTAATTGTTTTGTAAAGGGTTCCGATAAGCCCGTCCCTGGTATGGATATTATAGCCAAAAAACTAAAAACGTTGTATTTTTGGGATTATTCAACCCTTTCTTAATAATTGCGGTATTCATGATTACAAGTTTCTAAATTTGTTTTTATTTTTCCATTTGCAATAGAAAAATCTATATAACTGTAAAATTTCATTAAAAAATATTGATAATACTTAATTTCAATTTGAAAAATTTTTATTTTTATAAAAACTCAATAAAAAGCATTTTTTGTCATAATTTTCAAAAAAGTATTCCATGATTTTTTTTATTGTCAAAAGTTGTATATATTTTTGAAAATACGATATAATCCTCTATCCACTGATATACAGTGGTGGCCAGGAATTTAAGACAAAAATTGTTTGCTAAATTCCATGTAATTGTCAATTATTTTTTCAAATATTTCCACAAATATGTATGCATGAGGACTCTTTTAACACACAAGTGTGTTTTATTCGACTGTGTCAATTCATACATATTCACCATGAACACATAAAATTTTTCTACAACTTGACCAACAACTTTTTATTTTAAATAAACATATTTTCTCACATTTATATCATTATAATTTTATTATTATAAAATATTCGGACAAAATTTCGTATTTTTAGTTCCATTAGTTTCGGTCATATCATGTTATTAACAGCGGATGTTCGCTGAGGTGGGTCAACGTATTTCCACATATCTTTGTCCATATATGTTTTACCGATTTTTCCAAACATTTTTCAGAAACTAGAAACATTAATAATAGATTTCATAGCCTTAGAGGTCCTTTTATTTTGTCTCTATCGCACTTAAAATTCAGTTGATGAAAAAAATTCAAGTATTTGTCTTAAATTAGTGGCCACCACATTATAACATGTCTATTTAATGTTTTTTAAGTGGCAAATTAATTAGGGAAAACTTAACATCTCGTAGAGAATTTAGCTAACCTTACCTTAATATAAAATTTTATATTAAAATCTATTTTGGTGAAGAGTGTATAAGATTCGGCACAGTCGAATACAGTTCTCTTAATTGTTTTTGATAGTTTGCTCAAAGTTTTAATCCCTTTTGGAAGGGAATGGAGAAGGTATAACACGATAAAGGATTATGACAGCAGGATACTTATACTGGTTATAAAATGAACTGTAGTGAAGTCTATGGGTCCTTTTATGAGAAACTTGGAATAAAATTTTTATTATGTCCTTCACAACTAGCTCGTGATTTTGATGTGAAGATATAGCTGATTTGTTTTTGCTTGGATTAATACTGAGAGCATGCAACTACTCATGTACTTAGTTCATTGCATTGGAACTAGGAAAATAGGATAGAAAAGGTGGGTTTGTGGACATTGAAAGTGACAGAAAATACTTCTTTAGGAAGTTTATTCTACATGGTTTGTCTAAACAGCTAATTTTTCCTATGGTGTTTTGCGATATCCACTACCCAATCAGCCACAAATGTAAGAGTTCTTGCTCATACAACAAAACTGCGGGTATTGATGTGAAACTAGTATAACTAGTGCGGTACTCAAGTTATATAATGAAGCTAGGTATTCAATAGTGTTTATAAACCGGTTAACCGGTTAACCGAAAAACCGGTTTTTCTTCGAAATCTCAGTTTTTTGCGAACCGGTTAATTTAAAATGTTGATTTTCGGTTAACCGGTTTATCCGGTTTTTATCACTCGGTTAACCGGTTTTTAAAATTTAGGTCTAAAATTAGGAAATCTCATGGTTTTGTGCATTTTTTATATTCATTGTACACACATTATTGGTGTGATTTGAAACCTATACTGCTGATTTACATTACAAATCTATTTAGATTGATATTTTTAAGAATTGTAATGATTCTAAATAGTAGAGGACGATGAGTTTACTTAAAAACTTTTTCAGAATAAATTGCACATAATGAAACTATTAAAAATTAATTCCGCATAATTCTAGAAGTTAAGCTAAATCTTAATAATGATTCATTATAAACTTAGTGATGAGTTTACCAAACGTCAAGTTGAATTTGATGTGCATACCTTCTTTCAATCAATTTGACTTCATTAGTGTGGTTTGTTCTTAAAATTTTATTTTATCGTTAGCTTAGTGTACAAAGTACTTTTCAGAAGTGTTACAGGAGAGACAAAAAACGTTCTAAAATCCATAATTTTAAATATTTATAAAATCTGATAATTGAGTTTTATTACTTACATATTTGGTATGATTTATAATGACAAATAAGCACAGCTAAGAAGAAGTGCGTTTGCTTCATATAGGTTTGGGACTTGTAACATTTTCTGTCTATATCAGAAAGTCGAGGTGATAATTAATTTCAAAATTATCAAATATTTAATTAAAAAATTGATTTACATTTTTTGGTTGAAATTTAATGAATAAACCAATAATTAAAACAAGTATTATATATTTAGTAACATATTTATACTCAATTCCATTTGACAGAGATAATAATTTTGAAATTTTTATAAAATAAAATGGACTTAGCACTTTTGTATATTCATAGTTATTTAATATTAACCATTCCTGACTACTAAAAACTACAAATATTAAAGCTGTATATACTGTATTGGACATTTTAATGCTTTCTTCACATATATGACGGTTAACCGGTTTAACCGGTTTTATCGATGTCGGTTAACCGAAAAACCGGTTTTCTAAAAAAGGCCAATTTTCGGATAACCGACAAACCGGTTTTTTAAAAAGTCGGTTTTTTATAAACACTAGTATTCAACTGATAATTACTGTCTCCCTTTTCTGTACAAGGTCGAGAAACTCCAAAAGAGAGTATGAAATTTTAACTAACATTTCCCATGATTTAACCCTGACCTGTGATGTGATCTATTACAGTGCGATTCTGAGAAATAACGATATAAATCGAGAGACTATCAAGTTTCGCTAAAATAACCATACTAGATTGTATTACCAAGTTTAATGAAAGCTGTCTAGGTTAAGCTGTCTTTTTGAAATTAAGTTATTTTGAGTAGGCATCGAAAATAGCCAGAGTGGATTCCGATACTGACTATTAAGAGTTGAATATTCAAACTCGTAAAAATGTTGACTGAATGCAATTATAATCGCACAATGCAATTCTTGAATAGAGACGGGAAAGACATTTCGAGGCTAATGACAGTGTTAGAGGGTCATTGGATGATCAGACATATTTTTTTGTTTTCTCTGCGAATGTGCAACACTTCATGTAATAATATACCAATGTAATTGGATTGATATTGGACTCATATCACTACTAACTGACTTCATGAATGTATAACATTTTTATATCATATGGCTGTGGAGCATACAATTGTTAGAATTATAAATACTGAATCAAAAATATAAGTGTAATCAGACTGCTGCTACTGATAAACTAAACACACATTTTCTTTAAGCAATATAAGTCCCATAATGTTTTGTTTAAAGACTAACTAACATCTTAAATAAGAAAATCTAACTTATTTCATTATTTTATTATGGCAGACAAGTAAACAAAATACAATGTCACACTGTAAACATTATTTCTTTTTTATAATTTTATGACTTATGAGTTATAAAAATGTTGTTAAACCAAAATCCAGCTAAAGGCTAAAAAACACACATGAGCACTTATTTATATGTGGCCAAAAGGAATTGTTATAACCAACCATAAGTTAACAAAGATATTTTTATGTTGACTAAATTTCAATGCTAATATTATGCAAAATTTGCATATAAATGTTTGTTTATAAACTAAATCTCTAAATGTCTCATAACTTTTCCAAACAATAACACACACGCTCAACCTCAGCCTAAAACACTCATCATGGGGGAACACCTTCAATGAAAATGGATTTGTTGTTATTGCCACCTTCATGGCAAACATATGTACGGGAATTTGTATGTAAAGTATTTCTCTATATAAATATAAATTTTTCTAATCCCACCTTGACATTAAATCTACGCATTTAAAAATTGTTTGTTGTTTTGAGTTTTTTTTCGTTTTCCTAAACTTAACATTACCCACTATAGATGTGCAATACCACCACCTCCAGATTTTGTAACAATCTTCTTAAAAACTATATTGTACATCATTTTGTTGTTGTTGTTGGGTTTGTTTGTGTTCTTGATTTTCTTAAGCTTTAAAATGTGTGTATTTTTTTTTGCACAAGAAAATGTCTTAAGTAAAAATTACGAGCTCATGGATTTTTTTGCTATTCTATGCATTTTTCTTAGATTTTTAAATGTTTTTCGTTTTGTTTGCAAATGGGGGGTATTTCGTTTTGAAATCGTTTGAGAAGTAAGTAATATCATTTGATAGCAAAAATTATTCTCACATGTTTCTCAAACCGAAGCAGAGTTTTGGATTTCACATTTGGATTCATTTTCACCTGCAGGTGAATAAAATACTTTGTGATTTTATATTCAAAAATATTAAGTTTTAATTTTCTTAATTAATTTTATTTTAATCATATTAGTTTTCAATAATTTTCATTATAATTTTGAATATCATATATTCAACATCAAACAATAAAATTTTGAATACCAAAATAAATCTTGGAATATTGTATTTTAATATAAAATATATGAATATTACCACCACAATTATCTTAATGAAAAAAAAAAATTTTTTAATTTTTTAACATTTATTATTTTTATTTAGTGAAAAATATAGTATGAAAAACATTTTTTTGGTGAGAAAGAATTCGGTTAAAAAATATTTTTCCCGATTTTGAATTATTGTAGGTCCGACTTACTACGGCTGCAAAGGTCTATATCAATGACTGAGTAAACCAAATATAGATCATAAATAGGTTAAAAATCGAGGTTTTCCTGGTTTTTCCTTATATCTCAGCCATTTGGGGTACGATTTTCTCGATTTTAAATAGCAAACGAACCAAGTCTATAGCAGATATATTGATTTATGAATCATGTATGTAAGTTATTTGGGGGCTATGGAAAGTTGATTTCAACATACAGACGGACATGGCTGAAATGTGGGGCACAAATAAAAAAAATTTAAAATTACAAACGCAATGACAAACTATATACCCTTCATATTATTTACTGAAAAGCATAAGTTAAAAGGCAAAATTCAAATATATTCGACGACCCCAAACCGCACGAGGTTTAGCAGGTATGGACTTTGGGCTGGCGGCTGCATTTTTCCATTCTTTTCCGAAAACGTCAACAAAGAGAGCAACAGAACAATTTATTTGGATTCGAATTTAACGAAACGAATTGGTTCCATCACAATGGATATTCTTCATGAACAATTTGAGGATATGGTTATCTTTCGCAGAGGTGACGTGAAAAAGTAAGAGTTCAGCCTACTAAATTTTTTCTTGAGAGGTTTTCTGAATTACCAGGTCTATACCATTAAGCCACAATCGATCTATGCCATCTAAGTCAACATAACCCAGGCCATTGATCAGATTCAGCCGGATCTATGTGGATGAATTATTGAAAATGTTAACTTCTGAATCCATGTGGGTTTTTTAAATTTTTAGCTTTTATTTTGAAACATTTGTACAATATAAATTTATTCAAAGTATTGGTCATTGTTAGCTATGACCTTTTTCCATCTTCCTGGGAATATATGGATTCCGCGCCAAACGAAATGCTCATCTTTTGAGGTCAAGAACGAAATAAGCTAATTTCAGATACTCTGTTAAAAAGGGAAGCGTATCCCAGAGAGCGTACTACATCGATCGAAATAGCAGTCTGACGGGGTACGGTCTGGACTATATAGCGGGTGAATCAAAATTTCGGAACCACTTCATTCTAAATACTGTTTAATAGGTATTGCAATATGTAACCGAGCGTTTTCATGCCTTGCCGCATATTCTTGGTGTTTTTCGGCCCATGTTCGCTTCAAATCTGTTGCGATCGGTATAGGTTCCCTGTGATGATCTGGTCAGATTTCAGCAGCTCATGATAGATAGGTCCCTATTGGCTTTGGTCTTGATTCGGCTGGTTGGCCGGTCTTCACAAACGATCTCTTACACTTCGAGTTATCGGAATGGATCCATTTTTCATCGCAAGTAATGATTCGGTACAAAAATGATTTTCTTTTATAGCGTTCAAGCATCATTTCGGACATACAAAATCGTCTTTCAAGGTCTCTAGGCTTAGATTCGTATGGTACCCTATTTCTCTGCTTTTGGATGAATCCTGCTGCTCGTAAACATTTTGAAATTCCTGCTTGAATAGCTTCAAATGATTAAGCAAGCTCTTGTTGAGTTTGAAAACAATCTTCGTGGTGTAATGCCTCAAATTCTTGGTCTTCAAACTGGTTTGGCTGGCCTGGGCAATCTATATCTTTCGTGTCAAAATCACCACTTCTGAACCGACAAACCATCTCTCGAAATGAAATTAAAATTGTTCGAACACATTCTACATAAGCTTTGGTAAACAATCGGTATGCACTTTTTTTAAATTAGAGAAGTAAAGGAAAACTTCCCGCATATGACGCTTTGTTGGCTCTAAGTTCGACATTTTCAAAGGTAAAAATACTTTGTTGTTTACACTATAATTTTCAATAACTTAGTGAGAATAAATAACCTTTCAACCCTTTCAAAATGATATATAAATTATTAAGATCAAAAACCGTGTTCAAAAGATACATCATCTATTTTAGATCCCTCATTTTTGAGTCATGCACTCAATATTTCTCGGGAATGGTAAAAGTTCTTAAAATTAGGAACCCAATTGTTGACTTTATTCTATCCTTTTACCTTAAAATGAAATACCCTTGTAAGATTTACTTTTATTAAGATACTTGTCTAGTTCACAATTTTCTTCATTTACTTCATACATACACTCTCATACACATATATTCAACAATTTTTTTGTTGCACTGTGTTGTTTGTTATTGTCGCAATTTTGTGGCAGTCAGCATGTAAATAAAACATGCATGTGGCACGCATAAGCGTATCAAATTTAAATGATTTTATTTCTTATTCTTTTTTTTCATTTGCCTATATGTACTTACATTTCTGCAGTTTCCAAAGTATTTATACAGTAAAGTATTAGAGCTGAACCCTATATATGTAGATAAATACATACCGGGTATATTTTGCTATAGTTTTGCTTATACTTACTTATTTCTTATATTTATCGTTACTGGTTGTTGCTATAGCTGCTTTACAGCAAGTTGTTGGTTTTTTTTATATGCTTTTGCTCCTGCAGCTAGCCGTCTTTCTCATCTCTGGCAATAAAATTTTACAAACTGTAGAAAAATTCTCAATTATAGCTAGAAATAGCAACAATAAATTTTAAAAACATCACAATTGCAACTTTGTATACAAATTGATTTAAGCGTATGAACAAAAAAAAAACTACTAAAATTAAAATGTAGAAAATTTATTTTATTTTCTATTTTATTTGATTTGTGTATGTGAGTTGTGCGTCGTCGTCTGTTGCTACATCAAACTTGCTTTACAACTTTATTACTATTTATTATGGTAATAGAGGATCAAACTTAACAAATTCTATGTTATGGTATTTTGACGTTTTAAAGAGGGTTTGAAATGTTAAACTTGATTATTTGTTTGATGTATGTTTTATTAATTTGTTGCTATAAATGATCTTGGGTTGTTTGTCTTAGCAGTTATTAGATGTTTCTGGGGCGGAAGGAAGTAATATTTATTATATTGTTAGAATTTGTTATCAACTTGTGTGTTTTGCTAGCTAGTGCACAGTGGCGATGTACAACGGATAATAATACAAAATCCTTTTTACATAAAATGTAAGATATTGTTTGCTTTAAATATTTGTTTAATCTGTTAATACATTCCTTTTTTTGTCAATATATCAATGATTAAGTATTGTTTAAGAGAAGAACACGTGCTGATGTTAAACTTGTTTTATCAAAATGATGGGAGCGTTCCTCGCGCTTCATCCATTTAACGGTTAGGTTAATTTCTGGATGCATAAGTATGTTGACACACGAAATTGTCGAATTTCTGACGATACTAATCAACATGAGATCCATGAGCGTCCAATGCGGATTTTTGGCTGTCGGTATCACTGGTTCATATTTCATTCAGAACGACGTTGGTCAAGCCATCACCTTCAACGGCGAGCTCTATAGGTTGCTGATTACCAACATATTTTGGTCTGAATAGGATGATTTGGACACCAACGACATGAGCTGGTACGAGTCACACAGCTCATATCACATTGGGCATTCTGCACAAACGATTTTTGGACAAGGTAACCTCACGAGGAGGTGATGTGAACTGGCCACGGAGATCGGTATATTTGACCACGTTAAACATTTTCTTGTAAGGTTTTCCTAAGTTGCAGGTCTATGCGATTAATTCACAAAACACAGCGGCCCTCAAAACCAATATAACCAATTATGAGCCAGAGTCCTGGAAGATTGGACATTTCGGATGCGCGCCGGACATACCTAATGGCATCGATAGGCCTTTCAGGCGAATAAAAAATGTCGGTGATATCTCACACATCCTTTGATTTATTTAAATTTAAAGATAGGAAGCTCTTAATAGAACACCCTTTATAAGTAGTGTAGAGTCATTACATTAGCATATTATCAATTCAATCTCATCAATTGGTAGTATTTAAATCTCGCATTTAAAATAAATTTCAAATTATTGTTTTTTAAGAAGTTTAATGTTTAAGCAATTTTTCGTAGAGGCTTACAAATCCATTTTCTATTAAACAAATTCTGTACTCCATTTTCTATTTAACAAATCCAATACTTATAGCATTTTATCATAATTTACAAAATTTTCCAATTTTAATATTTCACTTTGTGAAAATTCTCACCGCCTTTTAACTCTTTTGCACCAAACAAACATTACCATTTTGTTTTACTTCAATTGAATTTTCGAAACAACCTAAACCCCCCCCCCCCAAAAAAAAAAGAAATAAAGTAGTGGCTTGTCTTATAAATGCGTTATTTATGAGTTGTAATAAAAATTCCAAAAACCGAAAAGCTAAAGCTAAGCTCTCCCAGAAAACCAAACCAAAAAAAAGTAGGAAAAATATAAAGAAAACAAATAAATAAAGAAAAATACATTTGGCCAACATCAGCCAAATAAAAAACTATAGAAGAAAAAACTCAAAAAAATAAAATTAAGAATACAAAAAATACGGAATATAAAGATCAAATAAATTTTCCACATACTATTGAACCTTTGAACTTCTAAGAACGATATAAATGTTGCACCACATGCATGTGGCATAGTTACCATCATAATTTATTGATAAGAAGACACTAAAAAGAACTACAACTTTATTGATACCATTTCGTAGAAAAAAAGAAACTGCACATGTACTTTCCTACAACTACGTACCTGGCCATGTCCATGGACAACTATTTTTCGTATGGACTATTTTGAAACCAACACATTTTCTAAAGGAGTGTGAGTGGTAAAGTATATGTATGTCTGTATGAGTGTATATATTTTTCTCTTTGTATAAGCAATTATGGATTTTAGGTTTTTTGTTAGGAGAAATTTTTAAGCTGCTTTTTTGTAGTTTTAAGCAAACAACCAGTTTGTTTTTGTTGGATATTCTTTGTATTAAATAAAAAAAGAAGTTAGAAGTATTAGTGTTTGTTCAGGTCGATCTTTAGATGCTGTACAGTAGATGATTGTGTCTATTGCGGGTTAGAAAAAATATATATATATGGAGTTAGGCGGTTTCCAGAAACAACATTTTAGTAAATCGGGATAGCAGTTTGGAATGTTACTAAAAATATGATGTCCTTTTACAACCAGTAGTAGAGAATTTGTCGATCCTTCTGTTCTTTACAAAATTATATATATTAATTAAGCGTTGCGCAGTGGCGCCATTTGTGTTTTATCGTTGCTAAAATCATAACTTTTGAACCAAATGAGGTAATCACAAAATTTGAAAGGCATATGATAGATAATAAATTATAATTGATCAACCTATGAAATGTTCTATGAAAATTATTCCATTTTTTTTATTTATTTATTTTTATATTTTTTTAAAAGAACGGAATATTGCATGCAGCTCATTTTTGGAACCATGTCTGTTTTCAAAATTTTACCTCTAGCTAAAAATGGGTCAGCTGAAAATTTTTGCATTGGAATAATCAAATAACTTATTTCGAAAATATGGTAAATATAGAAATTTATAGTTTTTTTATTTTCCATCAAAGTTGAGAAATATTGAAAAAAGCATAGTTGGCAAATATTGATTTACCTGGACAAACATAAAGCAAACAGTACAATTTTTCTTAATTAATAGATCTATCAATAGAATCAAAAATAATGACGATCCGTTACCTAGTTTTCGATCATTGTGTTAAATATTATGGCACAATGACTGTATTTCTCGAATCGAAAAATGTTCCGCATGAAACGATTGAATTGCAACAAAAACAGTGCAAAATTAAACAAAATATCTTGAGTTTGCTAGAATTATCTGTCATTTAAATAATTTTCCAGCAATTATTGGAAAGATGTGAGAGAAAGTATACATCTTATATTTTGCGAAAAGTTTCTCACAGGAAGTATCAAAAAAGTCACATTTAAAATTGGTGTGAGAAAAACAAAATTTTAAAAAATATAGATATTTTTTTTAAATATGGAACCCAAATCAGCCGAAAATGTAAGTAGCACAGAGTTTGAATAAAATAATTATATATACACATGTAAGTACACACAAATGTGTTTCTAAATTATTTTTTTAAATTCAGCAGTTATAAGCGCCACACTATACTTCTTGTTTTATATTTAAATGATGACAATCAATAAAACACAATTGTTATATTTTCATTTTAAATTTTTTTAGCGTTCACTGTTTTGGTTTTATTATAATTTATTTCTTTGTCTAGCATTTGACACTTAATTACTGGAAATATTCCAGTAAGAACAGAATCCGTGTTGTCTGTTTTCGCATTCAAATACAGAAACACTTTTTTCTCGCACATCGAGAAACGATGGAATTTTTTGTTTCACACTTCATGTGAGAAATTTTCCGATGCGAGAAATACAGAAACGAGCTACTGAACCGAAAAGTCATGCTGAAGTGATAGTGTCTACAACTCTGATTAGGAGGAAAAATTTAACTGCCACAATGGTGATGATCATAATTATATTGTGTCAGTAAGAAACATTGGACAAAAATTGCTTATAAGTAACCCGACCGTAAAAAAATTTAAATCATGTAAATTTTGTATTCGTTTGAAAGACCTATCGATGCCTATCGAAATATTAAATTTTTCATGACTCAGTCCTCAAAATGACCATGCAGAATGTCCAATATGACTTGATATGTGTGGCAAGCAGCACCTTAATATTGAAACTACAAGTCGTTGGTGTTCTTATCATCCAATTCAGGCCAAAATAAGTTGGTGATCAGTGATACGCACAGAGGTATAAAAAAGAAGATAATATATCTCTAACTTCTAAACCCTTAGTCCGATTTGAATAAAATTTGACATGCGTAAAGAAGAAGTATTGTCGAGTATAAGTTTTGAATTTTGACAGTATGGGCTTACCAGGGCTTCCCAAAGCAGGACAACTCGGGTATGTTAAATTTTTTAAAACGATCCTATTGTGTTCCGATTTCAAAAATTACATATATAGAATCTCCTTGACAAGCACTACAAAAAACAATTATTAATTATCTCCAATAACTTAGGAGATATTCGCATTTGAACATTTAGTTTTAAACATTTTTAATCACCCTACTCCAGGGTCCAAATATTCCCGATTTTCTCCATTTTTATTGGACTAACAACAAATGTATACGTCAAGCAAAAAAAGAATTGTTTAAAAATCGTTATATCCATTTGAATTTAGAAATTTTAAAAAGGGCCATTTTTCGCTACTTTTTGGGGAAAATGTACTTTTTTGTTTTAGTTAGTTATCTAAAAAATTTCTAAAAAGATGTATTAGCAATTTGTATTTTTTAAAAAGCTTACTTATATCATTGTTAACCAAACACTCACAACAATATATTTTCTTCTTATTCTAGTGTTACGATGTGTGTACACTGAACCAAATTTCTTATGAAAATATCCTTCACTGGCAACACTTATAAAATAACTCATGTTCGTTTTTTAATTTCGGTTTCACATATATAAGAAACTCACACTTGGACGGTGCCCGCGAGCGTACTGCTGGAGACCAATGCTTTATATTAAATATTTGAAATGAAAAAAAATTTGAAAATTGTTGATACCGAGGGGACCAGGTCCATCAAAAAAACGCCTATTTTTTATGTAAAATTCAACTTTAGGACAAAAATTCTCAAATCACATAGTCGATATCAAAATATAGTGACGTATTTGTGATGGCTAAATATATTATTAATTATTTTGTAAAGGGTTCCAATAACACCGCCATGGTATGAATATAATAGAAAAAAAAACTAAAAAAATTAAAATTTTTTATTTTTCAACACTTTTTTGGGAATTGCGATATTCCTGATTACAAATTTCAAAATCTGTTTTTATTTTTCTATTTTCAATAGAAAAATTTGAAAAATTTGTATCTTTGCAAAACACTCAATAAAAAGCATTTTTTGTCAGATTTTTCAAAAAAGTGTTCCATTAATTTTTTAATTGTCAAAAGTTATATATATTTTGGAAATATATACAAAATCTTCTATTCATTGATATATAATATGTCTGGCTTATGTTTTTTTACGGTGAAATTTAATTAGGAAAACTTAGCAACTCTCAGAGTTTGCAGTTCAATTTATAGTAGCTTTAATATAGCAGAATGTTTCAGCATATTCTAATACTACATACATTGTTTATTAAAAAGGGATTTAAGTTTGCTGAATTAATTTTCATTAGCTTTGTCTTATTTATATTGATATCAACCCAGCTTATAACAGATACATCGTTAAGTCAATGTATTGAATTAAAATTAGATCTTTCATAAAGGATGACTAACTAAGATATAGGAGATTTGTATGAAAAGGTTTTTACCTGATCTTCTAGTTTAGTTTCAGTAAACCTTTTCTAAAACTTCCAAACTATTGTTCAAATAGCTACATACCCTGACTCATCATTGTTGGTGTAGGGTGTCACAGAAATGCCGAATTTTATTCTACAATGTGTAGGAAAAGTTATAAAAAGAATTTCTTTCTTTCGCTGGTTTTTTGTGCAATATAGTATTTTTGTTCTTGCTGTTGTTGTTATTGTATTTTACAAGTTTGAAAAATTTGCAAAACCATTCATTAGCATTGCCTTAAGCTGCAAAATGTGCAAAACATGAAAGCATCACCATTACTAAAATGGACGTCGACGAAAAATTGTTCAATCCCTGTTTATTGTATGTAACGTACAACAACAACAGCAGCAGCAGCAACAAAATATCTATATATTCTTATTATTTTGTGCAACCTGACAATTGAAAATCGTTTGTATGTCTGTCTGTCTGAATCTCTCTCTATCTATATGTTTGTCTGTTTAGATGTGTGTAAAGGCATTCTTTTTGCTGGTGTTGGTTATTTAAAAAAGAAGAAGTTTTTGTTTGAGGATTTTGTTTTATAGTTTGTTAGATATTTCATATTTTTTTTTTATAAACTATAGAATTTTATAGCTTGTTTATACGGCCTTTAGCTAAAAATCATAATGCACAGATACTATCACAATTTTATATAATTTTGTTTTTTTTTTTTGCATTCTTAGTTTAAAGTTGGCAAAACACATTTATAGAGATTTAATGTTAGGGATGCAGCTGAAGAAGTAGTAGTGACTTACTCAATAAAAAAAAAAAAGAAAGGCTTTATTAAATATTTCTTGCTTCTAACCGTTAATACCCTACACTCTAGCCTTTTATATATTATTTTTTTTTTAACTAAATTTTATAATAAATTATATTTAAAATTTTCCTTATAAATCATTACAAAGTTTGTTTCTTAAGACTTTTGTTTAGTTTCTAAAACAAATTCTTAAAATATTTTTTACTTTATTTTCTTTTAGTTTTTTTATTTATAGAGTATCTTAAATGTCTCTTAAGCTCGCTTACAATAATCTGTTTTAATTTCAGTTTTTTTTTCTTTTATTTTTTTTTCAATGATTTGCCCGTTTTGTTTTAGTTTTTCATCTTTGTTTTGTTTGATTTCAAATTATACGTTTCTGTTAGAAAAATATCAGTTTAACGCCTTTGCCTTAAAGTGTTAAATTATTAAGTTCACAATGAAACTATTTTCACAACAACAAACTCGAAGTAAAAAAAAGAAAAAAAAAGGAGTTCAAATAAATAGTTTTCAGTATTACTATAAAAAATAAGGAATGTTGTGGAAACTTTTAAATATAAGAATTTAAATTTTTTTAACTTTTAAAATACAGTTAAAAATCAATAAATAAAATATTTTTTATACAAGGTTAAAAGTTATTTGGGTCAAACTAATTTTTAAGTATAATTAAATGAAATGAAAGAATTTGAATAGCAAGTGATTGACAGAAAGGAAAATATATTTGAATCGAATATTAAATAAATAACGGAAATGAAGGTGGATTCCACAATGTTTTGCAAGTGGTACTTCTTCAGGGTTTCGAAATAAAATAGTTACTTCCCTAAAATCATCACCAGCTGTCACTTTTTTGAAATTCTAACGTTTAGGTGACTTTTTGGTACCTCTTGAAATATTTTTGAAACATTTTTGGTATAAAATACTTTCGATTTAAATTTATACAGAATTTTGAATTACTTATAGGTATTATGATCTCCCAATACAGACATTTATTAGTAGAAAACTTCTGTTTTTTAAGAGGTACTAAAGAGCTGACAGTTGGTTGGTACTATTTGTAAATTCAAAAGTTTAACGGAATGTTATGGTACTTCTTGTAATATGATAAAATAAATATATCTAGGAATCATATTTAAATTATATTTTCAAATCAATCATATAAAAAAGTTAGTAGATACGTATTTGGTACTTTTTTGAAAGTTCAAAGTCATAAGGGTTAAAATTTTGTGTTGGCTGATTGGAACTTTTCTCATTAACACATATTTCAATTAAAAATTAATCTAGACATATAATTTACATATTATGATTTCCCAATATAACATAGATATTTAATAGTACAAAATTTCTGTTTCATCACGAGTGACAAAAAGGTACCAGTGATTCGGTAATACAGATATGAACTAAAAGGGTGTTGTTTAGAAATTGACCAAGGTGTGTAAAGGCTAAAATTTTTAATACTTCCTTTAATTTTTAGTCATATTAGTGTTAAAATAATGTTCGACTAAAAGGCTCTCGAACATTCATCATGCCAAACGAAGTAAACAGGAATTGGTGCTTTTTCTTTCTACGATAAATAGATCTGATTTTTTTAAAATTACTGAACCGAGAAAAATTAAAGTAGAGATATTGGGTCATGAGTGAAATAATTAAATATGTACAAAGATTAATATAATGGAACTTTTTTTAATACTTATGACATATAAGGATAATAAGACTAAGTTAAGGAGCAGTGAAAAGGCTTAATCGTACTACCAGATTCTTCAATTTTCACTAACACATTTCAAGTATATAGTTGTGATTCTATTTGAAGATAGTATCAAGCAAAGGGGGACCTAATAGTACTTTTTATTTCATCGAATTATACTTTTAGCTTGTCTAACTTTTTTATTATTTTATGTTACTGAAGATATAAGACATTTATGGTACTTTTTTCCTTAGAGTGTGACTTATTGTTAGTGATTTTTGGAATAAAATATTTGACTCTTATATTTATGAGTATCAAAGGGGAAATGAATGATACCTTTTCTTTTAAAGGCTTTCTGATTTTTGTAGATTGGTGCAACATAAATTTTAGCATTTATGTTTTCTCATACTTTGGTGAGGAATGATAAGGGGATATCTTATGGTACTTTTGCTTTCTGCAGGCACATTAATGTTCACAGAAACATGAAATTATGATTATTTGTTCCTGAGTTAACTAAACCCATAAATGAGAAATTTATAATGAGATTATATGTCAGCCATTACCAAACTACTTCTAAGTAATGCAGACGCTATGAAAGAGTCATTGAAAAGTAAGTGGTTTAGTAATTGCAAGTCATTACCAAGTTTTTGCTGGCTGCATAACATTCATCAAAGTGGTGAAAAAAAAATGTTGGTGAAACAAATTTTTCTGGAAGAATAAAAATGTTGATATAAAATGGGTGAACAAATGGGTGGTAGTTTTATGCTTATATCTCAGCCATTTGTGGGCCGAAAGAATCATGCGTGAAAGTCAATATCGACTCCGCTATCTCTATAGATAGCGGAGTCGATATTGACTCCGCTATCTATAGAGATCCAGAATATATATGGGGCCGCAAATGAAAGAATATACACAGAGAAAACAGATTCGTGATAGCAACCGAATTGTGGCCAGTCGAATGATTTGACCTTAGTGATAGAATTATACAGTCGTGGATTCAACATTTTAAAGGAGTAACAAATGTTTGGTTGCTTTAACCTAAATTCTTCTTTGTAAACTGACTTTCTGTTGCTAGAACCGAAAAATTCTACGTCTGTAACCGAATCATTCGATTGGCAAAAAATTCGGTTGCTATCTCGAATCTGTTTTCTCTGTGTAATTTTTTTTAATTGTGTATGTGAAAATTTAGGGAAAGTACTTTTTATTTTCGGATGGTCCTTCGAATCAGCTATTAATGTTATTATAACATTAAAGAAATATGATTACAAAATCCTTCAAACTAGTTTTGAGTTCTTACGCAAAGGATTTTTTGTAACATTTTCTTGGTAGACATTTTTGAAATGAATTCCCTTTTCTTTTGCCCCTTTCCTATATAGTTATGTATTTCAATATTTGTTTTCTTATATTTCACAACTCAAGCCCAAAGCTTAAAATTCTGTTTATGCCGTCTGAATTTTGAATTTATGTTTTTTTTAACAAACTATGCTATTAATGTTTTTGCATAAACGTGATATCTGTTTTTTCCATTATATTGTTTTTGCTTATTTTAAAATCTTTTTTTTCCATTTTTTTAAAAAGTGGTAAATTTTCTCTTTTTCTTTAAAGTTTTTTGCCTTTAAATCACATTTTAAGTGAATGGCGGAAAATTATTAAATTTTTGTTTGTATTTTTTTTGTTTGTAGTTTGTTTGATATTTCCTAAAGAAAATTGTTAGTTAGGGCAAAATATAGTTAGAAGATGAAAAAGAAAATAAAAAAACAACAAATACCTTTAATTTACTTAGCCGTTAGCTGTAGATTTATAGTGATGTTTTGTATATTTGTTGGATGAACGTAAGTAACTATTTGAAGTTTTGTGTGAATGAAGTTTATGAGATTGTTTAAAGTTATTAAATAAATATTTCTTTTATGAACTTAAAAAAAGTGATAGTTTTCTTTTGTTTAATTTCTTTTAAAGGAAATAGAGATTAAATAGTGTTTTAAAATTTCTCAAACATATGTATATTTAAATGGAAAACTGTATTGATTTTCTATAATTAATTTTTGTTGTTGTTATTTTTCATTTATTTTGATATTTAACCCCCATTTGTCCAGGGTGTTTTTCATATTTAGCTTTAGACCAAGTCAAATTATTTAGGTCATAAACAATTTACTTAGATTTTTTACTTTTTTTTTGCCCAATTTAATAATCAACACGAAGTTGACATTTAAAATCTGTTAATAGTTTTTTTGTTGTTGTATTCTGTTAAGCTGCTGCTTTCCAAATAGCATAACTAAATACAATAATTGCCAACAAAAATTTATGAAAAATTGATTTTCTCTAAGAAAAATCACATCACAATAAACTAAACAGTCGTTAAGCCATTTAAAAAGGTTGCAAATGGACTTTATTGCATGACAAAAAATACAAAAAATAAAATAAAAATGTTGAGAAGAAAAACAAAAAAAAAACAGACTTCAAATTGGCAATGATTGTACATGAGTACAAGTACTTTAAACACAAAACTGGGAGAAAAAAAAAAACCATACTCATAAAGTGCGCAGGCGTTTTTGTAGTAGTTGTTATTGTACTTTAAAGACAACATTAAAAGATAAACTGTAATAATAAAGAGAGAAAAAATGGCTTTAAAAAATACTAACAATCAGTAGTTTTTAAAGTCAATTGTATTTAACCACAATGAACCCAATTAAAAATAATAATTTTTTTTTCGAAAATAAAAAATAAGATTTAACAGAAAATAAACAAGGGAGCAAAAAAATGGAAAAAAAAAATTTTAACACTGGTGGGTTTAGTTCGATTTAGGGGGGACAGTATAGCATAAATGATCAGTATAGAAGTGGGCATACTTTTCGGGAAAATACGAGTAATTAGGTGTCCCTTAGGGGAAGAGGACTAATTCCAAAGTGATTGGCACTGGTTCTAGTCTTAACACTTTATATGAATAGCCGTTGTGTCAGAAGGGGCTAAACTGACACCCTTTTGGCACTTTTCGATAGGTCACGAAACTAACACAAGGGCATATGTTTTGTTTTTGATTTGTATTTGAATCAAATACTTACACTATTTCTAACAGAAAAAATTAAGTTAAATCTTTCAAAAAGAAGAATTGGAGTTAAATTATTTCAATATTTATGTTGTGGAGTTTGGTACTTTTTGAAAATGGTAACATTTGGTAGGTGAAAATGGATATGGAAAAATATTTTTATACCTCTTTGTCACCTTTTTATAATCTGAAGAAATATTTGGTACTTTCGGTAATTTGAGGGGCAAAATTGAATCATTTATTGGTACTTTTCTTATTAACATTTGTTTTCGATATAAACGGATCTGTGTATTTCTTATCATAAAGTTACCTTAGTTAATCAGAAAGCATTCCATTTGGGAGGAAATAAATGTTTGGTACCTTTTGGAAATTCGAAGTCTAAAGGGGCAAAATTTTATCTTTTATAGTAACACTCTTCTTATTAACTTTTCGATATAAACTGATCTAATCATTTCTTATTCTTAACCCGTAAAATAACTTATTTAAGTTGATCAGAGTAGGTTGGAGAGCAGCTCAAGCTTTTGTAAAGTTTTCGTTTTAACAGAAGAACTAGAATAAAATAATTCCAATATTAACATGCTGGTGTTTGGTACCTTTTAAAATATGAACTTTATGTGATGAATCTTTAAACCTTTTCATTATCTAAACAAATAAACATAAGAACACAATTTAAGATATGTAAATTAATGTTCTGGAGTTTGGTACTTTTTGAAAATTGGAATGTTTGTGGGCAAAATTTGCCATAGTTTTCTTGATTGAAAGATCCATAAATTCCATTAGATCAGCACACATTCTCTTAGGAATTGATCTAGAGATTATATTTTGGTAAAATATTTCTGTTAATTTATATTATTTTAAAAATAGATACCAACTAATAGAACAATATAATAGAAGCTTCACAGCAGTTTGAAAAGTTTATATTTGAAACCTTACACTAGCTGCATTTCCCCAGCATACAATAGTCAGAAATTCATTTGAAGTTTTTGAAAATAAAATCCTCTAAAATAACCACTTCCATGACCACAAGTAATGCTGAATGTGGGCGTTGGTATTTTGGTACTCACTGATGATGCAGAGTTTGCAAAAATTGAGAGTGGCAATTCTAAATAACAAAAAGAGAGCAGTACTAGTAAAAGCTATGTGGCATGTGATTAGCGCATTTGACTATAAACTGAGAGATTATAAAAAATGTATTTTTTCAGAGAGCCACCTGCAGTGACATTCCGGTGTTAAATTAACCAGTCAATAAAGTTGCGACTGGGTTAAAAATTCACTAGTACTAGTTCTCAGTGGCTAACTAATTCGACTTGGCAGAACTAGTTCAATGAACTTTATGGTTTTATGATAGCGGCATTTAATTTGTTTGCATTTGTGGAACAAAATAAAATATCTGCAACAACAAGCAACTAAATAAAATATTTACATTTGTACGCTCTATTGTTTACATTCGGGTATGTACGTCTAAATTGACGAAAATCTTCGTAACCTGAACAGATGTAAAATAACATCTGCCTGGCATAGAATTTACTAAAGTGAACAGCTTATTGTAGTCAGGGTAAAAATTTAAGACTGATTTTTAAAAGTACAAAAGCGTAAGATTACTGAAACTTCAAGATAAAATTTGTGTTGTCAGGAATACGGTTAAGAAGGGGTTGTAAATGGGGTAAGTAGTTTAGTACTTTGTTTTAGACCTATATTTTAACAAACAAACCTAGTAGATTTGAATTGTATAAGGCATAACACAATGGCTTTTTAAAATTCAACACAATGAAACAAAACTTATTTTTGTTTAAATAATTGAACTTGGTTGCAAATTGTTTGAGTAATAACTGTATGTCGTACAAATGCCTTTTGTAAATTAAAAACACTACGGAACAAAAATTAAAATTTGTACTTTTTTTCAAATGTACTTTCTTTTCTATTTTTTTTTTTAACAATTGAATTCAAATTCTTTGAGTACGAATGTATTTTGTAAAATACCGTGAACAAAACCAAAAAATTGTACTTTTTCAAAGGTACTATTTTATTTTTGGAAATAAGCGAAGTTATATATGATCTTGAGAAATGTAAAAATTTAAAATTTTTTAAGTTCACTAATTTATTAAGTCACTAAAATGTACCTACCTTTTTCCATGTAGGGTATCAATTATCTTTTGCATCACTATTTAACTAACTACTATGTACACTTAAAAGCTTAAAAAAAGATTTGTTTTTCTAGCTAAATAAAAAAAAAAACTGAAAGAGAAAATTTCAAAACTAAAAATCAATAATGAAAATTTATGAACTAAAAAAAATCACAACTTTCAATTTCACTTTTTCTTGTATTGGCAAAAACAAAAAACAAAATGCCTTCTTTCCATCATAATTTTCAGATTTATTTTCTAAGAAACTATTCATTATTATTTTAATAAAAGCAACATGGAGTTTTGCTAAAGTTTCTATGGCTTAGTCTTTACTCAATCTTTACAATTTAATCTTTTTAATTGTGATGGTTTTGGGAAGATAACTTTGTCGTTGTTGTTAGCTTAACTTTGAAAATTATTTGTTTGTATTTGTATTTGTGGCAAATAAAGTTGTAAATAAAAAATTTGTTTATCATAGATTTTTTTTTGTTTGGTTACAAGTTTGAACATTTAGTGCGGGGTTTTTTCTTATTTTAGCATTGACTGGGTAAGAAAAAGTGGGTGTTTTTCGTGGTGTATGTAGTGTTTGGTTGGCATTTAAAGCATGTGCGATGAAATTAATTTTTGTAGAGTTTAGTTTGAAAAACAAATAAGATTTGTTAGATGCTATGTATGCGCACAAAAAAATGAAAGTTTGTTTAATTAAAATCTTAGATTTTTTAACACTGATTAGAGCAGAGATATTTTTTCAATTTAAAAGTGTTATTGAAGCGTGTTTTTTAACAAAAAATTTAGTTTGTTTTTTTTAGTGTAGCATAATATGTAGGAGATCACACGTTTTTTTGTGTGTGAGTGTGTTTGTCGGAGTTGTTGAACATAATTGTTTGGGATTAAGACATTTTGTTGTATGATTTGTTATGACTTTATTGGAAATAATTGAGGGAAGTTTTTTAAAAAAGGTTTGTGTCTTAAGACTTTTGATTTTTTTGACATTATAAGGGAATTGTTTTGTTAAATATTAAACAAAAGTGAAATGTGGTGTAGAATTTGTGGCACATCAAAATATTTGTCGCAGGCCGACATTAGTTCGACATTCATAAGATTCTTAGACGATATAGCTATGTCCGTCTGTTTGTTGAAAACAGGAGAGGGCCCAATTGAAAGAGCTAGCTGGTTGAAATTTTCTCTGTTGATAAAGTTTGTTTGGTATTAAATATCGGTGTCTTATTTCACCTATAAAAATGTCCCCGGGAATACTGTTGATCAGTCATAAATATGTTGATTATGCGGCAATCCTCAATAAATTTTGTATAAATTAGTTCTATGTACTCTGAAAGTATACTGTAAGTATAAAGTATGGCGAAAATCGGGCAATATTTGTCCCTATTACCAATACTAGGTCCCCCTCAGAAAATGACTCTAACATTCATAATTGTCTTATAATAATTAATATAGTGATGAAATTGGACATAAACTTGTTTTAAATGAACCTAAATCGTTGTACCGACTTTTGTGAGGATCGCTTCATAATTTACTCTCGACATAAGTCATTTAAAGTTTTAAACTCGGACCATAACTAAATCAAGTCACCATAGAAGGCCAAAACTTAACATTGATGGTGGGTATACAAGATTCGGCACAGCCGAATCTGATTTTTAGTAATACAATCAGCACTTAGGTTTTTGACAACTGAGTTAGATATTTGACAGAAGAGTTTCCCCTCTAGTGTATTTATATATGGCTTAAAAAGAGTATGTCTACCAAATTTGCTTCTAAATTTTTTTGTTTTTCCCGTTTTCTTTAAGTTTAACTTCACAAAATTTAATTTGTTTTAAAATTTAAATAATTCATCATTAAAATTAATTTTTTTTTTCAAAAAAATGTCAAATCACAAAATTCGTTTGACAACATAAATAATTGATGTCACTAACATATGTATTTATTTAAATCTTAAAGCCAAGAGCGCAGCAGCACAACATTATCAATCATATGACATTAAAACAACTTTTAATTATATTATTTACAGAAAATTAATTTTTAAAAACACATGCTTCTTGGTATTTGAAACTTGTTTTCTTTTTTAAAACCACAAATATCAGGGGTACGACTCCCTCCTCTGTTTGGTTTAACATAAACGTATATGTTTTTTATTTTACTTTTTTTGAAAAAAAAAAAATCTTATAATAATAAAGTCATTTAAATAAAGAAAAGGATACAAAATAAATATTTTCTTTATGGAAATAAAACACAGATTAAAATTCCTACCGCTTAAGCATACATATTAAAACAGGCTGTAAAATGTTAAAGATGAAATGGCATGAGTTACAATTGAAGCGACAGGCGGCAGGCTACTGTAAAAAATAAGGAAGTTTAAATATTAATGAACATATGTTGACAACTGGTAACTATAATTTGTAAGAACTTAAACATTGTATGCAAAATAACAGCTGCATGATCATGAAGTCATTTGGAATAAAGGTTACTTTTGGCATAGAGGTTACATTGTAGTGAGAAGAAATTTTCCAGCTGAATTTTTAAAAGAACGAATTTATAAAATTGTAGCGAGTGTCTGTCTAGGAAGGAAGGCATACAATGTGAGGGTAAATTATTTATTATTGTTTCTTCTTTAAAATTAGATTCTGTGGCTTTGGTATTTAATAGACCTTCAATCATATGCTCCATTTTAGGCAGAAACAGCTCATTTGATTTCTTTGATCTTCAATCTCGATCATATCTTTGTATGAAGCATAAAATCGCAAAAGCTCCTTATGTTTCGCGTTTCTAAAAGTCACCCAATTTCTTAATATTGTTCGGCATAAAAGTGTATTCTATTGTAAGGACTTTATCAATAACGTATAATATTTTTTTAACGAAATTATTTTATTAGCTAGAAGGTTTTTGCAAATACTCGATTTGTTTAATTGTAATACATTTAAATAGGATTTTGTGTATTACTAGTCCGCTGCCGTTTGTCGCTTCTATTACAAATTTTCCTCTATAAAGTAGAAAAGCAACAATGACAACAACAACTACTATGGCCGCAATAAAAAAAAAAAAAAAAACAATCGTTAAACAAATACACTCAGCCATACAAACAAACATGCATACTCGTACATTTCTCTTCTTTATTGGTTTACGCATAAAATTAAACAATCATATTGCAATCCTTACCAAACCACCTGCTGTGCTTTGTATATGCGTTCGGCATTCATACCGCAAAACTAACCGGCAACAATAACAACAGCAGTTACACATACCCAGCGGGAAATTGATTCAGTTTGTAGTCGATGTAAAATCGTACCAAGTCAACATTTGAAGATAGAGGTCATCAAGACATTTCTGCAATTTGTCTGCAGTTAGTACTGCTTCCACAGAGAGTGAAAAGAAATTGTAAATATGAAGATTCTTCTTTTGTAACACATCTTGTCAATGATGATCCTAAGGGAATAAAACTGGTCTTACCATTTATTCAAGACCTTAACTGATCACAGTAGATCCATTCAACTGATGACACGAGCTCTTTCTTTATTAAAAACGGGTATAAACAGGTGATCAAATGCTCTTCTTTGCATAGTGTCTTACGCTCTCAAATTGAACTGTGGATAGAGATTTACTGCGTCTCACATTTAGTTCGAGAATAGCACATTAAAATTATAATGTCGGAATGAATCGGGTTACAACGAGTGCAAAACTTTGCCAGCAATCGCAAAATAATAAATTAGATTGAAACTTATACTTAGGAGATCAGTTATAAAAACAAGTAAGAAAGTAAACAAGCAAAAATATTTTTCTTTAAAAATATCAATCAACCAATTATGGACCGATCACCATGAAATTAGGTCGTTTGATTTGCGTCTGTATGAAAGTTATTTATGGAGAATTTTGTATGTATACCAACATTTTAAAGAGATTTGTGCACGTTAAAGTGATTTTTGGAAGCGGATCTGTATGGGAGCTATGACTAATTATGGACCGATCGTAACAAAATTTGGTGACATGAATTTCGTATATATAAAACTTATTTTGAGCGAAATTTGTGGAGATACATGTATAAATTAAACATTTATGACTGATAAAGTCCAATTTAGGGAGGACATTTGTATGGGGGCTAGGAGAAATAATGGACCGATTTCAACCAGTTTTCTTGGGCCGTAAAAATTATATGTAACAAATTTGATCGAAATATCTTCAAAATTACGACCTATACTTTGCTCACAAAATTCACATGGACAGCCAGCCAGACGGACGGACATCATTTAATCGACTCAGAAAGTGATTCTATGTCGATCGGTATACTACAATATTTTTGGGCGTTACAAACATATGCACGAACACAATATACCCTCCCCACTACGGTGGTGTAATGTATAATTAGAAAAGAGAGAGTTGAAAATAGCTAAACCCTAGTGAATAGTCAATATGAATTCATTGGAGACGCCATCAGTCGCATCGCCATTGGCTTGTTATTGAAAATATTAAATAAAAGGCATTCTTCCCCAACCCGAAAAATTATTAACTTCGGCATTGATACATTGTGTGAAACACTCGAATATATATCTGAAAAATTTTCAGATCAAATATTGATTTATGACTTAAAATGTTTGGCTTTATTTTAAAACATTGTCCATTGTTAGCTATGACCTTTTCCAATCTTTCTGGCAACGCATGAATTCCGAGCTAAAACAACTGCTCATCTTCTGAGGCCAAGAACGAGTCAAGCCAATTTTGGATGCTCTATTCTAAAGTGAAGCATATCCCAGAGAGCGTTCTGCATCGATCGAAACAAATAATATTCATCTGGGGCAAGGTCTGGACTATAAAGCGCGGGAGGCAAGACTTCCTAATGGATCATTTTATATCGCAAGTCATGTTCAGTGCAAAAATAATTTTCTTTTATATCGGTCAAGAAGCAAAGTCGTCTTTCAAGGTCTCTCGGCCTCAATTCGTATGGTAACTAATTTCCCTGCTTTTTGGTGAATCCTGCTGCTCGTAAAACTTCAAAAATTTCAAGCTCTTGTTGAGTTTGACAACAATCTTCATTAAGTCTTTAAACTTTTTTGGCTGGTCAGGACGATATTTGTCTTCCGTGTCAAAATCACCACTTCTGAACAGAACAAACCATCTCCGTAGAAACTGATGGAACGCAGTCACCATAAGCTTTGGTGAACAAGCGGTATACTTCAGGGGCACTTTTTTTAAATTAAAAAAGTAAAGCAAAACTTTTGGAACGCAGTCACCATAAGCTTTGGTGAACAAGCGGTGTACTTCAGGGGCACTTTTTTTAAATTAAAAAAGTAAAGCAAAACTTCCTTGAACTTGAAGCTTATTGGCACAAAATTCGACATTTTCGAAGCCAAAAAACTTTGTTGTTTACAATATAATTTTCAATAACTTAGTCAGGATGCACTAAGTCAGAATTAATGACATATATGTACCCTTCAAAATGCCATCTATTGTATATAAAATACACCCAATAAATGGAATTGTCCTTTTAAATTCCATCGGAACTTTATTCATGCATACGATAGTTGAGAGTAGTATCCTGGACTTGATAGGAGATATTATGAGTGAAAAGCGTCTTATCGTTCGATACATTAGCTATTCGAATACGAAATAAAATTCTTGGAATATTATTGGCCATAAAATTTCCAATTGGGCATACAAGCACACTTAAAAATCACACATACCAGCCCAACAAAATTACATTCTTCTACATACATTTTCATATAATAAATATTTGTAAAGGTGCGTCTGTATATCAAGAATCAACTTTGTTTTCAAAATTGTTTTTAATACTTACGTTACGTTTACGGTATAACTAAAGCTGTGCAACAGGTTAAATGTTAGTCTAACAAACAGCCAAAGTCAAAGCTAAAAAAAAATAAAGAAAAAAAAAATATTAAAATAAAAAGAAAACCAACAGCAAGAGGTGTATTGAACTAAAAACTAACATACCAACAAACAACATCCGAAAGAAAACGCTACCGCTTTTGAGCCAAATTCAAATTCGTTTATAGAAGGAGTGTAAATATAAGAAATCCCCACAATAACACCATGTATTTAGAAGATGAAAAATAAAGTATTAGAGTTTGAAGAAAAAAAAATTAAATCAATAAAAATGTAGAGATTTTGTTGCTGCTCCTCAACTTCTTAAGAAGAAAGAAAACTGTGTTTAGATGTAAAAAGATTAGTTATGCTACTTACTAACTAAGATACGTACGTTGTATGAAAGTATATGTGTTATTTCTAAGCTCTGCAGGCTCCCAGAGAAAATTCGTATATCTATCTAGACTTCAAATAGTAAAAACTTAATAAAGAGGTGCGTAAGGTCTTTAAAAAAGGTGTTATTTATGATGGCTTTTCTTAGTGGCTGTCAGATTGAAAATGTTTAGGTATAAAAAATGTGTTTTTTTTTTTGGTGAATCTTTAATAAAGAATTATAAGGTAGTTAACTTAAAAATATTTTGGTTATTAGATGAAATATTTTGTATAAAACAATGGTTGTAAATTTGTTGTAATTGTTTGAAACGAATTTGTTATGCCCTTCAAGAGTATTCATATTTAAATATTAGATTGAGATGATTCTGGGAAAAAAGTTCTAAATTTCTTTATTTTTTTGATTTTCTCAAGCATATAATATTTTTGAAAGTGGAACTAATAGCAGTAATTAATGATATGTTAATTAATGTGGTTTCTTAGTTAAAAAATTAGTTTAACATAGTGATTATTTTTAGTTTTAGTTAAAAACAAATATCTTACCATAAAACTATATCACAATGTTTCAATGCGAAATGAAAGCTGACTGTTGTACTAACTAAACTCTCAAAAGGTTTTAAAAGCTGGGTTCGAATTTACTTTTTTTGGTCTTTTGAATGTGTCATACTTTTGAGCATCTTCCTATTAAGACTGAAAATCTATACAAAATATTTAAAATACTAAATTGAATGCCTCTAATCCAAAGGTTGGAAAGAATTTATTTTTAGTTCAATTTCCAAAAACAAATAAAATTGTATCTCCATTAAACTTTTTTATTGGGTTAGTATTTTGTCTTTATATTATTGAATCTTTCAAGTTTCATATTCTACACTATCTTAGTGGGGAGGGTATGATTTATTATAAGACGAAGCTCATGGAAAATGGTTCAAATCGGTCTATAATTTCGAAACTCCAATTTCAAACTTTTTAAAAATTTGTTGAACAAATACTAAAAATTTAATGATTGTTTCTAAGGATTTTATTGAGCATATATGGGAGATTAAAAGTAAAAAATAAATTAGTTAATATCTCCCATAACTTTGTCGTATCTGTATCTGGCTTAAACTTCAGGAATTTCGAGAAAAACTAAATTTTTGGAAATGATTTCGTTAATATGTAATTTGTTTATACTACTGCTCAGTTTAAATAAAAAAAAATAATGTTATTACTTAGTCCATTAGAAATATATACAGACAATTTCACTAAAATCGAAACCATGATGAAACAAAATAATTGTTGGGAATACAGCTTTCAACGAAGTGCTGGACATCATAAATAAACGTCAACCAAATTTAGAAATTATCTCAAAGACAAATGTACCCAAGCTATGCCGCCAGAAAGCCGCTGCTTCAAAGTCAATTTTAGAGCTTCTCGACCGCGTACAGGAGAGGGAAATGGTCTACCGGTACTACAATGGAATGTTTTCTGATTTTTACATAATACTCGTTTTTCATTAAGAACACATCGCTTTGAGGTTGATTGGCCAGTGGACCGCACAATATACTACAGGGAAAATTCGTTCTTTAGCCGTACTGTACGTATGTGAAAAAAACTTCCCGCTGAAGTGTTACCTGTCATTATCAATACAGGAAAGTTCAAATCGAATGTCCATACACACTACTCCCTGTTTCCTCTCTCCTATTACCTATTATACTAGTTCCAACACAATGCTTTGCATGAGTAGGACTCATGCCTTGAGTGCTGGTCCAAGAATAAAAATAATAGCTCTACAATCAGTGCAAACGCAAGATTCAAAGGCCAAAACCAAGCAATTAAGAGCAAATCTTCTAGAAGAAGTAAGAGCTATACTAGAAGAAAACTCCTCTGTGTGCTGATCCAAGAAGAAAAATAATAGATCTACTATCAGTATAAACGCAAAAAAAAGTCTTAAAGCAAGCAATTAACAGCAAATCTTCTAGAAGAAGTCATAGCTATATCAGAAAAAACTACACCCATAATGTAGACTGTTAATGTTTCCCACTACCCACAGGTTTAAGAGCCAAAGAAATGACCAATACAACACCAGGTAGATATAGTTGTCCTTGTAATTATCAAGTTTAACACCTCTAACAACTCAATTATCATACTCTTCAGATGCCACTGCATGCGAAAAACCTATTATTTCCTCTAAACTTAAACTACCAGCAAAACAGTATTGACGCCTTAACGATCGAAGCCCCTATAAACGCAATGAAAGCTGCACTGAGATACACGATGAACTCAAAGAACTTTTGCAGCCAATTCCCTCAAAAACTCCAGCAAAATATGCACCGGAAGATAGAGATGATATTTTAATAGATCTGCATAAACTATTTTATTCTCAAAAACCGGAACGGTTGCCTAAGCAGATAACTCAGGAAAATGCATTTCAAGATAAAAGTTATCTTGCAAAACTTTGGTTAAAATATTTAAAATTTTTTATTAATATACCCGACAAACGTTGTTCCGAAATATGGGAGGTACCATGATCTTTGTTCCTATATAGGTCATATAGTCATACAGAAGAATTATATATATAAAAGATAAAGATAATGAAATGTTTTGTGGACGACATTTATAAAACTTCTGAAAAATATTTAACTAGATTTTAAATAATAATGAAATTAAAACAGAATTAAATACCATTATCATCAAAATGACTCAAATAAATGTTGACCCCAAGAGTGTACAATAGGGTGGCCCTTAATAAACGAAAGTTGGATTTTGGCCATTCTTGATTTTTTTTTCTCGAAAATTTCAAAATTTAAATCGCAGGTACGGAAAAACTATAAGAGATATTTTCATAACTTTTTCACATTTGTATTCCATATTATATTCTTAATAAATCCCAGTTAGATGATCAAAAATTCTGAAATTTGTTTAACAAAATTTTTAAAAATTTGAAAATGGAGTTTTGAAACTGCCGTTAAAAAAATTTTATTTTTTTGTTCATACCTAAGAATAGGTTAACGGTATCCTACGAAGACATATGCAAGTAAATATGGACTTATTGTAAGTAAAAATGAGCTTTTATTTTAATATTTATCGAAATATGTTCATTTTGTTCCTACCTTTCTTGTTCTAGTTGCCTGAGACACGATAATGGCCTGGCGAATTATTAATAACTTTAACATTTTTTGACCAATTTCTGTTTTTTATGTCTCATTAGAACGAAAATTGCGAACACATTTCTATTCTTTTAAACAAAATTGGAAAAGAAATTTTTTAATGGCAAAATTTTTACAAAAACTGAAAAAATGCCTTTTTTTCCCTTGTAAATGCATCTCAAAACTTCAGAGGGCTTGCGGCACCCTTGGGGTCTTAACCCCAACCGATTTACCTAAAATTTTTTAAGTATGATTTTTTTACTAATGTTCACCAAACTGGGGGGTGAGAATGGCCAAATTCCAACTTTCGTTTATTAAGGGCCACCCTAGTGTACAATGGTTAATTTATTTAAATTTTGTTGCTTTATTCATAATAAAATGTTCTAATGTTCATTTTAAAATCATTTTTGACGGACAATGTTTTAAGCGTTTTAGATTATTGAGACCACAGTACATCAGAGAGTTAATTTTCACTTAAATTTTATATTCAAATCCCATCGAAAATTTCTCTGAAGTATTTAGTAAAAAAAATCGAAATGCAGATACACACAATAAATGGCTTGCCAAAATTCAATCACTTTTAGAAGTAATTCCATTCAGTCGAGGTCATTCTATTCCTGGAAATCTTTCAAAAGTATCCGTATGTCCAAGGACAACAGTGTCATAACAACACTCTTAGGTTACTCATAACTTTCAGGGACATTAACACAAGCCACCTTTTAAAATTGTTCTCCAAAAAACAAAAGGCTTAAGCCACAAACTTTATTTAAATTTTCCCTTTTTTTATTATTACACTTACTTAATTCTACTAATCTTCCGCTGAAATCATTAAAGGTGGATAATTTTCTTTCAATGACTAATTTTCCATTCCAAACACAAAAAAATAAATAAATTTTTTCGTTTCGTTTTACAAATAATTGCCCACATCTAAGTCTTATCATTTTGTAAGATTTTAAGTTTCTTTGCAATTTTTTTTGCATTTTTATTTGGTGTATAAATTTATTTCTTTTTAACAAAAAAGAAAAAAAAATAACTTTTTACATTACATCCATTAAGAATTTCAAGTTTTACTACATACCTATGTAAAACAATACATGCACATCATATATAACATCTAGTTTTCTCTTTATTATGCCATTAAAATAAGACTAGAATTCATGCACACTTTTAGAGCCATGTCTGTATGCTTTAAGTAAAATAATAAAAATACAAACAAAAAAAAACAAAGTTTGCTTTTAAAACAAAATGTCACTTAAAATGGAAAGTCATTCATCTTCTTGGGTGCTAAAGATAAAAGAGACACTAAAGTAAAACAACAAACAAAAAAAACTCTATATATATAATAAAAAAGAACTAAACTTGAAAGTAAAAATTAATGTATGTCTGGCAATGTTAAAAAGAAAAAAATATAAAAAAATGCGCTAAAATATGTAAGGAATAAAATTAACGAGGGTTAGTGGAGAAATGTAAGAAAAATATTTAAACAAATCGTGTAAAAAAGGAAAAATGAGGAGAAGAAGTTTAGTTTATATGTGTGTGTAAAACACTCTAACAGCCAAAAATTTAAATTAAAATTCAAGATATTCTTGTAAAATGTGTAGAATTTATCTAAGAAGTTTGGTTTTAAAAATCAGTACAAACGGTTTAGTAGAAAAAAAGTTATAAACAAAAGTATGAAGCAATCTCAAATAAATATGATATGTGTAAACAAAAATGCCTGTAGTTGTAATATGTGTTTAGGAGAGTTTAATAAAGAAAATCAAACATGTTGTTGTAGTAATAAAAACTGAATAATGTGAATGAATATCTAATATTTCTAATACTAGTTTTAATTGGAAGTTATTGAATAACCGAAACAATATCATTCATACTTGTTTTTATTAACAAATTTTATTTTTATGTCCTCTAACAATTATCACCTTTCATAGATTTTAAGATAAAAATATTTTTCTCAGGAATTTAACATATTTTAAACCTTATTAACGCCTAGTAATTTTTTTTATAGATATTTTCTACCAAAATCCCTCCCATATATTGTTAATAAAGTCTTTTGTATTAAGAAATAAAATTAATAATGAGTTGTTTTTTGTTAAGTCATAAAAATCATAATTTTAAAAAATATCAAATTTTATGACATTTAAATGTTTAATCATCACTATCAAATTATTGAAATATTTTTTTCAAATAATCGTAAAAATTAATTTGATTCAGTATGAAAATGGAAATAAGTAATAAAATTGTTAAAAAAAAGTAGGCTTGACTGGAGCCATAAAAACTATTAAACAAATTGCATAAATAATATGATTTAAGATGAATTCATCTCACACTATACAAATTGGGAGGAACTTCTAATTAATTATGAATTTGGAAACCTTCTAATTCGCAGTTGGAAGTTTCACATGCCTGCTGACTTTGTCAGCCACATCCAAATAAAATAACTAATGACAGCTTCTAAGAAATTAAACACTTTTTTTCCTGGGGAATTTCTCACCTAAACCTGAGTTAATGGGAGGTGTTTTTACTTAATTATAAAATGTTAAGCTTTTAATTTTAAGTTGAAACTTTCCTCCTCTGTAATATAAAAGAGGTTTGTTGAAATGTCAGCATGACAATCTAAATATGTTTCAAAAGTGATGAAAAACCTTCGGTATTTTAGTACTCTTAAAAACTGGTATAGGGTGCTCCGGTAGTTTTAATGATAGTGTGCTGGACTATCAATCTGAGGGTTGTGGGTTCGATTTCCAGAGACTGGGTGTATCTTCAGAGATTGTGTTTGTTTATAAAAAAAACATTTAAAGAATTTTATTAAGCAGTCAAAAATACATTAGATTTTTTATAAGTAAGGGGCACGTAATTAAACGGCAGCGGGAATAATACATTTTTTACTCCTATGATCAATAATATTTTACCTAGTTTTCGCTTTAATAAAGATCTGCCTTAAATTGATATCATCTTCTAAAATTTATTTATATATAACTTTATACTATTGTAGGTTACTTTTATGTTGTGTCTTTCTTATGACTTTTTTAGGGCTTTCAAAATTCGAGTATTTCTTACTATTTTATATTTTTATCTTGATTATAGAAATCATCCTCTTTGTTCGATATTATTTTTATAGTTTTTTCAATAGTTCATGTTTGAAAGATAATAAAATTTTATTACAACCTGTTGATGACTTGTACTGATAATAAAAAAACAAATAATTCAAATTTTTTAATAGTTTCAATTTACATTTATGTAAATTTTACTTCTATAAATAATTAATTTTTACATAAAAAACATTTGATATGAGTTAAAGTGCTACAAAATTGTTGTAAACTGAACAGTTTAGTCTGAAGAGGCTACTTAAAAGTCAGGGCCATTCATTGAAGTACAAGTCTCGTGTCGATTGGTCCTACCAACTGGTAAAATTGTATCATAAAGCTTCATAAGAACTTTTTGAAATCTTATCTGACGACGAAACATGATTGAGTGAATATAATTTTAAATCCAAACATTAGTCTGTGATATAGATCTTTCAAGAAAATATTACGAGTTTTCCTTTTACTGAGAAATTTAATTTCCATGGAACAATTAGTGATCTTCTATAATCTGACTGTTATTTAGCAAAACCATTCAATATATAACATAAAATCTAAATATTGCTGTTGCTGAGAGTTTAGAACTATCAATTTGACCCCATGGCCAATAATTGAATACTTCAAGAAGTTCTCACGAAATTGAGTACATATTTCTAAAAAGTCCAGTAATATTTCAATACCCAATTCATGTGGTATTTTTGAATTTACTACTAATTTAAATAAATTTCAGTTTAACAAATCAAGTTAATCATTTATTTAAACACATTTCGAAATATGTTATTTCTAATTAAGCTTCTAACGCAAAATTCAAAAGTTGTTTGGCGCAGATTGTGTTAATTTCAATAACACATAAAAGGAGTGTTCGCAATTTAAAATGTGTGTTAATTAATCAATCTTAAACTTCAATTTTTAATATATTTAGTTAAAAGATTTTGCCGAACTAAACAAAATCAAATGGAAAAGATAATAAAAGAGAAATCTATAAAAAAAATATACTGCAGAGTACAGAATAATGCTAACATTTAAGTGGGAGAAAGTACAGATTTTGAATATTAATGAAGTCATGTGGTAAAATATATAAGTTGGAAAATTATGATTTTATATGAAAATTTTAGAAAAATATTTTTAAAATATTTGCATCCAATCCAGCTACTACCATCTACAGTAGACATTTTTTAGCAAAAATATGACAATCAGAAGCTGGGTGGAAACTGAAATTAAGTGTCATAACATTTACCAACCTGTTGCTAATGCAGATAATCTAGATTTTTATTTTAATTCATTAATATCTATAGTCAAAGAAGCTTTTACAAAAATACTTATATTAGAGTGTCCCTTTGAATTAAATTTTTTGAAATGTTTCAACACCCCTGAAAACTTTCGTAATGATCTAAAATACCACCAAACAAATTTTTAGCTTGTCCTAAGAAGGGCAACCCGTGCCGACTTTCGATTTAGTTTTGAGGTGCATTTACAAGGGGAAAAATGAATTTTTTGTCAGTTTTTTAAAAAATTTAGCTATTAAGTAATTACTTTTGCAATTTAATTTAAAAGAATCGAAATGTGTACGTAATGGTCGTTCTAATGAGATATAAAAGACAAAAATTGGTTAAAAAATGTTAAAGTTATTAAAAAATCTCGAAGCCATTAACGTGTCTCAAGCCACTAGATCAAGAAATGTAGGAACAAAATTAACATATTTTGAGAAATATTAAAACAAAAGTTTATTTTTACTTAAAATATATCCATATTTACTTGTATATGAGTTTTTATCATCATATGATACAGTTAACCTATTCGCAGGTATAACCAAAAAAAAAATATTTTTTTTAACGGCAGTTTCAAAACTCCAATTCCAAATTTTTAAAAATTTTGTTCAACAAATTTCAGAATTTTTTGATCATCACATGGAGATTTACTGACAACATAATATGGAATAAAAATGTGAAAAAGTATGTCAACACTTCCTGTAGTTTTTCCGTACCTGAGATTTAAATTTTGCGATTTTCGAGTAAACTATTTTTTTGGTCATATTTTGGCGAATGATCCTAATTTCATTACTGTTATTAATTTTAAGTAAAATCTGTTCAGAATATTATAGTCCAGGTCAATTTAAATATAGTCTGAAAGTTTTCCCAAAATCGGAAAACGTTAACGCTTAAATCGTGAAGGTCAAAAGTCAAGGGTAAAATTTTTCAATATTTGGAATTTCTAATTGAAAGATAGCGAAATATTATGTATTTTTTGCCCGATTTTGATGAAACTTAAGAAAAATATAACATGAAGTCTAGTATTTACAATAACAGTACAATAACATTTCAAAAAATTTAATTCTATGGGACACTCTAACCTAAATGTCGCAAACATTCTTGGCAACGAGAAATCTCTAATATTAAGTAGTAAAATGTTAAGTAGTCAGGGAAATATTGTAAATTCGTACTTTTGGAAATTAACAAAAGCTGATGCCTTCAATGGGTAAATTAAATGGCGGATATATTTGGGAATTCACACACCACTTCCTTACATAATTCTTCACCTATGGACACAGATGTCTCAAGATTCAATCATGATCATATTTTGACCGATCAAAATTGGAACTTATCAATTTGTTTGAAGCTGAATAGTGTATATTTTTATTGAAAAACAAAAAGTTTGACATTCCGTTTATAATTTCTACATTTTTCCTTTCCCGACCCCACAAGTGAATTCCCCCGGCTCGGTTTCTAATTAAAATCGAGAAAATCTACCCACAAATGGCGGAGATTTAGGGAAAAAACCTAGATGTTTGGCATATTTGTTATCTATATCTGTATTATTAAGTCGTTAATGTATACAATATGGATATCTAATGATAGATATTTCAAAGTCCATTGAAACGATGTATATAAGGCTTACTATAGCCTGGATAAAAATCGGGAAAAAATTTTTTAATACGATTTTTTTACCAACTAAATTTTGTTTGTTTTTAATTTTTTTTCATTAAAAATATTTTGAAAAAAATTAAAAAAAAATTTATTTTTTTTTAAAATTTTTAAAAAAAAAATTTAAAAAAATTTCAGATACAATTTTGAAAAAATTATAGATATTTCAAGGACGTTTGCTGTGTAAAATCGAAAATTTTTTTATAGCTTTATTTTAAAGCATACTTTGGTGAAGGGTATATAAAATTCAGCACAGCAGAATATAGCTCTTTATATTAATATTCATAATTAATAAAACTTTAATTATCTTAGATCGCAACTTAAAAGTGACATTGTAAAACAATGTCATAATTGTTGACAAGATGACGTATGTATATATAACATTTTACATAAGTAGGCGCCAGTTTTAAAAAAAGCACTCAATTTGAAATATTTTTTATAATGAGATTTATTACATTTAAGGTAAAAATATTCAATAAATTATTAAACCAATATCTTGTTGTTAATTATGTTATTATAATAAATAATAAAAAATAATGTATTCTTAAGTTTTAAAAGCAAATAAATATTTTTTCAAAGGGAAATAACTATAAGATATAAGTAATAGAAATTTGCATAACTTGTCATATTGCAAATATGACACATTTAAGCTAATGAAAACGCCCACTATAAAACAAAGTAATAACAATATTAATATTAAAACCTATAAGTTTACATAAAGCTTAAAATATTGTTATAAAAAATTTTAGCATTTGTTTAAGATTTCTTTTTCGTAAAAATCAACAATGATGATGAGTTTTTTTTTTGTTAGTTTACTTTAAAAATTTTGAAAGTATGATGTTGTTTTGAAAAATTATATTTAAATCTTTGACATTAGTATGGCAAACACACCTTAATTGTTTGTATTATAATGATTTTATGCTTGCCTTCAAAAACAAATTTTGCAAAAAAAAAAAAAAATATATGTACAGTTTCCGTTTTCATAATAATAATAATGAAAGTGAAGTTTTTATTATTGTTGATTTTTTTCTGTTTAAAAGCTAAAAGGAAGTTGTTGCTTTAATGACTTGTAAGTAAAAATATTTAGCAATTAATCACTTTAGTGTTTATTATTTGTGATTTTAATTTTAATGCAAATTTATTTTAAAAATCCCACTCTTTATTGAATCAGAACTCTTTTTTTGTGTGTTCAATTTACTGACCGGAAAATATATTATTGTTATTAATTCTAGAAAAAGAAGTATTTTTCCTTATTGCCATAATTTCATACCTGCTTACAGCCTTAAGGCTGCGAAAGCTATAAAATAACAGTAAACTTTTATTTAGTTTTTTTTTTGCCAGAGTTTTTATTCATAAAAACAAATACAATATAAGTTTGTTTTTTGATTTTTTTTGTTTGCTGTGGCTGTAGTTATTTATGTAAACTTAAATACTTTACCCCCACCAACCATTTAAATCATAAAAACTCTTACCTACATATTGTTGGTTGCTAAAACTCTTATGATCATAAAAAGTTTTTTTCTTTATCATCCTCATGCATGCTTCAAAACAGTTGTCATTATGATCAAGTAAGAAAATATTTCTAGAAAAACTAAATAAATTCAATGTATTATTCGAACACATGGATAAAAAAGAGTCAAATGAAAAAGAAGCCACTGACACAAGATTTTTATATTCACAAAAAAAAGCTAAGAAAAACCCCAACATTTCTCTTCTTTCTTTTATACAATACAATACCGTTTATTGGTTTTGTTTATTCAGTCATATTCATACATTTATTTGGAAAAAAGTAGTGAAAAATATTTGTTAGCTTAAGTTAGTTTTTCATGTTTATCATTTGCGCAAAAAGTAAGATCTTTTCAAATGATTTTTCTTTTTTTTTCTTTTCTTAGACTTGCATGTAATGTTGAAGTTTAGCTTTAGTTTTGTGGTTGCCAAAAATATTTTTAAAGGTGGAGTTTTAAATTATTTGTGTTCTATAGTAATAAAAGGTTATTTTAGTTATTATAACTATTATGAAAAATAAATCATTGATAATACAATACTTTTGCATGACATAGTTACGATTTTGTTAAGTTATTGATTTGTTAAAGAAAAATTATGGGGTACTGTTTTAAGAAGAATTAATTTTGAATTATTTAAGGAAAAAAAGTAAAAGAAAAAAAAAACAAAAATAATATTCGGCTGTGTCGAATCTTATATACCAAATTATACTTCAAAATACGAATTTTAAATATTTTTAGGTAAATAAAATTTATTTTTTAAATTTAAAATTTTTTTTTTCGAATTGTTATTTTAAATTTTTTTTTTAAAATTTTAGTTTTTTTAATTTGAAAAATTTTTTTTTTTTGTTTTTTAAATTTTTTTTGTTGAAAAAAAAATTCGAGTTAAATTTTTTTCCGATTTTTACCCATTTTAGTTCCAATTTACTATGGTCTTATATACGTCGTTGCAAAGGTCTTTGAAATATCTATCATTAGATATCCATATTGTCTATATTAATGATTTACTAATCCAGATATAAGTCAAAAATCGAGGTATCCTGGTTTTTTCCTCATATCTCAGCCATTTGTGGACCGATTTTGATGATTTTAAATAAGAACTTCTCGAAAGCATGTCTGACAGAATTATTGAAGATTTGGATCCCGAAGATATCTGGGATCTTCAGAAAATTGATTTCAACGGACAGACAGACAGTCGGACATGGCTTAATCGACTTCGCTATCTGTAAGAATCGAGAATATATATACTTTATAGGATCGGAAGATTATGTTCTGGAAATTACAAACGGAGTGACAAACTTATACTACAAGGTGGCGCAAAATTAATCCTCCTATCAGAAAATGCTATAAATTTTGCGATTGGCCCCTAATATCGGTTCTGTTTTGACATTTGTGTAGTAAACACATGCGAAATACACGTTAATAAACAATGTTACGCTACACTGCTCCAGAACGCGGAATATTGCTGACAATTTATTTGACCAATAATCGGTCGGTTTTTTCATCAAAAATAATCATGAGTGATGAGTTCCATTTCCATCTTAGCGGGTACGTAAATAAGCAAAATTTACGCTTCTGGGGCACTGTAAATCCGCGTGTAACCCACGAAGAGCCATTACACCCGCTCAAAGTCACTGTATGGTGTGTTGTTTTCGCTGGAGGCCAAACGGTTACTGTGAATGGTGAGCGCTACAGAGCAATGATAACGAGTTCTTTTTGCCGCAACTTGATGAATTGGGATTGGAAAACATGTGGTTCCAACAGGACGGTGCAACGGCACACACTGCACGTGCCACAACCGATATGCTGAAGGATGTATTTCCCGGGCGCCTAATCTCCGGTTTTGGCGATTTGCACTGGCCAGCAAGATCGCCTGATTTGACCGCTCCAGACTTCTTTTTGTGGGGCTTTTTGAAGTCCGGGTTTATGTCAACAAGCCTTATACTCTTACAGCTCTTAAAGACAATATCCGTCAAGAATGTGAGCACCTATCGCCGGAAGTTTTGGCCAAAGTGATGGAAAATGCCATAAAAAGGGCTCAAATGACAATCAACTGTGGCGGCGGCCATTTACATGACATCATATTCTCGACTTGATGTAAAAAGAATTAAAAGACCCATAAAAATAATCCACAAGAAGAATCAAAGTTTTTCCTTTTTTTTTAATTACAGCCAAAAAACATCGGAAGTTTACTTTTGCGCCACCTTGTATATATACCCTTCGGAAATTAAATTATTGGGAGTTTGACTTAAAAATGCCGGATTTACAATAGATGGCGTATTTTTGAAACGCGGTTTTTGTTTTTAATAACTAATATGTCATTTGGAAGCGTACACATCTGTCATAGTTGGGGGTAGTGCACTAAATGTTGATTTAAATCAGAATTGCACTATCACTCAATAAAATTGCAAAAAATTTAGTTTACACTATTTTTTATCAGATTTTTTAACTCACTATCACTAATATTTAGTGAGGTTGCTAATTTTCAACTCAGCACTAAATATGAACAAAATGATTGCACTAATTTTGCACTATCACTATATATTAGTGTCAATTGCAAAATTAGTGCACTACCCCCATCTATGATATCTGTCATTTATTCTCACTTAGTCATGGAACATTATAGTGTAGACAACAATGTTGTTTACCGGAATTTTTGCTTACATCTTTTGTTTGCAAAAAGTGCCGCTGAAGCACACCGATTGCCCAAAAAAGCTTATGGTGAATGTTTTCCACCAGTTTCAACGTGCGAGAAATGGTTTGAGCTGTTCAGAAGTGGTGATTTTGACACGGAAGCCTATGATCGCCAGATCGGCCATAAAAGTTTGAAGACAAAGAATTGGAGGCATTACTCCATGAAAATTATTGTTAAACATAACAAGAGCTTACAAAATCATTGGCAGCTAAAATCATTAGTCAGCATCCAAAAGCATGTCAGTTGCACAACATACGAATTGAAGCCGAGAGAACTTGAAAAACGATTTAGCATGTCGAAATTATTTTTGAACCCAATAAAAGAAAATTTTTGCACCGTCTCATTACTTGCGATGAAAAATGGATCCATTACTATAACCCGTAGCGTAAGCGATTGTATGGGAATCCCGGAAAACCAGCCAAATCAACACCAAAGCCTAATATCAATGGCGCTAAGGTAATGCTATGTATTTTATGGGTCTATTAAACTGCTGAAAACTGACCACACCATCACAAGGAACCTGCAGCGAGCATAACTGATTAGTATGAACGCGGATAATATTCGGCCTGACTTGCATAATGCTCTCTCTGGGAGACGCTTCACTTTGGAACAGAAACTTGAAGCGTAATGTAATTGTGGTGTCATATTAAAGGTATTTCATAGTGTGTTCGACGAATAGAAAACTATTTCGGCGAAAAGTTAGAAGCATCTAATAAGTAAATTTTTTCTTTGATCCTTCTTACCATACAACTGATCACAAGAATCGGAAGATGTGGGTTATCGAAATTATTTTACAATATTAAATTTCATTCTCAACTTTATTATTGATATTTTGCTTAACTGTTTCAAATAATATTATTATCCCAAGTCTATCGTATCTCAATTCAAAACCACTTCAAACATTTAATAAAAAATAAATCAAAAGACTTTGCTATTAAATAAGTGTTTTCTTTTATATTCATTATATTTCCCAAACATTTTCCCATTTAATTGTTGGCCATTGTTATACAAGCGTGTATTTTCTGCGGTCTTTCCTCTTCCCCATAGCATCTAAATTGCAGCAATTTCTCTTGCTCTGCAAAAACAACTAAAGGATTTACATAAATTACTTAACAAAACATAGTTTTAGTGTTTGCATTATTTTATATTTATTTATTTTTTTTTATTATTTGCACTTACAACTTAATTTTCGCATTAAATATAAAATGCCAGAGAGACAACACAGCACAGCACAACACTATGTAAAGCAACAACAATTTTATATAAATTACTAAGCTTAACCTAAAGTTAACAAGAGCTGAAATAGTGCAACTTACAACAACAACAACAATAATAAATTATCATTAATCTTATGAATTGCATGAATTTACATAATTTTCTTAAAACAAAACTACTTTGTTGTTCGCTGGTTGGTTGCTTGGTTTGTTTGTTTCTTTCCTTAAAATATTTATAAAATAAATTTTAAGAGAAGGAAGCAACAATAAAAAAAGTGAGAAATATACAATAAAATAAACTAAAAACTATTAAAAGCTTTACATATATACATTTATAAAAAAACAACATTTTAAGCACTTGCTGTACACAAATAGAGCATGCAACATTAGGGTACGCTACATTAAATTAAACCAGGTGTGTTTTGTAGATGACAATTAACAGGGAAATGTTGTAGTTAATAGGTTTAAGCGATTACTTGTTATTGCTGAACTCTTCTGATCTTGGAGATTTCTAGTGTAAATTTCTCTCTAGCTATGTTCATGGTTCATGCTCCTTTTAGTTTATGTATAAAATGTTTTCTATTTAGGGCATACCTAATTCGTCATGATCTTTCAATTGGCCCTCCTCACTCACTCTAGGCAAAACAACGAACGCATTAGTTTAGTCATTAACGCAGTTGTTGTGTTGCAGTTCTTGTGTTGTTTTATTACTAAACTAAAGTAAGAAAATCTGTTTTAATACATATTCAGCGACAACATTAACAAATCCATGTTGTTTAGTTTTTTAGTTTCTTTCCAGCCAGCACTTGCAAAAGGAGAGCAATAAATTGTTCATATGTCTCAACATTTGCTTAGCTTGGCTGCGAGTGTTTAGTGTTAATGTTAAATAAATTTAAATCAATTTAGAAAGTCTCCTTTGAAAAAAAAAAACTTAACTATTTTAGTTTATTTTCAGCTTCATCTGCTTATTTCTTTATAAATTAAAAACATGTTAAATACTTCCTAATACAATTTTTCTCTTTTTCTAAGAAATGTCTTGAAACAAACAACAACAAAGTGTCACATTAGTGGCAATAAAGGTGTTTGAATTTTTTTTGTTATTTGTGGCCTTTAAAGGATGTGTATTGTTGCTGCTGTTGCCACTGCCATTTTTTGGTTTTCGTTAAACTTGTTTGAAGTTTGTGTTTTTTTACATTAATTATAATGTGATCATTGACTAAACACGCACATTTCGTATTTAAATCGCAAATAATAAAAAAATAAAAAAAAATGTTTTATGAAAAATTGTTGATATTTTAGGCATTAATTTAAGTTGAAGTTGAATAGTTTAACCCTGTAAGAGATGAGGGGGTTAGTTTGAAGGGGAGTATTTATGTTGTCATTTTGTAAAGACAATCTGGCTATCGTATCGGGTTATCAAATTCAAATAAGAGATGAAACCAAGATTATTTTCCAAAAACTTAATCTTCTCTATTTGTTAAATTGAAGGTTTATGGCTATTGAGTAAATTACTTTCGGGGTATAAAAATGCTCAACCTTGCATGTGTTAATATGTTAAAAAGTCTTCGCCAGAAAAAAGCTTCCACCAATGAAGCTGTTTGTTCAAAAAGTTCATCAGGATGGTTTGTCAGTGGACACTACTCATTGTTCCTGTCATCATATTGGGAGTTTCGATGATAATAAGGTGGCTGTGGCCAGAATGTGTCACTTATTCGGGAAAGGGAGATAGGATATTTCCGTCAACGTTGACCTCTTACCAACTTACTCTTTGTTATTTGTAATTGAAGACAAGAACTTTGGCTACCTTTAATTTCATCGGGATGTTGATATGTGTCAAATGGGCCATTAGATAATCGATCTTCTGCCCACTAAGTTCAGTAATAGTCTTCTCACGTCATTTCTTTTAACAGAGAGCGATTAAGAACACTGATTCCCAACTTTTTATTGAATGCAATTCAAGATACGAGCTTTATATCATAGCCAATCGAAAATTCAATAGTTTTTCATCACGAATTTGTCGTGTAATACATCTTATTTAGATTCGGTATTGTTTGCAGTTTGTCATGGAAAGACAAAAATGGCTGCAAATTTCGCTATATTCTACTCCCAATACCATCACAAAATTTGAGTCTCAATGTATGTTATTGGAGGATACGTGATCGAGTAGACCACATCTAGTCCGCAGTGAGGAGAATATTGTGGCTGTAGCGGAGAGTGTGGTCGAGTCGAGACTACTATAGTCGAGAATACTATAGTCGAGACTACTATAGTCGAGACTACTATAGTTGAGACTATTATAGTCTAGAGTACTATAGTCGAGACTACTATAGCCTAGAGTCGAGACTACTATAGTCGAGACTACTATAGTCGAGATTACTATAGTCGAGACTACTATAGTCGAGACTACTATAGTCGAGACTACTATAGTCGATACTACTATAATTCGGACTACTACTCTACTATATTCGAGTCTGTAGAAGAGTCTATAGTCGACCTACAGTTGAGTGTATTGACTAGTCTATAGTCTAGTCTATTGACAAATATATAATCGAGTAATGATTATCTATCGAACAGTCCAACGACAAGTCTATATTCCAGTTTGTAATCCAGTCTATAGTTCAGCCTGTTGATAAGTCTATTGTCCAATATATCGACAAGTCTATCGTCCAGTCTATTGACAAGACATTAGTTCAATTTATAATCCAGTATATTTATATAGTCAAGCTCAAAGAAAGGTTAATGGTATAGTCTCTAGACAAATATACAATCCAGTATATAGACAAATCCCTAAAAATTTATTTTCAATTGTCAGTTTAAACACTTTTGTAGTCTGAGCTACGCAAAATAAAAAAGTGCTTCCTCTTTTCCCTTTAACTGAATTTATGGATTAAAATTTTCCGCATTTGGGCTGATGAACAACCCGAAAAGATTCGCGAACTATTACATTGGTTCCTATTACTTTAAAAATAAGGACGGATAAATCAAAACCTATGAGTTAGCGGTATGTGCACTATGCAAAATAGTAGCCTTATTGAGATATCATTCTGGTGAGCAGCTAATTTCAGATTGCGGACCTGTCAACTGGTCGATTTCGTGTGATATCACACTTCTGGATATTTGTCTTTAAAGTTATGCCAATGCAAAGATATTTGTCGATAAGTTGCGATTCAAGACTTGGAAGCCAAATTTACCAGCGTAATTCATTAGAAACGGGTAGCAATGCTGGAAAAGTGAAAATTGGACCTTCCGAATGGAATAGCTACAGCGTAGTCGCGACTAACATTTGAATTAAATTATCTTTAAAAAGTAAATGAAATCTAGTTCGAATCTTTCATAAAATAGAGCCAGAATAACTAATATAGTGTTAAAGAGTTATTAGAAAATTGGATTGCGAGGTTAAGCTACATCAAAGAGCCGAAGAACTCACATGAGTGAAATCTGGTTCCATTAAAAATGTTAGTTTCATCTAACTAATTAAAAATATATCAAAGGAAATTGATATATTTTTAAAACTCAAAAATAATCCATATAATCATCAACTGTACAATGTTCAACCAAATAAGTAGAATTAACTATTTTAATCCATCGAGGCGTATACTTGTTTTTAATGAATACAAACAATTTCTGAAATATCGTTGTATAAATTTAAAAAAAAAATCCAAATAATAAAATTAATTACCTCTAGTCTCTTAAAGGTTTAATATTCAGTTTTGCTACAAAGTTTCGACATTTATTTTATGGCTTAATTAGACTTTAAAATTGAAAAATGTGCACAAAAAAATAAAAACAATCCCACAAATGAAATTTATCCGGTTTGAAAAACAATCATTATAAATAGTTTCCTTTATATGTAATGATGTTTTTCATTCCCTGTGTTGTTTGTTGGTTTGTTGCTTTGTTTCTAAACAAACATATTTCTTCCAACAATATTCTCTTCATTTGTTTATTTAGTGTTTTGTTGTTTTTTTGTGTTGATCTTGGTAATCCCTAATGGTTTATTATTGCTCCATATCATTTGTCTTTTAGTGTAATGTTTACTTTAACCTGTCGTTTTCGTTCCTTTTTTCTCGCTGTTGTGTTTGCTGCGCGCAGCGCGCTCATATAATTTTTCTTTTTGCAAATTAAGCCACTTAGTTTTATTTTTGTGTTGTTGCTGGTGTGGTATGTTGTGTTGTGTTGTTCACTGTTGCCTCTTAAATGATTAATTAAACAGAGTTTTTCAATTACCATTTATTGATATAATAAATCAATTTATGGCTACTACTTTAGCTAAAGTTTTTGTTTGTTTCGTTTCGTTTATTTATTTATAACTACGCATGGCTAAGCCAAGAGAGGAAAATGTAACAACGTATTGCTTTGAAATGAAATGTTTGTAGTTAATGGTTTTTATATGGTGTACCAGGGAAAAATCCGACTTGAACTTGTACCTTAACTTTATGTATGTATTTATTTAAAGTTTAAATGCCGGTTTAACAAGTAGACAACCATTTTACTTTGTTTGTTACATGCATATTTGCATAAATAGCTTTGATTTAGAAATCACATAAATATTTAATTTATTTCTTTTAGTGTATTTGGGGTCTTGAACTTAATAAAGAATGTAAAATGATTTGTTTTTATTTTAAGGCTTTTTAGAAACATATAGCGGAATAATGTATGTGTCTAAAGGTTTTTGTTTTTAGACAGCTTTATGTAAGGTGTGTTAGGAATATCAATTTTTAGATATTCTACATATGCATAATCAATTTTAAAATTTATCAATGGTTTATAAAATAAAATTTGCATATTATTTTTTGTATGTACCTGTGATTAATTGATTATAAATAAGGCATTTAGTAATTAATAGATGATATTTATAATTATTTTCTTTTTCTTTTCAGGTAATTTTTTTACATTTTGTTAAACTTTGAATAGAGAGGTAAATATTGAACAAAATTTAAATCTTAATATGTAGATAAAATTAAAACAATTAAGAAAAGTCTTGGATGCCCTTTTACACCGAACCGCAAGGCAAAGTTTTAAATTTATAGTGACAAACTATAGTTGTACATGCTTACTACTGCTACAATCAGAGAAAAGATATTGTTGATCATGTTTACCATAACGAGTTCAACGTTTTTACAAGGGTTTTAACAATATGATGATCACTGTAATTATTTTTATGATTGGTTCAACTATAATATGTTAGAGTTACCATTTAGTGAAATTCAAAATATTTATAGAACTACTGTTTTTTCCAAACAAGAATATGTATTTATTTTGTATTAATATGAAATTAAATTTTTTGCAAAATATACAATTAGATTATTACGCCCTCAGTCGGCTAATAACATTGTAGGTAATAGTTATAACAATAATCTGCAAACTGACAATATTAATGGATCGGTTCTCTCTCGGTTACCATCTCATTTAATCAAATTATCTGAGAATTATAACTTTTCAGAGAAGTGCATTTTATTATAATCAAACTTTATACTACGAAATGTGGAAGAAAACTACATTCAACCATCAAATGTTGTTACATTTTCGTAATTAGTAACGTAGTAATGGAAAAAACTCATGACAAATGCAGGATAATTCAAATAAAAATGTAGTGGAAAAGTAAAAAAAGAAAAAAAGGTTTGATAATTTTTGATAATTAATTTGGCGGTATAAAAAAGGACGATTGCAATTAAACGATGTATGGAAAAGTATTCAGAAAAGTAATAGGACAATCGAATACAATGTCGGTAAAAATTTGACCCGCATTTGTGCGAAGTTTTAGCAAATTGAAATAAAATATAGGGAGTCAGTCATTGGTAAACAAAAAAGTATTTGTAAATACATCAGCAAATTTCAAAAAAAATATAATTTCATAATCTATCATGATAAAATAAAGAATTTTAAGACAAATTACAGCCAGTAGTTCACAGTTTTCTTATGTACAAGCTTGTACTAGTCTAATAAATCTGCAGCTAAGAATTTTTTTTGTTAGAAAAAAAGCCGAATTTTAATATTTGTTTACATGTATAGAGTAGAACCAAGTGTTTTGTAGATTTTTAAGTAAGTATTATGAAAATTAACAAAAAAATCTTTCAAATATTAAAGATCGGTCCCAGACATAACTGAGGCTTATTAAAATTTGTTGATAATCTAAAAATTCTAGGTTTCGCAAGTAAAATTTAGTAAACATTAGATTATTTTTTGAACCTTTTCGAATTTGGAGAAGTGTGCTGTCTATGGCAGCTCCAATAGACTAGATGTGCTGGGATATCTGCATTGCTGATTCGATTCCCGCCAAAGAGTATTTTTGTTTCTTCAGACAAATCGGAATGCAAATGTGTTAATTTTTAATTTTTGGTAACATTTTTTATTAAATATTAAAATTAGCATATAGTTATAACGCATTAACCGAATTATCTTTCTAAAACAACGCAAAAGTCAAAAATCGGTTGGAAAATGTTTGAATTATTAACAATTCCTCCGATCATTATGCGACCTGTAAAGCAATATATAAGAAAATTGTTTGCTTGTTTTAGAAAATCTTATAATCCAACTTCCTAAGATTAATCAAAGTTCTTATATAAGCTTTTGTCCAACCAGGATAACGCTTCCAATATGCGCCCAAAAAGTCACCTTTTTCATATCGTTTCGAAAAAAAAACTCAATTGAGGAGTTTTAATTTTTCCGCAATAAAATAAAAGTCATTTGCGAAGTTTTATTTTTCCCGTCAGAAAATAAAACTCATTTCATATAAATTGTAAAGCACCTTGCATTGCAATTGAATAAATTTTCATTAAAATAAAATCAAGTGGGATTTTAATTTGTTGTTGTTTGATTCCTATTATCAAATTGTTGTTGTTTTTGTTTGATAAATAAAGAAAGATACTGATAAAAGTGAAAATAAACGAAGAGATTTTATTTTCTGATGGGAAAAATAAAACTCTTCAAATAACTTTTATTTTATGACGGAAAAATAAAACTCCTCAAATTATTTTTTTTTTAAGACGGGAAAAATAAAAATCCTCCAATGAGTTTTTTTACGATGGCTATTTCAAACTCTTTTTGTGAGAGTTTCATGCGAACAAGGGCCTATTTCACTAAGCTACAAGTTCACAATTACAAGTGTTTTTGCCTGTAAAATTGTGAACATGTGAATAATTGTGTTTCATCAAAATACAATTACAAGTTTGTAGCTACAAGTGAATTTTACAAGTCAGAAGTCTACAAGTCATACTTCTACAAGTGGTTTTGTTTCACTAAACTAAATTTGCACTTGTAAACTTGTAGAAAAAAGCTTAGGGTCGACGGAGACCATCAGAAAAATTTTACAAGTTACAAGTGAATGATAAATTGATAACTATTTTTTAATAAACACATAATCCAAAATTTTTAATATTAATTAGCATTTGGTTACCTTAATATAGAAAGGCCCTAACTCGTGTTTTTTTAAGCCAAATTTGTTTGCTAAATATGATATATGATTGGACCATTTATCGAAATAATAGTAAAAATAAGTAACGATTTATTTATTTTGTTTACTATTAAATAGGTTTCATATATACAGAAGTTATGCCACCTAATTTTAAGGCGATTGATGTAGGGTATCATATGGTCGGGCTTCAACGACTATACTTTCTTACTTGTTTTTGTTTTGCCTTTGGGAATAGCCACTTTGGAAATCTAAACATATATAGACAATTCTAAATTAGTACACAAAATTGCAAAAGTATTTATTTTTATCAGTCCCCGCACATTTTCCGATAGATTGGGTATAAACAAGTAAGAGAGCTATATTCGGCTATGCCGAATCTTATATACTCTTCACCAAATATACTTCAAAATACAAATTTTAAATTTTTTTAGGTAAACAAAATTTATTTTTTTTGGAAAATAATATTTTTCGAATTGTTATTTTAATTTATTTTTTTAAAAATTTAAAATTTTTTTTTTTAAATTTTAAAAAAAAATTTTGGTTTTTTAATTCTTTTTTATGAAAAAAAAAATTCGGGTTAAAAAATATTTTTTATATAAGAAATATTATTGAAATATGTTATATTGCGTTTATATAGGATATTTTAGCGTTTTGACTAATAATAAATAAGAATTGTAAAATTAATATCACAATATACATGCACAGTATAGGTCTCCGTTGACTCTAACATATAGAGTTTTTGATTTAAATATTTCTGGATAACCGTTATTTACGGTCCCTGAAAACAATTGCTAAATTTTGACCTGAATCGTATATTTTTGCCGTACTGAGTTTTAATGATTTAAAAAATTTGGTCGTTTTTGTTAATCCATTATAATTAGCAAGAATGTAATCAACAAAGGTTTATAATGAGTTTTATAATGATTTAATTATGACTTTGTAAAAAGGTAATATATATCAGATTAAATGTCAGCCATTACCAAACTACTTCTAAGTAATGTAGACGGTATGAAGTAGTCATTGAAAAGTAAATTGTTTAGTAATTGTAAGTAATTACCATATTTTCAATGAAAAATACCAAATAGTCATCTGGTGCATTTGCTTAAAGTATAACATTTTTGAATACAACATTGATTGTGTTAAAAAATTGCAGATTTCTTTGCTCTGGTAAATGTGGCATGATTAAATAAAATATAAATCCAACTTTTATAAAATATCCAAACAGTTTCATACTCTTTCAATTCATATATCAAATCTTAACTATTTTTTCAAATTGAAAATTTAAATCTGCTACCACAATTCCTAGTAAAGTTTGTTGCTTATGTCTTTTGTTTTTACATTACGTTACATTAATATACAAAAAGTGCCTCTATGTGCAACAATTTATATAAATAATTACACATATAATTTACGGCAACAAAAACAATCTCTAAAATAATATATATAAATATTTCGTTTTTTTATTCAAAGTAATGCTCTTATTTTGCATATCAATAAAAATCGATCAAAAAGATCTTTGATCTAAAACCTAAAAAAAACAACTGCACAAAAAATTGAGCAAAAGAAAAAAAAACTCTAAACATAAAAATAACACAGCAACATTATTATGTTTTCATTTTTCTGTTGATACTGTGAAAACATACTTACATACATATCTACTATAGATTTTTGTTAACAAAGGTTATACTTTCTGTTGCTTTAGCTGCTTCTGCCTGTTTCCACTGTTTATGTTTATGTGTAGTTATTGTTGTTGTTATTGTTAACATTGCAACGCATTTATTAGCCTTAAGCGAAAAATTATGCAAAAAACGAAGAAAAAATCTTGTGGAAGAAAAATATGAAAAGAAATAAAAACAGAGCATTTGCTACTCTAAACATTTGCAACTTGTTGTTTAATATTTAGTTGGCTGTTGTTGTTGTTATTGTTAGTTTTTTCTTTCATAAGCATAAATGGTTCATGCCGAGTAGATATAATATGCTGTGGCTGCATCCTTTTTTGTTGCTTTTTTTGTTATACACACACATACTGTAGTTGGTATTTGCATATATGCAGCTTTAGGCCAACAGTAACAGCAATAACTACTACAACAACTAACTAAAGCAGTTTGTTTTTTCTTTGTTGCTGCTGCTGCTGTTGTTGTTTTACACAACAAACATTTTGTTAAGTTTAGAGCACAGTAGGCGTGTCAAAAGTTATAAATTATAAATTTTTCTTATTTTTTCTGATATAAAATAAAATATATATATTTTAAAGAAATAAAAATGCAACAAAAAGAGGGAGAATAAAAAAGAAATCAGCCACCACCTAAAGTAGATTGACGTAAGTGGTAAATTTATCGACAACTAAGAAAATTCCTGTCAGGGCAAGTTGAGTGAAAAGTTATGAGAGGTAGAGACAGACTGCTAAATTGCTGTATAGTTATATTTTGAGAAAAATTATTTTTATTAAGAGAAATTAATTATTTTACCTGTAAGTCTGCAGGTTTAATAAATTTAATTTAGAAAAACTAATGATGTTCATTTTTCAAAAGTCAAAAAAATTCGTAATTTGTAAGTTTTGAAGTAGTAGACTAAACAAATACTATAAAATTAATTTTGATGGAATCGATTGGGATCTGTAAAAGGTTGTGATGAATTTATTGAATTTGTTTTGTATGTTGTTATTATTACATTAATTTTTTTCACATTTGTTGACTAAATTGTACAGATATTACAGATATGCAATAAATGACAGTTGTCAAATAAGTAATATTGAACCGTATGGTTATTTTGACGCTCTAAAAGAATTTTTCAATGGTAACGAATATGAATACATTTGTCCCTTTTTCCAAACCACAACGATTTTGACATTTAATTTGTTTTCTATGCTGAAATCAGTTGATTAATTGCTGTACAATTTATGCTAAATTGTTTGAAATTACTTGATATTTGTTATCTGGGTTGTATTTTTAAAGTTAATAATAAGACACTAGTTAAAAATTGTCACAGAAGAATTAACTGTCATAAGTAAAAACAGAACAGAACGCAACAGCAACGGAAAGTAAATACTAATGAGGCCTTTACACCTTAAATCGAACGAAATTCATCACAGTCTTTCAAACCGTTCGTTTCGAAACCTCTCGCTTTCCAACACATACCTGTATGATTTATTTAAAATTGATTAAATGTAATTGAAGATCAGTAGACCCATTGTGATGGCACTAAAATGGAATCAAAATAAACATCTTGATTGCTAGAACCAAGTAAAGAGCACCACCAACTTATACAAAAGTGCTCTCAGATCCCCAAGAAAGAGCATGATATCACAATTATAGAGAGCAGATATTTGAGAAAACATATTCTGCTTATGAAGAGCGGTTTAAAGTACTCGATTGATATGTAACCTCCCATTTCTTCTGAATTACCTGGCTAGATCAATTAGTGACTAATCTTTGAGACCATTCACATCCTCGAATATTTGCCTACCAATATATAAAAGTCTGTTTTCCTAGCAGGTGTTGTAGTAAATTCTCTTTTTGGACATTGTCCGACGTTATTCTCATCGTACCCATTGAAAATAATGCTCAAAATTTCAATTGCTTACATATCCTTGTTATAATACTCATAACATAATGTTAGAAACATTGTATATTTTACAAGAATTAATCGTGGCCCACTTGGGTATTCCCATCTCAAGCGCACAATTCTTAAGCAAATCTGACAGTTCGACCAAAGCAATATGGATATCAGTATCTTTCTTACGTACTCTTTAGAAATTTTGCTTTCTCGAATCCCCTTGTAGCACTGATAGAAATAGACATACACATTTTGCATGAATTAAAGGTCTTTTAATCAATGGGTTGATAACTTTTGCCATTGTCTTCGCATAAATTCCTAAAATGGGAAAAATATGTTAAAAAAATTGGGTTATTTAATAAAAGAGTCAGTTCTGCCGTTATTTACCATGTGAAATCTTATTAGATTTTAGTACATTTAATCACCTTTTTAGAAAAATTTTAGATAAATCGAAAATATTAGATAAATGTATGACAAATTTTTAGATTTCATTTTGAAATATTTGTACAATGTAAATTTTTTCTAAGTATTGGTTATTGTCCTATGACCTTTTTCCATCTTTCTGGCAACATATGGATTCCGAGCCAAAAGAACTGCTCATCTTTTGTAGTCACGAATGAATCAAGCCAATATCGTATATTCTGTTCCAAAGTGAAGCGTATCCCATAGAAAGTATTCTGCATCCATCGCGGGTGAGGCAAAACTTCCCAACCACTTCATTCTAAATACTTTTTAACAGGTATTGCAACATGTGGCCGAGCGTTGTCATGATGAAATATTTCGGTTTCATGTCTTGGCGCATATTCTGGTAATTTTTCGGTCAATGGTCGTTTCAAATGAATCAGTTGCGTTCGGTACAGGTTCCCTGTGATGCTCAGGTCAGATTTTAGCAGCTCATTTGCTCCTAACAAATACAGAGAATTACCTTATCATCATGGCTTTGGTGTCGATTCGGCTGGTTTTAAGGTTTCACATACGATATTTTACCCTTCGGATTATCGTAATGTACCTATTTCGGCAAGTAATAATAATTCGGTGCAAAAATAATTTTCTTTTATATACTTCAAGCATCATTTCGGACTTCAATTTGTATGGTACTCAATTTCCCTGCTTTTGGATGAATGTTGCTGCTCGTAAAAGTTTTTAAGTAGGTGATTGAGTAGCTCCCAATAATTTTGCAAGCTCTTGTTGAGTTTTACAACAATCTCCATATTACGGTTTCATGTCTGGCCGCATATTCTGGGTGGTTTTAGACCAATGCTCGCTTCAAATGAAGCAGTTACGTTCGGTACAGATTCCCGTGATGGTCTGGTCAGATTTCAGAGGCTTAGAAAAGATAAGACCCTCTTGCTCCCACCAAATACGGAGTATTAACATAGCACCATGGATATTTGGTTTTGTTGTCGATTCGGCTGGTTTGCAGGGTTTCTATTACGCTTGGGATTATTGTAATTTTGTTTTATATCCTTCAACGATCATTTCGGACTTCAATTTGTATGGTACTCAATTGCTGCTCGTAAACGTTTTTAAATAGCTGCTTGAGTAGCTCCCAATAATTTTGCAAGCTCTTATTGAGTTTTACAACAATCTCCATACAGTAGTGCCAATTATTGATATTCAAACTTTTTTGTCAGGCCTGAGCCTTCTGTGAATGCGTGTAATGTTTTTTCAATTTTAATTAAAATTTTATAAGTAATATAACTGATCTATTTTTTTAAATTTTACGATTTTAGGTGATCATTGATCAGTCACATCAAAAAAAAAAAAAAAAACCAAAACAGGTCGGCCAAAAATTAAACAAAAAAAGTATCAACATAAAAATCTCAATGTAGATATCAATGTAGATATTTTCTTTGACGACCACTGGCCCCCATTCCAAGCTAAATTAACTCAAAAACACCTCAGATAATAGTCAGTACTGCGGTGTTTTTGAGATATTTCTAATCTTTCACAAGCTACCAAATTATTTACAAAATAAACAATTTTTAAACCACTGTGAGTGACAAACCTTGTATAGCCAGATGTTCAATGATCTTGCATACGTAAGTTTGCTTTTCGATTTCACCATATAATAGTTGAGGCCTCAAACGCAGCAAAACTGACTATATAATCTTGACATTTAATAAACTTGATTCTAGATCATCCTTCAAAATAGTGGATGTATTAGATGACCTGAGAGTAATCAAGAGTTCAGACCCCTACTGTTCCCTGTTTGCGATGTAAATTACTAAAGAATTATTTAAATGAAGAGCTGTTGTAGTGTAGGGTATTTAATCAAGATCTTAACTTTCATATTCAATAAGAAATTATGGCAATTTTCAAATATTAAAGTATAAGAAAGTTGGCAGGTATGAGTTTTTTTTTCTTTCTCTACACTATTACTGCGTGAGTGTGTAGTTAAAATGTGTGTGTTTTTTTTATTGTAGGCCTTTTCTTAAGACCATCATATACATACTATATTTTAAACGAATTTTATGCAAATTTGACTTTTGGCAGCTTAATTGGCTTAAATTAAGCTCTTTAAACACAAAGCAGAGAGAGGAAAAAAAAATCGATCTACAAACGATGTGTGTGCGTAAGAATTACAAAAAACACCACAACACCACATTCTAAATAAGACAACGACCGTTTGACGGATCGACCAACCAAACAGCCAAGTCTGTAGCCATTGAAACATACCTACAGTCAGCCAATCAAATAATATCATTAAACAAAACTGCCAACATTGTTGTTAACCAATAATATAACACTAGCAAAACAACAACAAAAAAGAAACACACAAAAACTAACAACAAAAGACAAAACAAAAAAATTCAAATCAATTTGACAATTTCAAGATTTGACATTTTGACTTTGACATTTGTTATAGTTTGTTTGTTTAGTCAAGTTGGTTTTTTTTTATTTTGGTTCGAACACCAACATACTGCATGTATAGAAAGAAGTATGTGTTTGTAATTTTATTGTAACCAACAACCCGATTTAGGCTGTATGTTTTTAGTTTAGAAAAAAAAACTTGCTTATTTTTTCGGCTTAAACTTCTTTCAATAAACATTTTTATATGGTAACATTTTTATATTATTTTGTTGTTGTCATACAATCGCTTTCAATTAATCTTAATTAAAAAATAAAAGAAAAAAATGTTGTCGTTTGTAGCAAATACTTCAAATAGTATTTTTCTTCTTATTAATAATATTGTTTGTTTGTGGATTTCTTGTTAACTTTTTTTTATTATTATCTTACTATGTTTTTTTTATATATAAATATATATTTTTTTCATAAACAACTAGCGACATCTAATGTCAATTACTTGACAACTACTTTTCACCTTAACTATTTGTGATTTGATTTATATTTAACAATGTGTGTAGTTTTTTATAATATTTTTTTTTTAAATTTATTTTTAGTTTTTGATGTATGTTTTCATTATTGGATTAACAAGCATGTTATTGATTAGCGTTTTATGATTCGTAGTTCTGTTTCTTTTTTTTCGTATTTAATTCATTCATCTGTTAATAGTTTATTTGTACATGTTTGTATAATATGAATGAAATATTTATTAGTTCTTGTCTTGTTTGGAGTTTTTTTTATGAAATTAAGATTTCGTTATTTAATTGATAGGTTTTCAAATACATAGATATATGTATACAAGTTAAAGAATGTTTGCGAATAAATTTTTTTGAGTTTTTATTTTTAAAAATTTAAATTAATGTTATTCCACATTAATTCAAATGTATGTAGGAATATGGTTACTAGGGTGGCCCTTAATAAACGAAAGTTGGATTTTTGCCAGTCTTACGCCCCAGTTTGGTGAACATTGGTAAAAAAAGTCATCCTGAAATTTTTTAGTTAAATTGGTTTGGGGTTAAGATGCGCCCCAAGCTCTGAAGTTTTGAGATGCACTTACAAGGGGAAAATTTGCAATTTTTTCAGTTTTTGTAAAAATGTTGGCATTAAAAAATTACTTTTGCAATTTATTTTAAAAGATTATAAAAATGTACGTAATTTTCGTTCTAATGAGACATAAAAAACAGAAATTGGTCAAACAATTTTAAAGTTATTAAAAATTCCCCAGGCCATTTACGTGTCTCAGGCCACTAGAACAAGAAATGTAGGAACAAAATTAATATATTTTGAGAAATACTAAAATAAAAGCTCACTTTTACTTAAAATATATCCATATTTACTTGTATATGAGTTTGTGTCTTCGTAGGATACCGTTAACCTATTCGCAGGTATGACCAATAAAATAAAAATTTTTAATGGCAGTTTCAAAACTCCATTTTCAAAAATTTTGTTAAACAAATTTCAGAATTTTTTGATCATCTCAAAAGCTTGATCAAGTATCTACCGATATATAAAAGTTAGCTTTCTTAGCAGATGTTGCAGTAAATCCTTTTTTGGACGTTGTCCGACAACTTCTACTCGTTTAATGCCCATTAAAAACAACCCTCAAAATTTCAATTGATTACCTATCCTTTATATAATACGGATACTCTATTCCAAAGTGAAGAGTATCCCAGGGAAAGCGTTCTGCATCGATCGTGGGTGAGGCAAAACTTCCCAACCACTTCATTCTAAATACTTTTTAACAGGTATTGAAACATATGGCCGAGCGTTGCCGAACGTTGTCACGGTTTTATGTCTTGCCGCATATTCTGGTCATTTTTCGGTCAATGCTCGCTTCAAATGAATCAGTAGCGTTCGGTACAAGTTCCCTGTGATGCTCAGGTCAGATTTCCGCAGCTCATTTGCTCCTACCAAATACAGAGAATTACCTTAGCACCATGTATATTTGGCTTTGGTGTCGATTCTACTGGTTTGCCGGGTTTCACATACGATCACTTACTTCGGATGGCAAGTAATAATTCGGTGCAAAAATTATTTTCTTTTATAGCGTTCAAGCATTATTTCGGACTTCAATTTGTATGGCACCCAATTTCCCTGCTTTTGTATGAATCTTGCTGCTCGTAAACGTTTTTAAATAGCTACTTGAGCAGTTATGTTCGGTACAGATTCCCCGTGATGGTCTGGTCAGATTTCAGCAGCTCATAATAGATTGGACCCTTTTGCTCCCACCATATACAGATCATTACTTTAGCTTCATGGATATTTGGCTGGTTGGCCGTGCTTCCCATAAGATCTCTTATGCTTCTGGTTACACAATGGATACGGTTGTCATCGCAAGTAATGATTCGGTGTAAAAATGAGTTTCTTTAATAGCATTCAAGCATCATTTCGGACATGAAAAATCGTTTTTCAAGGTCTCTCGGCTTCAATTCATATGGTACCCAATTTTTCTGCTTTTGGATGAATCCTATTTCTCGAAAACGGTTTGAAATTGCTGCTCGAGTAGTTTGTAATCAATCAAAATGTTGAGTTTGATAACAACCTTCATGTATTAATGACTCCAATTCTTGGCCTTAAAACATTTTTGGCTGGACTGGTCGATCTTTGTCTTCCGTGTCAAAATCACCACATTTGAACCGCAGAAACTATCTCTCGCACGTTCCCTCATATGACGATTCGTTGGTGAATAATTCGACTTTTTCGAAGCAAAAAAAATTAGTTGTTTACACTATAATGCTCAATATCTAAGTGAGAATTCGACTTTTTCGAAGCGAAGAAAACTTTGTTGTTTACACTTAAAATGACATAAGTTATTAGAGACAAAATTCAAGTTCAAGAGATACGCCATATATTTTAAATCTTCCATTTTTAAGTCATACTTACTTCAGTTGGTTGTATCTAGCCTTTTATATTTTAAACCAGAGACATATTCTCTATTAGTTCTAAAGCACATGTCTTTTGAAGCAATTTGGAATCACGATATATTGAATCTACAGCATCAATGCAAGATGTATTTGCTACAACTAGTTTATGGATGTTAATAAGGAATTTAAAGCATTTACAATTTTACTACCTACTTACCTTTGTAAGAAAAATATATAAAATAATAACGTTATTCTCTTTAACATAAAAGTACTCGTACTTACTTAAAAATTTAATTTTTTGAAAATTTAATGAAATCACTTAAGAGCTTCTGAAACTTTGTATCATATAATGTAACCAATTCCTAATCCCTTGACTGGTGTTGATTGTTTTTTTTTTAATCCCAACAATATTTGAATCTAAATTTGAAACTTCAGTTTTGAAAACCTATTGACTTTTATAATTAATACCCCAAGAAAACAAACATACCTTCCGTTAATACTTATATCCTATAATGATTTCTTATACAATATTATTTCAAGACTTATAACTTTTTATGATTCAGTGACTTGACAATTTCGTTATAACTTTAATTGGTAACAGTATATATAAATGAATGAATGAATGAATATAGATCAAGTGGGATTAAAATATTTATAATGAATATAAAAAGATACACATTTTTTAGGGAGTGTTTATCAAATTGAAAAAAATAGTGTCATTATGACTTTATTATAATTTAAATAAATATTTTTTCTATTAAAGAAAAAAAAAGATCATAATATGACCCTTTTTATAATCCCCTTTAAAAATGACTACTTGTTGTAAAAGGTTTTTTAAAGCAATTGTATAGAAAAATATTTTTTTCTTGCTTATATTTAATCTTATATAAGCCATTTAGATTTTATTACCTCTTTTTTTGTTTTATTTATTTCTATATTTTTTTTTTAAATAACGTACAATTCTTTGCCTCTTAATCTAGCAGCTTAAGAAAATCTCGTGTTAACCGCAATTGTGGTAAAATTGTATAATAAGTAATAATTTATTTTATATGTCAAAGACTTGTAAAAACTCTATTTGAAAATTATCAATAATCACAGCAAATAACCACAGTTAGCAAATGTTTTCGTCGTTGTTATTGTACATAACTATTGTTAATGCTTTTTCTATTGCTGCTGCTGTTGAAGTTACAATTGCTGTTTGGTTCTTTGGTTTGACTACTTTGTTTTGTGTGTTGAAATTGAATGGTTAGAAAAAATACAAAATGTAGGTCAATGCTTTCAAGAATGCGACAAATTGACAATAGCAATAAAAACAATTTTGCATGGAATAAATTATGTTTAAAGAATTGCATAAATTGTTTATATGTTGCTTTATTTACTTTAAAGAATAAAAGAATATTTCCAAACAAATAATAAAGATTTTTATTAAACAATGAGTATAAATTGTAAAGACTTTGAAATGAGCCCTTACAGCCTTTTGAACATTTAAATAAATTCAAAATGTTGGTAAATTAATATCTATTTGTGTACGAGTGAGTATTGCGAAATAATTTTAAAAAGAGTCAAATTAAAGCCGACAACTCTTAAATTTTAAATGACAAAAACCACAGCAATTAAAATGCTGGAATTTAATACAGCAACATTGTAGTGAAATAAGAACGCTTTTGTTTTGGTTTTATACAAACTAATATTTTGAATGCACCCTACATAGGGAATATTGTAGCTTTTGTTGAGATATCGTTTGTAACAATTTAAAGTTTTGTGAACCAATGTCTTAATCAGACTAGAAATTACTCTGCTGACTTATTTTCGAAGAATGTCTTAAGTTATTTGTTCTATTTTATGACTCCTTCTGAGTTTCTCACATTTTTTTTGGCAGATATCAGCAAGAGAACATCAGCTGGTTGTTAGTTGTACTGAAAAGTTAAAGCCCGAAGGAGACTTGTGAAAGGAGATCATGTCACTTAACTGATATGGTTTCAAAAAACCTTATGATCACAGAGTGTCTAAATAATTTCAGTTTCTCAATCCTAGAAAACCGACATGTAAAAGTGACCGATTTTCTTTACTATTAAAATTATCAGCGATCACGTGACTAATTCTGTCCCTTCATTCTCTTTCTTTCCTTCTCCAATAGCCGTCTGATCGATATAATTATCATATTGCCATTTGTCAAAACAGAGAGTGTCATAGAAATTAAAGTGATTTAATTGTTCATCTTTAAGGATTACTTCATGACCCCAAATATATTTTATTAAATACAGACTGATAATTCTATATGTGGCGATCATAAGGTGATCATGTGGTCGTTTCAAACCAATTATTTGATTTTACTTTTTGTTTTTAGTTAAAAAGAGCCCCCCAATATTTATTAACGCTAAGAAAAATTACAAAAGTGTGTTTAATGCATCGAAAGGAGGCAAACAAATCTGTCCAGAAGATTTTTATATACCTATATAGTTTTAAATTTTCTTTTCTTTTTGTGGTGTCTTTTTAGCCATCTTCAGCAGAATCCGCACAAAATTGTGTGCCAAAGTGAAATAAATTACAACAAACAACATTTTAATTAAAGCCCACTGTGTAACTGAAAAGTAATTTCAATACAAATGAACTCCACCCACCGTTAAAAATAACCAACAAAAAAACAAAACAAAAAACGTAATGAAAAATTTTTAAGCCCAAGAATCAGCAGGACCATTAAACAGAAACTAAATAATGGAATTTCTCTTGAAAGATTTCCAAGGAATAACTAAATTACTCATGGCCCAATTTTCAATTAAAATTCAACGCACAATTTTTCAATACCTTAAAAACATTGAAACATTTTCTGTAACACAGCTATGCATTAAGGACTTCCCAACAAAAAAAAAACCAAACAGACATTTTAAATCTTCTTTGTTTTTTTTTTTTTGGGGTAAAAATTTTCTTAAGAAGGTAATCAATGTTTGGTTTGATAATAATGAATTTACGGTTGTTGTTTGTGGATATATGTTTTTTCGGTGGTGGTTGGTGGTGGTGCTGAAGCTCGTATTAAGCAAATAATGAAATTTTAGACCTCCATCAGTTAATCGCTTAAAGCGTATAAAACTTAAACTTTTAAATGTATTTTAATGCAACACAACGCAAAAAAATATAACAGAAACTTTAGTAACTGCAATAACATCAAATAAACACAACATCAAAATCAGTTTTCGTAAAATATTTTTTTTCAGTTTGTTGTTCGTCTTTCAGTAAATCATGTGTAATAAATAAAAATTTATTCTGAAATGAAACACTAACACCAACCACTCTGCCAATGAAGAATGTAATCAGAAGTATGAGAAGAAAAAAAAACGGTGTCCTCTTTGACAGGGTGGTGGTGTAAAAGGCACGAGAAGTGAATTGTAAAATCGAAAATTAAGTTGTTATTTTTTAAATGTAATCTAGCTAGATTCCTACGTTTGTAGGAAACACCAAATCGAAATAATAATTTTTTGCTAAGAATGTTTGTCATGCTTTTGAGGGGTTTGAAAAATCGGTTTAAATATTAGATTAAATAAAAAAAGTTGTTTTTGTAATAAAAAAATAATTTTTTCCAATAAAAATGTTAACTTGTTTATTAAGATTTAACTCCATTTTCATAATAAATTCCATTTATATCAACCTGACTTTCATTTTCTGCGTTAGGTTTTTACAATTGGAATTATGCGATCGCAGAATTTATGGCGTCTCTATCTATGTACTTCAAAGTTGCCGTATTTGAAGTGAGCTCCAATGAATTATCCTTACCTTGAGTGAGAATTAAACTGTATAAATATCGAAGTTAGGATGACTTCTCCGATGACATCCTTAGATAAACAGAAACATTTTCATTTCTTCTTATAGATAGTGTTGCAAGGATACAGTCCTTAAGTTTGCATTTGTGCTACTTGGAATATGGGCGTTGGACGACCTGAAATTAATATTATCATTAGGAATTCTGCGATCGTGGCATTTATATGAATATCGTTCAAAGCTGCAAGTATATGAGCTGAGATCTTGCACATAGGTTTTACGTATATATGAGGGTCCTTATGGGAAACACCAACTGTATGATATTGTAGGTAGGATGACAACTGCTTTGACAACATGACGTATTCTGTGACTAAAAAAATCTTCGTTTCCTCCAGTATATGGTGTTACAAGGAGACGGTCCTTAAGTTTTTTCATTGTTACTGCTTTGAAGATGGGCGTTTGGCGACCTGAAAGTATTATTTTCATTTTCAATTCTGCGATTGGGGCTATTTTGGTGTCCATATGAATGTCGTTCAAAGCGGAGATACTGTATATAGGTTTTTCGTACATATGAGGATCTCCGTGAGAGACTCCAACTGTATGATATTGTAGTTAGAATGAACTCTGGATAAATTACTTAGTCAAGATGACGAATTCTGTGACTTTCATTTCTTCGTGTTTCGAGGTGCATTTTGACAGTCTTACAGCTGATCACAATGCAGTATCTTCACCATTGACCGATCAATCGTTTTGTAGGTAGAAAACAAAGGTTTCTAGTACTTTAAGGCTGTCGCTTTTTTAGTTTTGTGTCTACTCCGAAATTTGTGTGTGATTGCTATCGCATGCACCAAGGATATAAAGAGGTTATCGAATAGTATAGAGTAGAGTAAGTTACTCGAAATTAAAATATTGGGTATTTATTTCGTACACGTCAGTGGCTTAGTTCTACTTCCTTTGTCATCGACAACCTTGTAATAAAATATAAACTGTAGAAATATATAAGCAATTGATACTCGTTTTTGTAGGACTCATAATTCTGCTATTCAATTTCAAACTTGGCTTCAAACAAATGATCAATGATTTTAATTTTTGATTTAATCTTCTTTACTGCTAATAAATTAAGGTTTGACATACTTCGTTTCTAGCATGGCATCTACGAAGGCGAGTCAATAAGTCCGTGACTTTTTTTTGAATTTCCTGCCTCTTAACTGAAAGGGCAGTTATCAAAAGGCATTTGACTCCTATCAAAATTTAAACACGCTGCGTCATTTAGTTTGTGCTTGACAGCTAAGCTAGATAAATACTATGGGATATAAGGTGTTGGATCAGAGATTGAAAGTGCAAACAAGGTCACACATGTGCAGTTTCCATGCCAAAAATCCATGAATCAGGCAACAAATTACTCCCTCATCAGCCGTATTCTCCGGATTTAGAACCGAGTGACTATTTTTGTTTCCAAACCTGAAAAAATGGCTCGGCGTAAAGAGATTTGACTCCAACGATAAAATCATCTCACAAAAAACCTATTTTGATGACCTCGACGACCTTGAACAAAGGAAACTACTGACTCATGTTTATTTGAGTTGTAGTTAGGATTATCTTGCGAGTATTCTTAGCCAGGACCAATAGAGTGGCTTTATGATAGGATTATTTGTAGTTTTGGGATTGAGGTTTTAACATAAGGTTATTCCAAGTTTTCTTTTAGATTCTTCCGAAAGTATCTATTTGGTGGACTATTGTGTTTTCTTGTAGCAACTGGCTGATTTTATGTTATATTTTAAGTCTGGTTTTAATAGATTATTTTTGTTGATTCGATCATTACATTGAGATTTCGTTCCAATTACCATGAAGGACTACATTCAAAGCGTCAATATTCACTAATTTTTTTTCAAGGATTCTGAAATCCAAAAGACTTTAAAGAGAAAAGTCAATATAAAAAATTTAAAATTTTGTTCAAACAATTTTGCTTTATTCGATTTACTGTGCTTTGCTTAAATATTAACAAACTTTTCCCGAAACTATCATTTATCCAATGCTTCAGTGTGCCCTCTAGTGAGCCTTCACGTATATTTTCTGCGTTTCAAAAAATAAAGTGCTGAGCTACCATAGATTGGGTGATTTTGTTTTAGTAGTGAAATATTTATCTGCATTATATGTGATGGAGAACATCTTTCTGTTAAAATATATTGTCGGTATATCGAACAACTTAATTGTCTTTATATTGTGAAAAATGACAATCAGTTCTGTTCTGTACACACTCATTTAAGGTATTTATAGACGGCAGTACTGAGTATTAACACTTTTCAAATTGAAAATGAAAAAAATATGAAATTTAAAATAGTTAATACCCTCTTGTTGATCAAGTTCAATATCCGATACATATGAAAATAAAAACTTTTTTAAACAAATTTTGATACCGACAGTAAATCAAAAAAATCATTTGTATTTTTTGAAAATCTAATCAAATTTTGTTTTGACGATGAAATTGTAGTATGATACTTGAGTTTTTGACAAATATTAATACTCAGTATTGCCGTCTATAAATACCTTTAAAGCGTTTTATGTTCTGTACACTCCTCTTTCTCAATTTAGACAGTTTCTAACTAGTGTTTAATTGTCTACATGAGAAGGACATTGGTGAACTCAAAAGCATAGGCTTTTAGAAGTGGATTATGAAAAATGTAACTGATTTGTTGGATACTGGGAAGAGCTTTAGGAATAGTTTCGGTAAATTTAAGTAAATTAATTTAGAAGATTCAATTTACAATAAAACTCGGAATGGTTGCCCATTCCAGCGTAATATTTGTTTAAGACACAAAGAGAGAGACAGAATCCTCAAAAGAGAGAATAACAGATAAGATACTACACACATTTTCATCTGCTTACTAGGGCATTTACACGAAGTACCGCAATTTGGTTAACCTTACACTGGCAATAAATTATATTCCTTGTTTTTTTTTTGGGGTTTTTTCCAGGCTCCCAAAAACAACGGAAAACGTATAACCAACAAATAAAATAAAAATTTGTTTTAACATTCTAGGTTTCATTTCATTTTAAACTTCTTTTTTTTCTGTTTTTCGTATGTATTTGACTGTGGCCAAAATACGGTTTTTGTATTATATTTGTTGCAGTTGTTGCAACATCAAACAAATGTCTTGGTTCATTTTATTATTGTTGTTTTTTGGGATTTTTTTTGCAGTTGTTTTTTGGTACTTTTTGGAAGATTGTTTGACAAGCTGCCGTTGTTTGAATTAACTTCCTTTTGGTGATCTTATTTCATTTTCTGTTTGTTGTCTGTTGCGTTTGTGTATTTGAAATTTCTTTTTGTCTTTCTTTTTTTTTCAATTCATAATATTGTGAGTTGTTGTAAAGAAGATTGTTTTTCTGGTATGTTTTGTTGAAGTTTTGGTACTTTGTTGTAGTTATAGTTGTTGGATTTTTGGAGGGGCGTTTAGCTGCCACGTTTGTTTTTGGAACGAATTGCCATTTTACGCATGGTTCTGCTATAGACATTAAATACTTATAAACCATGTTGCTTGTCCTGCCACATCCATGTATGCGTATGTGTTTCTTTCTGTTTATTGTATTTATTGTTGATATGTAAAGGGTTATTTGCAGTTGTTGTGGTTTTTGTTGTTGTAGTCGTTGTTGCTTGCAACAATAATAAGCATTTTATGTTTGGCATGTGAAAGAATTATGTACATTTTAATATGTTTCTACTTTTGTAATTTCTTTTTTGGTTCGACGAACAGACGAAATGCAGAGAAGTAGATGAAGCGTTATTATTGAAGATGCAATTTTTTTATGCAGTGAGAGAAATGTTGCCAAATGTCGTCTGTTTAATTTTCCCGTTTAGGATGGACTTTATTTAACATATCGGACTTATGAGAAAAATTAAAAATTTTGAAGAATTAATGAAACTGAATTGCTACATAAATTCGGAAAAATCGGCACACAAGTGGCCGAGATATAAGCAGAAAACCACTACTACCAAGAATTATAGATCTTCATCTGGATTTCTTAGACATTAACATAGACAAAATGGCAACTATTAATAGACATTTTAAAAACATTTCTAACTACGCAAATAACATTTCTAACTATGTATATAAATTTGGTCCAATAATGGGTCAAAATCGGGAAAAATATTTTTTTAACTCGAACTTTTTTTTTTCTCCTCATATGAGAGTTATTTAGAATTTTGTATTAAATACGTATTTTAAACTGATTTTTAAAGAATGTATTTGTAAAATACGCTGTTATACGTTTGTTTAAATACCATTTCTTGCAGTGTATTAAAGCTCAGGAAACTCCCTCTTTTTTTTATTTTTCTGATTTTGATTACCCTTGTAGTTACATTACATATAGTTGGTTCTTTTATGTTTTATTTTATTTTTGCAATTTTTGTGAGTTTCTTTCTTTCTTTTTCTTTATTTTTCTTGGTTTTTGTTTTTGTTTACCGATAATATATTGTGACATTTGTATGTTACGTATGTGCCACACTTAACATATTGCACAAATGAAATGTGAGAATATTTTGCGTATAAATTACAATTTTCTGACATAATTACGGTAAAGCAGTACGTAAATACGATTTAAATGAGCCACACATAAAATATAAACAGACAGCAACATTTGCCAGGAATAACAAAAACAAAAAAAAAGAAGAAACATTTAAATATAACAAGCATAAAAAGTATTTTTTGATAAAAATCATAAAATGCCACAAGGATTGTCTTGTTTTTCTTTTCAAAAAAACTTTTGTGAAATCAAAACGAAAATATATGACCATTAAACTGAAATTAACACTCGAATGATTTATGGCTTAAATTGAAAATAAAAATCGTAATTTTGATATTTTTTCTTTTGCATTTTTTTTTTATAATACAGCATAGCAAAATTATTATTACTTACAACTATTACACAATTGTCATAAGCCATACATCAAATTTTATAATTGAATTTTGTTGGCAAACATGTTGGGTCATATATCATCAAATTAACTTGGTGGTAACGATGCCTGCTGCTGTTTTGTTGTTGTTGGCTTGTCAGAAAAACAATTTTTACAACAAACAAATATGGCTAACAAAAAAATATATATATGATTGAGCTTGTTTTGTTGCAATGCTTAGTTTTAAGTTAAATTATCAATTTAAATATTTTTTTTTCTATTTTTATATACAATTTTTCTTTTCAAGTCTATGATTTTTTTATTTTTATTTTTGTACTCGTTTACGTTTATGTGTGTATAAATGTATTGAAAAATTATAAAATTATCTGTTATTGGCATTAAATTTATGCATACTTTAATAAAATATCTATAAAACTAGATAATATTTACCGAAAAAATATATGTTAACATATGCGAAATGAAAAAAAAAAAAATCTAATAAAAAAAGGAAATAATTCCTCCGCCTCAATTTTGATTTGAAATAAAGTGTTGTAGGGTTGCCATAAGAAATTTACCTCAATTTAAAGAGAATAAACTTCATATTACAAGGGGACTCTAAATGGCATGTGATTCTCCAATATATTATTGCTGGTGGGTAAAGTGCAGTTAAAAAAATGTTAAGTGTCTACTTTCTACATTACTTAGAGACAATAAAGTGACGATAGATTACACAAGGCAACAATATTGAAAAAAATGTTAAAGGTTTTTTAAACCACTACACAATTTTGATATATTGTGGTTCCAGTAGTATAAATTTAGTCCAAATTTAAAATTCTATGGAGTTTCTATGGTTTTTTTTTATTTTTTTTATAAAAATTAAAATTATTTCTTCACATAAAAAGAGTTAGTCCAATGTTATTAAAATAAACTTAGAAAAGTTGATATTTACATAGCCTTTTTTCTGTTAAATGCTGCGTTTCAATCGGCTTAGTAGTTTCGGAGTTATAATAACAAATTTAAGCATAAAATATATTTTTTGCAAATTTTTTGTTTTAAAAAAATCATGAAAAATCAAAAACGGAGAAATTTTTCAGATTTATTGCTTTGTAGCAAAGCCACTTCTAATAGGAAAAAAATAAGATATTGATCATAAATATCGATTGATTCTTTTCGAATTTATTTAAAATTATGTGAATTAGCTAATTTTCACAAAATTTTAGTTTCTTGATTGATATACATAAAACTGAGTAGTTAATGTTCTTCTTCTGATTGATTGAATTTTAAAAGCATTTTTCCCATGCTATGTACAATTTTTCATATGTATATTACGTTATTATCGGCTTTTTTCATTTTAACAAATTGAAGCAAAAAATATATTTTTGCGTAAAAATAAGAAATTTTTTTTTTGTTTTAAAAAAATCATGAAAAATCGAGAATGGCAGAAATTGTTCAGGTTTATTGCTCCATCGCAAAGTCACATGTAATAAGAACACAATAAGATATCTATCAAAAAAATCTATTGATTATTTTTGAAGTTATTCACAATTACATGAATTAGCTCATTGTCATAAAATTTTTTAAACTGAGTAGTTAATGTTCTTCTTTCGATTGATTGAAATTTGAAATCAATTTCCCCATGCAATGTGCAAATTTTCATATGTATATTGCGTTTCAATCGGCTCTGTATTTTCGGAGTTATAATAACAAATTAAAGACAAAAATATATTTTTTATGTGAAAATATCAAATTTTTTTGTTTTGAAAAAATCATGAAAAATTGCAAACGGCAGAAATTTTCCAGATTTTTTACTATATTGCAAAGCGACATGTAATAGGAACAAAATGAGATATGAATCATAAATATCGATAGATAATTTTTGAAGTTATTCACAATTAAATGAATTCGCTCATTTTTACAAAATTTTAGTTTTTTGTTTGACATACATAAAATTGAGTAGTAAATGTTCTTTGTTCGATTGATTGAATTTTGAAATCACTTTTCCCATGCAATGTACAAATTTTCATATATATATTATGTTTCAATCGGCTGCATAGTTTTGGAGTTGTAATAACAAATTAATGAAAAAAATATATGTTTTACGTGAAAATATAAATTTTTTTTGTGTTGAAAAAATCATGAAAAATTGAAAACGGCAGAAATTTTCCAGATTTTTTACTATATCGCAAAGCGACATGTAATAGGAACAAAATGATATATGAATCATAAATATCGATTGATTATTTTTGAATTTATTCACAATTAAGTGAATTAGCTCATTTTCACAAAATTTTAGTTTTTTGTTTGATATACATAAAATTGAGTGTTAATATACTTCTTTCGATAGATTGAATTTTGAAATCACTTTTCCCATGCAAGGTACACACTTCTGTATATATATTGTCTTTCAATCGGCTCCATTGTTTCGGAGTTATAATAAAAAATTATAGAAAAAAATATATTTTTTATGTAAAAATATAATTTTTTTTTGTTTTAAAAAAATCATGAAAAATTTAAAATGGCAGAAATTGTTCAGATTTTTTAATATACCGCAAAGCGACATGTAATGGGAACAAAATGAGATATGAATCATAAATATCGATTGATTGTTTTTGAAGTTATTCACAATTAAACGAATTAGCTCATTTTCACAAAATTTTAGTTTTTTGTTTGATATACATACAATTGAGTAGTTAATGTTCTTTTTTCGATAGATTGAATTTTGGAAATTTGTGCGAGCAAGTAATAATATCGGACTATCGCTTTTTGAGTTATCATTAATTATGCGGTGAAACGTCTAATCAAATTTATAATTTTACTTAAAAATTAAAAAAAAAATATCTCCATAGAATTGAAAAATTTTACCATTTTGTTCTTATGTAGCCATGGTGAATCAAATCTATATAGTGGTTATTCAAGCCATTTTTTGCTGTTGAGCTGTGATAAATGGGATGGCTCGTAAATATAAAATTTCGAGTCTGCCATGTAATTAGACATTAAAATACTTGTTCAAATGTCGAAGTTGTTTCATCTTTTTATTCATTATTATATTTCTGCTGGACTAAATTCGCAGATTTTCAATACCATAGAGCTTATGTCAATAATAAACATTTGGGGTAGATCTTATTAATTTCTTATTAATTTCATGATTTTGGTCTCGAGCGTGATTTAAACAGACATACAGATAGTTAATCATAGTTAAATCGAAAATAGAAGGTCCAAGGAAATTTTTAATTAATATTTTTAAACACCCTCGTTTTTCATGACTAGTGGCAGATGCTATGAAACACTTCTCTCATTTTACACTAAATTAATATTCATTTCATTGGCAACTCTTTTCACCTACATTGAATCAAAAGTCAGTGGTATGATGTGTTTGTTTTTATTTTTTTTATATTGCCAACCAACTAAAGACCTCTATTTTCAGCAGTGATTTGTTGTGTTAAATTGTAATGCCATTTGTTTTAAATTCATAATGTATGCTGTGGCCAACAGGCAGCTACAAATAAATAAATGTGCTAAAGCTACAGTTACATATGCCGCACGAATACTCTAAATGTTGCACATACATTTGTAGTAGTTGTGTGTATTATTTTTTGCCGCATTATTTGTGTCTTTAAACGTTTTTGAATTGAATTGAAATGCCAATTTCATAATTTTAGTCTGATTTTGTCTTGAATTTTTTTTTTTTGTTGGACCACAAGTATTATTTTATACTTTATAAGCATATTTATATTTCTATAGATTTTTTGTTGTTATTTAATGTGTTGTTATTTTGTGTTTTGTAATTTGTATGTGTTATTTTGCTAATTTTCCTAAATTAAGGAAATTTTTTTATAGTTTTTGCTGGAAAAAAAAGAGAACATTACTTTGATTTTTTTATCATAGAAAAGTATGTAAGTGTTAATATACGAACTGTATCAAAATTATTACTTTAATATGACCGCATAGTGTGATTCATAATTTTTAATTCAAATTTGTATTTGTCTTTAGGCTTATCTTGGCCAGACTGTGTAAAATTTGTTTAATATTTTCATATTTATGTTTGAAATAGTTTTTTTTTTAAAAAAAAAAATAAAAATAGTTTTTGCTAGGTGTTTTTTGTACATATGAAGTAATGCTTGCTGCTGATAAGATACTGCAAATTGTTGGTTATTTACAATTTAAGTTTTGTGTCCATTTTTAGACAAATTTTTATTTGCTGTGATTGAAAATGATGCTAAAGCGAGGTCATGAGTCTGGTTATTTTAAATTATCTAACATTATGATATATGACATTAATGATTTTTCTCAGCCTCCACATATATAAATGCATACATATATGGTGAAATAAACAAAATCGAACCACTTTTTTTTAAATAAAAAAATATACAAGATAGTTCTTAAAATTGTATATTTTTAAAATTTGAAAAAATGGGAAACTTATCCAAAACTGAACACTTTTTTCGAATTCACTCAATCATCCAGTAACTATGGCTGGAAAAAATAAATTTGCTATAGTTGAAATTGTCAGGACTGGAATGGTAACCGGTATATTTTTGAACATTCTTCTTTAGTCTTCTATGTTTGTCAAACAAGGTACTTATTGGGAAACTTAATACAAGTCTTGTCCAGAAATGTACCGAAAATAAATATGTATATTTTCTATTTGCAATGCAATAGGTTTCCTCATCCATTATCACTCAATTATATTTTGTTAATTATTTTGCTTGTTATTGCTAATAGGTATCGTTTCTGAAATGCCTTAAATGTAAAGTATTTTCGCTTCATTTCCATAAATTCTTTCACTTGTAAAGTTTTTTTTGAGCCAGCATTTAGGGGATGTCCCACAGTCATGCAGGAAAATAAGTTATAGGAGGGAGAAATGAGGACGGAGGGCCTTCTGTTTGTAGATATTCGATTTTAATTTTCCTACATTGGAAGTGAAAAATATTTTGATAAATAAAAAATAGAGTATTGTGCGATTCACTGTCCAAGCGACTAGAAATGGAAGATATCTTGTTAAAAAATGTGTATTAAGTAAAAAGATGAGGGGAACGGGTTTCCAGATTTCAGCAGAACACATTATTGCATAAATAAAACAGTGGTACACAATCATCATATAAATAAACATCTGTCAAGCAGCTTTGCCGTTGCACAGTGGGGTCGATCAAAATAGAGGGAGTCAAAGTCGACAAACTCTAGCTTGCAAAAGATTTTAAAGCTCATTACTTCTACAAAAATTAACAGATTTTGGAATAAATTTTACTATGTTATGAAGAAAATAAAGAGAATCTCCTTTATATCTTTTATAGTTTAAAAGATATTTAAGTTCCAATTTTGAATTTTTTTATTTTGTTTTTCGAAAATATCTATAGTTGCCCATTGATTTAAATTTGTTTAAAAAATTTATATTTAACAAGAATATATAATGTTTTTTATATTATTAAACATTTATTACCAATAATAAATGTTTAAAACGAAGGAAACATGCACCCTACTTAAATAAAAAGGTCGAAAATAGTGTCTTTAAACCCTTCACCATGAGTGGCAATTTCTCATTCCATTTGTAATTTCAAATTTCGATATAGCCATGTCCGCCTGGCTATTGAAATCAATTTTCTGAAGCCATCAAATAACTTACATACATGATTGATACATCAATATATCCACAATAGTTTCGCTTATTGGATGCTAGATTTTTTAAGATCTTTAGCTTTTAATTTGAATAATTTTTCTAACAACATATGGATTCCAAGCCTTAATAACTGCTCATATTTTGAGGCCTAGATCTAATCAAGTCAATATCGGATACTCTGTTGCAAAGTAAAGCGTATCCCAGAGCTAGCGTTCTGCATCGATCGAAACAAATAGTAATTGGACTGGTTACGGTCTGACTATAAAGCGGGTGATGCAAAACTTACAAAACACTTTATTCTAAATAGTTTTTAACATGTATGAATTACAGGTTCTCTGTAATTGTCTGGTCAAATTTCAGAAGATCATAATAGATAGGAGCCTTGTGCTCCCATCAAATACCGAGCATTACCTTATGGCCATGAATATTTTGCTTTGGTGTCGGTTTGGCTGGTATGTCGGGCTTGACGTACGATCTCTTACGCCTCGGGTTATATCGATGAATCAATTTTTCTTTTCTGGCGTTAAAGCAGCATTTCAGACATCGCATGTTGAAACCGATGGAACGGCGGCATGAAATAAGTTTCCACGTAATAAGGCCCCAAGCACAAAATGAAATAAGTCCCAAAAAAAATATACAGAAACAACAATAATGTTTTTTGGGGATTTATTTCGTTTTTATGGGAACTTATTTGATTTCTGCTTGAGACGTTGGGGATTTTTCAATATTTTCATTTTGTTTTTGGTGACTTATTTCATGCCGCCGATGGAAGCTTTGTTGAGCAATCGGTGTACTTCAGCGTCTTTTTTTTTCAAATGAAAAAAGTAAAGCAAAACTTCCCGCATATGGCGATTCGTTAGTATAAAATTCAACATTTTCGAAGCAAATAAAAAAACTTAGTTTTTTACACTATAATGCTCAATAAATAAGTGGGAATAAATAACAGATATGTATCCTTCAAAATGACATATAAGTTATTAAAAACAAAAAACGAGTTTAAAACATACTCCATCTATTGTAAATCCATCACTTTGAATGCCCGTAATTTCAACAAATAGATGTCTATCAGTGCTTGGTTACTTATGGGGTAAAAATATTTGGAAATTTTTACCCGTAGATATTGATTTGAAATTAATGTTAACTTACCTTATAGGTAACTTTATCTGCTTGGTATTTTACACCGTAGATATCTACTTGTTGAAATTACGGGCATAAGTACAACTTTTTACCTATGCCCAACATCGTTTCATATTTCCTGCAATATTAACAATAACACTTTATTTTATTTTTCCACACCTTTAAAACAAGGAAATAAATATCGGGATTTAATCTAAAAGAATTTAATTATAAAATAATAACAATAAATTTGTAAAATTTATATCATTCTACATTTCTTCTCATATGTAAATTTAAATTGACTTCATTTTAATTTTCTTCTCATATGTAAATATATAAATTTCGTTATACTAAACGTATGAGTAATATTCAATTACAAAGCAATTTAGAAATAATAAAACCCCATCTCAATTTACTAAATAAAGAGTGTTACTAAAACGATTTACAATGACATTAAATACAACATCATTTAAATTCTTTGTTTATAGAAATACAAATTTTTATTATAACGATTTAAAACATTAAATAAGCATTTTATAAGTAAACATCAAAGCTATTTGTTTAGAAAACAAACAATAATTTTAATAAGAGTATAAGCTGTTGCAACAACGACAACCTACTTAACATTTTAATTAACAATTGTTAAACAAATAAAGGCGCTTAATATGTTAACAAAAAAAAAACAAAAGAACCGAGTTCAAAGCTAAAACTAATTCAATACCCAACCAATTCAATTTAATTCAGTTTAGTTTCATGTTTTTTTTATGGAATCAGAGTTTCTTTAGTTGGTAAATTTGTTTCCCATACTTTAACTAGATTATTTGCAGTTGAATTGAAAATTATAAATTTAATAATTTAGTTGTATTTATTATAATATTGTGTAGATTTACTTACTTAGTTATGTACTTATAAAAAATGGCAAAGACCTTAATCATATAAATTCCATAAAATTAATTGCTTTAAATTTATTGTATGAAAAGTGAATTAAGACAAGACCAGTTTTCCAGTTTTTGTTTTCATTTTAATTTTGTTTTTGCAATACATACATGTTACATGTAAATTATTATAGTTTATTATGATACTTTTTAGTTTTTGTTGAAAACTAAATAAGAAACAAGTGAAAACCCACGCATTTGACAAGTTTAATGTAAATTATTATTATAATAATTTGTTGTAGTTTTAATTTACAATAGCAAAGAGAAAAAAATATGAAAAACCAGGGACGTTAGTAAAGGGGATTAAGAAAAAGATGAAAACTACATTGAAACTAAACATGAAAACAGAGGGGTAGCAAGAAACAGATCATACATAGGAAGTAGTAGTTTAATACAATACAAAACTACACCAAAGTTAGGATATAAAATTACTTCTGTAAAGTTTCGTATTGTATAAAAAAACTATCTCCTCCTCAAAGTATTTTGTCTAGCCACCCCTCTGTTTCCATGTGTGGCCTTTGTTTTTCTCTTTTTTAACACAAGCGCCTGAAAAAAAACACAGACTGCTTTTGACAACGTATAAATGAAAAGTTAAAAAATAATTCCTAGTTAATCTTAAAAATGCAATTATCAATTATAATTAATTTCATATATGTTAACGATTAGATTGTAAATTAACATTATTATTTAAATACTTCTCTTTTATTTCGTAGCATTTTAACCATTATTACTAAAATACTAAAAAACAAGTATATAAAATTTAACTAATGGACTGTTTTTTTCCTTTTCATTGCAGGTATGGATTTTTTAATACAAATTTATTATACTTTAATGTAAGTTTTGTAATAAATATTAGTAATTTAATTGTATGTAAACCTGATAACTAAGATGTTAAAATTGTTTTTCAATATTAAATTGTTTTAGTTAGAATTGCTGTAGTTTGTAATAAATTATTAAGATTAAATTGTTGATGGAGGTTTTGTTGAAGGTAATATGTGTGTATGGTATGTACCTTAAACATTGTGCACTCAAGTAAACTAAAAAAACAATAAGGTTGTCAAAATTTTAAGCTTGAACAAATTAAATAAATTAATTGGATTTTTGTAATTTTTAAAATTAAGTGCTAAAGACAATGTTGCACAATGTACATTAACTGATAAACGTTGACACTATTAATTTAAAACGTTAGTGATACATCCACAAAACCAATAGTTGTACATGATCACTGCAACAATTTTAATATGATTATAGGACAGTATTATGGTCACTGTAATTATTTATATCATATCCATGATGAATCATAAAATCATAATATGTTTATCTGATATTATGATAACCATAATCAGACATCAAGTTCTTCATCAAAAACATAACTTAATTACTACAATCATATACATATCATATCTGCAACCATGTGCGTCGTAATTGTAACATATTTTGGGTACTACAACCATATATAATTATAGTGACCGTTGTATTGTTAAATAACTTGTAATCATGTTAAAATGACTGCTGTCTTCATACATCATATAAGAATGAAAGGTTCACAAGTACTTATTAAGTCGCAATCCAGTTTTCCAAATCAAATTGTATCTCTTAATCTCTTTATGGAATTCATTACGAATTAACTCACATGCTTAACTCACTTCAAACTTATTAAATTAGATTCTTAAATTCTTTGAGAATTAATTCTTTCAATTCATTTTGTAAATGATGAAAATCAAAACAAGATAAGAAAAAATATTTTGATTTAATTATATCCTTCACCATGTAATTTCTTTCATCATTTGTAATTTCGACATTTTTCATTTGTATATATAGTATGTTCTGGATCTTTATAGATAGCGAAGTTGATATGGCTATGTCCGTCTGTATGTTGAAATCAACTTTCCGTAGCCCCAAATAAACTTATATACATGATTTATACATCAATATATCTTGAATTCTTCCGGCTCGGCTGTTATTTAAAATCGTGAAAATCGGCCCACAAATGACTGAAATATAAACCGGGACAACCCGACTTTTGGCCTATTTTTGATCTATGTATATCTGGATCTGTCAAAATCGGGAAAAATATTTTTTAATCCGAAATTTTTTTGGAAAAATTATTTTTCAAAAAAATAAAATTTAAAAAAATTCAAAAAACAAAAATTTGGAAAAATCGTTTTTTAAAAAAATTTGAAAACAATTTGGAAAAAAACATATTTTAAAAACAATATTGAAAAAAAAATTTAAAATTGTTTACCTAAAAATATTTAAACAAATTTATTTTAAAGTATAATTTGGTGAAGATTCTTACTTGTTCGTATTAGATTTGAATTAACAAAAATTGAATCATTAAAATGTTGAATGAATTTCATTATGAATGCATTAGATTAGATGAATGACTGAAATTTTTTAATTCCGAATTAAGATTTTAGTGAACTAAGCTGAAACTGAATTAACTAATACAAATTTGTAGATCAAAATAGGCCTCGTCAGCCACAAAATTGCAGTTCAACATGTTTTTCGACCTCAGCAACGATTTGAATGATACTTTACAATATTGTATAAAATTAATTCATTGTTGAATCATTCAGTTTTTGTTAAACTCAAATCCTTTACAAAAACTAAAAATCGATTAACTTCTAAATTTCTATTAGGTGTATGACTTAAAAATAGCGTACCTTTTGAACGCGGATTTTGTTTTTTAATAATTTGTATGTCATCTTGAAAGGTAAATACTTGTAATTTAATCTCACTTAGTTATTAAATATTATAGTGCAAACAACAATGTTTTTTTTTTGCTTCGAAAATGTAAAATTTTGTACTAACGAATCGTCATATGCGGGAAGTTTTGCTTTACTTCCTTAATATATAAAAAAAGTGCCGCTATAGCACGCCGATTGCTTATTGAAGCTTATGGTGAATTTGTTTCATCGGTTTTGCTGTTCAGAAGTGGTGATTTCGATAAGCCAAAAAAGTTTAAATACTAACAATTGTAGGCATAACTCCATGAAGATTGTTGTAAAACTCAACAAGAGCTTGCAAAATCTTTGGAGGCTATTAAAGCAGCAATTTAAAAATGTTCGCAAGCAGCAGAATTTATCCAAAAGATGGGAAATTGGGTACCATACGAATGGAAGCCGAGAGACCTTGAAAGACGAGTTAGCATGTCCGAAATGATGCTTGAACGCTATAAAAGAAAATCATTTTTTCATCAAATCATTACTCGCGATTAAAAATGGATCAATTACGACAACCCGAATAGTAAGAGATTTTATGTTAAGCCCAACCAACCAGCCGAATCGACACCAAAGCAAAATATCCATGACGCTAAGGTAATTCTCTGAATTTGGTGGAAGGAAAAGTGTCATATCTGTTATAAGCTGCTGAAATCAGATTCATTTGAAACGAGCATTGGCCAAAAAATTCACAGAATATACGGCCAGATACGAAACAGTAATATTGCATCATGTTAACGATAGACCACATGTTGCAATACCTGTTAAAAACTATTCAGAAAGAAGTGGTTGGTAAAGTCTGCCTCATACGCTTTATGAGGCCAGAGTGCCCTGTTTGGCTACTATTTGTTTCGATCAATGCAGAACGCTCACTCTGGGATTCGCTCTAATTCAGAACAGAGTATCCGAATTTGGCTTGATTCGTTGGCCTCAAAATATGAGCAGTTCTTTTGGCTCGGAATCCGTATTTTGTCAGAAAGATGGGTCAATGCTTTGAATAAATTTATATTGTACAAATGTTTTAAAATAAAACCCAATAAATTTTGGACTAGTTTAAAATATTCATTTGAATTTAGTTTCGTGTGATCGGATATAATTCATAAATATATAATATTTAATAAAATTTGTCACAAATATAAGTTTTAGGAAAACCAATGCCCGCAATTCCAAACAAAATCCCAATTATCGTATTTTTCGAAATTCCACTAATATGAATGATTTAGAATACATTTTAGTATTTAAAACTGTTTCCGATTTTAGAATCTCTGCTTTTCAATTTTAGAACACTTAACCAATTTTAGATCTATCCTAACTGAGACACCTTTCAGAAAAATATAAAAAAAAATTAAGTTCCTGAACCAAAAAAAAGTAAACCAGTTTTTCGTCAAATAAAAAACAAAAAGTAAAAATTTTCTCAATTTTCAAACACAGAATCTATAATTTTGGAACTCGTAACAAAATTTTAAGACCTATTTCACCATGTCGAAAAAAAATGAGTCGATCATATTTGTATGAAAACTATTCGAAAGAATTTTAAAAACTGAGTGTATTTCATAAAAATGTTTATTTGTTAACTCTTTTATATAAATTATTTCTCTACTAAACTCACAATGCCCACCTAATTCTGGTAGCGGATGTAATGAATACTGAAATGAATGATTGTGACTCTAACAAAAATTTGTTTGCCAAAAATTATTTAATTGCACAATTGTTTCAAACATAAACATTGTTTGCATGTTTATGTTACCACCTACAAAAAATCACGCTACATTCTAAAAACAACAAACACGAGTTGAAATTCTGAATACCAAAATTACCAAAAAACAGCCAACTCAAAAAAAACTTGCAACACTTTTAGAATCAGCAAAAATTAGAAAAAAAAACTTTTACACAAAATTTAGCACAAAAGAAACTAAAAAAAAAAATATTTTTAATTGAGACCTTATCGTCATAATTAAAAGTAACAATAAGCCAACAACATTTTTTTGTTTATTTTATAACACAAAAGCTTATTTTTAACTGTTTAAATGGTTATTTGTTTAAGAGTCATAATAACTTTAAAATAAATCATTTGTTAACAAAGACAGCCGAAGCAACCAACTACCACCTACTTAACAGAAGAACGCAAATTTCTAGCTGGCTTTTTTAAATTTTGACAACAAAAGAAACTGTTAGAGTTAAAGCCAACTGCAACGGCAGCAACAGCCATAACAGCTCCAATAATAAAACGTGACAAGACCAACCTTTTAATAATACAAAAATGCCTGCACATACTTAGATACATACATACATACACCAAAAATCATATTAAACCAAATAATAAAAATCTTATAAAAACCAATTCATATAAACTAACATTTGCTTTATTTAATTGTTAATTTATATAGAAAATAAAAAAAAAAATATGTTGTTGGTATATTTTTCAGGCTCTTTTCAACAAATCAGTTAACAATTATGTTTTTTTCCGTTATATTATGTTGTTGGCTTAAAATAATTTCTGGGTATTGTTAGCAAAAATACAACAAACAAAAAAAAAAAAAAAACATTATCATCACTTGTTGGTTTTTGTTGTGCATTCTTAAAATTTCGTGTTTTTCTTAGTTTTAGTCAAAAAATTAATTAAAAGGTTTTTTTGTTTAGTTAAATGTTGCATAATTAGTTTAAATATCGTGTTTCTATATGTGAGTAGTTTTATTGGCAGTTCTTGCCATATGTTGCACTCACTGTCTCACACACACACCGTTTTACTTAGAATAATGTATGTGCAAGATTGTTTTTGCCAGTTAAGGGGGTAATTTAATAAATGAGGTCTAAAGGTTTTTTCATAATTAAAACTAAATAAAAAGACATGAAATTTCATGTTTGTTGAAATAAATGTATTCAATTAATAAAATGCTGTTTAGTGACTGTTTGGTTAATGATTGTGGCAGTGAGTTAATTTAAGTGCATTAACTTTGGTTATAAAAAAAGATTTTAGAATCTCACAATTTTTTAAATTTTGTATGTTTGTTTCATAGGTATAAGTTTAGCGGTTATAGCCCTGTGTGAGAGTCACAAATGTGTCAACAAGAAAACAAATTGTCAATCGATTTTAATCTAGTTTGGTGGAAATTTCATCAATTGATATTAATCTTAAGACCAATACTATATATATTGGGTGTGTGGCTAAAAACTGCGGGATTTGTTCAAATTCTTAGCTTTTATTTTGCAATATTTGTACAATATAAATGTATTCAAAGTATTGGCCATTGTTAGCTATGACCTTTTCCCATCTTTCTGAAATCATATGAATTCCGAGCCAAAATAAATGCTTATATTTTGAAGCCAAGAGCGATTCAAGCCAATATCGAATACTCTGTGCGAAATTGACGGATTTTTATATATCTGCCCCACATTTGTTCCATCAATCAAAGTTCTTCACCATGTGTTGCTAAATGTTATGTGGTCTATTTGATTTTCAGTTTTGTAGTTAAGAAAGACTCATTTAACATTGTGTACATTCCTATTTGGAACCAGTGTTCATCCTATTCCCAGGTTGTTATTTAGGCATAATTGAAGTTCATGATCCCACAGCCATGCTGCACCATTACTAGCTCATAACCATTATTATCACAGCCAAGTCTAGAATTGAAGTCACCATTTTGATTGCATTAAAATCTCTTACAAGCGTCAGATTCTGATTCGATCATAATGTGGTTTTCATTTAATAAGGACATCAGGAGCCTATTTCGATAGCAGAAATTTTACATCGTTATGATTTGTTTATTCATTTAATTCTCCAGAAAACAACAGCGAATAAATTAACAACGAAGAAATGACATTATCGATTTGACACCGTCAGTTTGACTTCATACCGTTGTCGATTTGAAATTGTGCAATTCCGTCATTTGACAAATCCACAATAATACGAGGGCGGGTCAATTAGTCCGTGACTTTTTAAACTTCCCACCTCTTAACTGAAAGGGTAACACTGCTCCTGTCAACAGGCATCTGTTATTTGACCCCTATTAAAATTTGAACAAGTTTGACAGTCATTGATAGCAGACTATTTTGTGGCCACAACTGAATTTCGTTGTGGCCGTACAAGTTTGGAAGATACCGAATGTTCTGGATGCCCAGTTGCGGTCTGGGATGAACAAATTGGAGAAACGTTGGACAATGTGTACAGAACTCAAAGAAGACTTTGTTGAAAAATAAAAATATTTTTTTATACAAAAACCTGTGTTTCATTCAAAAAGTCAGGGATGTATTGACTCGTCCTCGTACTTTTGCTGATTCAAATAAAACCTAAAATACTTTCTCTTTACGTTTCTGTAATAAGAAAGTGTTTTTCTGTGTAAACAAAGCTTCAATGACTGTTATTTCCAGGAATTGTTGTACTTAAATGTCGTCACTTTATTCACATAATTCTTCATTGATCTCATTTATTTCGCTCACACTTTTGTTTACATAATTTTTTTCTCACTTAAATAATTTTTAATTTTGTGTTCTAATTACAATTACGTTAACGTCTGAAAAGCAACTGGCTTGTAATTCACAGTGAGATGAGATGATTAAAAATTGTAAAAGAATGCTATTGAAAAAAGTGACGAATGTCGCTTTTGCTCTATCATTTTGCACTTAGTGTTCATTTTACTAGAGTAAAGACATTTCATCAGCAATTGTGTGTTTTAAATTCTTCCGACAGCGTTTGCACGTTCGATGCTTCAATTCATGAGCCATATTTCATTCTTAAGGTTTCAATAATTAGTGAGATTTCAGATGGGCAAATTATTAGTCTATAGTATCCGATCATAGTTCTGGGGCCGCCAGATAAAGCTCTCAATATGAAGCCGTACTTAACTTGGCGGACAGCCGTTTCAAAGACATATTTATTAGAACTTTACAATTAACTACTTATATAATGACAGCTGACACTTGACAGAAACATACTACCACGAGCATTATGTTTCAGATTTTAAAATCCATTTTCTATTTACACTCTCCCTTGTAAAAACCCTCAAATCTTTTAAATATAACAACAAGTGATGTTTAACATTAGTAACACATACACAGCAGGCATTCAACAGGTTACAAAATATTACAAAACGTATGTAAAATAGTGCTTAAATCGATGTAAAGTTTTCTAAGTTTTTAATGCATAAAATTATTGTCATTTAGCAACAATAGCATTACAATAATGCCAACACCAATCAGTTATTCATATAAATTTGCCTTTTTGTTGCTCAAAACCTATTCACAGAAATGATTGTTGGTTTTTTTTCTAGCTACGAGTATTTTATTATTTATTTCTATTTGCTGTTTAAATACTTAAAAGTAACATTATCTAATGTCTATTTAACTGCTGCTGCTGCTAGTTTGAGTGAATAAAAGGATTGAATGAGCAAGCGAGCGAGCGAATGAATAAATAAATGAACTACTGCTTGTATTAAATAGATATTATTGTTGTTATTATTACATGTTAAACAAAAATCCCACACTTAACCTCTTAGCATTAATCTTGATCAATGTTGTTTTATTTGTTGGCTGTTGTATATATGTTGCTTTTGTTACCTGGTTACTACTTTTTTTATTTTTTATTATTGTGGTAATAGTTGCTGCTGCCAATGTTGTTGTTGTTGTTAACTTAACATTTGTAAAATCACAATTTTATAAACTACTATTTTTCTATATTTTATTTCGGTCTGGCCATATTAGCTAAATCTATATTGAATTTTTTGCAAACAAAAAAAAGCTGTAAAAAAGAAATAAATACTGTAAAATAGAAAATAATATAAGGAAAAACATGCAACCTGAGAATTTGGTATTAAATAATATATAAAATTTTTATATTTTTACACTCGTTTATTTATATGTACATAAGTGCAACCACATTATTACCAGTTAACATAAACAGTTGGCATGTTAACAAATATTGTAAAACTAAGAAATAAAAAAAATTTCTATCAAATCATGCCACTTAATGGTGCCTTCAAATTGTAATTGATATTTATTTAAATTAAAGAAAATAATCGTACTATTTATATTTATACATTATTTTTTTTTTAGCTTTGCAGGGGTTTTATGTTTAACATGGCTGTTGTTTGTTGTATGCATCCTCTTATTAAATTTTTCTATTTTTTCTTAAAGAGGCCAGATTAGGTTATTGGCAAAATTTAGGTTAGTGTTATATTAGACATAATAGACAATTTAAGATTTAAATTGATAAGTTTCTTGTTTTTACAGTAGTGCACTTAACTATAATTTCTTAACTTGCAGTTGCTATTGCTGAGAGTTAGTGATCTATTGAATATATTTAACATATATGTAAGTAAAATCTAGTGTGAATTTTTTACAGTTATTGGTGTTAAGACAGCGAAACATTATGGGATATCAAATGAATTATAAACTAAAGCACATTCTTTAGTTTAATGGTTAAATATCATACATTGTTGCTGATTAATGCAACAATGTGTGATGCAGATATATTGTGTTTGAAGGGAAAAATAAGATTAATTACTTACATACACTTATAAGGCTTAATTGTAATTAACACCCACTTTTTATACATCTAATGAATTTAAATTACGCACTGACAACATTGAGTTATGCATATATGTATATGCAAATAGATTTAAAAAGACTAACTCAACAAAAAAGTAGCTGTAGTCACCCCCATGGATATAAAATTTATTTAGTTTTAAATATTTAAAATCAAAATATTTCTAATCTTTGTTTAATATTTAAATATTTAAAACTGCTTTTATAATTAAAATGCAGTTTATGATTGATTAGGTTATTGTCTCTTCAAGTTATGCATATATTTAAAAAGAAAAACAAGTAAGAAAGTATGGTCGGTCAAGCCCGACCATATAATACCCTACACTAAGAAAAAGAGTAAAAACATTTTTCTTTTAAAATTTTGGACCGATCACCATGAAATTAGGTCGTGTGATTTTTGTCTATATGAGAGTTTACTATGTTAAATTTTGGGAGTATACAAACATTAAGCGATTTATGCACGTTAAAGTGATTTTCGTAAGCGGGTCTATATGGGAACTATGAACTATCCTGGACCGATGGTAACAAAATTTGGTGACATGAATTTTGTATATATAAAACTTATTTGGAGCGCAATTTGTGGAGATACATTTATAAATTAAACATTTATGACCGATAAAGTCCAATTTCGGAAGGACATTTGTATGGGGGCTAGGTGAAATAATGGACCGATTTCAGCCAGTTTCATGCTTAGTCCTTGGGCCGAAAAAATAATATGTACCAAATTTGATCGAGATATCTTCAAAATTGCGACCTGTACTCTGCGCACAAGGTTTACATGGACAGCCAGCCAGCCAGCCAGCCAGCCGACCAGACGGACGGACGGACATCGTTTAATCGACTCACAAAGTGATTCTAAGTCGATCGGTATACTTTAAGGTGGGTTAGACCAATATTTTTGGGCGTTACACACATCTGTATCATCATAATACTATGGTGGTGTAGGGTATAAATAATAAAAGTTATTAAAAATGTTAATGAAGGTGTGACAGTCGGCAGAAAGCATTGAAATAGTGATGGGATCGGCGAAGAGATCTATATGAGGCACGAAAAGTAGTTATTGCTTTTAAAAAACTTGCACAGGCATCAGTAAATTAAAAAAACTAGTCGCAAAATATTGTTCAAACTGGACAATGGAATTCAATGGGCACCTAGCCAACATACAAATGTCCCCCCGAAATAGGACTTTATCAGTCATAAATATGTAATTTTTATAGGTAAAATACACAAATTTGGCACCAAATATGTCATGTCACCTAATTTTGAGATTAGCGGTCCATAATTGAATAGTTTATTTCAAAAACCAGTCAAGCAACAAAAAATACAAAATTGAGTTATTGGGCGATTACAGTTTTGTAAAGGTAAATGCATCGTTTAATGCAGTGATGGTTGTTTGTTTCAGAAACCAGTCAACTGCTAACTTTGTATTATTTTTAACATATGTAGCTAAAAAAAAATTATATTTATCAAACAGTTACACAATTGGAAAAATATCAATTTTATAAATGTAATTTTTAGGTTGCTAGGAAGTTTTCTTTGATGTACACAAAATCTATAATTTGTTGCATGGCTGGTTTTTGAAATAAACGATTCAATTATTCATAGGTCCCATATTAGTGACACATCCGAAAATCAATTTAACGAGCATAAATCTCTTAAAAGTATTGGTATCCACGTACAACTCTACATAAATAAGTTTCATATTGACATAAATCACACGACCTAACATAAGGCCCACTTCCTAAAACCACTTTAGCGAGCATATTTTGCAATCCAACTATATATTAACAAAAATATGTTACATATAGAAATAAATCACACGACTTAGTTTCATGGCGATCAGTCTATAATTGCTCATAGCTCTCTTAAAAGGCCCACTTCCGAAAATCACACACGCAATTAAATTATTGAAATTTAAAAAAAAAAAAATGTTTTTTGCTCATTTATGCAGTATGGGGTATTATATTCGATCATACTTTCTTAATTGTTTTTAAACTATAAAATGTTCATCTTAAATTGTATCTTGAAGATAGGCATATGAATAAATAATATTTTTTAATATGTCAAAGGTCATGCTTAGATTTTAAAAGTTCTAAGGTTTATCTTTCAACCATAGGGTTGACTAGAGTTCTATAAGTCCATTGTTCGAACAGTCGAAATCTACTTTTTGTTCAGAAAATGTTGTGCAGTATTAAGAACGTCATATTTCTGGATCTGATGCGGTCTACAATCAAAAAGGCAATAATGAAGCCGAAATAAAGTACGTGACAAATTAATTTCAAACTTTTTAAAAAATCAAAAAAAAAAAAAATAGCAAAAGATTTGAAGGTTCATCCTCACATTGCTCAAAATTCTATTAAATAGTATAAAGAAGACTTGAGCATTGAAAGGAAACCTGGGTCGGTCGGGTCGTGAAGAAAAATAAGTCTAACCGATATTAGTAAGGCAAAAGAAGACGAACAACTCTTCTATCAGGAAAGCAGCTCATAAAGTTGAATGCTCTGATTTTTCTGTGCGCACTGTCAAAGCTAGTGCTGGGTTAAAGTCGTATAATGTTTAGAACTGAAACGATCGTTATGTGTTAAAGAACTTAGAAGCAAAGAAACGAGGGAAAGAATTGAAGTAAATTACTGGCAGACTTTCCACAACTTCCTTGTCAAGATTTTTATGCCTAATGGACGATGTAATATTCAAGAACAATAACATTTGTGATATCAGGCATTATCAATTCAGAAATATATATTAAGGAGTGTCTACAAAAACAGCTTTTAAATTTCTTAAAACAGCACAGAGCGTCTTCATATTTGCCCCGATTTGGCATCATGCCACTATGGAAAAAGGCGCTTGAGTGGTATTCAAACAATAATGTCAATTATGTACCACGCGATGCAAATCCACCAAACTGTCAGGATTTTCGGCCTTTGGAAAGGTATTGGGCTATTATAAAAAATAATTAAAGAACACAGGAAATGTATCCCAGGACATGTCCGATTTTAAGCGTGACTGGACTACCTCTACCAACAATTTAAATACACGTTTGCCTTTTAAACTTTTTACGCTAGCACTATTTAATCGACCAAATAAGAATATGAAATGTCTACATTATATTTGTAAGAAAAAACAATATAAAGTAGAAAACGAAAAATTCTAGATTGGAAAGAGTCAACGAAGGTTGAAAATAAACAGGATTCATAAAGATGTAAATAGCTATGCATATGAATCAAAACATAGAGCACGGAAATTGAAATTATGTTTTAAGAAAGAAGATAATTACATCTGGTCAAAGATTTTATGGTGATAATGCTCGACGAAATGTTAAAGAAAAGTTTCGAATAAAAATGTTGACAACATTTATATCAAGGAAAGTTTTAGAATTGTACTTGTTGCTATTACCTAACTTTGCTTAATTTGGCTTTATGTTACTGCAGTAAGAGTATTCTTGAGTGGTATAATTGTAACGAGATTTTTCTTCTGTTTTTCTATTCTTCGGTTTTCAGTTTTTCCTTTTGTTACTGATTTCAGCTGAAAAATTTTAAAACGAAAAACAAATTTTGAATGTAAAAAGTTGACCTTAGATTGAATACCAGGATTGTAAATCCTAAAGATTGGAAGGATTTTTTTGCAGTAATGGGCATGGATCACTGCGCTGCATCTAATACATAGGTGTGATTAGTTTGTTTCTGGCCACCATAATATTTAATAAGCTAAACCAAAACCGACAAAAACGATCCGTTTTCAATTTTTTAAAACAAACTATGCCTAACATAAGTATGATATGTTCCGAAATATTTAAAGTAATGGTTTAAGGGAAATCGTATTAATAGTGAATATAACTATAGAATTTTCCCTTTCTTGAGTCTTTAAAAATATTTTATACACATTTTATTTCAATTATGAATTTTCAGTTTTCAAAATGAGCCACTAATTTAATTTGTTATTAAAAATGTTTGTTTTTATCAAGTTTATACCTTTAGTCTTTTGTTTTAAATTTGTATACCACTTTTCCTTTATGAGATACTATATTTGTCATTTAATAATTTGTTTGTTAAGTCGTTTATTTACATTAAATTCTTATATCACAATTATTGCATTTTTGCTTAAAGTTTCTGTAAACATTGCAAAACTATTTTGATTTCCTTATATACCTAAATCATTTCACTAACCAATAACAGGTTGTTTTTAAACATTTTGCATGTTTTTAAGTTGTAAACTATTTGTTGTCCATAGCTATACAGAGTATTTTAGAAATATGCAGTTCAAAATAAATTATTCAAAATATGCACTATATAGACATAAATGGTTTATTATTATTTTTTGGTTTTACAAATTTTTTTTGGTTGAATTTCTCTTGTTCCCACATTTATTAAAACTAACATCCTCATGCTGTGATTATTTACCATATAAACAAATTGACATAACTTTATTTAAATTTTGATCTAATTTGTTATTTTGTGTTTTTTTATAGAAAAGTTTGCATAAAAACTTAACAACAAAGTATACAAGAAGTTAAACAAACCAAATAACCAAAAAAAATGTTGTATATTGATTTTTTGTTGTTTTTTTGAGATGAAAATCTACAATTGTTAGTCTTACAAAAATTTACAAACTTGTGACATATTTTTTGCCAAGTTTTATATTTTTTTTTCTTTATTTGTTTTATAACATAAAGAGAATTTGAAATCTATCAATCAAATTCTAAAAACATGTGTGTGAGTGTTTCCAAGTCTGTGTGTGTTTTTTGAGTTGTCAAGTCTTGTCTGAAACTTAAAGGATAAAAAACCAATATTGCGTAAGGTATTTTTTCATTTCTTAAGCTGCATTACATAAATTTGCATATTTTGTTAACAAGCGTAGAGTAAATGGCAACATGCAGCCAAACAATTTTTATTTTTAAACTTTAGTTTAGTTTTCTATACACAAAAAGCTTGGCAATTTATAACAAAACTTTTGAAAAACAACAGCAGACGCAGAAAATGAGACAAATACAGAATGGAATAGAAAAAAAAAATAAATACATATTTCTACTCATACGCCTACGCAAAATTTTAAAAATAAAATACATTATATTTTGTTTTTGCTATATCTTGCTCTGTTTTATTTTTTTTGTTTATAAAATAAAATAGAAAATGCATTCATTTGCATTTATCTATTGAAAAAATCTCATGTGGCGTCCGACTGTGTGCAGTATATATCTCTAAGTGTGTGTGTGTTATTGTTAACAATTCAAAATTGCAAAAAAATTAAAAACAAAACTAACCAACAACTATGACGACAATGACTGTCACAAATGGCGTAGTTTTGAATTATAAACTGACAGTTTATATTCAACTACTTGAATAGTGAGCCAGCCATGCCATGGCGTTTAATATATGGAAAAATGACAGTTTTTTGTCATAATTTTTTTTATCTACTTATTTTTTCTTCTGTTTTTTTTTTTTTGTTATTTTCTTTTCTTGTTTTGCAAAATGTCAACCAAATCTAAAAAAGAAATAAATTTTATATAAAATATTTCTGTTTGATATTTTCAATTTTGGAATTCTATACAATCAATTGGATGTCAATCAGAACATGAAATGTGTACAATCATCTAATGTTTTCGGTCTTTGTTTTGCTATTGCTTCCGAAGTTTTGATTTTGACGAATGTGACATTCATTCGTCATACTGATAGGTTTTAATAGAGATATATGTATACATAGAGAGGAAACTCTGCTGTCAAAAACCTAACTCTGTTGTTAAAAACCTAAATGATGAGAATGTATTAGTAAATACAAATACATCACTAATATGTGATTATTTTGAGTAATTTGTTTGTTTGAGTTTTTTTTGCTAGTTTCCTCTCTATGTGTATTTCTCTATATACTAGTCTTCAATCAGTTTCTTTTAAAATATTTCCAACGTCTGAATTTTTTACATCTGTTTTATATGGGTTAAAGATGTCCGAATAATAAATCATATATTTTGTAATTAATTTCATTTATTTGTATTTTTAATCTTCCTGTGTTGATATAAAAGGGTTAAAAATGTCCTAGAAATTCTAAATCAAAACAACCAAATGAAACAATATGAAATTAAATATTATAGAATTATGAAGTAATATTTTTAAAAATCTTTGAAACTAAATTTCCTCTAAATCCGATAATTTCAAATGAGTCCTCATGCAAAGCCATAATAAGCCCAATCTTTAAAATCCCTTTTTTAAATATCAATTGGTGTTTATTTAAATCAGAAATAAGTTTTTTAAATTTTTTAAATTTCGTTTAAAAAAAATTTGAAAATTTTAAATTTGTTTTTTTGATGTAACGAACCTAAAGTATCGTTTACATTTGTGATAAAATTAAAAAAAAAACATGTAAGAAAGTATGTACGGTCAAGCCCAACCATATAATACCCTACACTGGGTAAATGAGCAAAAACACTTTTCTTTTAAAATTTAAATAATTTATATTTCTGAGTGATTTTCGGAAGTGGGCCTTATATGGGAGGTATGACTAATTATGGACCAATCGGCATGAAATTAGGTATATATAAAACTTATTTAGATCGAAGTTTGTGTAGATATCTATATAAATTAAACATTTATGACCAATTAGTTCTATATCGGGAGGACACTACGGGGGCTAGATGAAATACTAGGCCGATTTCAGCCAGTTTGTCCTTGGGCCGACAGAAATGCATATGCCGAATTTGATGGAAATATTTAAAAATTACGACCTGTACTTTGTGCCCAAGATTTACGTGGACAGCCAGCCAGACGGACGGACGGGCATCATTTAATTGAGTTAGGGAGTGATTCTGCGTCGATCGGTATACTGTAAGGTGGGTGTTAGACTAATATTTGTAGGCGTTACAAACATCAGCATAAACGCAATACCCTCCTAACTATGGTGGTTTAGGGTATACAAATGTATGGTATGGTATAGAGTATAATTTTATTGTTTCGTCCCAAAAAGAAGAAAATATTGGACTCTTATGGCTTTTGTATATTCTTCTGAAAGAAACCTTAACTTAAATGCGTGTAAAGAAAAAGTACAGATTTATGTTTTAAACCTTTCATTGTAATGGGCAAATGAAGTAAAATACATTTTTTTAATTTATTTTTTTTTCAGTATTAAATTTTTTTAATACTTTGACTCAAACCATTTCAAATAAAATGTGCAACCATAGAATTTACCGAATTTGCTGTTGAAATGATGGAAAAAAATTCTGACCTTGGGATCATCTAAAATCGAAAAAGTATAATATAAAAACCTCCTTAGATTTAAGACATAATTACCCTCTTAGCCTTTATTGTCATATTGTCATTAAAATGGTGTTAATTCGATTTTTCTTTCAATAGCTAAATTTCAATTCTTACTCGTAGTATCTCGAAAATCGATCTTTAAAAAATTCTATTTTCATTAATATGGACAATAATATATATGGACACTTGTTATTTACATGAAAATGTTTCAACATGTTGAAAACAGAGATGTCAACTTGGAGACTATTTTCCTTCTAATAGAAAAATTCTAAATATAAGTCATCCATAATTTAGATTTTCTTCTAATAGAAAACTTTTAATGATCGAATTTTACTCTAAAGTTATAATTCATAAAACTTTGTAAACATTTCATTTTTCACCATTTTAATTTATTATATATTCCTTTTAATAATAAAAAAGTACCTACAAAGTTTCCTCTAACACTTTTGAGTTATGGTTCAACCCAAAAACAAAGAACTTAAAATATTTACAAATTATGACTTAAAAAAAAATCAAAATAACTAAAAATCTCCAGCTTAAACACATATTTTTATCACACAAAATTAAATATGTTAAACTCTCAACGAAAAAAAACTAACAAATTTTCACAACAACTCTCAACTATAAAGAAAATTTCACAGCCATTAAACACATGACAATTTATGACATAGAAAAACACACCTAACTCTTAAACACTAAAAATGTCCATGATTATAAATTATTGAACATTAAATGTAGACAAGATTCAAACATGCATGTTTATGGATGGTAATGTTAATAACAACCACAACAACAGCAAAACTGAACAAAAAAGAAAAAAAAAGAAATTGGTTAAAACCAACCAAGTTCATAATTTTTAAGTCTATCATACTTACAATATATATTGTGGAAACCATAATAAAAAACAACAACATCTCAACGCTCACAGTCTTTGTAGCTTAAAGAGTTTATAAATAAGTGGAAGATTGCAAACAACTCTATGAATGAATCATGGAGGATGAATGACAACATAAAAAAGTTGAACAGGATTAGAGGAAAGGAAAAAAGCTGAAACTAACTAATAAAAATAAATTTATTTGATCAGGGTAGACCATGGAAAAGCTCTACTGAAATTGAAATAGTTTCCAATGAGACTGAGATATGTCCGATTTTTCTGTTGTTCCCTACAGTCAGAGAAAAAATATAGATTTACATGTTTACCATAACCATTTCTACAATTTTATAATTTATTTTAACAATATTATGTAACCATAGTATGTTTAATTTACCATACACATGATTGTAGTCGTCATGTATATGATTTTAGTAAATAACTACATTTTTATGAAAATCATATTCATGATGAGTCATATATATGATTGCTACAATCATGTGAATGGTAACTTTAACATGTTATGGTTACCCCAATCATATACATAATTACAGTAACAATAACATTGTTTAAAAAAAACTTGTAAAAATGTTGAAATGGTTATGGTAATCATGTACAATTACATTTGTTCTCTGAGTGTGTGTATAATTCATATAAAAGGAGTAGCCAAAATCATATTAGTTGTCATATTTCTATTGCTTATTTTATATCCACTATTAAGAGACACTAAAAGTCTTTCGTAAACTACCATTGCTTGTAATAGCGTACTCCATACAAACTGGATATTAAAGAAAGTTTCCTTGGCAAACAGAAATACGTATATCAACAGCCAGATAATCTACTGTTTCGTTTACAAACGTTTATGAGAATTGAATGCTGTCTGTATAACTTTAACTTTAAACTAAATGCCAATATTAATTTATAATTATGAAATTAAATTTATTTACAGAAAAAAACAAACATAATTAAAATAGTTTTTTTCTTTTCAATTCCCAACAATCTTTTAAAAACAAAGTATCTTAATAGTTTCAAGTTTATTAAACAATTATTGCAATTGAAAAGCAATTTTCCATTATTTTTTTCTCAGATAATATACATAATAAACATATCTTCATTTTTCTAAAAAGTCTATAATTTTCTTGCTGATTCTCAGTCAATTCTTGTTTACACCTTATTTGTTTACTGTGTAGTTCGTTAATGAAATCATTAACTAATTTGAAATTATTTATTTTATGTTGTCATAAGTATTCTGTGACAAACGTGTATGTACTCAATTGTCGATGATACGCTCATGGCATTTTCATAAATATTTACTTACACGTATACGCTTGATTAGTTTTGGCAATTAGACTTGGTAATTTTGATAAAACCAAACTGCAATAAACATGATTTTTTCTTTGCATATTTGGGAAATTCTAGTTTCTTTTATGTTTGGTAGTGGTTTTTAAAATGTTGAATGTATGTTAAAATATTTTTGTTAAGAGTTGAAAAGAATTTATCAGGTATGTTTCTTAAGACTTTTGCATGAACATGTGTTTTGGCTTGTTGACGAAAGTATTTTGAGTGGAAAAATAGTTAATACAAGTTAAGTTGTGTTGAATTTTTCAATGTCACCAAAATTTGGTAATTTTGTAGATTTTGATTCAAAATTTTTTTGAAATATTAGCTCAAAATTCGATGTCATTTATTAGTATGATTATGACAAAACACCAGAGCTAGTTATCACAATTAAAAACTTAAAAAGTGCTGTAGCGCTTCCGTTTAAATTTCCTAGAGCATTTTTAACAGGCGCTCAATGGACAAACAGTTTTCTTACATTTAAGACTACATATTTAAATAGATAAATTGTTCTTTTGAAAGGTTCTATAAAAACAGTTTTCATTATTGAAGCTGTAAAAAATCTCAGTTAATGATAATGGTGATATTTTCTTATATTGCTGATTTTTACTCAAACTAATTTGTGAGTAAGCAATATTTCTTAAAAATATCAAAGACCTTTGAATTGGAAATGAAATTGTAATTTTCGCAAACATTTTGATTGCAAAGATAACTAAATTCATCAAACTCTATGCAAAATTATAATCTGTCTGCTCACTATATGATATTTACATGAACAAGCTGTGGATCAAAGTGCTATTCTGAGACCAATTCTATTGAAAATGTTAGTGGAAGCATATTAAACTATAAAAGAATTGGAGAATTATTTTAAATGCCAACCGCCATGGTGGTTAAGAAACTAACCACCTTATAATTTTAATTGTGGCTGAAAGAGATAATTAATATATAAATGATACTCAACTCGTTTTGGAACACAGGTTTTTGGATGCAAAATCATTTTACTTTTCAACATAGTTTCCTTTGAGTTCTATACACTTTGTCCAACGTTTTTCCATTTTTTTTTTATCACTTTCAAAAAATAAAATTTGTCGAGGTCATCAAAATAGGCATTTGATGACCGATTTTCTCCTAGAAACCCACGTAACCTATGGTTACGAAACGGCACAAAAGCTTGTCCATATTGCGGTTGAACAACGTCATACACTCCTGCAAAGTTGTCTCACATTGCACAAACGCAATTGATTGTGAGCAATCACAGCACCCATCTTGGGGAAATCTTTCCTATACCCAAGCGGTCATTCAAAATTAAAACTACTGATCCATGTGAGATACAATGTCTTCCACAATCTCTCATACTTTCGATCTCCGATCGGCTAACACCATATCGTTAAATTTTTCAATTGTAGGGTCCACAACTGAGCCTCCAGAACGTTTGTTATCTTCCGTGATTGTACTGCCATAACGAAATTCAGTAAACCACTTCTTTGCCATTGAAATTGATGGTGCAGAGCTTCCATAGTATGTATCAAGCTTGGTTCGATGGCTTTTTTTCACGAGAACACGAAATTAAATTTTTTCCATTTTCTGCTCAAGTCAAGCTAGTCTACTATCAATGACAAACTAAATGAAGCACCATGTTCAAATTTTGAAAGGGGTCAAGTGATAGATTTCTGTTGACAGGCGCATTGTTGCTCTTTCAGTTAAGAGGAGGAAAAAAATCACGGACTAATTGACGCTCGAAGTGTGTATTGTGGGTTAATTATGTCTTTTTGAGCTGGCTTTTTATTGAAATTTAATGCTTTATTAGTACTACTTTGTAGTAGTAAATTTAGTCCTCTTTTGATGAATTTTATTTGTTTCTGTGGTCCTATCGCCTTCTATTCGTCTTTACTTTGACAAAATATCATATTTTTTCTGATAATGTATATTTTCTATAGATAGAACTAGTAGTTTAAAAGCTCGAAATGTATTAACATTTCTATATTTTCCAACTAGCCCCGGCTGTGAGAGGGTGCGTATGATTAATATTATTATTTATTATAAAAATCAGATTTTTACATTACTTATAAATATTATCAATTTTATGTATATTATAGTCGCTAAATATTTATGTATATTGTTATTATTTTTATTATATAACTAGTATATTGGAAGGTCTAAATTTATAACCATTTATCTATTTTGAAATCATTCCTTTTTGTACATTAATACTTATGATTAATATAAATTAGTATAAAATTATGTTTTTAAGAAATTTTCGTTAATACTTAGCAGATACGCATGTTAATCTTATACACATTTCACTCTCCGTTTGACATTTCTAGCCCGAATATCACATTATGCTAAATAATGTGGTAGAGTGCGTATGATTAATATTATTTAATATAACAATCACATTACTTCTAAATATTATCAATTTTATGTATATTATTGTAGCTAAATCTTTATCTTTATTATTATTATTTTTATTATCTAACTAGTATATTGTTATGCCTAATTTTATAACCATTTATCTATTTTTAAACCAGCCTTTTTTGTGCATTATTACGTACGATTAATATGAATTTGTTTACAATTCTGTTTTTAAGAATTTTTCTTTAATTGTTATGTTGAATTTGTATTATTCCTTATAAATGTTGTAATTGCATACATACTTGAAATATATGTATTCATGTTATTATTACTTTATTATCAAACTTAAAGTTCAGAGAAGCTAAATTGATTAATATTTATATAAACCCTCCTGCACACTAATACGTATAATTAATATTAATTAATAGAAAATTCAATTTTATACCCTTTTTCTAAAATGTCTGTTAAATTTTTATTAATAACTTTAAAATATAGCATAAAGAATTGTAAAATATTACACATTTCACCATTTTCATTAATTTAAAATTTAAAAAAATAACTTTGCGAAAGTTTTTTCACACTTTGCTTAATAAAATATTAACAAATTTATTTCATATAATAATTCTTAAAACTTAATGCTTATTTTTTTATAGGTCTTAGAAAAAATATTGTAAGATTTTTAATATATGTATAAGCAATAAAATAAAACTCCAACCAACAGCAATTTTCACTAGAAATATGTAACCTACATTCGAATGTAAATGCCAACCATCCGTTTCATATAAATATATTTTTTTTTCGTCTCAATATGCACACGTACATTTCTACAGTTATACACATGTAAGTATTTGTGAACTTCTATAAACAATTTCAATATGTTTTACATGCACATCAACAGAGTTACAGAAAAAAACCTATAAAAAACATGCATGCAAATTGTAGACAACATTTTTCCAAACATTATTTCGCACTTTAAGCCATAAATTTTAAACAATTGACAATTGTAATGCCAACCAAAAATATACCAAATAAAAAACGAAAAAAAACCAGATGTAGCTTATAAAAAACATATAAAATAGCAAGGTAAAAATTAGGTCTTTGCGTTGGAGATCGTTTGGTGAGCGAGAGTGTGAGTGTTTGAAACACAGTTAGTGGGGAGAAAAAAATATTCAATTTGCAATAATTTTTAATAATAACCATAAAGTTTGTTAACATACATATATACGTACATTCTACACCCAACAAATAAAATGACAAATATTATAAAGCATATAAAATCGTAGGTAAATGCGAATTGGAGGAGGGAAAAACATGAAATAATATTTTCAGCAAAGTTGTTTTCTTTTTATGTACGACTGTAATGGAAGTTTATGCGTTATAGTTTTCAAATGATCAGGGCTTCACTGTGTTCCTGCTGTTAGCTGCTACATTTAGGGTTACGCACTTAAGATCCATGGAGGGTCTCCTAATGTAGATTAATAAAAAGAGGTTTTTAAAAAACATTCGAGAATTTTACAATTTTAGATCTGCTTTATAGAAATTTGCCATTATTAATAGAGAAAGATGTATGATTCTGAATACTGTGTGCGTAGTTTTTAAATTTAATCTCACACGCAGTCAATTGATTCAATTGTGTGGAAATTAATCATTTAGTAATTTATATATTTTATTTACAAAAATGATTAACATAATGTTTTTATTTTATTTTAAATGTTAATATAAAAGTACTTGACTGCCCTCTAAGTACAAATCTGAATTAAAAAAACTTGAAAATGAGTATGAAATGAAGCGGAATATGTCCATTATAATGACCTACGAATTGCACTTTAAAGACCTGCAATTTAATTGTAAAAACCTATAATTGAAGCTCAGTCTGTTCATTGCAAACATCCAGAAATGAAGCTGAATCTGCTCACTATAAAGATCTTCCAATGAAGCTAAAAATTTTCACTGTAAAGATCTGCAATTAAAACTTAATCTGTTTATTATAAAGACCCACAACTGCAGCTGAATCTGTTCATTATAAAGACCTACGATTGACCCACAATTGAAGCTGAATCTCTTCATTATAAAGGCCTTCGACTGAAGCTAAACATTTTCACTATTAAGACCTTCAAATTAGTCTGTTTATTATAAAGACCTACAACTGAAGATGATTCTGTTTATAAAAAAGACCCATGATTCACCTACAATTGAAGTTGAATCTGTTCATTATAAAGACCTACGATTGATCTAAAATTTAATCTGAATCTGTTCTTTATTAAGACTTAGGGTCGACCAAAAATTTAAGCTGAATCTGTTCCATTTAAAGACCTATGATTTAAACTGAATCTGTTCGTTATAAAGACAAAAGATTGACATACAATTTAAGCTGAATCTTTTCACTATAAAGACTTACGATTTATCTACAATTGAAGCTGAATCTCTTCATTATAAAGACCTACGACTGACGCAAAAATTTTCAATATAAATTCCTGCAATTAAAATTTAGTCTGTTTATTATAAATATTTACAACTGAAGCCGAATCTGTTCATTATAAATACCCAGGATTGACCTACAATAGAAGCTGAATGATTAATCTACTATTGAAGCTGAATCTGTTCATTATAAAGACCTACAATTCAAGAGGAATAAAGGAATAAAGACCTAAGATTGACCTACAATTGAAGATGAACTAAAAAACAAAGTGTAAAAAACTTGTCAAAAATTCAAAGGGAATCCCGAAATTCCTAAAAGTTGGAACGAAATTCCCAAAAATTTTATTTTTTTACAACTTTGCCCATAGGGACATGTTTTTTACACCTAAATGTTCTCCGTAATGATACCTTACAGAAAAACATAATATCGTTATATGTTTTAAAGAGAGTTTTGTTTTTTAATAGAAAAGAGTTAAGTCACCTTTTCGCCTAAAAACAGCTAAAATCTACTATTTTTTGAAATTTTATATTGAAAATCATTTATTTTTGGATCCATAATCGATATTCCTCTGAAATCTCTTTTATATTATGGATCAAGTTGTTAACTTTAAGGTCCTACTATTGAGGATAAAATGTCCAAATATTAAAAGTAAAATTGACCTACATGCAAGGTAAAGATTGTCCACTATAAAGACCTACGATTGAAGCTAAAATTTTACAGATTAAATCAGATTTCTCTAGCTTTTATTTAGATGATATTTTAAATTTATATGAAGAAGCATTTATATGTCTCTTTACTGTTAAATTCAAATAATTTTAAGCTAACCTCTAAAAATAACTGAATTTGTTTAGTTAAATTACAATGGGTTTTATTTTGTCAAGTTAGAAGTTAGTCTATGGGATTCAAATAACTACTAGAACCTGTTAAGCAGTGTACTTCAGACCTCTTATTTTACCAAATAATGTAATACAATGTATCAAATAATAGGCTAAACAACTTTAAAAACCAACAGCTTGGTTTTTATTTCAAAGACTCTGACATTCAAGTTAGAAGTTAACCGTTTTGCCATGTAAATTATTCAAATATTTGCCAACAATTACTAAGCAGTGTACTTCATATTCGACTTCTTATTTGACAAAAAATTTTCTAATACAATGTATCTAATATTAGGCTACAAAAATGTTAAAAACCAGCAGCTTGATTTTTATTCCAAACAACTCTCAAACCAACAGTTGGTCTCTGTGTGTGGGTGTCAAATTGTATTTTTCTTATAACACTTTAATTTGTGTTTTTATTTTCAGTTTTTAGCTTTTCATATAATTTCAAATTAGTGTGGAATTTTTATATTTGGCGGCTTAATTTTGTTGGTTTCTTGTGTGTCACTTTTTGAAAAGTGCAAGTTTTTCTTTTCCTACCCAGCCAGCCAGTTTGGTAAAATTTCTTTGTAGTTTTTTCCCCGTCTCCTATAATTTCTTGTAGTAATAAAAATAGAGTCATTTGTTTAAGCTGGCTTATCGTTTTCTTTTTTTTTTTTGGTGTGGGTTGTCTTTAGTTGATGACAGCTGTGGTTTGAGTCTGTATGTAAGTGTAGTGTTCAGTTAAACAATTTCGTATTTATTATTTTCTGAGTTTTTATTTTCTTCTATTTTTGGTTTAAGCTATTGATAATCATTAAGTGTTTTTCTTTTCTTACTTTGACAATAATGCGATTATTTAAGTTTAAGCTTCCGTATTTTCAATTATAATGTTTTATTTTAAATTTCAAATTACACTCTTCACAGTCATCTATCTGTTTCCAAAGTGTTTAAGAAAACTGTCGTAAATATAAACATGACAATAATAGCAGAGCTGGCAATATATAAATGATGATGACAGTGGTGTTAGGATTTTGAAAAAAATAAAAATTAAAATGCTTTAAGTTTGGTCTAATTAGTTTATGGGCATATAATTTTAAGAGATAGTTAACATTTTTAAGAGTTAAACTGTTTGATATTAAACTGTTTTTTCATAATGATAGTCTGATATTAATATTAATCATACTAACAAAATCATAAAACAAAAAAAAATATTTCAAATACATATTTTAAAAATTTAAGACTACAACTCCGATTTCATTCTCGAATATAGACATTTAAACGGGTTATTTTTAAAAACACCTGTATATTGGTACAAAAAGTTTATTTTATTTCGATTATTTTAGTGCTTAAAAAATCCTTTAAACTTTAATCAGATCTTATATTTCTTTTTGAAATTGCTTGCATTTTATCTCTTTAAATTATTTCACAATTAATCTCTCTAATAAAGACAAAAAATCTAACAATATTGACATTTACTGACATCTATTATAAAAAAAGCAAAATACTTTTTAAGACAAAAAAAAAAAAAAATAATAAAACATTTTACATTGATCTTATTAGCATATATAAGCAAACATATACAATAGTACAAATTAGTCTTTGACATTTATTGACAATGAAATGGTGATTGAAACAAGTTTGTAATGTTTAAGATAATATTTAGATATATTAAGATATTTCGAGCAAATTGTCATGATAAAATAGGTTCAATGAAAAAAAATCATTAAAAAGATTTAATTATAATTTTAATTTATAGAATTACTTATTACAAATTCCTGATTAATAGGAAATTAATTATTACTTGTATAAATTATTTCAAATAATATCAGCAATTTAATAGCTAATTACGAAATATGAGGGTATGTGTGATTAGATTTCAATCGCATAAAACAATCGGAGAGTGTAATTAAATCGAATTTAAATGGATTTTTAAATACTGACAAAATTGTTTTGTAAATACATATTTTTCATTAAAATTTTGTAGATTTTATTGTTTTTTGCAGATTTTTTATAAAATATTCGTTCGAATGTAGAATCATATATTCACACACTCGATTATACATGTACTTGTCAGAGACTTGTATTGCTTAAATATTGTTTGAATCTGCCTTTTTTAACATACTGATCCTATTAATATGCGTTGAGATTCCAGAACCTACAATAATTCATATTAATCCTTCACCAGCTTCGCACAAAAATGTTTATTTTATTTTCAAAAAAACGAAAAAAAAAATACGAAAATTTAAATTTTTGGAAATTTTTTAAATTAATATTTTGTACGAGTCCAAAAATTTAAGACTTTATGTTGAATTCTTCAACAACTACATTAAAAATGTGTTTTATTTTCAATAAAATTCCTTTATGTCAAAATTTGGATTTAGCCTATTTGTTCTAAATTCCCAAACAGAATTCAGTTTTACAATTCATTCAATTGAATTTAAGAGGGGGAGGGAATAAGTCTGTGTTATTTTTAATTTCTTGTCTCTTAACTGAAAGGGAAACATTGCTCATGTCATCATCCATCTGTCAGTTGACTGCTGTCAAAATTCTGCACCATCAATTTCAATGGTAAAAATATGATTTACTGAATTTCGTTGTGGCAGTACAAGCACGGAAGATGCTGAATATTCTGTTGAGGTCTATAGACTCGAAACAATTGAAAACATTCACGATAAGATGCTGGCCTATCAGAGATTGTGGAAGCCACAAGCATCTCACACGGATGGGTGGTTCGAATTATGAATGATCACTTGGGTATGAGAAAGGTTTGCTTGTGATGGGTGACGCGTTTGCTCACAATAGACCACAAACGCAATCGTGTGACAACATCGCAGGAATATATTACGTTATTCAACCGGTATATGAGCGAGTCTCGTAACCGTAGACGAAACTTGAAAACCAGTATCTAACACAATACACCAGAGACCAAACAGCAATAAAACCAGTGGCTTTGTCAACCAATAAAGTCATTTCGACCGTTTTTTTGGATGCATATGGTATAATCCATACTGAATATCTTCAATGACAATCATTAAACGACCATTTTAATGAATGTTTGAAAAAACGACCGGATTTGAGCAAGAAAAAAGTTATTTTTCACTAGGACAATGCAAGAGTGCACACATGTGCAGTTATCATGGTAAAAATCCATAAGTAAGGCTACGAATTGCTTCATTAGCGACCAAATAGCTCTCCAAGAAAATGACCTAAACCATACAGAATTATACATAGAGACGACACACTCCGCTTTGTCAAAAAAAAAAAAAAAAAACAAATCATATATCTGAAACAACAACAAAATACACTGCCTAGCATGTATTTTGTTGTTGCCAGAGTTAGGTTTTTGACAATAGACTTAAGTTTTTGACAATTACGTCTCGTCTCTATGTTACCCTATGACCTAAGCTTTCCTTAGAAAAAAGGGCCCATTTTTAAAAAAATTCAAAATTTTTTTTTTTTTATTTTTTTAGTCGAAAGATTGTATAAATAGCTATCTAAACTATTTGGGACACATTTTGCTAAGAATAATAGGTAATAATTTACATGAATGAGAAAAAATATCTGTTTGGCCAAAATGTCAAATTTTGACAACCTCTAACTTAGTGGAATTACTATCCAATATGAATTACTTTCCAATGGGAAGTTTGGTTTACAAGACATGAAATACCCCATATATATAAATTTTTTCCCAAAAACCCCATTTTAGACTAACATTTCGTACCAACCTAATTACTCCTAGAGCATGATGCTGCAATGTTTTGTAATTTCTGAGTATTACACATTTAATTAACTATCCGTTTGTATGTTTCTAAATCAATCGACTCCACTAATAATGATACCATTTACCACTATACCAGACTGTTATCAATTTGGTAACTCCTTTTAAATTTTAATTAATTTTTGTTAGCTACTTCATTAATCTGTTTTATAGCCAAACATTTGTTTTCTTTGATGGTCCAACTAACTATTAATTTTCTTAATTTCTGCAATATTTTATCTTGTTTCATTCAAATGTCTGTCTGATTGATTGTCTGTTTCAGTACGTCGTCCATCAGTCAGTCTTGCAGTTAAACATGATGCAAGTATTTACAAGTATTATGCGTATAAAAAGCTTAATTGATTTTATTTCCAAAACGTTTTTTTTCTTAAACAGGCATACAATTAACTAAGTCTATAAAGCTTATTTCATACAAATAAAATGCAAAATTTCACTTTATTGAAAAAATCCAACAAAAAAAACCCACTTTTTTCAAATTTATTTACCACAACTGTCAGTTTTATTTTGATTTAACAATCAATCAAGGAAATTTATTTTATTTAATTTGTTTTTTTTTTGCAGTTACCCATCTCAACTTGATTTAATTGAAAACAAATTTAGTTTTTTTGTATTATTTTTTTATTCAAACTTGTGTTTTTGTGTATTTTGTTATCTTTAATCTCATTTAAATTTGTTAGAAAAACCGTTAGTTATAAATTATTTTCGTATGTTTAATATTTATGGTTAACCGGTTTTAAGCTCTTATCAAATTGTTATAAATTTAGTAATATATGAGCGTTTTTTTTCATACATTTCGTTTGTATTTTGTTTTTCGGCTAGCAGATAAAATTAAACAACTTTCGGTTTTTACAAGTGTGAAATGAAGAAAATATTTTGAATTGAATATATGTAAGTATGGTATGAATGTATAAATTTTTTGTTGAGATTTTTTTTTATTATTGAACATGTAAACTAGATGTAGGAAATATTACGTTACCCCAAACGAACGAACGAACTAATTAATTATTACTTGTTTTTTTATAGCGAATAAAAAAGACACCAAAAAAAAAACCGATAAATTATCAAATAAAATTTTCATAAAAATTTAATTTAAAGGTGTTGTTTATTTGGTAATTAAAAGTGGCGGTGAATTATAAATAGTTTGAGAGACAAACAAAAAAAATGTGGGTAAATCAGACACTAAACGTTGAAGTGAGATGTGAAGTTTTTATTTTTAGAAAAACTGTTGATTATAGCAAATAAACTTCAAGAAATATTAAAAATTTATTTTAAATACTTAAAAACTTCTGCTTTCTTACTCAATTAAGTGATCTACTTCATTATATTTTTCTCCATTTGTTCAGTTTAGAGCAGGGACAAATTTACACATACTTTCTTAATTTGTGATTTTAAGAGTTTAAGAGAGAAACAAGAAATCAACGAGAGATAATAAATGAACAAGTTTTATTTCAGTGCAAATACGACTAAAAAATGCACGAGAACACAATCATATGATGTGGCGAAGGTGTGAGAGCAGGGGGAACAAAATCTTCGGTGGCTTAGTTTTTGGTAATACTGTTTCTCTCTTTGCCGAAGGAGGGGTTCATAATTCAAATACTCATTGTTTGTGTATTCCAAATTGCTCTACAGGAACTTATGTACAATAGGGTATTCACAAACCATTAATATAAATCTATGGGGATTCCTGAAATGATAATGGAATTTCCAGTCCTAAGTGTAAGCCTTTATTGGTGTGGAAGAAGTTAATAATCTTTGAGTTGGCATACAGAGTTTATATAATTGTTTTACTGATTATGACACTAATTTAGAAGGTTTTTGTTCATGATTTGAAACATATATGGGTTTGTTATTTTAGACCGCCTAACTTCGGGAAATAAAATAATAAAAAGAACAATTTTAAATAAAAATGGAACAAACAATTAAAAAAAAAATTATTTTTTATAAATATTTTCTCTTGTCTGTTTCACAACACTTCAACAATAGACTACTATTATATGCTGGTCTAAAAGACTATGATAATTCCGTTCAAATGTGTCACAGGGTCGATCGGAAAAATGTGGTAATAAATCTATCACTTCTATTGTAAAAAAAAATCGTACTGGAGGGTTTAGGTTTTCAGAAAATAAAATTTGTAATCGAAGAAGCGTTAAAATTTTTGAAAGGGATAGAAGTTTGTGTAGCTTCTGAAGATGTAAATGTAAGCTTTTTATATAATTATTTGGTATTGGTGAAAAATTCAGGACTTGAAGATTGATATTTTGGTGAAATGAAATACTTGTGAAATTTCATATGAAAAATATACAATTTTGAATAATGTTACGGTTACATCAATCAGAACAAAATGTTGAACTAATATAGATCCAAATGTTCTTAAAGCAATCGCATGATAATTTTTGTCATTTTTTATTTTTAAATACCGAAATTCCTAAAACGGGGAAAATGTGTTCCAAATATTGATTTTTTTAAGTGCCCATTGTGACGTTATTTAATGTATGATAGTAAAAGAACTTTGTACGTATTTAAGTATCGTATAGGGCTATACTATTATGCAGCCTTTTCGATGATCGGTGCTTTGTATTTTTAGAATTTTTGTCTCAAACCTAAATTTTTTTCAAAATTGGACAAGTTTGGATAGGACTGGGGGATGCTATGCCCGCTTAAATGAGTCGAATTTTATTTTAGACGCTTATGCATTAAGTTCTCTTATCGGAAATAAAAATTATATACAGTCCCGAAGAATTTTTTTTATAAAAGAAAAAAATATAGAGACTTTTTTAAAAATACCACCCATTTTACATGTTTGGATGCGTGTAACTTTTTATAGGGCTGACTGGCAGAAGGTTGTGCAATTATTATATTAAAGTCCTTTTCATATTTTTCGAAGATTTTTCTATTATTGTAAATATGTTCAATGCTCGTTTTCATTTAGCTGAAAAACAAAAATATTTTCTTCATAATTTCTTTCCAATCTCTCACCACAAGTTTGTGGCTTAACTTTTTTTTATTTTAAACATAAAAAATATATTCCTTTTTAATTGCATATTTAACATTTTTAAATTAAGAAACATGTGGCTGTTGTTGTGTTCACAAAAATTTCCACGAAAACTATTAAACATCATTAACACCTTATCTCAAATATGTTGGGACGTTACCAGGCAGCTAAAACTTTTAGAATAAGGAAAACTAAACTAAACAAAAAGTAAACCTAAAAATAGACAAACAAAAACTTACTTTTTTTCTTTCTCGAAATAACAGCAAACATGATTTTCTTTGCATTTTATAATTTTGTAAAGGCTGCTGCTAGACATGGCCAAACAGACGGGCGTATAGAGACAGAGCGTTAAGCAGCAAGACACAATAAAACATTTAAGATATGCTTTATAAGCTATCATAAAAAAAACTATATAGACATACAAACAAACATATTTTTATCTACTTATACTTATATATAAAAAATGTTGTTATAGTAAGAACAACCTTTTTATGTTTTTAGTTAAAAATTTAACAAGAAAACAATGCCTGTAACTGCAAAGAATATACAACAAAAAAAAAGAACTACTTACTATATAAACTACAAGAATATTAAAGGAATAAAAAAAGGCACAACTTTAATATTTAATAATTGGTCACTTAATGTGACATAGAGCATAGAATGTGTTTTGCACAAATAAATATATAAATATACAAAAACAGTATAAAGAGAGGAAGAAACAAAATCACAAAACCATGCCTGAACATGGTTTCCAAAGTACTTTTTTTATATTTTTCCTATACTCAACAACTTCAAAAGAATATTTCATATTTCTTGGAGATTTATCACAATCATACATAGTTATATAAACTATCATATGTTACATGTAGCCCTAAGAAGGCGGAACCATTAAATGTTTTGTGGCAAAACATACTAAAGTGAAAAACAAGTAAGAGTACTAAATTCGGCTGTGCCGAATCTTATGTACCCTTCACCAAAATATACTTTAAGATAAATATAAGAAAATATTTTTGGTGAAAAAAATTATTTGAGAAAAAATTTTGGTGAAAAAAATTCGGAAAAATTTATGGTGAAAAAATTAAAAAAAAAATATTTTTTACCCTTCAACAAATTTTTTGTTAAGAATTTTTCAAAAATGTTTGAGATGGCTCAGCTGGTATTTTAGCTATGGATCTAGGCTTTCGGGGTATCTCACTCACCGATACCACCTCAAGCCTAGATCCCCAATCGCATCATTGGGTGAATTATGGCCAATTATGCGACAGCAGTCTGACAAAAGACAATTTATGTCTTTTACGTAACCCTGGTAACAACCAGCATCATCGCATTGTGGAGGAGAGCCTGGGTTCTCTTTGAGAAGTTTCGAGAATACCGCTACCAATTTTTGCTTCACGAAATTCCAATTTATTTGAGATGGCGATCCGTCTGGCACCCCGATCGATAACCGCCCTAACGAGGTTGTCTTTGACAATCTCGCTAATGCACTTAGCTAAAGATCTTTGTGCCACTTTGGTTCCCGGTTGCTGGCTCTTGGCTATTTAGGCACCTTTGATGTCTCAGCGGAAGGAGACGAGACTGGGATTTGGTACGGAGCCGGAGTTGGCTAGGGATGGTGCGGCCACATGACAGTAGGATTCCTTGACATGTGGGAACCTACTACGTTGAGCGACTTTGTCGCTTCCTCCTCAGAAGCACCGTAGGCAGGGGTTTAACCGCCTTTACAAAGTTTTAGAGGTACTTGAAGCGAAATCCAAAGGTTCCTCGCCGACACCAGTAGCATGCAGACTAGTCTGGCCCGGTGTGATCGCCTGACTAGTTTGGGTCGCTGCAACATTCGACTCACCACAGCCCCTTACCACCGCCGGGTACTTGGGGCATGGCTTGCGACCTTCCATTGTATCCTAACGGACAAGTTTAGGCTGAATTTTAAACCTCCTGCCAGGTGTTGAATAACTGGCGCTCCACTGGGAAATAACAAATGCCGCCCAATATGGGAGACAAACGCTTGCGACAAGCAGGATTCATCCAAAAGCAGGACCAACCAGCCGAATCGATAGCTAAGCCAAATATACATGGCGCTATGAGCTGCTGACATATGACCAGACCATCACAGGGAATTTGGTATCGGCTTGATCATAAAAAATGGAACAAGAGTTCAACTTCAAATGTAGATAGATTTCAAAGACGCCTTAATAAGTTTATACGAATTACCACAATTGCCCTTTGGTATATCAATATTTCGAAGATTTAAATCAGCTTTTAATTAAAATTCAGATCAGAAATGTTATCCAACGCCGTTTACCAAGTACCAAGTGTATTCCGGCTACTATGTTTAGTAAACATTATTTAAAAAAAAAAATCAGCTTGTGAGTAAAATTGCAAAGTTTGTTTAGTTAAGTTTTATGTTACTTAAGCAACAGAAACACCAACAACAAAAACAAAAAAGAAATAAAACCACCAGGAACGAACAAAAATGCAGTAGCATTTTGTGTAAAAGTATTATAGAAAATGTTGTTACTATTGTTGTGACGACAGCTGGACGGACGGAGTAGTAAAAGGACAGATCTTTTTTTGTTGTACGTTTGTTAAATACTAGCACGCACAAACGCATATTTCAGTGTTTATGTTGTGTTGTTTTTTTAAAACGATTTTTATTAAAAAATTGTTATTATAACCTACCAAGAGGTATTATGAAAGGTATTATGGGTTTAAAATGATATATGTAACACTTCCATGATATTTATATAGACACAAGAAACTGGCTAAAGAAATATTTCAAAAATAAAAAATTAACACAAATTTGGCTTCGAGATTTAATCACAAGTGGTTTAAGGTTCTTAATAATAAAAATAATTTTAATTTTGAGTATTTGTACTTTTAAAGAAAATCTTAGTTTTCTTTTAACATAACTAGTTTAAAATTTTCCTTTCATTATTTATGTATAAAGACTTACTTATTCACTCTTCTGGTCTTTCATCAGGCTTTTGTATATTTAATCCTTAGTTTTAGTTTTTGAATGCATGTGAAAATGCAGAAGAACGACAATAAGTAAAAAGCTTTGCTGATTCTTATTCAAAAAATGTTTTAGAATTTAAGACGCATGAATAATATTTTTGTATAAACAAATGTCTCGAACGTGCTTAAACTTAAAATAATTTCATTTTCATTTAAGAACAACACTGCTTTTTTTCGCTTTGCTTAACAATTTACAATGCGTTTGTCTTAACCACTAATGTCTGGTGGCTGTAACTGAAAACAGTTTGTAAGTGTGTGATTTTTTACTTAAATGCTTTTTATTTTGTAGTTTTATTTTTTGTTTGAAATTTAACTTAAATACTTTTGTGCTAAAGTATGTTACGGTATGACAGTAGCTTAACACCACTTGTCATGGTTACTTGATTTTTTATTTATTGTATGGTTTATCAAGTGTTTAGTTAACAATCTACGTGATTTATGAGTGTAAGCTATAATTAAATTAATATTAAAGATGATGGTAATGCACTTGAGTAATGAAATGTAGCAATTGAAAATATGATAAAACGAAAGATTTAGAAAAGGAACTTATTTTTGGTGAAAGGGCAAACAATTAGAATTGACATGAATTTATCTAAGTTTTGTTATCACTTGTATTATAAATTAAGAATTTAATTGTAAATGTTTACATAAACAACAAAATTTGTTTAAAGGTTAAGATAAATATATTTTGTTAATTAATAAAGATACAATAATTAAATCAAAATTTGTGATTCATAAACAAGGAATTGAAAACTTCCGTTCATGAGTGCAACTAAGATTTTCATACATTCGCTGTAATATCAGTAGTACTATATCAGCAAGTCTCTGGAGTCTGAAAATATTCGGTTCACACATAGAAAATTTTGGTTCTATCAACAGAAAGTCAGCTGATAAAGAAGAATTTCGGTTCAAGCAACCAAAGTTTTGTTACCCTTTCCAAAAATTTGTATCCACAATTGTAAAATTCGGTCACCAAAGTAGAATCATTCGATTGGCAACGAATCTGTTTTTTCTGTGTAGCAATAGAAAGTCAGTTGATAGAGATAATCAGCCAAAACTTCGTCATTGAGTATTTTTTTTCATTTCATGTCTCGTATCTCGTTCTGGCAGTACAAATGATTAATAAGCCGCTACAACTGGAAAACAACGTCATTATATTTGATAAGTTTGTTTGATATCAAAGCTGTTTCTGTATCTACTTAAGGAAAAAGAACTTTGTTTTTTAAATATGTAATTTTGAAATGATTTGTTGTTACTTTTATAATAATTGAACTTTTTTATTAAAGGTTCTATTTTAATAAAGGTAGTTTTTTTAATAAAGGTACTTTTTCAGTTATTAAAGTTTATGTTTCAAATAGTACTTTTTTCCACGAATGTAATTTCATTTTAACTATGTCTAATTTGAAAAATTCTTTTTCGAATTGATTTGTTTGTACTTTTTATTAGAGGTACTTTTTCAATAAAGGTACTTCTTAAATGAAAGTACTTTTTCATTTATTCTACGATTATGTTTTATTAATTTTGGTTTCGGTTTCTCTTTTTGAATGGAAAAGTACTCAAAATTAATACTTTTTAGTACTGAACCAATTTATCAAAATGTTATTTATTCAACTATAGTTTTTGAGGTGCTTTTATGGAAAAATGTACCTATTGTTACTAGATTATGATATTTCCATACCTTTCACCGTGAGTGGAAAAGTACTTTGTTTTGTAAATAGTACTTTTTCCACTAATGTAAGTTATACAACTAATTTTATTTTAGGTTTATGTCTAAACTGAAAAATATTTTTTCGAATTGATTTGTTTGTACTTTTACAATAAAGGGACCTTTTTAATGAATGTACTTCTTTCAGTTATTCTAGTATTACATTTTAACAGTTTTGGTTTCTCCTTTTAAATAAAAAAAGTACTTTTCTCGATATACTTTTTCAAAATGAGTACTTTTTACTACTGAACCAAATTATCAATAGATTATTTTTTAAACTATAGTTTTTGAGGTGCCTTTATGGAAAAATATACCTTTTGGAATTGGTTTTGATATTATGCCTTTATATCAAAGGGTATATCAAAGTTCGTAATTTTGTTTTTAATTTCCAAATTTATCATTTGCGACACCATATGGATCGTAATAGATAGTGGAGTCGACATACCCACGTTCGTCTGACCGACTGTCCGTCTGCATGTTGAAATCAACTTCCCGATGCAATCAAGTAACTTACATACATGACTGGCACATCAATATCGCACTGGTTCCTCTAAAGAGCGTCAACTCAAAATTTTAAAATGTTCAGTAGAAGCAAAAAACTATCTTTTTTTCAATACATTACAATGAAACAATTGTACGGATACAACTGTATTTTTTGACGAAAGAGTAAAGGAAATGATAGCACATTTTTACAGTGGGTAGATATGATCACTGCACAACACCTTATATGTGACTGCCCAGCCTTACAAGAGCGTAGACTTCTACATCTTGTTAGAGCTCTTTTTCATGATCTGGACTATCTCAGAGGTGTGTCACTAGTAAACATGATCAGATTTATTAGAGTACCGGTTGGTTTTCACGGGTACCACAGGAATCACATAGCCAACAAAAGGGAAACTATTCTTATTACTTGTATGAATTCTCAAAGGGCAATAGTATTTTTAAGGGTACCAAAATGGGCCTCCGAATGAACTCGCTAATTTTCGAGCAACTACAATAAAAGTTTTGTTTTAACAATGGTCTAAAAGGGGACTTTTTTATCCCCAATTTTAGAATTTTTTCAAACGAATATTCAAAATTTAAGAAATTATCATTAACCTTCTATTAAGAATATATGCCAGAAAAGCTAGAAAGAATTTGGTCAATACCTTTCATAGTTTTGTTTTAACAGCGATTTGAACTTTAAGAATTTCGGAAATAAAAATCAAATTTTGGGAATTGCCAGTTAATTAATATGCCATTATATTCTAACGGTGTTCAGTTTTAATAAAACTGATTCAGAATATTTTTACACAATCTTTATAAAAATACATACAGAAAATTTTAATGGAATCGGGATCAAATCGGGTTCACCACCGGACTCAAATGTAATGTGACCTAATAGGAATTATTTAAACAGATAGTATAACTATAAGTTAACATAAAACCAGACATCCTGATAATAGTGGTAATATACATAAAAATTATATATATTGTATATAGCAGTAAAAAAATTTCAAATATGTATATTTTTTTTATTTCGTTATAATTTAGTAACTCACGTCTAAAATTATTGAGAGAAATCTCTCTATAAGAAAAACGTGATTGACTGAACAAATATATGTTAAATAAATAATATTCAAATAAAAAAAAAAACCTGAGTAAAAGTTGCAAATGCGTTGTCACTAACAGTTTGTACTTACACATGTTAAAAACAAAAGAGTTGAAAAACAAACTTTTCTTCCTGTGACATGAAATTGATTTGTTTTTCAAATTTTCAAATATTTGTATATTTTATATAATTTCAACAACATAAACAACAATATTCAAATTTTATTTAACAATCAACAATCATTATATTATTCAAATGCACAAAAACCCAAAATCAAACAAAAAAAACTAAATGAAAAACTTACTTTTTCAACAACAAATCTTCTTGGCTACACTTGTTGTTTGTTTTAAACAAAACAACATCTACACAACAACAAAAAAGTCTACTTGTTGTCTACAAACTAAAAAAAAAGAAATGAAAAAAAACAGAAAATCACAACATGTTTTTAAAGTTAGTTTTGTTAATGTTAAAATAAAAACAATGACTTTAATTAGTTTCTATCAGTCTATAAATTTACAGACACTAAAACAATGTGTTGAACAAAATTTTATACATTTTTTACGTATTCCATACAATTGTTTTTTTTTCTTGTATTTATTTTCCAACAGTTTTGTCTATTATTGCCAGCTCAACAAATTTAATTTATTTATGTAATGTGTTTTAAATTTATTTTTCACTGCTTTTTTTAAAGCAAAGCAACTAAAAATACTAAAAAAAATATTTAAAAATATATAAATACCTTTTGCAAAAATAACATGATAAAATATGTTAACATAACACGCAATCTTCGTTGTTAAATAAATAAATTTATACGTTAAACTAATTTAATTAGCTTTTAAGCTTTTGTGCATTTACTTACTATACGCCCATATTTATATATTTTAGCATGAGTTTACTAAGTTTAATTCCTAAGAATTATAAGATTTATTTAATCCAAGTAGTAAGACAATTTATAGAAACAAGATAGGGTTAAGTTAGTTTTGTTAAGCAAAAATCTTGAATATATTTTTTTGTTTGTTAAATAAATTGTTTATTTTATTTCTTATAAAAATGCATCTGTGTGGAAAAAAATTGCTGTGTAGAGTTTATTAAATTTAATTAATTGATATGTTTATTAAACAAGGGTGTTTAATGGAATTGAAATATAAAGATCATGCTAAGTCGTGATAAATTGTGTTGGTTTCTTTTTGTTGGTCAGAATTCTTGAAAGTAAAAGTAAAGTTTGAATTATTTAGAGGCATTCTATGTTTCTGGAACAAAGTCAGTTGTCTAATTTAGTGTTTTACTTTTTTATGTAGAGGACAAAAAGGCCTTGTTTCTCATAGTAAATTTTCAATGAAAATCGCATGCATTCTTTAGGACTGTAGCGTTCTAGTTCTTGTCAGAATAAAATCTGCAACCACAGGCAAATCTTGGTTCAACAAAAACCTATTCAACATTATCAACCTTTTATATAGCATATAAATAACGTATTTTACTTACGATATATCGAATAGTAACGGAAAATCGTATTACCTTATATGATTAACAGATTTGGTCCCATTTTCTCAATTTGTGGCTATTTTCGTACAAAAATTATATTAATTGGAATTATATCGTTACGAAAAACGATAACCAGAGATTGAGAAAATGGGGCTTAATAATTTATAATTGAAGTGTTTTAAAGTATAAATATAAAATAAAATTAATTTTGATGATTTTGAAAATTTATCTTACAATATGCAAAATGTTGTAATACCAAATTTGTTTGCCGATACACAGAGAAAACAGAAACCGAGTTTCTATCTAATCGAAACAATCAGTCTTAGTGACCAAATGTTACTGCTGTGGCTGACAAATTTAAGATAGAATTACACAAATTCCGAAATTTCAATCGAATCATTCGATTGGCTACACATTTGGTCATCACAGCGAATCTGTTTTCTCTGTGTAAATGAAAAAAAATTGTAAATAAATTTGGGTATGATTACCTAGACAACCAACATTGGATTAAAAATCTGAAATCGTTTTACAATTTTATAAAAATAAACGAATAAATGCAGTTCAGAGCTCTGCCTGTCTTTACATCATTGTATCAAAGCAAAACTGACAGTTGTCTACACTTTATACAGAGCATATATTCATTGGAACAAACATGAACAATTTTAGGAATCAGGCACAAAAATAGAGCCTCGGTTAATTCAATTTGTTCAAATACCTTTATTTTCCATGATGTCTATCATGACGTATGATTAATATTAATTATGAATTTTTTCATATTTTTGGCTATAGCTCTTAAAGTTTTGACGCGATTTTGAAAATTAATAAACACTGCAAACAAAAACATTTAATATTGTATAATGGTTTTAAAATTTCTATTGTTTAAACATGAATCTTGGAACTGCATAGAAATATATTTTCACTATAAAAAATAACTTTTAAACTTTTCAACCAAAAAGTTTCTCATAATAAATTTGGACTGTATCATAAAGCTTCAGAAGAGCAAGTATTTCACATTGTTAGCATTCCGTTAAGGTTCAAAATCATTTAATTTTCAAGATTTCTATCACATCTATCATGACGTATGATTAATATTAATTTTTTCATAGTTTTATCTATAGCTACAGCAAATACAAACATTTTCTAATGGTTTTAAAATTTAATTTCAGCAAACAATTTTTGAACTCCATATAAATTGTTGTTCAAATCTGTAAAAATCAAAGAATTTTACCTATTTTTATTAATAGATTTCCTAAAACAAATAAGGCTTTAGTTATAAAAATCATACAAAGAACTTAATATTTTTCTTTAATAGTTCGTTAAAGAAAATGATAGGCAAGGTTTAAACGACTTAAATAGAAAAAAAATATCTGTTAACAGCAAAGTTTTTTTTGCCCGAAAATGTAATCTTTACTCCATTCCAAATGCTTGGGTAGAAATAAATTATTTCTGTGTATGTTTAAATCACGTTGAAATAAAGTTTGGTTAGATAAGAGTTGTTTCCAAAATCATTTCCAACACACTTAGACTTTCTGGTCCATTTTAGGAGAGTATGGCGGTTTCCAGACAAAGTAATTTGCTTTGTATTTTTTTTTTCAAGTGCCACTTATGCTAAACATCTGATCCTACCTTTAAGTGATGAGCCGCAGTCAAGGGTTTTTATACTTAGCACAGCATGCTGACCATCTGAAGAGACTTTTTTGACTTATTTACTGACGATATTTTACATCACTTATTCTGCCAATAATACTAGTTTGCAAGCATTTATAGAAGGTATCAGTATCATAAAGAGACCATAAATTCTATATTTTCACTGTCAAGAATATTAACATAAACGCTAGTATTTTCACTTAATTGGCAAGTTAAAGTGGAATGAATTTCCCAGTTCATCGACTCCTACTTTTCTGCCAGATCAAGTGGACGGATATTTCTAGTACTCATAGTTTTTGTGATGTTATGAGTAGGGTTTTTAATATCCCGACCTTTTTTGATTCCCGGGAATCGGGAATTTTTTTTCTACATATATAATGATACTGTAAATTAGGAATATTATAGCCAAATCTCATATAAAAACATAGTGTTATATTATTACATATCAGAGCTTCGAATTAATTAATAAAATTTGAGCTTAATTCACTAAAATCTTAATCCGTTATTAAAGAATATCAGGCTTTCATTCCATAAATCGATTCCTAATATTTAATTTTTTAGATTCATTCCAAAGCCTAATTTTAAAGTTAATTAACAACAGAATTTATTCAAACTTTTAATGATTAAATTTTGGTAAATCAAATCATTTACAAAATTAATAGAAAAATGGTCTTAAGCTTTTTTGTAATAGATTTGAATTGAAGAACAATTTAATCATTTAATCAACTTTTGAAGCTATTTTGTTATGGATTTGAAGAAGAAATTTTAAGAAATTAGAATGATTCAATAAGAAATATATTCTATAAATAATGAATTCACTTTTTAAATTTTCATACGAAAAATCCCAAATAAGTAATAATAATAAGCGGTCTATTATTGCCGAGCAAAAAACTGTAAAAAACTTTTCACTGTTTTTTGGTGAAATAATAGAGTTCTAACTTGTTTTCTATGTATTTGCGTCAGTATTTAATTCCTGGGATTCCCGACTAAATATCCCGGGAATCGGGAAGTGAAAAATTGGCAAAATAAAAACCCTAGTTATGAGTAACAGCAACACATTCCTGCACCTTTATATTTAAGATTTGTTGCATTTCATCAAATGATAACTCCATACAGAGGAAACGAATGGGCAATTGCATTGTAGACTCAGTTAACAATCTTTGGAAATAAACCAAAATCCTTCTGCTTTTTCAACCGTTTCACGAATTTTACTATCCGGTAAGACTTCAAAACAATGCGTTGAAAGTCAGGTATCCGATACTTTCTCTTAAAAACAACCAATTTAATTTTGATGGGATTTCAGCATGTTTCGTTTACTCAGGCTAATTGTACAGATGGATTAGGGAATCCTGTATAATGTCCCTTATAGTGAAAGAAATTTGGCGTTAACCGTAATAGCTACATTATAAAAATGATCAACAACTTTATACATGAAGGTCCGAATTCAGTAACTGTCAAAGCTATGAGATTCACTAGAGAACACAAATATATTTAAGTTACATTTTCTAGAAGTTCCCTAAATTCGACATCCTAATTTATCTCATATAGTAAACAAACACAGTTCATGTTATTTAAATAAATTTTTTATTCCAAAAAATGGATCCTATCTATTATTTTGCAATCGTCTAGGTATTACAGTTGATTTTGGGAAATTTTTATATTTTTTCTCGAAAAACCTATATTTTTATTCCCTCTACCACATATATTGTATAAAATACTTATGGGTTTTTATTATTATTTTATTTCAAGTAAAAACCTCATTTCTTCCTCTTGTTTTTGATCCAGCTCTTAACAACTGCTGTCCAGAGTTTCATTCAATTGCCGTTTGGCAACAAAACTAAAACATCAGCAACAATTCACTGTATTCTAACTGTGCATGTCGTCGCACTGTACAACACACAACAACATATTGAAAAGAGGAACGAACAGCAACGCAACAAACAAAACCAAAAAAAAATAAACGACCTCAGACATTTGTTGTCTGCCGGGCAACTCAGTCAAAGTAGCAATGCAACCGAACCAACTAACTTGCAATTGAACATAAATGAAACATATGGATTGTTGGTTGTTGTAGTTGTTGTTTGGTTTGTCTTATATGTCGCCATTGTTATGCTTTTTTGTTTTGTTTTTTTTTTGTTAATATATTTTTTTTTTTCTTTTTCCTAAAACAACTTGGCTACTTGAAAATGTATCTACTATGACTTGCAGTTGCATACAGAAGTTGTCCGGCAAAATGTACAATTGTAAATGTGTCTTTGTGGCTGTGTTGACCGTTTGTTTTATAAGTTTTGTTAGTTTTATTTATTTATTTTTTTTTTTTGAGCAATTCTAGTGCTTCTGTGTAATGTAATTTTTCGTTTGAGTCTGACTAATGCTCTTGAAATGAAGTTGATACTGTTTTTGGTCTATTAATTGCTTTAACCACTAAAAATGATGGTTGATTTTAGAGTTTTGTTTGTTTGTTTATCGTACAAAATTGATACCGCTTTGGCAGTAGCCATTGGCAACTATGTCAAATACGCAAATAAAGTATTGACATTTGAAAATGATTTGTTTGATGTACATATTTTATTAAACAAACAAGGAGAAAAAAAAATGAATTCAAAACATAAATGTATTTCCTAATTTTGTTTTTACTAATGAAAACAAACCACAAAAATCCAAATACTAATAAAAGCAAAACAATAAAATAAAATAAAACTCTAAGTATTAAGTAATCTTTTTTGATTATAACTCATAATTACATTGGTATTTCAAACTACTGTATTGACCCAGTTTTTCTCAATACATTTTCTTGTTTATCTTAACAATCTTATTATTAATTTAAAGTTAATCCTCTATAATTTTCATTGGAATCTTGTTGTTGTATGTTGCTGGTTGTTCTACGTCCGCGTCTACTGCGTCTGCTTAGTAAATTTATTCTTAACTCTATAATTTTGTTTGTTATTTAACTTTTGGTATGCAGTATGCGTTTTTTTTTTCTTCTCTATATCAAATTATCATCTTACATAGTTAAAGTTAACGGATATGTTATGTCTTAAATATAGTATCTGTAACCTGACATTATAATATTATGCATATCTACTGCTTGTGATTGTGTGTATGTACATGAGTATGAGAATTAGATACAACTTAATTTAATTGCAGGTGTAACAATGAAGCTGGTAATTTACATGTAAATTATTTTATTAAACAAGATGAAGTAGAAAATAACTGAATTTTAAAACTGTAAAGGATATTCGATATTTGTAGCAATTTATTAGGTTTATATGGGAAATTGTGATAAAAAATAAAGGTGTGAAAACTTTGTATATAATGTACTATAATTAGAAGATACCAATCATGCTAAGAACTTTTTTTGGAATAGTTTTAAAAGATTTTTTGCAAATAATTTTGGTATTAGAGATTTTTTTATGTTTTCGTTACGAATTATGAGCAAAGCAGTATGATAATTCAAATGTTTACAGTTTCTCAAAATGTATTAAAATGATTTATTTATTTTTAGGCACTTGCTTACTCAGGACCACATATGCTTAATTTCATGTTTTTGTACCCATTATTGTGGAAAATTCAAAACGTACCACTACAATAACGAAAAAGTACCATTAGTTTCCCTTTTTTACACCTTAATGTTATAAAATACCCCATCCTTGTATCTTACTACTCTAAGTAGAATATTAGATAAGTTTTAAGTCGATAAGTTTAATAACACTATAAAACAAAATCAAATTTTTTCCAAAATTACAAGGTCCGACCAATAAATTTTGATAGAGGAGACAAAATAAAGAAGACACGTGTATCGGCGTTTTGAAAGTTTACATCTGAATTTCATTTGAGGTGGGGTTAAAGTTTCCCAACTCTGGCACATTCTTATTGTTAATCGTCATAAGAAACCATATGATTCTTACATTTTAGGTATCAAATTTGTTCAGCAAAGTTATGTAAAATATTACGGAAAATATTTTTGTAGAATATGTTAACCCTCTAAATCCTCAAGTCATGGGTCTTTTTTGTCCTTTTTTTAAATAAGTGCAAACACCACCATTAAAACAGTGATTTAAGGGGTTAAAAAATAAGTCCCTGAATACATCAAAACTGAAAATTTAACCAGAAATTCAGAAATAAGACATAACAAAAGAGAGCATAGGGTTAATTTTTTATTAAGAGTTATTAAGAATGTATTCAGCAAATTTATGTAAAATATTACGGAGAACATTTTTGTAAAATATGTTAACCCTCAAAATCCCCAAGACATGGGTCTTTTTTGTCCTTCTTTTAAAAAAGAGCAACAAACACCATTAAAACAGGGATTTAAGGGGTTAAAATGTTCCGCAAAAATATTACCTGTGAAATTTTACTATAAGTCCCTAAATACACCAAAACGTAAAATTCAACCAGAAAGTCAGAAATAAGACACAACAAAAGAGAGCTTACGGTTAATTTCATATTTATTAAGAATTTTGATAGGAAGTCTTCATTAATTACATTTTTTTAGCTCTACGCAATTCCCCTTCATTACCAAACGATGTCCAGCATATTTCAGCTATAAGTGTATAAAATTCTTAATAAATGCGAAATTAACCCTCGGCTCTCTTTTGTTATGTCTTATTTCTAACTTTCTGGTTGAATTTTCACTTTTAATCTCCGATCTGCTTTTTTGTGATTTTTTTTCATTGTTTCGGGTGTAGAGACCTCAACTAGGCATTCAAAACTTTCGACCCCACAAAGTATATATATTCTAGATCGTTATAGATAGCGAAGTCAATAAACCCATGTCCGTCTGTATGTTGAAATTAACTTCCCGTAGCCCACAAATAACTTACATACATGATTCATACATCAATATATCTTCCGGCTTGGTTGGTATTTCAAATCGACAAAATCGGCCCACAAGTGGCTGAGATGTAAGGAAAAAATCGGGACAAACTCGATTTTTGGCCTATTTTTGATCTATATCTGGATTAAGTTGGACGTACAATGGATCAAAATCGGGAAAAATATTTTTTAACCCGAATTTTTTTTCATTAACAAATTTTTTGGTCTAAATTCTTTTTCAAAAAAGAAAAATTTTCAAAATTAAAAAACCTTTTTAAAAAAAAAATAAAAAAACAATTTTGAAAAAAAAAATTAATTTTGTTTACCTAAAAATATTTTAAAAAAAAATTTTAAAGTATAATTTGGTGAAGGGTATAAAGATTCGGCACAGCCGAATATAGCTCTCTTACTTGTTACCATTGAAATTGATGATGTGAGTTCCCATAGTACTTATCAAGCATTGGCTCTTTTTTAGTAATAGTTTTTTCCACATCAGGTCTCTCTCTAAACACAAACTAAATAACACAGTTTGTTAAAATTTTGACAGTGTTGCCCTTTCAGTTAGGAGCCAAGATAGTCATAAACTCAAGGACTTAATGACCCAAATGATACATAGTGAGCAACAAAATACTAAATTATAGTTTTTAGCGCTTTTCTCATCTACATAAGTGGTTCGAATTTCCAAAAATCCCTTCTCAGTGGATCTACACAAGTAGAGGCGAACCTACAGTCCAAATTTCGTGACTATAGCTTCATACATATGGACTTTGCGATATTGAATTATCCAGTCACTCATTAACGTTACTCTTTCATTTATATAGAAGATTGTTCCGGCTTAAGTTCATAAAGAAATGCATTTTGGGGTTAGTGACAACCATACCTTCAGCATTATTCTGTGTCGATATTACTTTGAATCATATAAACTTTTTACATTTCCTGTGTAATGGTCAAAATTTCTAGAACTATTAATATTACTAATTTCTTTTTAAATTTACTGTACAAAAACAGCATTGAGCCACTGTTGCATTAGTTTTTTCTCAAATAAATTTTAAACTTGACAGTAAAAGCTTAGCTGCAAAAACTAAAGGTTTTCGTTAAACATCAATTGAAAACTGTCCATAATGCTACTGCCACAGTAGTTGTATTACACGTACTCTAGTATAGACAAAATGTTTACCCTCTTTTATTTAGTTTTTTTTTTATATCTGTAGTATAACGATTGATTTGCGTTTTTGCGTTATTTACCTATTAAACTGTTTTTTATGGTCTAAGGCCACATTTTTCTTTTACTATAGTTGTAGCACCAAAATGCATTTCAATTTTCTAGCAGTTTTCTTTTATTTTTGTCTTATTTGGATGTTTGTTTGCTTTAAGGTAGAAGAGATGTTATTGTTTTAATACAAAGTATCAGACAACATTCAATAAAACCCTAAGCCATGAAGCTTTAACAATTCAGGCATAACTAAATGTCTTTCAATGTAATGTGTACTGTGCTACATGTAGTATGTATACTAGATATAGTAAACAAAAAACTGAACAATATATGTGCGTACTTAGTAAAGGCAAGTGATATTGCAAGTTAAAATGCAACAAACAAATAATAAAAAAACGCAGTTTCTTTAGAGTTAAGGGCAAAATAATAGCAATTCAACAACTGGAATTATTAAAGTTTAATTATATAATAGTTCATATTATTACCCTTTTTTAAACCAAATGTTTAAGTCTAGCATTTATTTTGAAAAACTTTCCTGTTGAACAAAAAATTCCGGTACAAAACTATATTTGTCTTCAATACTACTGTTTCTTGTTTAGATATATTATCTTAGGATTGTACACCTACAATTTCTATAAATTTACCCTTTACTGTATTATTTGTGAAACAAGCAATTGAAACTTTTCAATTCAATTCATTTGAATGCCAAACACTGAAACATTGCATGCAAGCATTTCATTTATTTTTTTCTTTTCTCCTTCCAAGTTCTGAACCATTTTGTTCATCATCTCTTAGGCTTTATGGTATCTTATTCTTAGTCTCCTTCTTAGCCAGCAGTAAACAACAGTAGTTTTTAGTTTAAATATTATTATTTTTCTTACTTTTTTCCGTATTTTTTTTTTTGTTTAATAAAAGTTTGATTTGTGGTTTGTCCAGTTTATATACGATTCCTTTAACTTATATTTTTTTCTTTCTTAAGACTACTTTTTGTTGTTGCCATTTTTTTATATATAAAATTTTGTTTTTGTTAGTTGGTTACTTAACATTAATGTAAATTTTTTGTCTACACACATAACTAACAGCATTTCATTGCTTTTACCCTTTGCTTTATGCACAAATGTTGCAACCAAAAAAATGAAAAAACCAGGAGAGAGAAAAATACACTGAAGAATTGTTTAAAGGAATGTGGCTGCAACGCAGTGCATTTGTTAGCTGCAACAGCAATCGATGGCTTTTAGTATCAAAAACAAAAAAACTACTAAACAAAATAAAATGGGCAAAAAAAATAAACTAAAGTAAAATAAAAATCTCTGTGTGTTCTTAATGATGTGTTGCCTGAACAATCAGTGTCATTATTATCAATGTCAACATTTCGGCACACATATGTTGTTGCCTTTGTATACATAGATACATACATCCATATCAAAACATATTTAAATGTATTTGTTTGCGTGCTAGTGTCACTGTGTGTGAGTACACAAAATATGTAAAATGAAAAGCTTTTAAAACGCAAATTTATGTTTTTTTTTTTTTGTATTTTTCTCTTTTTCATTTCTTGATTTTTCTCATCTCTAAGTTGCTGTAATTTTTATTTAAGTAATTTTAAAATGCCTTTTTAACATTTTTTTATATAAACGTTATATGCAAAAAACAAAAACATCTTAAATGGATTTTTTCTCAACCCGAGTTTATCTCTTTTAAATGGCCAACTAAATATTTAATTGTGATAATGTTATTTTTTTTTTTTATATATTTTAATAAAATAAAACAAGATTTTGTGGAGATTTTCTTTAGAACATTGAATGTCTGTGGCATGTTTGCAGAAAGTGCTAAAGGAAATGCTTTTTAAAGTGTACGTATGTATTTTTAATAGCGATAACTAGTTTAGAAATATTATTAGATAATTAAGAAAATATTTTTTTTTAATTACTGTCACAAACAAATTTTATAGACTTATTTTAAAATGGCTTTAAAAAAATCAGACATTTTTGGAGAAAATTTATTTTAATTCTAAAATTATTGATCTATATGTTACCCCTCACAAAAATCTAGTATATGAGGAAAATCAAATATTGTGGAGATTTGTTGAAACTGAAATCAGAGTACATAGATCGAATTTATTTTGTGTGTCGAAATGAAAAAAAAATAGTGACACAAGAGTTGAAAAATTTTACAATTTTTGTACTTAGGTAGCCATGATGCATCAAATCTATATAGTGGTTAGTCAAGCCTTTTTTTGATATTGACCCGTGTTATGAATTTCTCTGTGGGTTTCTTATTTGTGATTTTGTAATTCAAATTTCGTAGTAATTTTTTTTTAAAATATCAGCTACACTGAAAAAAGTTTCAACATAAATATTATGATTTGATTTCATAGATTTCAATTCATAACATTTATTAATACTTTCTTAAATAGTATGATTTTTTTCATATTTTATGTTTTCCAACAAAATTTAGAAGGCTTGGAAAATATAATTTCAATTTCATTTTTATTTTTATCTTGTTCAAAATTGTTCTTGGATTTTTTTTTATGTTTTACGGCTTCAAAATGAGAAAATATGCGCGAAATTGACACATTTTTTTTAACAAGATGCTATGCTTCAATATTTATGAATGTTTTATCATGTTTAATGATATTTTTAAAATTTCAGATATTGTTGATTGATTCATCTTAAAATATTGGCCAATATATGGCTATTATGCAAACATTTTTGAACTAATTCATTACACAATACAATTATAATGCAATTTATTATAAAATATTACGAAATTTATGTAAAAAAAGCAAAAATTTGCGTCATGTACAAATTAATAATATTTATGAACGTGTTCTTATTCTGAATGAAAAAAGTTTGGGAAAAAAAAGTCAAGTTCGATTAATAATATTTATTACAAAATTCATTCCAATTATGATTTTCTTTTTTCTGTGTATATTTGCTATGGAATTTTTAACAAAATAATTAAAACTTGCTAACAGTTATCTCGTCCCTATAAAATGTTACACGCATTTAAAACTGGAACATGTAATAAGCGACGTATATTTCAGGTTTTTTCATAAAAAATTCTCTATATTTTTTTCTTTTATAGAAAAAAATTTTCTTTGAAACTACATACATATATATTGTTTATATATGACCAGGAAAGATGGACATAGGCCCCCAGGCCTATTCGAACTCCGTCAATTTAAAAAAAAAATTTGATTTGAGCAAAAAAATTCTAAAAATTCAAAGCCGATCCTCGAAAGAACTCCACATTTGTACACTTAGCTATATATATATTATTTAAATACATTAAAAAAAGTTTTTGGAACACATTTTGCACGTTTTGAGAATTTCGGTACATATTTAGAAACCAAGAACGTTAAAAATTATAATCCCGTTGATTTAAGAACATATAAATCTACGTTAGTTCCAAATTTTGTTATGATATCGTTTACCGTTAACATTTTACATTAATTCAGATTTTCAGAATTTTTTAGTTTTTAAGGTAAATGACGTCCGAAAAATATATAGAATTATTTAATTTGACTAAAATATTTTCATATTGTTGAAAATCTATTGGTAATAGATTTTTCACCAATATCAAATACTTATATCAAAAGCTTATATCAAAAATCGTCACATTTTTTCATTCATTAATATATTTTCGAATTCTTTAATTTAATAGATTGTTTTCAACTTTTCCACTTTATATCCTATTTTAATGCAAAAATACATGTTTGTCTGGTTGCCATGAAATAAATTTTTATAAATTGTTTATTAAAAATATAAAATTCAACTTTTTCTACTTTTTTCAGTTAGTCGACTTTGATGAAAAGTTCGATTTTGACTTTTGTCAGCAACATCAGCATAAGATCTTACATTAATATGCGTACATATATACAGGTATGCCTCCATTTAAGCGGTTTGTTGGGCCCAACAAAATAGCGTGTAAATCAAATTCGCGTAAAACGAGGTTCTAATTTATAACGAAATGCTTTTGTGGGGACAATAATATTTAGCGTAAAACAATACATCAGTCACATAACAAAAAAGAAATTGGGACCTGAAAATCGCGTTAAATAGAAAACACAAATGTTCATACATACATATAGTCACCTTAAATGAAAGCGGACGTAACTACACAAAAATTTACAATCGAGTTTTTGATTGGTTGAACAATTGCCAAGAATACTCTATTATTATTGATTTTATAACGTATCCTGTAAAACCAATAAAGATGTAGTTACGTCCGTTTGCATTTAAGGCGACGATATATAATTTAAGTAAACTTATTTTATTTGTACTTCTAAAAAACTTACTTAAAACAAAAGTAAATTAAAAAAACTCAACTAAAAAAATTATTTCTTATCGAAAATTAAGGTAAAAATTTCAATTAAAAAAACAAAATATTCTAATACATAAAAGAGATCAAAACATAACATAAAATTCATAAAAATTAACAAAGTTTTCCAAAAAGAAATCTGTTATTCGCTTGTGTTATTTTCATTTCTTGTTGTTTGTTGCCGCGATATATAAAAATCCTGTAAAAAAAGTCGCGTATTTGAAAAAGTGGTTGCTAATTTGAGAGCGTTATATCGAATTCGAGTAAATAAAGTACCGCGTAAATGGAGGCTTACCTGTATAATAAATTTAATGTGGGCATGGCACCTCCCATACAAAGTGAGTATTTATTATGGAAAATCTAGTGAACTATAATTGTGAAAGCCGCACAACTTTGCGGGATTTACTTCGGCACCCATACAAGGTAAATCTGTAGATTTACCTTGTATGGGTGCTGGTTGAAGTATAACCTAAAATTTGAAAGACGGTGTGTCACCTCCCATACAAAGTAAATCGGTATTTCAAAATATCTTGAGAAGTATGATTGTGGAAGTCTTCAAATTTTGAGGATTGAAAATGGGCGGTATTTGATAAGTGGGCGTAGCACCCCCCATACAATGTAAATTGTTAATTTCAGATATATGAAGAACTATAATCGTAGAAGTATTTCAACTTAGCATGAATTAATTTTTTATCACTTTACAAAGTTTTGCTGAAAATGAGCGGGATTGAATTAATGGGCGTGGCACCTATCATATAAAGTTAATAGTTATTTTCGAATATCTGGAGAACTATAATTGTGAAAGTCTTCCAACTTTACACGAATCAACTTCTTAACACTACATGAATTTTAACCAAAAATGGGAGGGATCGGTACAGGGGGTGTGTCACCTCCGGGTTAATATAGTCTTCTATACAAGGCATAATTCCCGAAATAACCCCATTTAAATGAATGAACTTATCAAAAACAATTTCAAGTTCATGGCAAGTTGGTCATCGACAAGTGTAAATTAGATACAAATGTTTCACCTAGAAAGTTAGATTAAAATGATTTAAATATTGCATCTGAAGTTATATTTTAAGATCTTAATGTTTTTCAGTTGTTGGTGTCAATAACAAGAGACAAATACCAGACATTTAATACTTAAATATAAATAGAACTATCAAGCATTACTACAAACTAAAAGACATAAATCTATATAAATTATAATTACACATCAGTATCAAACATTTTTGCTCACGACTCAACTACATAGATAAAGGTTACAGAAATAATATAGGGACTACCATACTTTTAGTATCATCTTACCATATTGACAAAAAAACCAAAAATAAATAAAAACAAGAAAAACTTTTTAAAAGGATTCTAAGAAAACACACCGTGTAGCACCTTTAAACAGACCGCCAAGTGCAAAAATATTAAAGAAATCAATTGAAATTTGCAAAAAAAAAAAATATTTATTGAGTAACGATTTCTAAATTCTTACACAAATTCATGACGATTAAAACATACAAACCAGAAAGCACAAAAAAAACATTAAAAGACGATAAAAACTATGTAATTCAACAGGTTTTCTTCTAGCAATACTTTTGTTTAAATAAATCATTTCTCTATGGCTGCAAATAATATATAAATAAAAACATATAAACAAAAGCAATAAAAACAACACATTCAAAGGGGAAGGCTTAACATAGTTTATTGAATAATAATTTGTTGCAACAATGTTGCAAGCAGCAAACAAAAACCAAAACAAAATCATCATCAAACAAGAAGATTATGGGCAATATATGGTTGGTGCTTGAAAAGGGTCTCAAAGACAAAAAGTAATTGAAAGCAAAGGGGTCTCAAAAAGTAATTCAAAGCAAAAACTGGTTGTAAAATTTTTCACTTAAAATAAATGAAATTAAAGTGCACAAATATTTAGATTAAATGGGTTTTCTATGTTTGCTTAAATATAAAATTTGTTAAATTGTTTTTAATTCATTTAATTATTTGCCTAATTTTCATTTCTCGCAAAATTTATTCTCAGCAATTTTTCAAATTTATCTTGAGTTTTTTGTTTTATTTTTTTGTATTCGTTTATAAATCCTTACTCATCGTTTGTCATTAAATTATTGGCAGTTTAAACATTATAACGGTATTTGGGAAAAAAGTTTATTTTACTTCTATTTTTTGTGAAATGAAAAAAAAACGCTAAACGTCTCATGAGACAATGAGCAGTCCAAAAGATTTTCTTTTCTTTATATTACTTTAAGTTTTGCAGGCTTTTATAGTTGTTGTTGTTGTTTCTAAACATTGAAAGAATTTTCCGTTTATATCGAAAACAAAAAATGGCATCTTCTTCACAAGTTTTAAGCAACAGCAAAAAATTCCTTCTTATAATTTTTTTTTTGTTTCACCAACTAGACAAGAGTTTTTTGTGTGTTGCCTAAGTTGATGTTGTTGTTGTTGTTATAGAGCTATTATAACATTTTAGTACGGATCGTTTACCCAATGCCTGTCAATACATGCAACAACAAAATGTCACTCATTCAAGTAGTAAAAGCTGAAGCTGAAGAGGACTCGACTATGTCTTCCAGCTCTAACACATACTGAGGCAATATCGAACCGAAATATATAAAATACGAACTAAAAAAAAGTCAGCAAGTTACTGCACTATGGGGTAAAATTTAAGAAATGAGTTTTTATAAAACCTTATTCTTAATATTTCAATACTTTCTTTTAAAAAAATTATGACTATTAATTATTATATATAAACCGTATTCTTTAAATTACAAATAAAAGCGATCAGTAGTTTCAAAATTGTAACAACTCTTTATTTATTTAAATTTACACAACAATTTATATAGTCACTCGTTTAACACACACTTTATAATGTACAGAATGTTAATTCTAACAGCTCCTACGATACGCTGACTCTCTACAACTTAAGGTTACTTTTTATATACACAGTGTCATCTTCTTGTAGTTTCATGAATTATCCAACGGACAAAACTAGAATGTTGTATTTTTAGAGCTTCTAGCAGCTTTAACAGTTAGTGTTATAAACAATGTTGATAACATGTTGTTATTAACATTTTTGATGGGGGTATGTTGATTTTGTCATTCTGGTTCCTATCCTATAAGACTCTATGACGATCTCGATACGTCCGTCTGTTGAAAACACGATTGGGTCCAAACAAAAGGAGCTGGCTGGCTACAAATACTCTCTGTTGATGAGGATTGTTGGTATTGAAAACGAGAAATTTAAGTTCATGGTTTAATATAGCCCCCATACAAATGTCCCACCGGAATACAGTTTGAGCATTTATAAATATATTGATTATGCGGCAATCTTGATAAAATTTTAAAGAAAATATACTGTAAAGATATTGGAGATAAACAAGTTTTATATGAACGCAAATTTTTTTGTACAAATTTTTGTGAGGCTTGGTCCAGAATTGACCTTAGTCCTTATAACAGAAACTCGTTCTTGGTATTTTTAATTTTTGTTGTGAAACTAAAAAAATACGTTTTTTTTTCATCAATAAATCTATCAGCCATTTATATTTTACATTAAAATAGGATGAAAAGTCTAAAAAAATCTACTTTTCATAAATAGCTAAATTTAAAAAAGTCTGAAGTTCGAAAATACGACTCTTTAAAAATCTAAAAAAGTTGATAAGTCGACTTTTTTCAACTATAGAACCATAGATGATACGCCGTAATAGTTAAGAGTTTACATTATTCCTCTTTCTTTGTTTCTTAGTACCTTGAAAAGAGTAAGATCCGTTATTAAAGATCCAGATGACATCCAAAACAAGTAAGAAAGTATAGTCGGTCAAGACAGACCATATGATACCCTACACCAATCTAATTATGGACCAATCGCAATAAAATTAGGTTGCATGACTTCTGTATATATGAAACATATTTGTGTTGAATTTTATTAGAATACCAAAATTTTTAAGAAATCTATACTCATTAAAATGATTTTTGGAAGTGGGCATTATATGGGAGCTATGACTAATTATGGACCGCTCGTTATAAAATTTAGTGACATGACTGTTGTATATATATAAATTATTTGTATTGAGTTTTATAAGAATACCAATATTTTTAAAAGATTTATGCCAGTTAAAGAGATTTTCGGAAGTGGGCCTATATGATAGATATGACTAATTGTGGACAGATCATCACAAAATTTGGTGAGGTGAGTTTGACTTATATAAAACTTATGTTTGCAGAATTTGGTTTGGATATCTATATAACTAGAGAGCTTAACTATTTTTAGATAGGGCAATCGTATGGGGGCTAAGAGAAATAATTGACCGATTCTAACAAAATTCAATAGGCTTCGTCCTTTGGGCAATGGAAGAGCTTGTAACAAATTTTGTCGAATTATCTTTCAAATTGTGACCTGTAGTTTGATTACAAGGTTTACATGGACGGACATACGGACGGACATTGCTAAATCGACCCAGAAAGTGATATACTTCAAGGTGGGTGTGGAACAATATTTAGACGTGTTACAAACATCAGCACTAACCCAAAAGTTAATAGCTTGAATTTTCATCTACTCCAAACTTCCATTTTAAAACTTCAATATTATTTAAAACCCTAAAATGTCTACTAAAAACATGATTTATTTTCTTTAAAACCTCTCAAACCATAGTGCAACTATTGAACATTATCTATAGAACTACAACTATCTTCAGCACAATATTGATAATAATGATTTGTTACAAACGAGCAGCAGAAGAAGTAGTGGTGGTAGTAGTTCATACATAGTGGACGTAATAATAGTGGAAGAAATAAAAGGAGAAGAAAATCAGGGAGTAAGACCGTTAAAATATTCCATATAATGATAATATAATGTTAGTGGAAAAATAAAGTAAAACTAAACTTAAAAACTAAAAAATTATTTTAGCGGCTAATATGCCTTGATATTACCGCTAACAATTGTTGGCGCGTACATGTCATACAAGTGGTCAACTACACTAAAAACAAACACACATATACTACAAAACGACGCATGCTGTGCCTCTATTTCACACAGATACACTTACTCTAGCTCTTACTCATACTCATACTTATACTTCTACTATTCCATTTTTTTTTTCATATGTTTTATATTTTTTTGAAAATATATCACAAAGACAAGAGTTTGACATAAAATGGACAGTTGTTTAGTGAGCGACATGTTTTTTTTTTCTTATTTTTTCCACAAAAATATCATATAGTAACCATAGAATATACATTTTGTATATGAGGAAGTGGTCTCTATATTTATTTAGCTTGCGTTTTTTTTTTCTTCTTATTTTCTCTACTCATTTTGAGTTCAAAGTTTTGTGACTTGACTACTAGTTGTGGCTTATATATGCTTAAAGTCATTGATAGATTACTTTTGGTGGACTATGACAAACAAAACGTAACGTACGACCAAGAAGACACACACACATAGAGTCACAAAAAAATAAAAACGGAGTTATAAATAAAAATTTTAGAAATGTAGGTCAAAATGCCATTTTAAGAAGATATATTACCAAAGATGTTGTAGTCTCTGCTTAAGAAAAAACTAGTAATACAATATGGAATACTATACAGATAAACTAAATGCTGCATGCATTGAACCCTAAGTTTTGTGAGAAATATTAAAACAAGAAAAACTAAAGAAAATGGAAAAAGGGTTTAGTTATACTTAAAAAAAAGGAAATGAAAGGTATGGAAAATTGAAAACAATATTTTAAAATCTATTTAAAATTATTATTATAACAACATTTTTCTAACCTATTTTAAAATTTATTTCTTTACAGGTATGTTTAAAAATTGTTCATTTAATTACTGCATAAAAGGTAACAACATTTTTAAATACCAATTTGTTTTAATCTAGTTTTTTTCAAAAAAATATTACCAAATAAATTAAAAAATAATTTTGAAAACAAAATTTTAATTAATAAAGTTATAAATATTAAATTAACAAGTTTAAACTCTAACTCTACATAACCAGAACCACTAAAATTATATTAAAGCAAAATAATAATAATAATAACAATTTATTTTAAGTATACAAATTTGTCTACATTTGCCATATGTTTTCAAAAGTCCCCTGATTTTAATGTATTTTATGGTTCGTATATTACAAAGTATTAAAACTCTTTCAAGCGTTTTCTATATAAACAAGCTGCCAATGAGTAAAAATCAAAATAAAACCATTTATAATTTATTTTAATAAACCATAAAATGTATTTACACAAAAAACAGCGGTGGGTCTTTTTTATGCATACAATTTTAAGTTGTTTTTATTAATATATATCTTTTTTTAGTTTAGTTTTTGGTGTATTTATTTTTTTTGTAACAAAATAACAAGTGCTTGTCATGTCAAATGAAAAAATTAAATAAAAAATTATGTATTTTATATACCAACATAGAGTTATGGATTCATGCATATGTATATATGTAGGACAAGTGCACCATTTTCTTATTATAAAAAAAAGGAAATTTAAAAAAAAAAAATATAAAAAAAATTTAAAACGTTATGGGTCTGTAGCTAAATTAAAAAACATAATGTTAAAACCAGTGTAAATATGAATATGTAAAGAAATGTATTTAAATTAAGTTAAATTTTATTCAGCCTTGTAGTAAAAGTGATATAAAATAATAAAAACTACCACAAGCCTAATAATTTAATTATTGTAAAAAAGTTGACTTAAACATTTTAGGAATTATGTAATTTATATGTATGTAGGCCATTACTTATTAAAATACTTTAGAAACTGTAATAAATTTCCAGTCGTAATATCTTAACCGACAATATTTTCGATTATCGTTTTTTTAATGCAAATCCATAATTAAGGACCGTTTATATAATCTGTTGAAATATGATAAGTGTACCGTTAAAATTTCATATCAAAAATAATTTTAGCTCAGGCGTCAGGAAAACTCAAGAAGTTTCATGAATAAACATTTTTTAAATGTATAAGAAAATATTAATTTTGTGTGGTTTCACACAAAGGTGAGATGAGGATTAAGTGCACATAGCCCATATTGGAGTATAAAAAACCGATACCGAAAACCGGTCAACCGGTTTCTTCATGTTCGTAAATTAGACCGGTTTAGGTTTTCTTTAAATTTTCGAGTTTTTTACAAACCATTTTTTTAACGGTTAACGGTGTTTACTGAAATATATTTTAAAATATTTAGCTCTCCGTTTGATAAATTTGTAGAACATATATTTATTTAAAGTGTTATCCATTTTTAGCTATGACATTTTCCCATCTTTCTGGTAACATATGGATTCCGCACCAAAAGAAGTGTTCAGGAAGAACTGTCTGGCATGTCCCATATCCTGGAAGTTTTTAGGCTAATGCTCGCTTCAAACGTATCAGCTGTGTTCATTACTGGTTCGCAGTGATGGTCTGGTCAGATTTTGAACAGCTCATAATATATACGACGCTTTTGCTCCCAGCAAATACAGAGCATTATCTTAGCGCCATGGATATTTAACTTTGGTATCGATTCGGCTGGTTGCCCAGGTTTCAGATACGATTTCTTACACTTCGGGTTGTCGTAATTGTTCCATGATTCGGTTCAAAAATTAATTTATTTTATAGAATTTTAGCATCATTTCGGACACGCAAGTATTTCATGGTCTTTCGGCTTCAATTCGTATCGATCCTGCTGATTGCAAACGTTTTGCAATTGCTCTTGATCCTAATGATTTTGCAAGCTCATGTTGAGTTTGACAACAATCTTCATGTAGTAATGCCTCCAATTCTTGGTCTTCAAACTTTTTTGGCAGGCCAAGGCTATCATTGTCTTCCATGTCAAAATCACCACTTCTGAACAGCACAAACAATCAAATCGCACATTGAAACCGATGGAACACATTCGCCATAAAATTGGGTGAGTAATCGGAGTGCTTCAGCGGGACTTTTTTTCAAATTATAGAAGTCAAGCAAAACTTCCTGCAATGACGCTTCGTTGGTATAAAATTCGACATTTTCTAAAAACGTTGTTGTTTACGCTATAATGTTCAATAACTAAATGAGAATAAAATCACATATAAGTTATTAGAAATAAATACCGTATTTTAATGCTACGTCATCTATTGTAATTCCTGCATTTAGAAGTCATTAATTTTATATTAAGAAATAAAAAATGTTGAGGGAAACTACCTTCGATGAATTATGAATATTTTATTTTTAATTCTCTGATATGTGTCTCATTTACCATTGCTTAAACATGAGCATTTAATTTTCCCAGTAAAATAAATGTCCTTTTGAAAATTTTTCTGATAAAAATAGTTCAAAAATGAAAAACTAATAACCGAAGAATAATTGTCGGTTTCTGTTTTGAGTTATGAAAACCCTCTTTTTCGGTTTGGGTTAAAACCGAACATGAAACTCTACCTATTTTTACAATTTACAATCTGTGCAAGTTTTGCAAACTAGAGGTGGTCTACTTACTAGGCCACCTTATATCTAACCTTGTGTTCTAATAGGATGGGCACAATTTAAATTATATGATAGGTTATGTCCTCCAGTTCGATTTGTAAGTACAACTTCTTGTAATCGGACTAAGAGCTTAGAAGATTTATTTATTACAATTTTTTATTACCATTTTTCGATTGATCCCACTACACTGCATGACATAGTATACAAAATAACTGAGTCAATTCTTATTTCATTTCTCTCCTGAAGTTAGGCCAAATCAATTTGAATTTTATAATACAAACTTAATTTTCATTATCATATATGTATACACACAGCCTAAAACGTGAATAAACAAAATCATTTAACTTAAATCTCTTTTTTTTAGAACCGAATCCATTATTCAGCCAAATCTCCAACAAACCGAATCTTTTTAGGATTTTCATTATATTAAAACGAATCAAATAATTTGTGGTGTTTACTCATTTTTGAGGCTGTGTGTATATCGATGGCTTAATATAAAAAAGACGTAAATAATTTTTTGTTTTCAAAAATATCAATGTAAAAAGGGTATATTAAATAACTTAATTTAAATAAAAATAAATAAATTTTAAATGAGAAATAAAATGTGAAGTCTCTTCTTTTTAAAAATTACATTGAAACTTTTGTTGTGTTTAAAATTTTATGGATTTTATTAAGTTTTTTCCTTCTCCTGTAAAGTAACAAAAAATCGAGTTACGCTTTTTTTATATTAAGCCATCGATATGAATGTGGTCGTGTCATACGATACGATCTTAGACATGAGGCGAGGTTTATTATGTGGTCTCATTGATACTTCCTCATGCTGCTCTGGCTACATAAATGTAATCTTAGAATTCATATGGGTCTATTTACTATACATTTTGGTCTTAGAGATACCATTAATATGTGGAGAATAAATAGTACAGATTTAGCTATATGCATGATGAGATTTCTGAGCAAGTGGATCTAGGTTGCCTTTCATTAAGGGTTCTGTTGGCAATGCGCTTCGAGTCAACTTGCTCTCAATGGATAGGATAATTGGCTTAATTCGAGTCAGGGGCATATTTTAAGGACTGCACATAAAATTGTCTGTCTCGCAATATCCAAAAAAAATATTTTGAATGGGTTGAAAGCAACTGCATTTATTGAGATTGCTTGTTTCTTTCAGTTTAGATATTCATAATAATTATCTTACAGGACTGCAGTAGAAAACTAGAAAGTATATCCTAGAAATGTGAACAGCTTCATAGGAGCATTAAGAACTTATAAATCTCTTCCGATTTGTTCGAGATTACATGACTAAAGGCTTTGACATAGACGATTTTAGATCGTTAACCCCTATATATTTTATATGGCTATGCATTTTGTAGGCCAGTTATGTTGATGTTTTCTATAGGGTACCTGCAAATCACAGTTATCTTATATAACAAGAAAAAATTTTTTTCCCAAAAACCAAAAATAAAAAACCTCACACCCACCACTGCAGACAAGAAATGTAAAAATCTGTCATTATTTTTTTTTTGCATTTCAAATAAATAATTTCAATATTATTTTATGAAGTTGCTGGGTAATCAATCAAAATTCACTTTTTTTGGGCTGCACTGTCAGCATATCTCGAGAAAAAAGTGCTGACATTATTTGTTGTGCTCACAATTGTAGAGAGGCTTAAGCATTCATAAATATCGTAAACAAATAAATTTTTGGTTTTTGTATACCTTTACTGACAAATGCCTTTTTAGCATCTACTCTGAAGTTTGGATACATAAAACTGTTTATATAGGGAGTTTACGCTTGTTGTGGGAGCTTAAAATTGCAGTTAAATTATTTTTTTGATACAGTTCAATGGAAACATTTGTCATTGTTTTTGACAGCCTTTAAATTGTACTAATGTTAATGCGGTTGGGTTGTTAAAAGGAGCGAAGTTGCAGGGAGGGAATAAAATGCCTGGGAACTTTCACTTTTTGTTTTGTTTTTGCTGGGCTACGCATAAAAGATTTATGCTTTATATGATATTTTAACACAAAATGTAAGAGACATTAAATGAACCCATTATATGTAGCTATTTGTATGTACTATATAAGTGGAAAACAGAAATTAGACTGTAAAATCAAATTATTCGTTTACTATTTGCTTAAGGAAAGTTTTACTTTTGGCTAAATTGTTTTGGTAGTAGAGTTTTAAGTTTACGCTTCAATTTGTTTTTTATGCTTTGGAAACGTTCAAATAATGTTGCCACAATCATCAACTTAAATGTATGAAAATTGTTCAGTTAGGATTGTTTTTCAATTTCAATTTATTTGTTGGCATTATTTTAGTTTTTGTTTCTTAAAGCTTCATCAATTTTTTGGCTTGTTTTTTCATTGAACTTTGTGTGGCTGTTTAATTTTTTTTGTTATTTTTGGGGGAAAAAAGTATGTCGTTGGTTTGTGATGTTTTTCTTAAGGCTCAGCTTGGTTTTTTAAGATTTTGTTGGTAAGAGCCTTAATCATTGTTGTTGATTTTTATTTGTTTGCTGTTATTGTGTGGAGTTTTGTTTGTTTTTTTGCTTGAGTGTTTAAACAACAAATCGATTTAGACATGTCATAATAAATAGTTTGATTGTGTTTGCGATATGTTGCAATTTGCTTGTTGTGTTAATACGAGTGGTGGCTGCCAAAATGCACTGTCAGAAAAAAATCCTTTAAATACATTCTATTATTGGTTTGAAATCAAGGCCAATTCTTTAAGTGGATTGGAAAAAAAAATATATTGAATGTCTTAACTACGGTTCTCTATGACTATAATTTTATGTTTTGATATGGGAAACCGACATTTAAACTGGAATTTACGGATAATTACCCTAAAAGGCGGCTTAGGCAAAACCTTGTACTTAAATTTTTAGACAATTGCTTAACTGCATTTTTAGAATATAATGAAAAAACAGACTAAAACTATTTATGTCTCACTTACAAATGTTCATGAAAAGATCGTTTAAAGCTTCATAATTATCCTCTCAATCCTTCTTTTCTTTCTGTGTATAAATTTTGCTAAATTTTTTCTGGCTTGCTCACCACATAATATTCGGCTAAAAAAAGAGAGAAAAAAATATAATAATGAAATTGTGCAAATGCCAAAGTGTTGCACACGTTTATCTAAATTGAAATTCAATTGCGCAAAATATTTAGTTTTTCTGTTGTTGTTATTTCGTTGTTATATAAATTACTAACGATACAAACTCTAACCGCAAAACAACGAAAATTTAATTAACTTGATGTTTTTTATTTTGCGATTTTTTTCTTCATAATATAATTTCTTGTATATCTGCAATATAAAAGCGTAAACTTTGAAATTGGCATCTTAATCATATGAAATTTGAAAAAACATAAATCAATTTATATTGCAGACAGACATACAGACAGTAAGACAGTCACATACAAATAATAAACGACAATTTGATAAAGATCTATTTTTATATTGCGTTAATTGCAAAGCGGTAGATAAATTACAAAAGGAGTCAAGAGAAACAACATAAAACAAACAAAACTTATACAAACATGAACTGTATTGATTTTGAAATTGGCATAAATTAATAAAAAAAAATTTCATGTATAAATAAATAAATTTATAAATGAAACTAAACTGTTAATTGCTGGCTGGGAAAAAACAAACAAACATAAATAAATAAATAAAATTCAGGTGTTACTGATTTGAAAATTATTATTTTTTAATTAAATCAAACATTTGAAATGAAACATCGAAAAGTGATAAATGCTGTAGTTGGTTAATTAGATTTTGAATTAAACAAGTTAGAGTGTTATGTTATACTGAGCAAAATATTATAAAAACCTTCTTTTAGTGAAACAAATTTTTTTGGATAACATTGTTTGAAAAGTTTTTTATTACAATTACCATGTAATTTGTGTTTAATTGTTGATAAAAAATCTTAATTTAGTATAACTATTGTCTATATAGTGAACTTAGACTCCGACATATAGACAAATATCAAATAGTCGTGAATTATTACTCTTATCTCAGTTATTTATGGAACGATTTTTCTGATTTCAACCAACACATAACCATAAAGCATACTTAAGCCGGCACATTAGAATATCTTCCGTTGAAGGCCTGTAAGGAGACTTGCCGCGCCTCATGGAATGCCTTCATAGGAACATCTATTAAAAGGTTCGAAAATGAAAGCCTAATTCAAGGTTTGCTGAAGCAAACGTTTAAAATTCATAAATTATACAGCACACTGTCAGGCAGTTAATTTATATTCACTTATATACACTGCATTACCATTCAGATGTTTCCAGCACCATCTGTCGATGCTTCTACAATGATCAACTCAAAGATTTTATTCAATGTTATAATTTTCCACAGCTATGTTAACAACATCCACATATACATATGCTAATAATGTCCACAATTATTATAGCTGCTCTTAATAGGCCAATAAACCACATTGTCCACAATTATAAGTCTCTAGATATAGAAATGTCGAGAAACATGATGCAACTTGAAATCAGCCGTTAGAAACCATTATGTTCGAATTTAAATACAATTTCGTAACAATATTTTTAATCAAAAGATAAAAATATTAGTACTTTATATATGTAATATAAAAGAAAAATAAATAAGCACTTCTTAATCAGCTAATAAATAAGACCTTATTATAATAGTTATAGGCAATATATTCTGCTTACATTAGTCTTCGAAAAGTATGTTATTCAGTAATTGATTATTGGACGAAAGCCTGGTAAAACAATTTTCAATCTCGGGGAACTGTTTACCTACTTTCATTATATCCTGATATACATTCATATCATTTAATGTTAAAGTTTGGATGGCATTCTTATTTCCGGGGTATATGTTTGCTCAGTAAAGATTTCTTTTCAATAATCTAATAAAAACTATTAATCGATTTTTTATATGAAAAATCAAGTAAATTAGAAAAGTAGCTAGAAGTCAATAAATAATGGTCCAAATGGAAAAAGCCGATCATCTGTGATCACTTATATTTTTAACCAAATTTAGATTTTCGGTAAAAAGAGCTTCAAACAGAAAAAGGACGATCATATGTGATAACACAAAATCTATTTTTTATACGAAAATCAAGTAAATCTTAAAAGTGGTACATATTGCTCCAAATGTCAAATGGACGATCATGTGTGATCTCTCATATTTTTAATCAAAAATCTATTTTTTATACGAAACTGAAGTAAATTATAAAAGTGGCTATACGTCGTAAGTATTGGTCCAAATGGAAAAAGGAGGATCCTCTGAGATCACTTATATTTTTTACCAAATTTGGATTTATTCATATTAAAATCATGTAAATCATAAAAGTGGCTATAAGTCGGTAAATATTGGTCCAAATGGAAAAAGGACGATCATCCGTAATCAACTAAAAATCGATCTTTTTATATAAAAGTTAAGTAATCATAAAAGTGTCTTCAAATAATATGTGTAACCTCTAAAAATGAACCGATTTTTCTAAAAATTTTAAAAACTATGCATTTAGTTCATATTTATTAATATTTCGTTTCAGCCTTGGCATTGTTTTTTTATTATTTTGCAGAAAATTTCACTAAAAGATGCCTAATGAGGAATTAGGTATATTTTCTTTGTGGTCATATTTCCTAGCGCCATATATTTCAACTCGAACCAATAGTTTAGAAATTCTGATCATTCCCCAGTTTATTCAATTTCAAAACAAATAAACAATTAACTACAATAATTAATTAATAATAATCATACGTACCATAGTACAGTGTGGCCGATTTCAAAATGAATTGTAATAAGTAAAAAGAAAACAAAATTTGATAAATTAAAAATTTTGTAATGAATATGTGGAAATAGGATATACTAAGAATGTAAATACAGGTGGATACTTAGTGAGCCAGAGCTTAAAGTATTTTTAATTTGAATATTATTTTCTGCCAAAATCAGTCCACTAGGCCACATAAATGTGTATGTTATTGTATTTTATAACATATCCGAAATTTTGAAAATTTTATTCAAATATATGTTTTATTATTTAATCTAAATACATGGTTCCTGTTTAGGATATAAGTTTTGAGAAAACTTTTTAAATTTTAACCTAATTCATGGGATCAATATATAATTATACCCTACACCACCATAGTGGAGAGGGTATAATGCATTTGTGCAGATGTTTGTAACGCCCAAAAACATTAGTCTTAAAGTCGAGTCGATTAAACGATGTCCGTCCGTCCGGCTGGCTGGGCGGCTGACTGTCCATGTAAACCTTGTGAGCAGAGTACAGGTCGCAATTTTGAAGATATTTCGATCAAATTTTGCACATATTATTTTATATTCACAAATTCCGCTTCAAATAAGTTTTATATATACAAAATTCATGTTACCAAATTTTGTTACGATCGGTCTATAATTAGTCATAAGTCCCATATAGACCCGCTTCCGAAAATCACTTTAACGTGCATAAATCGCTTAAAAATTTTGGTATATGCACAAACTTCAACATAGTTAACTTTAATATAGACATAAATCACACGACCTAATTTCATGGTGATCGATCCATAATTGGTCATAGCTCCCATATAAGGCCCACTTCCGAAAATCACTCAAAAATATAAATTATTGAAATTTTAAAAGAAAAAAGTTTTTTCTCTTTTACTTAGTGTAGACCATATAATAGGTCGGGCTTGACCGATCATACTTTCTTACTTGTTTTTAATTTAAAATTGTTTACACATTAACAGTCTAACTACTAAGTTGTAATCATTAACTACCAATAATGTTAAATGGTGTTCTGCAACATTGTGTGTACTTAACCAAAAAATACCAAAAACTACCAAAAACTACAATATCTTGTGGGAATTTCTCGCCACCTTATAAAGAAAAGGCCTCTAATTCTTATAAAAAAAACTCTAACCAAAGTTTCCAATAGAAATGCATGCATACATATTAGGGGAGGAAACCATAAATACTAAACTGTGTATGTCATAAATCTCACAACCAGACAAAATACCACCCTAGGCGTTTTGCACAAATAACAACTGCAACAATTTCATCGAGAAAATGTCGCCGTATTTGAGGTTTTGTTGTTGAGTTTTTTTTTCAATTAAAATGTAAATCAAATACAACAAATTAAATAAATTAAATTCTTTCATACTATTTTTAATTAAAAATCATTAGAAAAACTCTAAATGCTAGACTAAAATACCCTACACAGTCATACAATAGAGACGTGAACAAATGCAGTGCACAATAATAAATAGTGCGAATTCAGCCAACACACACTCAAGATGCAGTACATAGAGTACGTATGAAATTCTAGCCTCAGCTAAGAAACTTGTACGAGTTTGTTACTAAAAAAAAAAAAACTTCAGCATACATGTTCTCGTACATACTGTAGCATATATAGACAAAACTATGCATGTCAACACCTTTTGGAAGACAATGCTACGTTTAGTTTTAGTTTTTTTATTTTCATTTCATCTATGCAGCAGGCAGGCAGTCAGCCATTGAGGCAAACAGGCAGGCAGGCACTCATAGAGTTTACACAGCCAGGCAGTTATACATAAACAGCAATTGTAATTACGTGCGACAAAGTTGTCACTTGCAATTAGCCATTTTGTGTTTTATTTGTTAACTAAAACAAACAAACAAAACAAAAAAAAAAAGAAACAGTTGAAGAAAAAGTAACATACGGCTCAGAGATGAAAAAAGAACTTGCAACAAAAATAACAAAAGAAATAAATAAAATTACTATGAAACAACACAACCAAACTAAAATAAATCAAATATACACTTTGTTCAAACTTAATTCATACATAGATACATACCACTACATATATTCGTATGTGTGTTTGCGTTTTAGAAATGTACATGAATATGGATTTTTGTGAATTAAACAAAGTAAAAGTTTGAGGAGATTTTGTTTTGTTTGGGTTTTTTTTCTTATTTTTTTCTAAAATTTATAAACTTGTGTTTTTTGTGTTAGTAATGATGGCGTTTAAGATGAACGCAACAGATCTTTAAAGGTCTGGTATGTTTCTGTTTTCTGTTTTTTAATTGTTTGTTAGTTTCTTGTGTTTGTTTTAGATAAATCTCTTAGACAATACTAGCGCGCGCTCTATAACCATACAGTGGGCTTGAATTTTTTAAATATTGTACAAAATTTGTAGATATTAAAGAGCTTAGAAACCTTAAGAAATAATTTTAAACAAGTTGGGGTGTTATATTTGTTAGTACAAAGAACATTATTGTTCGTTTAAAATAATCTTATTTAAATTTATAGATGCAAGAAAATTTATCTGCGGGCCAGTTTTTGGTTTATCCAATTGCAAAATAAATAATCAATTAAATACAGGATTTGCTTTTAATTAGTATTAATCATACGCACCATTGCAAATTGCGAGTATGTAATTTCAAAATAAATCGTAATAGTATATTTCTCACAAAATCAGCTCACTTGGCCAAATTTGTATAATATTGTAGAGTAAGCAAAAAACGCTTTAAAAATTATAAACAATTTTTAAATAAGATCAAAAATATTAACATTACAGTAGATGGCTTATCTTTAGCACGCGCTTTTTGTTTATATCTCTCATTTATTCTGAATAAGTTGTTGAACATTATATTGTTTACACTATGTTTTTTTTTGCAAGGAAAATGTCGAATTTTGTACCCACAAAGCGTCATATGCGAGAAGTTTTGCTTTACTTCTTTAATTTGAAAAAATACCACTGAAGCACACCAAAGCTTACGGCGAATGTGTTCCATCGGTTTCAATGTGCCAGAGATGATTTGTGCGGTTCAGAAGAGGTTATTTTAACACAGAAGACACAGATCGCTCAGGCCAGTCAAAATAGTTTGAATACCAATAATTGAAGGCATTACTACATCAAGATTATTGTCAAGCTCAACAAGAGATGGCATAATCATTGGGAGCTACTCAATCAGAAATTTCAAAACATTTGCAAGCAGCATGATTCATAAAAATTCATAGAAATTGAAACCGAGAGACCTTGAAAGACAATTTTGCATGTCGGAAATGATGTTTAAACGCTATAAATGAAAATAATTTTAGCACCGAAACATTACTTTCGGTGAAAAATGGATCCATTACGATAACCCGTAGCATAAGAGATCGTGGGTTAATCCCGATCAACCCGCCCAATCGACACCAAAGCCAATATCATTGGCGATAAGGTAATGCTCTGTATTTGGTGAGAGCAAAACGGTCCTATCCATTATGAGCTGCTGAAATCTGACCACATATTATTCATTTCAATACTTGAAGATATGTCTTCATCAGTTAATTAAATTTAAGAGTATAATTAAGATAATTTAATGGGAAAAATCATCAGAAAATAAAGTCCTGTTATCCCCTGTTAGGTCTACTTTTACCATATAAATTGTTGTTTTTTTTTAGGAAATTATAATATTTAAAAAAGCTTTTTTTCAGTTAAAAATTATGAACTAATTCAATTATGTATTAATACGACAATGAATGAATTTGATTAAAATTAAAGTTTTTAAATAAAACTAACAAATTTGATGGTTGAAAAGATTTATGGAATGACATTTTTATACCCACCATCAAAAAAGTTGGGGGAATATTGATTTTGTCATTCTTTTTATATGGAAATATTGTTCGTAGAACCAAAAGCTTTATATATGCTGAGTCATCATAAGATTCTATGTCCGTCCTTTTGTCTGTATGTTTAAAACACGGAAGAGCCCAAACGAAAGGAGCCAGCTGAGTTCGTTCTACCAATTACCTACTACTCTCTGTTTTTTGGTTTCGATAATGGGCACTATCAGTCCATGATTTTACCTAGCCCCATACAAATGATCCCCCGGAATACTGTTTGAGCAGTCATAAATACGTTGATTATGCGTCAATCCTGGTAAAATTAGTTCTAAGTACTCTAAGATTATACTATAAAGCAGGGAAAGGCAACCTATACTATTGCATTTTACGATTGTATTAGTTATACACTCTCTCCGCTCTCACCACGAATCGGTGTTACCAGTAAACTTTCGTCTCTTTTCCCCAATTAAAAATGTAAAATCTCATATTGTTCATCATACATCTTTAAAAGTTGGGACAATTTTTTTTTTTCACTGGCAACGCTGATTCTTAAATTGTGCGATAAAAAACGATACACAACTTGCTTGTTTGAATTCTCAAGCCAGACTGATTAAAAGTTGTTTATTTCCCTACAATGCGTGTGCACACGTACGTAAGAGAAGAGTAAATGAAAAACGCGGCGCCCATGTTTTGCCTTTCCCTGCTATAAAGTATGGCGAAAATCGGGAAACATTTGTCCATAGTCCCCATACAAGGTTCCCCTCAGAAAATGATTTGAACATTCATAATTGTCATATAATTATCAATATCATGATGAAGTTGGACATAAACATATCGAATATGATGGTTGAATGGTTTTAAGGAATGAATTGCTGATTTTTTTAATTCAGATTTAAGCTTTTAGCGAATAAAACTCAAAATTAACTAATTATTTCGAGGCTATGAGTAAAAATTTGACTACTACTGTACAAATTCTAAATTACTTAGAGACACTTAAGTGACAATTTGATGTAGACTCTATTACGTAGGATGTGCGCGACAACAAAATCCCTTCTAATTGTATTTGAAAGAGTAAGAACTGTAAAATAAAAAAACTGGCTTTATTCATGTAACATGACATCAGTGAAAAATACCATCAAAAGGGAGTGATGTAGATATCAGCAGTGCAATGCTAAATATTTTAGATAAATCTCATAAAATTCAGAGAGGAAGATAGACGGTCATAGATTTGACTTAGAATATAAACATTTCCAGATTTTTTATATTTGTAAGAGTTCGATATGGAACCATAAACTTACCTACTGATATATCCTTATTTACCAAGAGTATTAGTGTAAGATACCAAAAACAAAATACTTTGCTGGCCAAAAAGTTACCTATGAAATATATTCCTGCTTGTACCAGCAAAACTATAACCAGTATTTTGCTGCAAATAAACCTAACAAACAGCATTAAAACTATTTATTAATTGCACCCCACTGTGCGCACTTATACATAGTGAAGTACCCTCAGTCAGTCTTAACAACCTACCGCATTATCACGTTTATTTTAGAAATAGTAATAGAAAAACATGATTTTTTCAATTTCATTACTGTTTCTATTTTTATATTAACAAAACAAATGAGTGGCAATAGTAAAAGACATACATATGTTGCCAGCGACAATGTAAAAATGTGGGTTTTATACAATTATTTGATTGTTATTTTTTATTATTTTTTTTCGCTTGTAGTATATTTTCTTCTTAATAGAAAATAATTTATATATATTTGCGCAATAATTTTATGATATTTTTGGTTTTTTTTTGAGCAAACAATTTATAGATTTTCAAGTTGTTGAAAAAATTAAAGAATTTTTTTTTATATATTCAGCACTTGTAAACAAGCTAAAGGCGTGTTAAGATTTGTGTTGTTTTGCTAAAACACCAAAAAATATAAAAAGAATTTCAACATTTTCCAAACAGGGAATTTTTCGATTAAAGTTTGTGTCTTAGGTCTTTTGTTTTATTAGGTTTCTTTTATTTTTATTTTGTATTTTATATCATTTCGGTTCAGGCATGTAATTTAAAAATCACAATTTTTGTTTTGATTCCTTCAGGCTAACAAAGACATTTTCCATTTATTTTTATACAGCCAGTCAGTCAGTCAAGAAAAAAGGTCAATTAAATGACAAATGTTTGTTAGTTAACTATAACTGTTGATCATTATAAAACTTCACGATTGTTGTAGCAAAGTAACAAAAACATACAACAATAACATCAGCCTGACAACCACCTCAACAGCAACAACAAGCAGCTTTATAAGAAAAATTAACTTTTCATTTCAATTTGAAAAACACAAAAAAAAAACCAAAATGCAAAAGAAGCCAATACAAAACAAAAAAAAAACAGTTTGAAAATTTCGCTTTCATTCCGTTTAAAGTTGTGACTATGATGAACTACATTTGATGATGTTTACGACAATGTCGTTGTGCTTGTTGTTGATGATGTTTAATTTTAAGCAGAAATGTTGTCTTCTGGGATGCAAATTTACAACAAACCCCTGTTGTGTTTTAGTTTGTTAGAAAAATAGAAAAAAGTTTAAAACTTTTCTGTTGTATGCAAATTGTTTTGTTTAGTTTTGCTAAACTTTAAGTTAGTAATTTAAATGCAGATGTCTGTTTTGATTTTTCGTGGTACATAATTGTTTAATTCAAAATATTTTAAAAGCTAAATTTCATTTTGTTAGTTTTTGCACAAAAACGAAAAGCAAAAATAAATGGCTTGTCTAATTTGTGGTATAACTATAATAAAATTTCTAGGAAGTATTTGTAATTTGTGGTTAATAAACATTTATTTCATTGACCAAAACATTACCTTACCTTAGTGCTACAAAAATTATAGTTAACTTTAGATTCAATTTGTTTTGTTATTACCATAGAAAATAATTAATGTGTTTTGTTAAATATTGTAACAAAATGTTAATACCTTAAACTCTGAAACACCTTAAATGCTTATTTATTTAAGCTCTTAACTTATACATTATATCAATAATTGAATATTTTAATATTTTTCATTAATGACCAAAACATTGTTTAAAAAAACTAGTCATGTATTTAACAAGCTTCGGATTTTCTTTCAATAACCCAACCGTTATTAAGGTGAACATGTTCATTTATCTTTATTTTTGCTTGTATAAAGGAAAAAATTGCATGTTTATACCTATTAGCCGAATGTCTAATTAGTTTCATGTTATATTAAGGTAGATGTGATTTTTTATTAAATTAAGCAAAAAAAAAAAATATTGTTAAGTCGAGTTGTATTTTTTTTTTATAATGAGATTTCTTTATATAACTTTATGTCTACTTAAATATGATGCTGCATAATATTTCTTCTTGTTTTTTTTTTGGTTGGTTTCTTACGTTAATAATCAATAAGATACGGTAATGATGTTATGTAGTAGATGATGTTAGATTTTAGATTATAACAATGGAGAAAATTTTCTTTTTTTTCATTACATTTTTGGTGGAAACTTTCAGTTTCTTTTTGTTAGTTGCACACACACAAATTTTAGTTTTCATTTCTGCCATGCACGAATATAATAAATTAAGAAGGAAAATATGTTTAAAATATATTTGGATATAACGCAAAGTAAGACTGCTGAAAAAAAGTGTGCCAGATTTTTGATTCGGTCAAAGTTTAGACAGTAAATAAGAGAAGTGTTTTGATGCTGTTGACTCTAATTTTTGAGGAATACTAAAGTTCACTTCAGCACTTTAGCTGTCGATTTTGTGTATATCTGAAAGAAAATTTGGAAGAAAATTTGCTAAGTCCAATTTTTCTTAAAAGATATAAATACAAAACGTTAGAATAAGTAAAAATGCAATCTTTGCTTAAAAAAAGTTTACATTTATTTTAATTTTTTTTATCACCTCGATTATGGATATTTCTTCTAAGAGATAATAATGTCTTTACATCGAATAATAGAGTTTATATAGTAATAATAATGAAACAAATTAGTAATAGAAAATGAGTTAAGTCAATAAAAAGAACTTATAAGTAACCAACTTACTTTTACCAAACTGTGCTAAATAAGTATAGGAACTCTATTAACACATTTCAAAAATATTTAAAACAAAGAAATTTAGAAAATGTTTTGTATCTCCTGTAAAATTTGTGAAAATGGTCTTAACACCTTTGCATACTAAGCAACCAACATGTGACTTATGACAAAAATAGATAAAATTATTAAATACAAAGAGTTTTTCAAATATAGTTGTAATTATATTGAATTCATGAAAATTTCTCGACCAACTCATGACAAATGATTTTTTAAATTAAGGCAATTTTTCACATTTTAAAAAAAACATAAACAAACTTGACTCCTTTTGTTATATATAGAATAATTTTAGTAAAATATTGGGTGTATGACTTTTTTTAATTTTTAGCTTTTATTTTAAAACACTTGTAAAATATAAATTTATTCACAGTATTGGTTTAGTTATGAATTCTTCCCATCTTTCTGACAACATATGGTTTCCGAGCAAAAAATAACTTCTCATCTTTTGAGGCCAAGAACGAATCAAGTCAATTTCGGGTACTCTGTTCCAAAGGGAAGCGTAGCCCAGAGATATCGTTCTGAATGAATTGAAACAAATAGTTAGTAGTCGGACGGTGCACGGTCTGGACTATAAAGCGGGTGAGACAAAACTTCCTAACCTCTTCATTCTTAATACTTTTTTAACAGGTATTTCAGCATGTGGCCGAGCGTTGTCATGATGGTTATTACGGTTTCATGTTTGTCTTCTAGGCGGTTTTCTAACAATGCTCTCTTCAAATGAATCAGTTGTAATCGGTATAGATTCCCTGTGATGATCTGGTAAGATTTCAGCAGCTCATAGTAGATAGGACAATTTTGCTCCCATCAAATACAGAGAAATACAGACCTTAGCATCATGGATATTTTGCTTTGGTGTCGATCCGGGCTTCACATGCGATCATTACGGTTCGGGTTATCGTAATGAATACATTTTTCATCGGAAGTAATGATTCGATGCAAACTTTGTTGGCTAGTCTGGGCGATCTTTCATCAATTCTGAACTGCACAAAACATCTCTCCCGCGTTGATTCCGATGGAACTAATTCCATTATGAGTTAACAAGTGAATTCTGTAAAGCTTTTATATGGTGACAAAGTCTTTGTTTGGTTGGGATTGGTTTTATGGATTGAAGTGCTCACATTTTTATACCCTACACCACCATAGTGGGGAGGGTATTATGCGTTTGTGCAGATGTTCGTAACGCCCAAAAATATTAGTCTAACACCCACCTTAAAGTATACCGATCGAGTTAGAATCACTTTCTGAGTCGATTAAGCGATGTCCGTCCGTCCGTCCGTCTGGTAGGCTGGCTGGCTGTCCATGTAAACCTTGTGCGCAGAGTACAGGTCGCAATTTTGAAGATATTTCAATCAAATTTGGTACATATTATTTTTTCGTCTCAAGGACCAAGCCTATTGAAACTGGCTGAAATCGGTCCACTATTTCACCTAGCCCCCATACAAATGTCCTCCCGAAATTGGACTTTATCGTTCATAAATGTTTAATTTATATATGTATCACCACAAATTCCGCTCCAAATAAGTTTTATGTACACAAAATTCATGTCACCAAATTTTGTTACGATCGGTCCATAATTAGTCATAGCTCCCATATAGACCCGCATCCGAAAATCACTTTAACCTGCATAAATCGCTTAAAAATTCAACATAGTTAACTTTAATATAGACATAAATCACACGACCTAATTTCATGGTGATCGGTCCATAATTGGCCATAGCCCCCATATAAGGCCCACTTCCAAAAATCACTCAAAAATATAAATTATTGAAATTTTAAAAGAAAAATTTGTTTTGTTCTTTTACTTAGTGTAGGGTATTATATGGTCGGGCTTGACCGACCATACTTTCTTACTTGTTATTATTTTCTTTATGATTCCTTATTTAGACATGGCTTATTCTTTTCTGAATCTGACTCTTGGAGGGAATTACAATGGACCTGAGTGGAACTGAGCTAAACCATTGTCAGTAAATACTAAGGAACACTCATCGGCAAAAAAGGCTTCCAGCTCACACTTGATCATCACTACTGTTGAATATTAAGTTGGATCTAGGAAATTAGATTGTAGGACCAAGAGTAGCAGAGAGTTTATTGGCACTTTCTGGATTTTCGATGATCTCTATGTATAAAATTGTTGTCTATCATCCAGAAGTCGAATGCTGAAAATTTGAGAAAATCGGATAACTTTTAATAAAAGGTGCAACTTTTTTTGTCAAGGGAATATATTAAAAGTAGAGTTTAAATTTCTAAATTAAAAATTTTGTGGCATCGATATAAAAAAAATCATAAAATTCCATTCCAAAGGAATAATCTAAAATTCAATATTAGCAAATAATCTAAGAAATAATTTTAAAACATGTATGACCAAAAACAAAATTTTATTGAAATCGGCCAATTTAAAATCATTGCAAATAATAATCCATAATAAGAATAATCGTTAAAATCTTTATTTTTAATCCTCATTTAATATTTATTAGAATGGGAAAAAAATATTTTTATTATCTGAAATTTCGTTTAAAAACAAACGGAAAATTTAAAATTTAGGATTTGAGATATTTATGAAATTTTATATATATTTTTTGGTCTTGAATTTTATGGGTTATCTCAGTGTTGAAAAATGTTCCAATTATTTAGTAAAATATAAATACTTTCTTATATTTTTATAAATTTTCTTCAAATTAGATAGTTTTCTTCTTCCTTTTGTTATTCATCATTAACAACTGAAAGTAAAACTATTTCCCTTAGCCATAAGCTTTTTAAAATTCCAAATGAAAACTATTAAATTAAGTTATTTTCAATTATTTTTTTCCATTTTCTAACAAAACTTTAACACGTTTGCCCTAATTTTATTAAACCACTTTAATTTAGCAAAGTTTTTAGGAAAAAATAAAAAAAAATACCTTTGAACAATTTCATTTTTAAAACTGTTTTCATTTTCTGTACTCTTAAGCAAAATGTTAATTCATCAATTGTTATTTCGGTAGCAATTTGCAATGAACAACCAATTGATTTGTCTTCCTAGAGTTTACTTTTTTTAAAAACATTAGTTTTTTTTACTTAGTTGGTATAATTTCAAACGATTTTCTTCGTTTTTTAAGCAGAAAACAAAAACACAAAGGTTATATGAAAGCACAGCAACAAAAAATCTAAGACTTTAAAAACTTTGTTTATTAGGGTGATGCCACAGCTTAATATTTTAGTTAAGTCTTTCACTAGCTTTTCCTTTTTTCAATTTTATTTTTTGTTTAAGCTTTAAAATTTCACTGAATATTTCATTTATGTGTGTTTTTTTCTTGTCTCTAACAATGGTGCATTTGGCGGAAAATTTTTGTTGCAACACAAAACACAAAAAATTATAATGAAAATTCATGGCATCAGGAAATCATGAAAAATAAAAGTATCATTTATTTCTGTTTTTTTTTCTTTTCTGAAGCCACAAAAAATCATATAAAAATGATACAAAGAAATCAAGAAATTAAATTTGAGAAAAACATGTTTTAATTAAATTAACAACAAGCTAATGGAGTGCTGGCAAAATGGTAATATTGTTATTTTTTGTATATGTGTTTTGCAGTAAAGAAAATTGTTTTTTATTGGTGTTTTTTCCGTTAATTTAATATTTAAATTCAATTTACTTTTTTTTAGTGATTTTTCTTAAGTTTTAGTTTGTGTAATGGTTTGTAAATAATATGATTAAAGAAAGTAGGAATTTAGAGTTTGAGGCAAAAAATTCCATCTTGATTAGTAACCCCAAAAGGATTGCGGAATCTAAAACGGGACTAAATGAGAATATCCATAGAGGCTTGCAGATACCGTTGTTAAAGGCCAAGGTAGTAAAAAATCGAGAAATTCAGTCGTTTAGGGAACGGATTGTTGAATATTAAGTAGCATTTTTGTGGTACTGAATACAACAATCTACACCCAGCGAAAAAATGAACACATCCGTGTACAATTTGACACCATTCGGTGTCAATAGTGTATCAACCCCGTATGTGTACAAATTGTACACGAACGGTGTCAATTTGACAACGAAAAAATTACACCATTCCGTTGCAGAATTGACACCATCCGTTGTCGATTTGACAACGTTCGTGTACGATTTTATAACAGACCGTTGACAATTTGTCACCGTTTGTGTACGATTTGACACCAAACCGTTGTCTATTTGACACCATAAGTTGTCGACTTGATACCGTTCGTGTACGATTTGACACCTGACAATTTTTCCTTTCTATTTTTTTGGTAATCAATATAAATAACAATTTCTTTATTTTTTACATTTTTTTTATACAATACTTATACATAAATACTTAAATATAAAATAAATATAAAAATATAAGTTTCCATTTGGAGTTGTATGTCGTCACTGGATTCTGTGGTCTTCTCTGCCTGGATCTTCACTGACTTCACTGCCTGGATCTTCATCTGCATCAACACAAATTCGCAATCAAACGCAATTACACTTTATTTTATATTTAGGTTTTTAAACCATTTATTTGCATCACTATTACCATTCACTATTTATTAAAATATTTTAAATTTTTTAATGTAAATAAAATTAAAACACACTTACAAAAAGCAACTCACGTTGAAATGCGCCGCGAATAATTTAACAACATTGTGTTGTCGATTCGTACCCGTTTGTTTACAAATTGTAAACGTACGGTGTCGAAAAAAAGTGACACCATATGGTGGCAAAATGACACCAACCGTTGTCGATTTTGCAACTTCGTTTTTCCCTCAGTGTACAAACAAAAGATTAACATTACTTGGCTAATGACTGACTAATTCATCATAGTCCAGTCTGAGGCTAGATACAGGGTTTTACAAATCTTATTTTATCCCTGATGCCATTAAAAGTTGAAAATGAATCCATACATTCCAATCACATTCTTAAACTAAAATCACCCTTTTTCATAACATGTTATTGAAGATCTCGGCAAAATCCACTAAATGAGCATTTTTTCCTCTTATTCAAGCATTTATGTGGCATTAAGTTAAACTTTTACAAACAAAAACATCCATGTCTTTTATCGGATTTTGTGATTTTATATGCTGGGAAAACACTATTCATTACTTTATGGTTTTTTGACCATTTTTCAATACTAATTCGTGATTAGTGTGATAAAAGATGTTTAACACCATTAACTAGACAGGCGACTTAGTCATAGTTATATTACATAGTTTCAAAGACCAGACACCACTGATCAATGATAATTCTGGCAATTTTTTTTTTGTTACTCCTTTAACAGTACGAGTGCCAGGTATATTGCGTTTAATGCTACTATTTTATGGTTAAATGCGTTTAAGTATTTCGAGGTTTTATTTTTAGGTTTTTTTTTGTTTTGTTACTTTTGTAAAGTTAAAGTGATAAACAAGAGTATGATTACAAGGAAGTCTGTGTAATGAAAGTGAAAGGTTAAAAGTTGAAATATTTTTGTATTTTTGCACAAAAAAAAGGTGCGAAATTAAAGTTAAGCAATTTTTAAGTATTTTATGTGTTTGTTTCTTTAAAATAAAGTTTTATACAATGTTTTGCTGTTAGTTTTTTTTTAGCTAAAGGTGTCAATTGTGTTAAAGCCAAGCCTGTTTTCATTAAGAAATAACCACAACTGTTGAGAATAACGCATTTTTAATAGTATTTTTTTTTCAAAAAAAATTCGTTTCAAAAGAGTTCAAGAGTTGAAAAATTTTACTTTGCTAAACAATTTGTGTTTAACATGATTGTTTTGCTTAGCATGAGTTTAACATTTTTTTTTTAATAAAATAAATTTTGGTCACTAAAACAAATAAGCAACTAATTAATTTTTATAAATTTACATTGTACAAGTTTTATTTTTAACCAAACAAAACTCATAGGTATTTATTTGAGTAAACCAAACAAGTTTGCTGCTTTGCTGTTTTAATCCAATTAAATAAATAAATTAAATTTACCAAATATGACACCCACCCAAGGCATATTGTTTTTTATTGTCATGTCTATACCAACTTGTAAAATTTTTCTTATATTCAATATTATTTTCATATTTTTTTTTCTAATTTCATTATGACAGCTGTATTGCTATATAAACAATTGTAAAGTTTGTATGTAACGTTATATGTTTCTAAATTTATTTGATTTTTACAACTATTGCTTAGTAAATCAATACATTTTTATTAAATATTAACTGACAGTTTTTTTTAGCTATTTTTTTGGTTTGTGCACTCTGTAAATAGAGTTATTGTTATTTAATGGATCAGAAAGATAATGAATATTTTTTTGCATTTTATTTTATTAGAATTGCAGCTGTATATTTTATATATTGATATGTTATGTTAGGTAATCTTATACATAGTGTTAAGGTCTAGAGATATGTATGTAAATCTATACATATATTTGCATATCTTTTCGTTTGCTAATAAATCTTTGTAAAATATCAAAGATTGAGTTTTTGTTAAAAAAATATTTGGAGCAGAAAGACATTTTCAATTCAAAGTCATAATGTTATTTGTAGCAAATCTTAGCAGAAAAGGCATATAGAGGGAAATATTAACTAGACAAACAAATTAAACTAAAGAATTTATATCTTAATAAATTATTGTAAATTTATAATTATTTTTGCTGGAAAATTCAGTAAAATAAGAATAAGATAAGTACAACTTCCTGGAAGCACATAAACATAGCTTCTATATGGATAATCTCGAACTATTGTAAAAAATCAGGCCGTAATTTTCTAAATCAAATTAAAAAATATTCATTGGTATTATTTTGCCAATTTAAAACAATTGTATGGAAAACAAAATCAAATTTTTGATATTTTTTATATGAACTAAATACAATCGGAAGACTACAATCAGTATGGAGAAACTCACAAATATCACGAACGAGCCAAGCGTAGAATATTCAACGCACGTGTAAAGTCTACTATGTATGGATGTGAAACTTGGTTAGTATGGAACAGCATCACGCAAAAACTAAAGGTATTCATCAACAAGTGCCTCAGAATCATATGCGGAATATTCCGGCCTAACAACATCAACAAAACGATCTCAGAAACCTTACCAACGAGGAACCCATACTAACACAAATAAAACGTAGGAAATGGAGGTGGATCGGTCATCTGGAATCCTGACAGTATAACAAGAATTGCGCTAGAGTGGAATCCTCAAGGTTCAAGAAGCCGTGGTATGCCGAAGAACACATGGAGGCGCAATCTTACATGGAAAAATGCGAAAACAACTGCAACAAATAGTATAAGATACAGATGCTTTGTGATAGCCATATGCTCTCAAGAGGAGTAATGGAGACACTTCTACCGATTTTACATATCCCAATAATTTGTAAGATCTTTGGTTGTACTGAAATATTCAATGATTTTTGTTTGAAACTGCTTACTTTGTCGTAGTTCTCTCTACAGTTGTTTTCCACAACTCACAAACATTTGAAAATAAAATCAACCATAATATGGAAACTTTCGTAATATATACTACTGTAGATCAAACGGAGAAAACTTAGGTTTTTAGATGGCACGGAACAAAAAAAAATTTCTAATATTGAAAGTACTAAATACTAGATTCGCTGATGACTTAAAAAATAACTGAAATGTGTTTTTTTATAAAGGATTCTCAGATAAATTAATAAAACTATTTGCAATCAAATTCAAAGCTTATTTTGACTGAAAATGTTAAGTAGAGAAGAAATGTAAATCAGTTTGCAATAACTTTCAATCGGCAACAAATGTCTGAGGTTGAAAGGAGAAACACCTGATTTTTCAACAAAATTGAGAAAATTAAGTTGTTAAAAGATCGATTTTTCAGATATTTAATTAAATTACAAGTTGTTACTTAGTTTATATATTAATTTATTCCAACAAGTTTTGGTAATATTTTTTAAAGTAAATTATTCAGATAAAGTATTGAAGTTAGGTATGCAATTCATTAGATTATTTTATTTACAAATATGTATGTCAAGTTTTAATACACCTATTTGCAATAATTTTGATTTTTTTAAATTTATTTACAAATTAAATATTAAGTAAACTTGATTTTTTGAGTTTGGTTTTAGTTTATGTTAGGTTGAATTTGATCCATTCAATATTTTCTTTGCCTTTTAACTTAAAGGAATCAAGTAAAGTGTCTTGTTTTGCTAGGATTTTCCATACCTTTATTTATTCATGCAAAATCAATCGACAAAAGCTTTGTGCTTCATGACAGAACGGTGACAGAATAAATCATTATTACCAGAACATCTGCATAAGTAATTTAACTATAGATTCCATCCTTTTGTATGAGTCCCATATGCATAGGATCACATCATCACAATCTCGCAGGTCAGTACCTAATCCCATGAGATTCTTATCGTTTATTTTTTCTCATCGCTGGACCATAATAATACCTCTAATTCACTCTATCAGTAACACAGAGCTAGTTTCTAAAATAATTCGATATTCGTTCAGGAGCGACCCGACTCTCTTTCGGTCAAATAATGAATATCAATCGTATTTTTTTCCAACGAATTATATATCGGCATTAAAGATAACCCTTACAGCAACCACGATCAGCTCTACCGGGAAAAATCACTTTAAAAGGATCGGTTATATTTGGACTAATTGAATGACATATAGATAAAGACTAATCCATATAAAATCCAAAAGACCTGTAGTAAGTTTATCCTATAAAACATCGGCTAGTTTAAATATAACTTAACAATCAAAATTTTAGCCTTTTGAATAGTGAAATAATACTCCCCTTGCAGAATACACAAATGCTCTGCACCACCAATCTAGGATCGTTTCGGAACGCAATTGATCAAAGATTGAATTTAAAATGTTTTGCCACGAAAGAACTCTCGACATCATTTGTACTCTTACAACAACAAATGTGAGCTCTAGCGGGGAACATATCGTTAATAGTTTTAATCATATTGGATTCCATGAAAAATCGAATATATCTATCATTTAGCCTACAAAACATCAACTAGTTTATTTATATCTTAACAAACGAAATTTTAGCCTAATGAATATTAACTCCTTCAGCCACGCTTTTTTGTGTATAAGTTTAAAATCAAAACAATTGCATTTTTACTATAATCAAAGTTAGTTTATTATAAAAAATAAGAAAAAATTAATCAAAACATGAAAAAACCACCCCATTCCAAGGTTTTTTGTGGAGTGTTTGTTTCGTATAATTTTTTTTGAAAACGAATATTTTTGACTAAATTTTCTGACCAAACAACCGAAATATCAAAGTAACACTGAATTCGATGAAAAATAAACACTCTGTGCTTTTTTTATTGAATGCGTCTCTTATTGAACTAACCACCAAACCGCAAAGAGTTAAAATAATCCACTTCTAGGACCTCCTCTTAGCATCCCTACTAAGTTATAACTCATCACATTAGTCCTTTGAATATGTACAAGGAAAACCGATTTTAAATGATGAGTATATACAAGGAAAGCAGATTTCTTAGATGTGTAATAAACCTTTTTGTCAGGGATACCTAGAAAGTATTGTACGAATGCCGAGTTCCAAAAGACCTGGAAATTCAAGCAATAAATACACAACCAGTCGACCATAACAAAAATAGTATTAAAAAGCGGAATAAATCGATTAATTCGGTTGGATACATAGCTTTTTTCGATTCTATGAATAGAAAGTTATTTGATAAAAATTAATAACGATTAAAAGACTCACATCCTAAAATGTTTAATGCACATCTAAACTTCGGTCAATCGATTGACAACAAATTCCATTGTCAAGATCGAATAAGCCTAGAAAGCACAACTTTTTTAAGTTACTAATATTTTTATTTAAAAGCCAATTAGATAATAAAGTTAATTTTTTAAGAAAGCTGAATAACTGCTGCTATGCCTAGTCACCAAAACATATACATGATAATTTCGATATGATCTATGAATGAGTGAAATTATCCATTCCTTAAATTATCCAAAGCAAATTTTGCTATCAAAAACTCTATACAGAAGCTTTATATTATTAAAAATTAATTGACACATAAATATTATTGCTTTCATCTCAGTTGAATGCTACCAAATCAGTCTGAAGACTTTAAGCTTAATATTTAATCATACCGGATTTCATCTCCAAAGCTTACTTAAGTCGAATGATCGATTTAGTGAACTACTGAACTTTCACAATTTCTCAATTCGCAAAACAGATGTATTAACTTATGTATATTGGTTAGTTTTTAAAATTAAAATTTTAATTCGAAATTTGCCAGCAATTGTTAGCAGTTCCCCAATTATAACTCAAAAACTCTTAATGCGAAAATACATTTCCCGACAGACAATGGCAACAAAGTATGAAAATAACAATAAGACATCACGTTTCGTATAGAGTGACAAAAATCAATACAACAGCAGTTAGTAGACATCATAATTTGAAGATTTGCCTAGCATCATATATTTGGTTGAAATTCAATTAAATTTACGTTAACACTTTTTGTCTACACAAATATGTCTGAACATGGAAAGGCAATTATTTAAATTTACATACAAAGCCAACAGTTTTTTTTAAATTTCAAGTTTTTTGTTTGTTAATTGTGTAAAAAACAACTGTTTCATTTATCTGTAATTTAAAAGTTTTTTTTTTCAAGTATTTTTGCAGCAATCTCTACATATGAGTTGAATTCATGTTGAAAATGTTTTGTCAAGTTTTTGGTATTTTTTTTTTTTTTGCTGTGCTGAGTTTCTTGAATTTTTTGTCTTGTGTTGGATATTAGCATTTGTTGATGACATTAGGCCAATAAAGCTAATTAAGCTAAAATTGCAAATATTTTGTTAAACATGTTTGTTAAACATTTAACACAACATAATATAATATAATAAGCAAAGTCATTGAGTTAAGAAGAAAAACACAAGACAAAAAATGTTTTAACTGAAGAGAAAAAAAATGGAGATCTAAATGTAGAGATAAAATATAATTAATAAACTTTAAGCATGAGAAAAATATGTTATACTTTATGTTAAAATAACTAAAAAAAAATAAACTAACAACAATAAAACTGTTAGAATTCACAACTACAAAGAACAGAATGCAACAACAATAAAATTATATACACATAACACACAAAAAAACACAATATAAGTATGTAAAAATTGTTTACATGCAGTAGCAGCAGAAAAAAAATCCAAACAGCATAACAAGCAAACAAGTTTGTAGCTTAACTTTTTTGATTGTAGTTTCCTTATAAAAATAATTTTTGCTTGATATTCTGTGCTGTTTTTGTTGCTGTCGTTTTAGTTTGGTTTTTTGTTTTGTTTTTTGGAACTCTTTTGCATTTAACAAATTTAATTAATTTTATTGCATTCATTTTTTTCTATGTGTTTTTCTTTTTGCGTATTGTGAGAATTTTTTATTATACACATCTGCCTTGTTGATGTGTTATAGAATTTAAAAACTATATATATTTTTATAGTTTCTACTAAAGAAGTTCTTAAGAAAATCAGTTACAAATAAAAAAAAATAAAATATTAAATCTACGGTAGCAATAAGCTTATAACATTATACATTTGTGCATTTAAGCATAGTTTTTTATGATGATGTTAAAATATTAAGAGTTTTTTTTTAAACTGAAATTATTGGTTTCTTTACATACGAACACAGTAAGGAGCTTGTAAATCTGTAGAATCTCTTGTGTAGGCTGTGTTTGGTAGAATTAGAAAACGGTGCTCCTGCATTTTGCTTTCGTTTTTGTTTTCTTCTTATGTATTTATTTGATCTTATTAAAGTTAAACCTCAAAACTCTAGATGATCTCTGGCTGTTAATGTTCATCATCATTATCATCATCATTATTATATTTATCGTTTATAATTATCTCTTGTTCATATTAAAAAAACAAAAAGAAATAAAGAAAGAAAGAAGAAACCAAGTCTAAGAGAGGCATAAAACACCAGTAAACAAAAATATTTTTACAATTTATTTATAAAGACGACATCAAGATCGTCAACACAACATTGTTGTTTCGCTTTCGTGTAAGACCAGTAGTTGGCTGATATTATTTATTTGTTGTTGTAGTTATAAGTATTTTTTTCATATACATATATATCTATATATATGCCTGTATGTCTTTAAGTTTAAGTCCACAATATAAGGGAAACGTTTGCAACTATAACATACATACATATAAGTCATAATCTTTACTACCAATAAAGTAATGTCTAAAGGCAGCGAATATTTGAAAGTTATGAAGGCACTGAGCGACTTCAGTTAAGGCTACACTTAATTATGTATAAAAAGGTTTTGGAACGACTTTTGCAGTTGATACTTAAATCCATACTGCTGATTATAAAATCCCTGTTCTTCATGTTATTGAAAATATATTATTTATACTTTTTGCTAAAGACGTTTAGGCCTGGTAACTTATCAAAATTTTAAACATAGTTAAGGCATAATCAATGTTTAGATATATTTTTTCCATACAAAAAAAAATATTTAAACATTGATTAAGCTTAACTATGTTTAAAATTTTTATAAGTTACCCGGCCTTAGTCTTCTATATTCTTTGGCCACTTAATAATTCGTAGCTCCAATTTAGATCATTACATATAAATAGAATCAATGTTTCGCTATAAATGGGTAATTCGAAAAATGTTGACTGATTGTAAAACCCGTTTCCCACGATTTTAATAATTGAAACAATAAGAAAAACTACGTTTGATATTTTGTCTTTATTATCTTTAGAATTTTGGCTAAAAATAGATGAATTTATTATAATATGTAGCTACAAGGAAACTGTGGTGATATATTGAGGAAAATGACAAATATTTAGTTTGAAGTTAGATTTTGTTCTCTTTGCTATTTCTTCTTATTTTTTGTTTCACAAATAATATCGTTAATTTATGGACATCTTTTGGTTATGGATTGAAATGCTCCGAAAGATTAGCTGTTTTGAACACTCTTCTTTGGAATTTTTTAAATCTCAGCTCTTATATAAATAACTCACAAACTCTGGAAGTTCTCAAAGAATATAAACTTTAAGAAAGCGAAAATTTATTTGCCGAAGTTATCGTAAGAGCGATTTAAATGATCATCAACAAAGGTGGCGCCCACTTGACCAAAATAAACCGCAAAAATGAATGTAAAAAACTAAAACAATGAAGTAAAAACATAAAATTCTGATGAGTCATATTAAAAAGAATTGAATTGAATAAGAGTATTTGGGGCCAACAAGTATTATTTAGTGATCTAACATTAAACGTTCGAAAACTTTTATTCAAAAATTAAAAATTTAAATCAAAATAAAAACAATTTAAATATATTTTTGAAATTAAGGAAATTTACTGGAACAGAATTTGAAAAAATGCGAACTCTTGAGATGGGTCACCAGAAGCGATAGCAGTTTATAAAGACCAGGTATGAATAATCGATATCTAGGAATCCTATATCGTTATTGTTGTCTTTAAAAACTGGAAATTTTCTGAGTGTCTTGAATATAATCATTTCTGTGGGAGCTGCGGAGACCACAACACGAAAGAAATTTTGAAGGATATTCACCGGACTTTTGATGAACTGTCTCACCTATTTTAAACTAAACTATTTATAATAATTATGGTCTACATTGAGAGCTCTGTTTTAGTAACCTCATAATTGACCAATAGGTTTATGTAGTTGGGAATTTATCTTAACAACCTTAGTAAGCCTACTATCTTCATATATATCATAATAACAACTTAAGTTTCAATTTATATAATTTTTAAATTGTAGACGTAAACGGCGATATGATTTTGATGCTTTAAAATGCTTTGAAATGTAGTTATGGTATTTGTAAGAAAAACTTAGTTGGAACAATTATTATTTTTTTTATCTGCGAACATATCCATAGATGCCAAAAATGATCACTAAAAGAGTAGCTTTCAAAAAAACAGAAAAATAGTAAAACGTACTACTCGGAAAAGGACCTATAAAATCAATTAAATGAACACAGGATGGATATACTTCGTATATGCTATTTTTAGGAAGAAGCTATAATTACCCTTTTTGAAATTTAAAAATGTTTTCCAATATACATATATATTATATTAAACCATATCGTAAATTTTGAACAAATCCTAAGTTGTCTCTCTCCAGCTTTCGCAGCGCTTAGTCTCTCCCTTACAGAAAACATAATTTTGAACATGCTAAATTCCCGTTGGAAACTGATTTTGTATATTTTGTGTATCGTTTATTCCCTTACCGTTCTTCATCTAAAACTAAAGTCTGACCATTGTTAGCTATGACCATTTCCCATTCCGAGCCAAAAATAACTGCTCATCTTTTGGGGTCAAGAGTGAATCTAGCCAATATCGGATACTCTGTTCGAAAGTGAAGAGTATCCTAGAGAGAGTATTCTGCATCGACCAAAACAAATAATAGTCAGATGGGGAAATATCTGGACTATAAGATGGTTGAGGCGAAACTTCCCAACCACTTCACTACAAATAGTTTTTAACAGATATTGCAACATGTGGCCGAGTGTTGTCATGATGGAATATTACGGTTTCATGTCTGGCCACATATTCTGGTCATTTTTCGGACAATGCTCTCTCAAACGAATCAGTTTCGTTCAGTACAGGTTACCTGTGATGGTCATAGATAGGACCCTTGTGATCTCACCAAATACCTTAGCGCCATGGATATTTGGCTTCGATGTAGATTCGGCTGGTTGGCCGGGATCGTAATCCATTGTTTATCGCAAGTAATGATTCGGTGCAAAAATTATTTTTTTATAACGTTCAAGCGATTCGTATGGTACACAATTTCGATGCTTTTTAAATTCCTGCTTGAGTAGCTTCCAATAATTTAGCATGCTCTTGTTGAGTTTGACAACAAATTCATTTAAATTTTTGGCCTTCAAACTTTTTTGGCTGGTCTTCTAATCCTCAGAAGCCATCTCTCACACGTTGAAACCGATGAAACACATTTACCGTAAGGTTTGATGAGCAATCGTTGTGCTTCATCGAAACTTATTTTAAAATTAAAGAAGTAAATCAAAACTTCCCGCATATGACGTTAAGACAAAATTTGACATTTTCGAAACAGAAACAACTTTGTTGTTTACACTATAATGTTCAATATCTAAGTGTGAATAAATGACAGAATTATAAGCAAAAACCCGCTTTCTAAGGATACGCTACCGATTGTAAATCCCGCATTTTTAAGTCATTTCCAGTATTTTTGCAGAGAATTGATTTATATGCAATTTTTTAAGGTTAATGAAAATTACTTTCATGGAAAACCAAATTATACAGTTAGTTCTACTCTCGAAAATGCGTAGAAATAGAATAGTAAATCTGAAAATTGCATTAATGATAAATTTAATTTAATGCTAGAGTTTCTGGGTAAATTAATGATTTGATATCGACAAAATGATTAATGATTTGATATCGACATTTTAAGTCAAACATTGTGCAATGTTTAATATGATCAAAGAATTTGAGATTAACATGTATTTGATATGTTTATGTTGAACTAATTTGTTGAGTGAATTATAATTAATTAAATTCATTTGAATGGAACTTGTTTAAAAATATATACCTATTTCCTATGTTGCTCAATTCCACCTTTGATCTTTGGTATTTTAACATAATTTACATAAAAAAGACTTACAGCTCAAACATACATACTTACTAATATCCTTAAATAACTTCCACTCACATAAATATTTTTACTCACATTAGAAACTGAAAGGTTTATTTTGGTATAACATGCTTATTAAAATTATACCACTGCTACTTCCTTTTTTTATATTTCTACCGACATCCGTTTTAACTTATGATTATCAAACACCTCACAAAGTGTAGGGTATATGAAAGGAAAGAAAAACTTCATTATAACTATCACAGTCATCCCATGGATTTGACTCCTTCTGCTTCATCTACTGCAGCAAAGGCTTCCCGTTTCGGTTGTTGTTGTTATTGCCATTGTGTCATCCTAATCATCATCTTTGTTTTTCCGCCCATATCCATCATATATTATTAGCTTTTATTATTATTATGAACATGATTATGATTTTAAAAGTGAACACGTACTGCACGTACTTTTATTTTCGTTTCGTTTATGAAACGATTTTTTTTGTGCCACTACTTCTTCTGCTGTTTGGTTTCCTTTGCATGAAAATTCTTTTTGTTGGCCATTATTGTCTGATAGTTTATGTAATATTCTCATCATGTATAAAGTTGCGGTTTTTTGTTTCTGTTGCTTTAGTCGAAAAGCATGCCTTTTGGTTGCCTCTACATACGCCCATCTTTCAATATGTTCAATGGAAAACCATATGTGAATATTTTGCTTTTTTTTCTTGCTTAAAATGCCATAAAAATTAAAAGATATAAAGAAATCTTAACGTGGTTTGTGCATTATGTCCGGTGTTGTAAATATACGTTTGCTTAATGTTTAAGCTATTTGTAGCTACAAATGGTTAATGTTTTTATTGAATTGCATTAAAATGATTTCTTTAAATATTCCCAGCAAAGGTATTCAATTCTATAATGTAGTTATTGTTTACAATATTTCTCTAACAATTTAATTTATGCAAACTTAATTTTTAACATAAAAACTTCCTTTCCTTTATAATAATTATTTCTATATTCTAATTGTAACTTTTTTCTTTTTTGCTTTTCCTTGATTTGTTGCTTTTTCCTTTAATTCCACAATTCCCATTATCCACTCCTTGCCAGCAAAATTCTTTCACAACATCTCATTTTTCATAAAAAGCGAAATCCAACATTTTTATACAGCCAACAACAACACGGCATAGTTTTCAAATATATCATAGATATTACTTTGGCCTAAAGGCATTTCAATAATGAATATTAACAAACCAAAGCAAACCAACCGACTTTATGCAAAAAATACTAAAAAAAAAACTTTAGTCTAGGTTTCTAGCAGCAAATCAACAACATGTTAAATATTTTTTTTTATCATTTATTTACATGTACGAGTACATATTTTCATAAATGTAAACACTTTGTCACAATTTTTCAATGTACTACTTTTCTTACATACAATTTCGTATGATTTCAACAGAAACTGCCTATATGGCTAGAAGCTCACGAACAAAAATATTATACAAATACAAATGATATGTTAGCAAAAAAAATAAAATAAATACCTATTGGGCTGGAGTGACCAAACTTGTGGAGAATTTTGGACTTGTATAGAATACGCTTGAATAATATATAAGTTTGTCATTCCGGAGTCGATTAAGCCATGTCCATCTGTTTGTTGAAATCAATTTTCTGAAAACCCCAGATATATTCGGGATCCAAATCTTCAATAATTCTGTCAGACATGCTTTCGAGAAGTTTCCTATTTAAAATCAGCAAAATCGGTTCACAGATGGCTGAGATATGAGGAAAAAACCAGGACAACCTAGATTTTTGACCTATGAAGTCCACAAGCACTAGGTAGAACGGGGAGTTGTACTCTCCGAACTGTTCGATTATAATGCGATATATATTGATTTGGTCTACACATGATCGATTCGAGATTTTTCAGCGATTTTCAAGATGATCATTGGATAACCTTTTGGATGGTGTTCACCACAGTTATGCCTCTCCAGTACCTACATTCGATTATAGAATCTCCATTCAGTAGAGAATCTTCATAATATCCACGCTTCTTTGACATGTGGCCAGATATATATTAAGAGGTCAGGGCATATCTTCAAGAACTCGGGTGGTATATTGTTGAGACCAGCAACTTTATTGTCCTTGAGCTTAGCAGCAGCTCTTTTTACTTCTTCGATAGTTGGTAGTGCTGTGGAGATGTCTCTTCTTGGTTTTCTTCTGATTATGTGAGTCTGCTGCCAGATGTGGAGACTCGTACAATTCTTTCCATAGTCCTAGCTGATCTTCGATGTTTGTGAGGATGTTGCCATCTCTGGCCCTTATGTTTGGTGTGGTCGCGAGTTTGGATCCGCTTAACTACTTGATGTAGGTGTCTCCTGTATTGCTGCATATTCGGCCAAACTAGCTATATATTTTTTTTGATACAGCCTGCAGTCAGCTCGAGCTATTGTATTCACTTGTTTTTCGACGATGTTGTAACGATGATTTATTTGATGGAAATTGGAGTTCGGTTCTGTTCTGCTCTGAGTAGTTCCATTTTAATGGCTTTCCTTTCTTTAATTTTCTTCCATGTTGTGTCCTGCTCCACGGTGAGGTGTGGTTTGTGCTTGCGCCTACTGTGTCATTTATAATTTTAATGCAGACTTCGGTTATGTTTTTCCAACTCGGTTGTTGTAGATGTGACTACAACTCTGTAAACAGACAGAGGCAGAGACTATATGGTGGGGCAGAATCAAAATGCTCACATTTCGAGCATTCGAGTCGGTAGAGCTGTGGAGATGCAGACCCCAAAGACCCCTCAGGAGCGAATCTTTTGGGTTTCAATTTGAAAAGACCACACCACTCGTCAGATGTAGCGTCATACATGTACATCGTAATTTATTCGAAATTTCCGTGAGAGATCTCATTAAGTCTAGACCCAGATACCTCACCAGAGTTGGTTAGTATATCTTTGCCCAGGAATCTGTGCCACTCTGGGCTGGGCATTCGCGGATAATGTGGAAAATCGTTTCAATTTCCTCAAATATATTGTTATATACATATAAACGAGTAAATAAAGTGACTACATAAAAAAAAGGTTTCGAAATTTTCTCCATAAAACTCTGGCCCTTCAGCATCTCATAAACCTTGAACAGCTCTGCTTTCCAACAAGTGATAGTCTTCTCAAACAAAACACATGTGTTTGCATATTAACTCATATTCATACTTATAAGGCAAATACATATCATACAAAATATATAAATGAAGTATATATACACAAACTACATATGGTTTTGTTTAACAAGTAACTCAATTTATTTGCTGAATATTGACTAAAGGCACAATATTGATTAATTTGCAACAATTTGTTTTAAAACGAATTGGTAAAAGATGAGAAACGCTGCATTTATATTTAGCGTTTTGGATTTTTCATTTTCATTATTTCAAATTGAGTTTGTTTTTTTCTTTTTCTTTCGAAAATAAATAAATATTTTATAAGGTAGTTTAACATTTGTTAGCTACACATATAATGAATATTTAAATTAATGAAAATATTACAACTTTTTTTTAAAAGCATACAGGATTTTTTTTCTCTCCCATAAGCTGGAGAGAACACACGTTGTTCTTACTTTTATTGGGTTTTTGTCTTAACTTAATATTAACAAATTTGCTTTACATCCCATACATACTTTTTATTCCCTGAGTTTTTATTGTTCTTGTTGCTTTTTTGTAGTCCTTGCTGTTTTTGCTTTAAAGAATACATAAAACGATCATTTCCTTTGTTTTTTTTATTTATTTTTTTTGGGGAAAGAAGACATGAATCTTTTGAAGTTGAAGTAGAAGATTTAAAAGAAACGTCTTACAGCTCTAGCGCAACAGCAAAAAAAAAAGAATGCACGGCATGCAATGTCACGACAAAATTATGTTCAAATGTTGACAACATTTAAATAATGTTTGTGAAAATAAAGAAAAAAATTAAAAAAATAAAACAAAAACATTACAACATACTTTTTATTCTAGACAACATAAAAAGAAATAAAATTTTACTCATAAAATTTGTTTATTATCAAAAAAAAAAAATGGAAAATTATAAAAAATGTACAAGTATGAAATTTGTTTTTGGCAGAGCCGAATCTTAAATACCCCAGCAGTTATTTTTTAAATATTTGTTTTTATTCACACTAAATGCTTTATACACATTGTATGTTACTGATCTCTAATATATTGGGGACTCTAGTGACTTTCTGGCTCAGAGCTGGACATTTCTTATAAATTAAGGCATAACTAAATGACATGCTAAAGACTTTTGAATTTCCGTCCATACAAAAAAACTTAAATAAAAATGTGTAGACTATCTTTTTTAGCTCAAAATATATTTTAGTTTATTTTTTATTTTCGAAATATTTTTTTTCAAAATTTAAGAGGAAAATAAAACAAACTTGATAAAAGTTATCTCGTCACTATAAAAAGTTACGTGCATCCAAAGTTGAAACATCTTCTTATATGTTTAAATTTTGGATGAGTTTATTTTTTAAGTATTTTTTTTTTCAAAAAAGTCCCTATATTTTTTCATTTATAAAAAAAAATTCTTCGGTACAATAGACTATTTGTATATTATCTGGAAAGAGAACTTAGTGCAAAAGTGTGTAATGTAAAATTTTGCTCACCTAAGAGAACATGTCCCTCCCAGCCCTATCTAAACTTGGCCTCAGGTTTTGGAACACATTTTTCCCGTTTTATAAATTTCGGTATTTAAAAGCACAGAATGGTAAAAATTATAATACCATCGACTTGAGGACATTTATATCTATATTAGTTCCAAATTTAGTTATGCTATCTATAACCGTTAAAATTTTACATTATTTAAGATCTTATATTTTTCTTGATGGAAAAAAAATATAATATGGTGATTATTATATATTTTTTTGTTTTTAAAGTAAATGCCGTTCGAAAAAATTACCAAATTATTTCATTTCACTAAAATATTAATCTTCACGTCATAAGGTTTTCACCAATACCAAATACATCATATATTCAGAAGCTCCACAACCCTTGCCTGCTTCCAAATATTTTAATTTTTGATATATTGCATCAAGCCGGTCTTGCATGATCAAGATTGGGTAACATGATAGGTCCGCATCATACTGATAATGATTTTCCCCATTCTTCACTATTGCAGCACAATAGAGAAGTGTACACTTGATCATACCTTTTTAACACAAAATCTTTGTTTTCGCTTCAAAAAATAGTAACCATACCAAAGTTCACAAAGTGATCTTTGTGAGCCATTTAGAGTGCCTTGACACTTTCAGATTGCATTGATATGTTTACAAGAGTTTTTCAGCTTTAACGTAGCTACAACTTTGCTAAATATTGTTAGTGAAAAATTAGGAGTCCCTGTAAGTTTTTCTAAAAAAGTATATACATACTTTTCAGAAGAAGCTTTTTTTGGAAAAAAAATTAAACAAAATTTGTTTGGTGAACTCTTACCTATATTATTGTCATATATAATCGGTATCTTCAAATTGAATTAGCTGTTGGCGAAAAACTGATGACACCTTTTTTGGGGGCTCACTGATTTTCAGAATCTTTGGAGGCCCATAAAAAAGAATTGGTCACCAAAATCGCCAAACGAAGTACAGGATTTTACTACCCTTTGGTAATAGAGTCGAGCCAATACTGTCACGACCATGTGTTTTTTCACTGTTGCACTGTGTAATATGTAGGTATAACGATGATCTAGCTTTGGTAGAATCACATGACCCTCAGAGGATATTAGATCCAACCTGTGGCATCGAAATGGCTAATATGATCACTTAATCCAGTTCCTGCTACCTCCAGTATATATTTATTTATTAAACCTTACCTGGTTTAAAAAGAGCCGGAATTTCTTAAAGAATATGAAAGATTGACTTATCAGTCCCTAGTTCCCAGCACGAATCTACTCGACCATTTACCGATCGTGGTACCGTGAAATAACTCCCCACGAAGCCAGATTTTGATACACCCCAGAAAAGAAAACGTTAACGCCCGGTCGAAGGCCGTCAATGCAAACAACTTTTCTAAGTGAAGCCAGTTTTTGATACACCCCAAAGGATGCAAACTTTGCGCTACGCCATAGGCCCGCAATGCAAAAAGTGTTTGGTAAGCGAAGAATAATTTAACTTTTGTAGTTCTTTATTTCATTGAGAGTTAGATTACATAAATTGCTTCGGATTGGGAATTATTTCATTTGTATTTGGATTTATTTCATTGGGAGTTATTTCGCTTTTTTGGAATTAAAATTATGAAACCGCCGATTATTGGAAGTAATTTAATTTTACCCTTTGTTGTTATTTATTTTTTCAAGTTTGGGAATTATTTCATTTTTTATTTGAGTTATTTCATTGGGAGTTATTTCACGGTACCACCGATCGTACGTATGATCCATTAATACTACATCCGTGATATAAAGCAGAATCGCAAGAAAAATTATAAAGCCCATGAACTTTGTGAAGTACATGACTATATTTGATAAGATTTTCGTTTATAGCCCCCCGAAAACCGTTACAAATTTAAATCGAAAATTATTCTTTCGCTCCTATAGATTTGATTCGGTCTTCGGTTAAAGTGTCTTTCAGACTAAAGCAGGCACGGATGCAGGTCAAGTATTGAGTAAAATTTGTTTCTTTTTATAATAAAATTGTTCATTTTTGGGGACTGTACTCTAGTTATCTAGTAAAGGGTTTTAAATTCTATTCCAACCACTTTTGGCGGTCATAAGATCCTGGGTACTCGAGTACGTCATAAAGTTCATGGAATTTAAGGCATTAGGCATTATGCCTGGATTTAAATATTTTGTTATCTACCTAATTCCACATTAATGTAAAATGATGTGATATTAGAATTTCTAATAATGCCTAATAATGTCAGTTGTTATTAAGCCTGACACCAATATTTCGATATGTGTACTTTGCAATCTTCATGTATATGGCTTAAAAACAGTTTAGACCAAAAATTAAATATTTGAATCTCATATAAGCTTTCAGCCAATCACAAAATCATCATTACTTCTTTTCTCTTGAATTCACAAAGTATATAGATACATTAAATAAATATTTATATAAAGCATAACTAAATAAAAATCCACCATATATACACTTGTTTATATATATATGTATTTGTATTAACTTTAACTTTTCAACCCCATGCTGGTGTAAACAACATGCACCTTACACTAATGACCAAATGACACGATATGTTTTACACTTGTACTCATATACTAAAACTAAGTAAATTGTACAAAAAAGTATATACAAAAAAAAAAAAAAAAAAAATCAAGCCTAAACTTGTATATGTGTGGAAGTGTAATTTTTTAAAGTTGCTGACAAAATAAGAGAACCAACCAGAGACGTTTTTGTATGGTTGTCATATTTTGTCTGTTTTTAATGTCGTTTTATAAGACGAAGAAAATTATTCTGACAAAAAGTACAGAAAAACATACCAAACACAAACAACTAAAACTTTAGCAGCCATCTTTAATTTAGTGTTGTTTTTTCTTTGTTCACTATAAAGTCTGTCGGTAAATTTACTTCATTTTTTTTTTTTGCTTACAGTAATTACTCAACACTTGAGTAAACTTAGGTTTGAAAATGTATATTAGTCTAAAGGATTTATTAATATTAATAAAATATGAGAGTGTAAAAAAAAGTTTTGCAAAACTGTAAACAACATGGCTTCTTTCTTTTAATTTGTCTGTGTTTTTTTATATGTATAGGTTTAATATAAATTCTTGAGAATTTGTAGCCAAGCAGGATGAATAGAACGTTATTTTTTCGTACTTCATCAACTATAACTCAATACTGTTAACCAAAAAACGAAAAAAAGGAAAAGAATATTATTTTCATATCAAAATAAAAGGTGTGAAAAACAGACAGTTTAAACGGAGTGATACAGAGACTTCTTTTTTTACTTTATATTTCAAAAGAGGATCAAATTTCGGGGACGAGTTTTTTTTTATTTTGTATTTTATAATATTATTTATTTGTATTAGTTTTTTATCATGTTTTTATAATATAAATACTAATATCAGTTTATATTAAACTTATTGTTTAGTATAAGAGTTGTTTTTTTTAAGAAAGTTTGAATTTAGTATTGCTAAACGAAAGACTTATAGCATGAACATAAACTTTGTAAGAAAATGTTAAACATTCTTATAACTTGAATAATAACTAAATGACATGTCATGGACTTTTCAAGAAAAACCTATTCAAAAAACCTAAATATACCTGATTAGTCTGTCAAGTTTCATCATGATAAAACAAATATGCAAATATTTCTATAATTATTTCATCTTATCACTCTCAAGAAAAAGTTTTTAAAAAATATCGTTTTCTATCTTTATTTCAAACTGAACAAGTACCCACTATCAATATGTGACAACAAAATATTTTTTGGTATACATTTTAACGATCCTCATAAAAGTTGGTAGAAAGATTTATTTTCGTATAAAATTAGTTTTTGTCCAATTTCATCGCGATATTAATTATTATAAGACAATAATGAATGTTCAAGTCATTTTCTGAGGGGGCCTTGTATGTGGACTAGGGACAGATGTCCCCTATCTTCACCATACTTTACAGCACAATTTCAAAATACTTAGAACTAATTTGTATAGCATTTTATCTGGATTGCCGTATAAGCAACATATTTATGACTTCTCAAATAGTATTCCGGGGGCTAGGTGAAATCATGGACCGCTATTTCCGCACATTTTCAATATGAAACGAAACTTATCAACAGAGAGAGTAATCTCAGGCAGCTAACTGCTTTCGTTTGGGCCCTATCATGAACGGCTATTTCCGCCCATTTTCAATATGAAACAAACCTTATCAACAGAGAGTATTTGTAGAAAATTTCAGGCAGCAAACTGCTTTCGTTTGGGCCTATCTTATTTTAAACAGACGAACAGAAGGATGGACATAGTTAGATGTCTTAGAATCCTTTAAGGACGCAGAATATATATGCTAAAGAGGATCTGCGACAAATACTTTTATGTGTTACAAACCGAATGATAAAATCAATATACCCCCATCTTGATGATGGGTATGAAGTGGATCATAATATAAAGTTTTTTACGGTTTTGTTTTTAATAACTTATTCTGACGAGTTTTTTTTGCAGATATGTGTCATTTATTCTCAATTAGTTATTGAACATTATTGTGTAAACAACAACGATTTTTTTGTTTCAAAAATTTCGAATTTTGTACCAATAAAGCGTCATATGCGGGAAATTTAGCTTGTCTTCTTTAATTTGAAAAAGTGCCACTGTAGCACATCTATTGCTCACCAATGTGCGAGAGATGGTTTGTGCTGTTCAAAAGTTTTGACTTTGACACGGAAGATAATGATCGCCCAGGCCAATCAAAAGTGTTTGAAAACACAGAATTGGAGGCATTACTCAATGAATATTATTGTCAAACTCAACAAGAGCTTGCAAAATCATAGGGAGCTACTCAATCAGTAATTTCAAAACGTTTTCAAGCAGCAAGATTCATAAAAAAACTGGGAAATACTAGTTGAAGCTGAGAGACCTTGAAAGACGATTTTACATGTCCGATATGATGCTTAAACGCTATAAAAGAAAATAATTTTTGCACCAAATCATTACTTGCGATGAAAAATGGATCTCTCATGATAACCCAAAGCGTAAGAGATCAAATGTGAAGCACGGCCAACCAGCTGAATCGACACCAAATCCAAATATCCATGGCACTAAGGTAATGCTCGGTATTTGTTGGGATCATATCTATTACGAGTTGCTGTACTCTGCCCAGACCATCATAGGAATCCTCTAGTGAACACATCATATTCATTTAAAGCTAGCATTTGCCGAAAAACGTTCAGAATATGTGGCCAGACATGAAACTGTAATATTCTATATTGACAACACTCGGCAAAGTGTAAAAAAATCAATATGTAATTTTCCATTTTTTGAAATGAATACCCTTGTTAAAAACTATTTAGTATGATGTGGTTGGAAAGTTTTGCCTCACCCGATTTGTAGTACAGACCCTGGACCGTCTTGGATACGCTTCAGATTGTCCATTTAATTCGTTCTTGGCTACAAAGGATGAGCAGTTCTTATGGCGCGGAAGCATATGTTGCAAGAAAGAAGGAAAAAGGTCATAGCAAAAATTTTGGTATGTCTAGCTTGTCTATACCTACAATAACGAAGTTTGGAAACTCTCAAGGACATTGAGTGACGTTTTGATGGGTATTGTTAACAGTTTTTTTATTTTTATAAATTAAAACAAATTTTTCTCTAGAGATGTTAAGATAATAATCTTCCATTTGACTTCCATATTGTCATACTAAGGCAAGTGTCCTTCATCAAAATATACTTTATGATAAATATTAAAAATTATTTTTGCTGAAAAAAATGTTGGTGAATTTTTTTTTTTTTCACTTTTAAATAGCAACCGATGTTGGACTATAGCGGATATATTGATACATCAATCATATATGAAAGGAATTTTGGGGGCTTCGGAAATTTGGAAAGTGAAAAAAATTTCGGGTCAAAAATTTATAGTCTTTTTCTCGATTTTAAATAGCAACCTAATTTGGACTATAGCGGATATAATGATGTATCAATCATGAATGAAAATAATTTGGAGGTATATACTTCATGGAGTCGCAAGTGAAATCTGTAAAGTTTACAAACGGAAGAACAAACTTATATGTAACCTTGCCACTCATGGTGAAGGGTATACAAAAAGAAGAAATTCAAATTTCACTTCCTTTGAAAGTCCTATTAAAACAAAAAAGATCAAAAGATGAAAAACAGGAAATGCAGTATAACTATATGAAGTGTGTAGTTTCAAACGTATAATGACTTTAGCATATGTTAAACATTTTTTCGTCTTTTGTTGTGCAGTGTAATCAGTTAAACTATTATAATTTCTTTGTGTATCATACATTATGAAAGCTGAACAGGAATTGCAACTTTAATCCCAGTTTGATATTTAGATTAACACTCCAGAGATTTAGCATATTAGTTTATAATATTCATAAAACCTGACATTTCTTAAATCTAAAATCAACTTAGTATCCTTATTTATGTTTCCACTAATTTCCATTTTTCTTTTTTTCTTTACAGGTAAATATTCTTGTTTTTACAAAAATATCCCTAAAGCTGACATTGGCTAGTGAAATGCAATGAAGCTGATATAATTTTCAGCATGTGGTAAGCAACATGTTGTATGTTAGTGAGAATTTTATTGTTACCACAATAAGAATTCAATATTTATTAACATCTTGTTTATCTAATGACTTATTGTTAAGCCAAAGATAAAAAACCCAGCAACATTTGTTGGTAGCATAAGATATTTAAACATTTCCATTTATATCACAAAATACTTTAAAAACATTTATTGGGTATTAAATGCATATTGTGGTTTTATGAACAGAACAAAAATATTAATCAGAATGCGTGTTAAAATTCAAAGATGTCAAAAAGATATGTGCATACAATATTAATAATATTATTTAAAACAAAAAAACAAATACTTATTTACGTACTTGTGCAGTATCTGTACAATACCAGCCACAATAAGTAACTCAAAATAACATTTAAACGTTGTTGCTGTAAAACGTTTAATATTTAAACACTAAGTATTTGTAGTTTGCCGCATATTGCACGTAAAAGGTGTTAATTTATGTTGTCATTTGTTAAAAACTGTGCGTGTTTGCCATACAAATACAAAAACTAAGAAAAAATAATACTTATTTTTAAATAAAATGCCAGTGTTATGAAAAACTACAAAAGGAAGACAACATGCTTTTATTTGAACACATAATAAAACTAAATTTGTTTAGCTAGCAACTTATATTTGCATTTGATTTCTAACAGTATGAAAACTAAAACTCTGAATAATTGCAAAATTTTATAAAAATGACAACTGTGACATTTATTACAGTTTGCTGTAGATTTTTACTAGCAAGTCAATAGATAAAATGACAATAAATGACAAATTTAACAATAAGAGTTCAAAAATGCAATTATAAATTTATGTGTGCAAAAAAATGTGATTGCTGTTTGTTTTAAAGTTTTTATTTCGATAAAAAAAATAAAGCAATTTTAATAGCGATTTCTTTTAGTTGAATAAATAATTCCAGGAAATTAGCAGAAATATTTTACTCGGGTTCAGGCAAAATATTGGATATCTATTCCATATTGTAGATCAAATTATACAAAAGTAGAGAAGGGTTTAGCTTTTTTAACACTCAACTAAATTTGGATAAAATTATCAAAGCTATTCAAATTAAAGAAATGTCAATGTCTTAAATAAATTTAGAGCCAAAGACTAGTATAAGGTCTCAGAATATACATTTTGGGGCCAAGATCTTGCAATTCAATAAATTTAGGGCCTTATAAAGGGTATTCCAATATGGACTTCTGAACTATACCAAATAATAGCGGCCATATTTTTAAAGCTAAGTCTGCTGAATTGGAATTCATTTATGCAGTTTATTTTTACCAATCCACATGGACAGAAATAGCACTCTACAACACGTGCAAATGTTAAAATTGTTTCATCAAAATGGGTTTAATATTCGATCAAAATTCCGAGTGCTTCGCCCATTTTACTGTCGAATTAATCCCAGTACGATTATTCGCAGTGTGGTTGATAAATTTGAGTCCAATAGTTCAGCATAGATCCGCCGAAAATATAGCTGTTGTCAGTGAGAATGTACAGAAGAATCCTATGCAGTCGATTCATCAGAACTCAGACTATTACAGACCACAACTTGGGTATTTTTGCGTCGTGACTTGAGCATGTACCTGTACACAATTCAACTGAACCAGTTGTACCAACTGCCATAGACAATGACGTATGTTCGCCGAATAGGCCCTGAAGCAGTTGCAAACTGACCCTAATTTTCCTTAAAAAATCATTTTCAGCGATAAGGACCATTTCTGGATGATTTGGTACGTCAAAAAAAAAACCACATGAAATCCAAGAGCGTCCAATGCAACCCTAAAAAGTCAATGATTGGTGTGAACTTTGGGCTAGCGGCATCATCGGTCCATATTTTCCTGAGAACGACATTGACCAGGTCGAAGATTAACAACTTATTTTGCCCTAAATTGGATGATAAAAACACCAACGACATGTGCTTTCAACAGGACGGCGCTACGTGCCACACTGGACATTATGAACGAGCGATTTGAGGGTATGGTCATATCACGTGGAGGTGATTTGAATTGGCCACCAAGATCGTGCGATTTGACCCCGTTAGACTTTTTCTTGTGGGGTTTTCTTAAGTCGCAGATCTATGCGAATAAGCAACAAACCACTTCGGCCCTCAAAGCCAACAGAACCCATGTGATCTGTCAAATTCAGCCCGATTCATAGAAAATTTGACATTTCGGATGCACGCCAGCAAAGCCGCGGCGAACATTTGCTATAAGTTATATTCCAAACTTAATTATATCGATAGGCTTTTTAAACGAATATAAAATTTCGATGATATCTCACACACACTTTGCTTTATTTAAATTTGAAAATAAGTTCAAATACCCTTTACTAGTATAAGGTTTCAAAATATACTTATTAGAGCCACTCCGAACATTTTTACAAGTCTCCTAAAATTTCAGTTTTTGCATGAACCGTTTTATGTGCCAAAAAAAATATTATTGAAAAATATCATAAACCCTTTATAAAAAGCCAAACAAATTTGTTAACATGCAAAACAAACTGCAGTCATTTGTTATATATTAAAAAAACTAAAAAAAATCTTAACCGAAATACAAAAAAATCCACTCGTACTCAACTAGTAAGGGACCTCTTTAAATATTTAAAACAAACTCCAAAAAAAAAGTATGACAACAAAAACTCTAAAACAAACAGAAAAACACCAAAAAAAACATCTACAACCAATATGATTTTGTCTATAACCAGCAACTATGACTAATAATCGTGCCAATATGAACTGCAGAAAAAATATTAAATATTTTGATAAATCTGGCAAAAAAAAATATTGTATATTTCTTCATTTTTGTTGGTGTGAATTTTTATTGAACCACAATTTAAAAGTAATAAAATATTATTAAATAAAAATCTCGTAAACTAACAAAAAAAATAAAATAAAAAATTTAATGCTAAATATTGTTTAATAAAAAGTGAAATTTGTTATTTGTTCATAATTTTAAGTTAACTATAATTTTCATTTTGTATTGTTAACAATTGTTAAAAATATTTCTTCATCTGTAATTTTCTTTAACAAAAAATCGTGTATTGTTTGTTGTTGGTTTTTATGTTATAGACAAAAATTCAATCTCATTTTTTTTTGCAGTATTTTTATGTTTAAAGTTATGATCTTTTAGTTTAAATGTTTTGCTTTATTTCTTTTGATCGGAAATCGTGATTTATGATTTTGTAGTTTTGCAAAAACTGAAACGTAGCAAAAAAAAATAGTAAAATGTTTATGACAAAAATACGTTTTTATTGTTATTTTACAAGAAAAATTTGTTAAAGAATTGAATAGTTTCATGATTGTAACTTAAGTTAAACTATTTAAGACGGGTCAATAAACTGATTGAGTTTAGGTTTTCGTTTTTTTTTCTTTCTTTTTGTTGAAGCTTTACATGACCAGAAAGCACAAACTAAGGAAATCTTGAATAATGATAATTTCTTCAAGTTGTAATGAAATCTGTGAACAATGTTTTTTTTATAATGAATGAGAAAAAAGATATTGAAGGTGATTAAAAAAAGAAAATTTTTTTCAAAATTAAGAAATTAACTCAAAGATAAGTACAAAGTTGTGCTGTTGAAATAATAAACAACTTAAAAATATGAGTCTATGCCCACATTTTCAGCCCATTTTCATACAGAATTCCTAAAAAACTCCTAGTTTGATTTTATCCAATATTTGGTCAAATGCTTTCGAATAAAAGTGCAGCCTTTGTCTGGTAAAATAATAATTTTATTGCGGAATGTAAGAGAGAAAATGTAAATTGAAGATATTTGCCTTGATGTCCCAACATCTCGCATAAGATGCAGGTGATTTTTGTGACTATATATGCGACATACAAAGAAATAAATATGATTTTCTTTAGGCAAGATCTCATCACTCAATGAGATTGATGAAAATGCTATTGAAATAATCCAACCTTACTCATTCTGGTCCAACCTAACTCATTCCGGCATCCAATAATGTCACTCAGTCTGATAACCTCAGGTACTTTCCAAAGGGTTTCAGCTCTACTTTGGCAAGCAGAGGAGCTAGCAAATTTTTCTGCGTGTACACTTTCCATTATTAACAATTTAACTTGTCATATACATTTTATTTTAGTGCGTTAAACAAAAAAAAATTAATAAAAATTCCCCTGTTTTGGTTTTTTTTTACATATGATTTTTATTTTCATTTTGCTCCTATATGTTTTAATATGTCCTGCTGTTTTCATATTACTTCCACTTGTTCCATTCGCCTTTTAATAATTTCAGTAACAACATTATTTTTTTCTTCATCAGTGTTTTTTTTTTTGGAGTTTCTGCTGCTTCAGTTTATTATATCTTTTTCATGGCGACAATGAAATACTTTGTTGACATTCTCAAGTAGCAATTCTTTTTTTCATTAAGATGAGTGGCCGGTCAGTCGTCCTATGTCTGTTTATATGTTTAACATTGCTGATTTTAATATTTTGTTTTTCTAGTCAATGATCTTAAAACAAATATAGTTATAAGTTTATGGCTTTATTAAGGTCTGAAAAATGAAAAGAAATAAAAATATTAAAATTTTAAAGTGAGAACTGGATGTTTTAGGCAAAAAAAATGTTTATTGTTTAGTTTATATGTGGAAGGTTAACAAATTGTTAATTGTTATTGTTGGATTGTACACAGTAAATAAAGTGCAATTGATTTAATTTCATCAATATTTTAGTAAATTATTTCAAAAGCCATATATTCTGGGAATTTAAGGTACTCCAGGATAAACTGGCTAAATTCTTTCATTTATCATACTCCAAAATACTCATCGTTCGATTTTGCATATTGATTTGAAAAATACATTTTAAGGGAAAATAAATTTATCAGAAAAACACGCAGATTATTACATTAACCTCCAAATTTGAATAAAAAGTGAAAAATACTTTAACTATATAAAAAAGCTTAAAAAATATTTGAAAAAACCCCTCAATCTCAAGAGCTTAGTGACTACAAGTTCTTATTTCGTTATTAATTATTTAGTTTTAGTTATAGACACCTTCATTTATACTTTTCAATAATATCAACCAATATAACATATATAAAGGGTATTTCATTAAGCGCTTCCTTTTTTTACATTTAAATTAGACAAAGTATGTGAGATATTATAGAAATTTTGTATTCGTTTGAAAGGCCATCGATGCCTTTATGTATGGAATATTACATCGAGCAATTGTCCGCAGTGGCTTCGCTCAATCGAAATGTAAAATTGTTCATGACTCTGGCGATGATCAATATTGCATGATGAGGTCAGGTGTGTGACAATATGCCTGTTTAAACCACATGTCGTAGGTGTCCATATCATGCAATTCAGGTCAAAAGAAGTTATTAATCATTGATCTATAGTGCTCGCCGTTAAAGGTGATGGCCTGGCCAACTTCGTTCTTAAAGAAATACGAATCGATGACGCCGCCAGCTCAAAATGCAAACCAAACAGTAACTTTTTCGGGATTCATTGGAGGCTCTTAGATCTCAAGTTGACTGGTATCGTCACAAATCCGATAATTCAACCAGAAATGGTCCTCATCGCTGAAGATGATTTTTTAATGAAAATTAGGTTCAGTTTCCAATTGTTCCAGGGCCTATTAGCGAACACACATCGTTTTCTATGGCCGTTCACATTCAGCTCGTCGGTCATTTGAATTTTGTAAGTATGCAGTCCCAAGTCATGAAGCACAATTCGCCAAGTTGAGGCCTGCCAAAGATCAAGTACATGTGAGCGACACAAAATCGACTGACTCGGCTTCTCCTTCAGATTCTCACGGATCTTTATCTACCAAACTGCGAATAGTCTTCTCGGTGGAACGATTATGGCGAGCGTAAAATTAATGAAGCTCGCGGAATATTTCCTGAACAGAATACCATTTTTTATAAGACAATTTTATCATTTGCACGTGTTGTTGAACTCTATATCCGTCCATGGTGAATTGACAAAACGAAACGAATAAATGACAACCAATTCAACAAAAGTAGCTTCACCTAAATTCACAAGTCCCTATTGGAAAACCCTTTTAATTTCCCTCATTTAACTTAAAACTAATACTGCAAGTTTTTTTCTAGAAAATGTTGTCTCTTGTTTTTATTACACCAATCTTGACGCACAAGTCATGTATCTTAAATGCCTTAAATTTACAATAAATGCCTTCTGACTAAAATCTTGCTGTTTTGAGACTTAACTCTTTTGATTTTAACCCACAAGAAGTGCAACATTACACATACATTTCATTAACTTAATAAAGAAGAAAAAGCTGTAAAAAAAACAACCTTAAAAACAGACAACAAAGAAAAGTTCCTGGGGCCCAACAAACATATTTTAAACGGGTATTTGGCAGCAGCGACAATTTACACACACTCAGCGGAACATTATATAATAATTTTCTAAATTTATATGACAACTTACATGCATTAAGATACACACTTACTTAATCTTATTGTGTTTCAACTTTAAATTGACGCCATAAAAATTTATATTGAAAGTGGTTTAATTTAAAATGAAAACAAAAAAAATTAATTAACATTTTTTTCCAGCAAATTTATTAAGACGTTTTTTGTATTGTTTTGTTTTTTTTTTGGTTATAAAATTCCTTAATATTTATTTAATTAAAAACGTGATTTAAATCTTAAAAAGCCAAGATTACTTTTGTTTAGAAAGTTAACTTAAATTTTTATTAACATTTAATTTTGTTCATGTAGTTCCCATCATTCAAAAATTTTATTGCTCTAAATCTTAAGGCCAAAAGGATTTGTCTGTTATTGGCAGTTGTTAATAATCTGTTACATTCTTATGGTTTAGCCATTACAGTAAATGTAATGTTATAGATTTTGTTTAATGTCTAAGCCAACAAAAATTGCTTAAATTTTCACGCTTCTTATAGAATGGTCAAAAAACAATAAAACGGGCCATAGAAAATAATGTATTAAAAAAAATCTTAAAAAAAATGTTATTACTTTAAAAGCTGTGATTTTTATTTTTATTTAGAACACGATTAGATCAGCTAAACCTCAAGTCAAAGTGAAATAAGCCAAGCCATTAAAAAAAATACTCAGGCATCCAGCATCCAACACCCAGCCACCCACAAACCACGACATTATCTGCCCTAAAACTTTAGAGGAATAAATTGCTTTAAAAGTATTTGATGTCTTTTCATTTACTTCATAAAAAAATACTATACTTTTTGTTTTTCATTGCTTTGGGTTATTTGCCATAATACAATAAAACATAATACTAAAATATCTTAAAGATTTTTAATTGATTTTTATCTTTAGATATTAAAAATTGTCTTGTGTTGTTATTAAAGTGTATAAGTATTTTATATATTTCTTTGCAACAATGTTGCAAGTTGTTGTCTCCGCCACAAAAACAAATATTTTATAATTGCTTACACTGGTGGTTTGCTGGTTATTTTCGTTAAGTTGAACTTAATTTTTACATTGTTTCACGTAAACTGTAAGAGTGTTTTTTGTTTTCATCTGGAAAATATGTAGACATAATAATAATTATAAAATGAATATGACAGCAACTTACATGCTGAAAATATGTTGTTTACATTTGCTACAAATAGTTTACAAAAATTCTTGGTATATGGAGTTTTGTAGAAAAAGTTCATACAAGTGTTTTTGCTTAGGGTTCTAAAGTCTTCAAGGGTAGTAGATGAAGCCCTTGCTTATTTTATAATAAAAGTCTGATACTAGTTTGAACGTTTTAATCTCCAAATAAATTGTTTGGCTTCAACCACCAATTACTAATCAGAAAATATCCGCCAATCACTTATCGAAATTTGTTTCGATTCTAATAAATGCTAAGTTAGGATTACAAATGAAAATTTAATCGATTATACCTATTATTTATTAGATTTAAATTGGTGGATTTTGTTGAAATTTAGTTTTTGGTCATACATTATTTAAAATTGTATATTTAAAATATATTTCGAAGCCTAATATTTCTAATATTTAATTTCAGATTGTTTCCTTAGGTTTCTAATTTACGATTATGTAGTTTTAAATATCTCAGACATTATTAACCCTCTTATAGCTGGGGTCAAAATTGTCCAAGGAAGTTATTTCTTAAAATAAAATTTTGGACTCTATTGAACCGTGACTATTAAAAAATAATAGGTTTTTATACCCTACACCATCATAGTGGGGAGGGTATAATGAATTTATGCTGATGTTTGTAACATACAAAAATATTAGTCTAATACCCACTTTAAAGTATACCGATCGACTTAGAATCACTTTCGATGTCCGTCCGTCTGGCTGGCTTGCCATTTAAACGAGCATAAATATTTTAAAAATGTTAGTATACACATAAAATTAAACACAATTAACTTTCATATCGACATAAATCACAATACCTAATATCATGGCGATCAGTCCATAATTAGTCATAGCTTCCATATAAGGTCCTTTTCCGAAAATCATTCGAAAATAAATTATTGAAATTTTAAAAGAAAAGTGTTTTTTCAAATTTACTTAGTGTAGGATATTATGTGGTCCGGCTTGACCATAAAATAAATGTATATTATTTCAAGTCCTACTACAAAAGGTTTTAGACAAAAAGTCTTTCCCAATTCGCAGAGTTATGCAGTTTCGTAACACAAGTCAAACCGCACTTCTGTTTTAGGTAACGTCACGCAATCACATAATTTTGCTAATATCTTCAACTCCTTAGGGTCAATTGCTGTAATGTATTTTCTGAATAAAGTGGTACTTAATTACTTTATACAAATTTGACTTTTTCATTATTTTTTTAACATTTTGTTATAAAAAGTCACCTCACGACATAAAGGAAATGCATTTTCAAAATTTTTCTGAAATTAAATTCTGAATTAAAAATTAAAATTTTATCGATTATCCTTATTATGGGTTAGCGTGAGGATCGGCTTTCGAGGAAATTTAGTTTTTGGTCATAGATTTTTTAAAATTATTTATTTAAAAGATATTTCATAGCCTATTTTCTAATATTCAATTTCGATTTTGTAATTTTAAATTAAGACACAGCAAAGTTATGACACAATTTTTTACTTTATTGAACCGCGACGATTAAAAAATAATATAGTTTTTAAAAAAGTCCAATATAATGACCTTTATGATGTGGATCAATCAATCCAAGATCACGGACGAGCGGCTAGTTTTGTATTCAGTTCAAAAAAAGCTGAACCAAAGTCCATACATTAATATATATGATCGTTGGCACTTCATATAAGCTAAGATCACGAACGTTTCAGTAAACTAATCATATTCGATCGCATTATTAAAGCTTGGACACCTTAAACTCCAATGAATTTATAAAATGTGTTCAGAAATATGAAGGCACTCTATGCTGTTTTAAGAAAGGTGAAGGCCGTGGGTTGTAGACACTCCGTAATACATATTTCTGTGTTTATAGTGGCTGATGTCACAAATGATTGGCTTATTTTGCCACAACTGCAAATGGCCTGCCACACAAGAAACATCTAAGGGAATTTTGTTTGTTTTTTTGTACGGTATTGCTCTCGAACATTACCTCGTCCATCAGCCACATTAAAATATTGACTCAGAATTGTGAAAAGTCTGCCAGTACATAAGTTTCATCATCCCTCACACAACAGGTATATTTTTTATAAAATTTTCCCGCTCGTTCTTTTGCTTCTTTACAGCATTTCGGTCTGCAACTTTCTGAACTTTATACGACTTCAAGTATTAGCTTTGGCTCGACTTCTTTGGCTTTACCAATATCAGTTTTTTCCACTTTTTCTTCCTGCTGCAGATTTTCTTTCAACCTTCAGATTTTTTGCTATTTTTTTTTTGAAAGTCCATATTGGATTTTTTTTGAAGTTTTAATTATTTGTTCGCGTACTTTTTTCGTTGTCCATTTTGACCGAAAATTAATGATTTAGAAACGACATATTTTTAAAACCTAATGGATCAAAAAAATAATATGTAATTTGTTGCACCAAGGGTAAGTGTATAAAAGTTTTTCGCTGACTCATTCTTTAGCAATGTTAGAACCCGCTTAACCTATCCTAGTCCTCCAATTACTGAAATTCTTATCAAATATTGCAAAAAGTTGAATGGTGTTATAAAACCCAGAAAAATTAAAATCCTTTCAAAAGTGTCACACAATCCATGTAATTTATGACATAGGACATCAGCACACGACACCTGCTTGTTTTATAATGTTTTTACTACCAAAAATACATACTCCTAAAATCCCCCACTGATTTATGAACAATAACACATCTATTCTTTTAATGCGGAAATAAATACAGGATTAGAATGACTAAAACTAAATCAAACCAAAGATTTTTTCCATTTACTAAAATACTTACCAGTTCAAGAAAATATATTTTAAAATAACACTCATACTACATATTAGTAAGAATAATAAAAACGAAAGACTTACGCCACAAACCTTTTACTTTGCCACATTCATACTGATGTTCTTATTGTTGTTTTTATTATAAATTTATTATGATTTTTTTGTTGTTGTTGCTGTTGTTGTTTGTATTTCATTTTATATATTCTCTATGCCCGTACGTACGCTTATAAATATGCAAGATGGCGTTGGCTATTACGATATTTTTGTTGTTTTTATTACATGTGCATGACGACAATGAAGATGAAAACGACAGCAACTACAACAATAACAACATAAAGAACACCACTAATACTGTCGAAGCGGTAAACATCTTCATTTTTTAAACTTAATGCAAAAAGTATGAAAAAAGGAAAGAAAAAAAACTTATGTGTGTTTTTTAACCATTCACACCTGAAGAGGAACCAACCAAAAAAAGAATGGCAACAGAAAAAATGAAGAGTAAATATGAAAGCAGTTCACAAGCATGGTGAGGTAAAAAAAAAATAAGTAAACTATTCAAAAAATCAACTAACCAAGCAAAATCCCATTTACAAACAACAGCGCAACTACTAAAGCATAGACAACAACACTCAGCAGAAAATTACAAAAAAAAAATATCAACAACAAAAAGAAAATAATAATAAAGAACTGAAATGAATAAGAATTGTCTAGAGTTTTAAGTTGATGACTCTCCACTTTTATTTTGAAAGAAAGAAGAAAAAACAAGCTCTTTTCTTCTTGGATATCTTCGCTCTCCCTATTTCAAATACACCATAAATCAGGGATGTTAAAGGGAAAGCTTAAGATATAACAATTGTACATTTCGAACAAAAAATAATCGAAATTTGTACAAAATTAGTTTTAAAAATCTTGATTGATAAGTGTTTAAATGGAGTCACTCGAAAGTACTATTGAACTGTAAATATTAGCATCAAAAGGTATTAAAATGTATATACTTATAGCAAAGCAAGGAAAATTGCTTTCTCTCGATAGCCGAACTTAGTGAAATACTTAGATTTATATCTTTATCATATGTTCAAATAGAAAGTACTAAAGACTATGCACTAAAGTACCACTAAGATATAAATATTAGATTCAACAAGTACCAATATTGCCAACTTTTGTTATAAAACAAGGACATTTGCATTCTTTCGAAAGCCGAAATAAGTGATCTTTTTTCTCATACGTTCCCATGGAAATTTCTAATATATTCAGATAATAAAACATTTTTCTAATAAATCCCTGCATAAAAGTACAATTGTACCTACACTCTCATCCCTATACAACAATTACAAAACAGCAGCATCAGCAAAGCTTCAAACAAGTGTTATGTGTTTTCTTTAACTTTAGCACTTTTGTGCTGATGCCAAAACCTTTTTCAGCAACAACATTTAAAAGACAGGAACAACAAACGACAACAGCTCCAGCAACAATAAAATTACTGAAATAAAATTAAAGAAAGAAAACAAAAAATAAAAAACACATACAAAACGAAGAAGATACCAACAATAAAAGTGTAAAAATGTACAACTATGAAATGCAAACATGGCGTACTCATACACAAACAACAAACATATTCTCACTCACACTCACTTTAAGCTCTCTTTTAGTACTATGCATTTTTTATTGCTTTTGGTGTTCTGTTGTTATTGTTGTATTTAGTTTTTTTTCATGTTGTTGTATTATTTTATGTTGAATGGTTTCAAGTGTCGTGTGTCCTTGAAACAAATTGTTGTCGTCATAATTTTTCATATACAGACGACATCCATACATATGCATGTTTGTGTGTTTGCTGGTGGTGTTGTTGTTATATTAAGCAGTAAAAAAGGTATAAAATACACAAAACGATCCTCAAACCCATGAAGAGTTAAAAATTAAAGAAAATCTCAAACACACACTGTGAGAAAAAATTTAGCACGCCTTCGAAGTTTGAAAGATTTTTAGAAAAATCATGTTAAGGAAATAATAATGAATTGAGTGACTCTATCTTGAGGTAGGGTCACACAAATATTTACTCAAAAAAGCGTAACCCCCTTTTTAGCACAACTTTGTTTGACGTGTTTTCTAAGATTAAAAAGCGCCAAATAAAACTAAATTTTTGTTTTAAATTGTCCTAAGAAAAGGAATTTTTCAAAAAAATATATTTTATTTAGTGGTTACGTGGTTTTTTGTCTAATATTTGACTTGTTTGATTCCACCTTTAGAAAACCCAAGTTTTCAAGTCAGCAAAAAAAGGGTTATTTTGCTAATTCATAAGCAATATTAAATTATTACGTCTACAAAAAATGTTTAAGGCCGCTACTAAATTCTAAATCTATACAATTTATTTTTAAAATTTTTCATTATTTGCAATTTTATTAAAGAGAGTTTTATCTACAAAAAAATTAATTTTAAATAAATAAAACCAAGAGATAGATGGTTTTGGATTGTAAGAACGCTTTAAATTTGTGACTTCAGTTAATTCTTGCATGTTTTACTCATATTATTAAATGGATTTTGTAAAATTATGTTTAAACTATAATTATTTTTTTTTTATTCTGGCTGGTTCAAATTATCCTGGAAATTATGGTATTGGGATGTATTACGCTCTTCAAATCTTGTCAATTATTCCATTTAATTTAGGGTATTGAGAGCACTATACAACAAAATCACTTTTTTTCCAAAAATTACAAGGTCCGAGCAATAAATGTTGATAGAGGAGACAAAAAAAGACACGTGTATCGGCGTTTTGAAAGTTTTCATCTGAATTTCATTTGAGGGGGGGTTAAAGTTTCCCAACTCTGGCACATTCTTATTGTTAATCGGCATAAAAAACCATGTGATCCTTACATTTTAGTTATAAAACGTGTTCAGCTAATTTATGTAAAATGTTACGGAGAATATTTTTGTGGAATATATTAACCCTCTAAATCGTCAAGGCACGGGTCTTTTTTGTGCTTCTTTTAAAAAAGAGCAAAAAACACCATTAAAACAGGTATTAAAGGGGTTAAAATGTTCCGCAAAAATATTATCCATGAAGTTTTACTATAAGCCCTGAATACACCAAAACGGAAAATTCAACCAGAAAGTCAGAAATAAGACATAACAAAAGAGAGCCTAGGGTTAATTTCGCATTTATTAAGAATTTTATTTTAAAGTACCCCAAAAATTTAGCATGGAAAAAAAAATAGTTAAAATTTAACTAAAAATCACTAATATCTCTATTATTTAACATTCGATAGCAAATTTGGATAGGAAGTATTCGTTAATTACATTTTTAGCTCTATATTTATTACCATACAATACATATATTCTGTCGATATACTCCTTTAGAAATTGTGTACCAAATTATAATCCCCCCCCCACAAAAGAGTTTAGTACAGACTTTTTTTCCATCTTAGTGAATGTTAGTCATTCAGAAGAAAACTTGGAAGTGTTGGTGATCATGGCCCATGCGACCTATTTCTCCTTCTTAGTGAATGTTAGTCATTCAGGCGGCTAATAGAAGTATATTTACCCGTTTTCTGAAACCCTGAGAATTTAATTATATTTCACATTTTACGTTCGATGTTTTTATTAACATCGCAGGTTTCCCACCCATATAGAAATACTGATTTGATGCATGTATTGTAGATGCGGATTTTAGTTTTAGGTAATACAAAATTAGATTTCTAAAGGCTGAGTGCCAAGTATTTATTCATCAGTTATATGTAGATACATATCTGCAAGATCATGCTAGGAAAAACAGTTTTTTCCTTTAGACTGTTATTTTTTTATTGTATCACAAAGTAGACTGTGAACGGTTGTGTATAGCCTAGCTCATCGGCCAATATCTTACACGGCTTTCCTCGCACATACACACTCCTTTTTGGAAAGTTTCCATCACCATTTTGCACAAATATTTCATTGATTCTGCATTGAGTTTCTATCTTCAATAAACTAGTGGTCGTGGACTTGTCGGAATAGAGCTTTGAATTTAAATAGCCACATAACGATTTAGGGAGTCAATTCACCTAGATAACCTAGACATTTAATTGAATTATTTAAATGACATGTGACATGTTACCATATCGAGCACCAGATACAGTTTACAAACGTATTTATCTTATGTGCCTTCACAGCAGAAAACTGTGTATCCTAGAATGCAATAGAAATTTTTCTAATAGTACATAAGTTACAGAAATACTGCAAAGAAGCAGTAATATAAGGAAGACTTTTGAGATTTTAATTTCGGATGCAAAATTAAAATCATTCATTATAAAATCCACATATTTCTAATAGATCCAAATTATAATTATTTTTAGCTGGGCTGTTCTTAAGTTTTTCGAAAAGGACCTAAGTCCAATATAATTTTTGATTCCATTTTAAAGGCAAAGATATTGTCCTTAAAATGGTGTGCATAAAATTGTTTGCTTCCGAAAGGTTAAAGGTCAATTTTCGGAGTATATATTTCAATGTAAAAATATCATAGATAGCGCTGTTAAAAGTTCAAAAAGAAGCTGGTATTATGACACCTAAAATCTCTACTATATTCGTGCAAAATAATTTCGATGGAGACTCCATTAGTTCAGGAGTTATAAAGAAAAACGTACGTTTTTTTAAAATAAATTCATATACAAATTTAAACAAATAGAAAACAGAAAAAAGTTGAATCAATTTCAATTTATATGGTAAATCACAGGAGCTTAAATTTGTATATGAATTTATATGAAAAAACTTTTAATAACATTCTTCTTTATAACTCCTGAACTAATCGAGTCTCCATCGAAATTATTTTGCACGAATAAAGTAAAGAGTTTAGATGTCCTAATACCGTGTGAAATAATTACTTAATTAATAATTACGTATATTGACCTTTAACCTTTTGGAAGTAAACTATTTTATTCACACCATTTTAAGGATAATATCTTTGGCTTTAAAATGGAGTCAAAAATATGATGGGAAATTTCATTAAAATCGGAGGTGGTAAATCCGACTGCTGTCCGCTTTCACATGGATCTTCCCATTACACGTTTACATTATTCAAAATTTTGTCAGTAAACGCTATTTATACATACATATGATCACAACACTCGTTATAAATCATTAACTTTATATAAGTTCCTATTTCCTTAAAAAACATATAAACAAAAACCAAAAAATCTTAAATTACCACCTTTCAAAAATAATTATCAAAACTCAAAAAAGTTTCGTTTCTGTTAAATTTATGTTCATTTGCCCACTTGAGACAACAGTTTTTTTTCCAAACTCAGTACTAAACAATTCTTAGGTATTTTTTGTAACTTCTGCAGAAAATCAACTAACCATCTATAATAATGTATATTTTAACGTTTTTCCTGCTTTAGTTTTATAACATTTTTCCAAAGTTTGTTTTATTTTATTTTTTGTTTTGCGAACAAAAAAAAAAAAGAATAAAATGAAAATATATACAATGATTTATTTACTAAAGACAAACAAGAAATTAATTCTTATTCATGGTATTGCTTGCATGATGATGATGCTGCTGCCCATGACGACGTTGCTAAAGATGATGACGTTAATGCTAGTGCAGGATTGCTGCTGCTGCTTTGGTAATTTCTACAATTGAAGGTGGTAGCGTAGTAATAAGTAACCTGTAAGTAAGAGCAACCATAAACATGCATGCGTGCATTTAAGATTACCTTGCCTTCAAAAGATAGAAGTAGTAGTACCTAGAAAGCACAACCATACTTAAGTTGTTGTTTGTTTTTTTTATTTTTTACTATTTTTGTGTATTTCGGCGTAAGCGTCAAAAATGTTCAGGTAATCATTTGTAATTTTCTAACATTCTTGTGCAGAGTCTCTTAACGAAAAAAGTGTAAAAGTTGGAAAACAGCCAGCAAAATCAAGTGCGTGTTTGTTGTTGAAATTACTTCAAGGAGTTTTCCTTTGACTACTCACAAGCGCAAATCGTCACATTAGAGGCCAGTGTAGAGAAAGAGAGTGTGGTTTTTAATGAAAACAAGACGTTGGCTTCAAATGACACTTTAACACAGACGTAACAAGGGACTTGTCGAGAAAAAAAAACTTTAGTAAAGTAGCTAAAAATGTTTTTAACCCAATTAGAGCTGAGAGGTTTTATAGGAGTCTGTGGAAATAATATAACATTTTGCATTAACATCACAACTTGTATTAATAACAACTAAAATGTATTAAACATTCAGAGAAACGAAAACAGAAAGTCAATTCATATTTGCGGCCTTGTCTTCTTTACAAGAATGAAAATTAACAACGATATCGTTAAATTCTGGTCAAATCGCCCAAAAAATTATCTACAAAGTCGAATAGTTTTTCAAATTCGAGGTGGCCAACTTTAGTCCACTATAGCTTGGCTTGTAAAAAAAACCATACCTATTGAGAGAATCATCTGAAAGCTCAACTATTCCTCCATTGAAGTTCTAAAGAAATCTAATCAGTAAATTAGAAGTTACATTTATTTCTATTTATTACGGTTTATTTTACGATAGGCCCACTGTGCACATATAGGAGAAAATAGTAGATAATTTATAAAAATATTAGCAAGAAGCTCCAAATTCCTAGAGCTAAGTTAAGCTAAAGTAGGAAATAAAAGTGGACTACAAAATATTTTAATTTCTTAAAAAAACATTCGTGGGCTTTGATAGGATTAAAATCATCTGCTTTGTTTTCCATCATTAACAACAAACAGAAACGACAACAGCAACAACAACAAATGTTCAACATTTACTAGTTTCATTTATCTTGCGCTACACCACCACACTCAATAACCACAAAAGCTTCTTCGCTTGCTGGGCTTTTCCCCCTGTTAATAATTTTATTTAAGTTATTTTTTTGAAAAATTACCTTAAATGATGTATGTGATTCTGCGATGCATTAGTTACTCTATGTGGTGTTGTAGTTTGTTTTTTGTAAGTTAATTTTTCATTACTTTATGTTATCGTCTTAACAAAAAATATATATTTATTTATTTTTTTGCCACTTTGCATACACACCAATACTAGACATATTCAAACATATAAAAGCATATGTATGCATATGCTCATGCTACTTAAAATGCATTATTTGTTTAATTTTTTTTTTAGTTTTTCCATTTGTTTTATTTTTATATATTATTTTTTGGCTAGTTGTTGGGAATTGTTGTTTTAAGAGAAGGAGGGTTCACAACGATAAGGTGGAGAATATCCAAAAGCAAAAAAAAACCTCATGGTTATGTATTTCATCTGTCAAAATGTCAGTTTTGAAAAATGATATTTTATAAAATAATTTGTTAACAGCAAAAACAACAACAAAAAAGTATAGATAGTTTTTTCTAATGATTTTTAAATGTGTGTAGCAGTAGTGATGATTATAGAAAGGGAGATTTAGAAATCATCGTCATTGTAAAAAGAGGCAAGTATGAAAGAATGTGAGTAGGATGTTGATAAATAAAGTCATAAAGTTATTGATAATGATTTAAGATCTTTAGGATGGGACCTCATTCATAAGCCAAAGTTTTCTTCGTTTTTTTTTTATTTTTACGCTAATGAAGTGCACATAATGTTGTGGTACTTTAATGGAGTTAGTGATTTTCTTGAATAAGAAACAAAATTTAGGTTTTACCCTAGAGGTTTTTAAAAGGAATTTATTTTAACTAAATTATCAGTATACCAAAAAGTTTGTTTATTTAATTAGTAAAGTTAATTTGTAAAGCATTTGGTAAAGATTGTTTTGGCATAAAATATCAGAAATCCGCGATCGTAATGTAAGACTGAGATCGAAAAAATCTTAACATACATAACTGTTAATAAAAAATGAAACCACTAAACTTACAGTTTGGATTTTTTTTTATTTTATTGAGATTATTACTTATTATAATTTACAAAATAAAAAAATTAGCAGAGTTGCTGTCATGAACTTTTTGAGCCTTGTGTGTTTAAACCTGCATTAGCTTTACTTTTCGTACCAAATAGTCCGAGTACTGAGCTAACCGGATGTGTTGGCAGCTCTTTGCTTTCTATTTATTGGCTTTAGAACATCATTAGGACCATTCCTTCTACCACAATACCGAGTCTTTTAAAATCTCCAACAATCGCTTAAAAAGGTTCTAGGCTAATTTTATCAATGACATTTTTAACAGATTTGGCAATCCTTGAGCACCTGAGTTTGAGGAAAATTTGTCAAATATTTCTTAGAAAACACAAGCAAGAATGCTATATTTGACTGTGTCCAATCTTATATACTCTCCACCAAAATATTCTTTAAGATAAATGTTGAAAACAATTTTTGGTGCAAAAAAGTGTCATATGCGGAAGTTTTTTCAAAAGGTCAAAGGAAATCCCGCAATCCTTAAAAATTGTAGCAAAAATCCCAAAAATGGTATTTTTTACAATTTTGCACATAAGGTCCACATTTCATACGGGACTGGGAAAGTAATTTGGGGATAAATAGGGAACATACCAGGGTTTCAAAATCTGCTTTCTGTTTTCTGATCCCAGCTTTGGGATTTTAGAACATGTGGCCCAAATTTGAATTTTTGATAAAAAAAATAGGTCGTAAGGCCGACATGTTAGAAAAATAGAACATATTTTTTACACCAAAATGTTCTCCGTAAAGATACCTTACAGAAAAACATAAAATTATTATATGTTCTTAAAGAAAGTTTTTTTTTAATAAAAAAAGAGTTAAGTCACCTTTTCGCCCAAAAAACAGCAAAAATCTACTATTTTTTGAATTTTTAAATTGAAAATCGTTTATTTTTGTATTTATAATTGACATTGCCCTGAAGTCTTTCGTATGTTATTGGTAATTTAGTTGTCTAACTAACAATTCGACTCCATTTGGTCCAAAAGTACGTCCTATATTTTTAAAAAAGCGGACCGAAAATGGCACGTGTTTAAAAATTTTACTTGCCGAAGGTACCCAATTTTAAATTTTAATGTTTCTTTTATTATAAAAGATTTTTTAAATTAACTTTTATTTATATTATTCTGTTCTAAAAATATCAAATGTTTGCTTGAGACATTTTGTAGTAAACATTTGAAACAAAATTTTAAAAAATTACTTAATTCTGTTGAAATATTTCATCATATTTTTAATTTTTTATGTTCAATCATAAAAAAAAGCCAACTAAACTCGTCTAGTCATTTTAAGTAGTTTGAGCTAACATAGCGACGCCCCTGCAGCATTTGGGTCCATTATAATAACTTAAACTCGAATACTCATTGGCTACGCCCACGTCATATTTTATTCCGATCGGAATAGCCGTCGAAATGCCAGATTTATTTCCAAAAAATTTCGATTCTGCCCCACTGTGCATTGAGAAAACCAAATTTCTTTAATCTGCAGTTTTTCGTTGGGAAAAAATATAATCACCTAATGAGAAAACGGCCCTAAGGTTTGTTAAAATATATGTTAGGATATTTGACCCATTTTCTCGGCAGACATTGATTATCGAGTATCCAGTTGGAAATATTAAGTCAAATCACCTGCTGTCAAAGAAAACTATGCTTTCATTCTATGAGCTTCTCATTACTTTTGTCAGCAAGTGTTTTCCGTATTTACACTGATTAAAAGCTTAAAGAAATAAAGAAAATTATTTGGTTTTATTTGAAAAATTAATTACTACATTTTTTCAATTTAGCTTTTTAAAAATATTGTATCTTGAACTACTATTTCAAACTGCCTATAAAAATAGATCAAATAAACTGTTGTACTACAAGCCCAGTACTTGTACTAAATCTTTTGTAGAAACAAATTTTGAAATTTTTTTTCTCGATTTTAAATATAAAATAAATTATGAAAAAAATTAAGCTTGCAACCAAATAAAAAATGCATCTATAAACAAATACCACTAATATTCTGCACGTAAACTTAAGCAGTAAAAAAAATAATATTAACCACCTTAAATTTTGTTTTAAACAAAATTTCTCTACCTGAAGCTCCCACAGAGTATTTTATTGAACAGTAGCTTTTTTTTCAGTTGCTTGCTTAAAAAAAGACCTCCACATTTTTTTTCTTTATGGTTGAGTATGTTCATTTTTTATCTTAAATTGTTTGATATTTTTAGTTTTTTATTACGACAAAGTTTCTATATATAAATTTTATTTATTTATAAAACAAAATACATTATTTTTAAACAAAATAATCTTTAGAAAGTGGTTAGTGTTTAACATGCTTTATTAACTTTAATAGTGGAGGTTTTTTTCTGTTTGGTAGTATTTATAAATAGTTAAAAAGACGTAGACTATTGTTGTCAGTCTTTATTTTTTTCTCAGTATGACTCAATGTCTGGCTGCATGGCTAGATAGATAGTTGGTAGTAACTAAATAAGTAAGTATATGTAGATATTTTTATAGTGATAAACTATTTATGGTTATATATTGAAAGCAAAAGTGCAATTTTTATAATTAAAAAAATATTTTATTTTATGCATTTAATGTTTATAAAAGCTGATTGTTTTTTATCTTTAGTCTGAGGTATTTTCAAAAAAAAAAAAATGCTGTTTAAAAGGCTTATAATTGAATATTTGTATAAATAGTTAAGATCAAATATTTTTAGAAAATATAAATAAATAATAAAATATATTGTATATAAAATGCTTATAAAGGTGAAACAGGAAGTTGGCAAGTGATAAAATAACCTTAGCTAAAACTACAATATTGTTTACAAAAATTTCTATACTCTAGCTAATTTTTTAAAATAATGTTTCTATTTATTTATTTATCAGTTAACTCTATACTTATTTTTATATTTTTTCTTGAATATGGTTTTTTTTATTTTACCAAACATGTGTAAATCGATATGTTTGTTAATTAAGTGATTTACAACTACTTCAAATTTGGAGACAATAAATTTGTAAATTTATTGGCCTTTTCTTTAAACACACTGCTCTCAATATCAGTGTAAGTGTTTGTTTTTCTTTTTATTTTTTATTTTTTTGCTTTTTCATACCAAAACATGCTTTAAAATCTTTATAATCTTTAAATTAATTTCAATGATTGCAAAATAAAAAAGCAGAAAAAACAAAATAAAATAAAACTGCAGAAAAAAACATAAATATCGTTACTAATGATAAGATCTTGATAGCAATTTATGTCAAAATATTTGATTTAAACATGAATTTGTTAACATGTCGTAAAACACATGTGTGTGTGACAGCAATTTTGTACATGGTTACAAACAACAAAAAAATTGTATATATGTTTGAACAACAACTAAAATAAGTACAACAATAATAAAAACAAATGTAAGAACTAAATAACAACTGCAATTATATAATTGTTTATTGTAAACAAGTTTGTTTCTTAAGGCTTTCGTTTTAACATGTGCAAAAATCAATGTTTGTTTTTATTTTTTTTTAAGAATTATTTTTTATGGTAAATATAAAAAAAGTTAAGTGTTCTAATTACTGAACAAATTTTTAAATACCCAAGGATAAATATTGTCCTCTTAAGTTGTTTTATTTGTATTAGTTTCATGCAAAATAAGATTTTAACATAACACAGATTTTAACGATTTTTTTTTTTGGGTTTTACAATGTCATTCAGTTACACAGTGACTTAGAAACTTTTTTTTAAATAATTTGGTATCTCGGGAACTATTTTAGATAATCTTATGAAATTTCACGTGGTTGGAGCTGAGGTGTTTTCGAGTATATTGTTCTTGATAGTGTCTACAAAAAATACCCTTACATGTGTAAATTATCGTTGTTAGTTGAAGAGATATTTAGGTTTATTTATTTTTGTTTTAATTTTGCTCAATCTTTTTTTAGTTTTTTAGATATTGCGGGACTACGGAGGGTCGAAATTTGTTTTAAAAAATCAGCTATATTGGCAATAAAATTGTAAATATAATAAAATAAAACTTGATAACAGTTATCTCATCCGAATTTTGAACAAAAACTCCCTATAGTTTTTCTTTTGTAGCAAATAATTTTCTTCGGGACTATATACAATTTTTATATGATCCGGAAAGAGAACTTAATGCAAAGGTGTTTAAAGTAAAACTTGGCTCACTTAAGCGGTCATAGTACCTCCCCAGACCTATCCTAACTTGGCAAATTTTTTTAATAAAAATCAAGTTTGAGTAATACGTACAAATTATCTCACAGTAAATAACGTCACAGTAGGTACTTTTCTAAAAAAAAACTCAGTTTTTGGAACACATTTCTCCCGTTTTAGGAATTTCGGTATTTGAAAATAAATAATAAATAATTTAAGGAAATTTGGATTTGCATTATTTAAAAAATTTATTATGATATCTTTAACCGTTAATTCAAATTTTATATTTTTCTTCATGGAAAATCCCAATATTATAATTTTTTTTAGTTTTTAAGGAAAATTACGTCCAAAAGATTTAGAAAATTATTTAGTTTAACTAAAATATCAATCTTTCTGTCCTAAGGTTTGCACAAATACCAAATACTTATATTAAAATCTTACATTTACTCTTCGGAAGCTCCACAAATCTTGCCCACTTTGAAAAATGTTAACGTTTTTTCATATAATGTATGCCAAATAGGACTTAATCGATCATAAATTCTTAACTTATATAGATATCTAAAAAAAATTAACTCCAAATAAGCTTTATATATCTGAAAGTCATCTCACCTAATTTATTACGATCGGTGCATAATTAGCCTAAGCTACTATATAAGAACCACTTCCGAAACTGTTGGTATATTTACTATAAGTTCCATATGTACACAAATTATGCCACCTAATTTTATGAGGATCAGTCCATAATTAGTCACAAATTATAAGAAACTCAGAGGATCTCAGGAAGTTTTTCCTTGACAGTAGGTTCCAAAATAAACTTTGTTCTGATATATAAAGATGGATACTATCGTAGTAATGTCTATCTAAAAATGCGATAAAGAACTTAACATCTCTTTTAACAGGTCTGAAGTTATGCCAAATCTATATATATATAGAAATTAAATAGTCCATGTATGTAATGTCATTACGTGAGAACGGCTGGAGCGATTTGGCTGATCTTTTTTTTATTCGATTCGAAATTTTCAGGAGATGGTTTGTAGAGAAAAATAAAATTAAAAAATTCTGGGTAAAACTCGGGAATTTTATTGAGTCCAGTCAACTGTAATAGAAAAGCTCCCTAAAGTATGCAGTAACAATTTAGATATTTTATTTGCAAATAAATAAGAACAGGCTGGTGTGAGTGGGTTGGAGAAACTTGAAGAACTAGGAAAACTTGATCTGCTAAGCTATTGCTTGCTCTTTTCCCTTCGATTTATATAAGAAACATTTAATACATTTTTCAAAAGATCCTCGAATTAAAAAAAAAATATCTATTTGACTTTCTTATAATTTAAAAAAATTTATATTAGCCTCTTTTAAACTTCTTTTTAAACCATATTTTTAAATCATTTATTTAGAAATATTTGATATTTAAAATTTATTGAATTTTATTTAAAAAATATCACTTCTTTTAATCTTCAAATAAACAAATAATATCTCTAGAATTTAAGGAACAATTCAAGCTTTAATCACAAATATTTTTTAAACCTTTAAAATATGTTGTTTAAACAAATAAATATTTACTAGTAGTAAATATTTCCATCTATAGACTCTCAAATTGTTTTGTTTCTTTTTTTCTTCTCCTGGAAAACTAAACTTTTACTTAAAATTCCCATAAATTTTAATGTTATTAACTTACAAACCTTTAAGTTAAATATTTTGTTTGGTCTGTCGTTCGTAACTAAGTATATAAAAATTTCATAAATATCAACAACAATATCTTAACGATAATAAAGTTACGAAATTTTCTTCATATACATTTTTTTTTTTTGGTTTTTTGCTCTCTTCTTACTTATTTTAACGACATTAATCTTGGTTATATTTCCGCCATGAAATTCAAACAACAACCGAAATACAATTTGCAACAACAACCAGCCAACAACACAGCAGCATCTTAAATATTAGCAAAACAATATCAAACAACAACAGCAGCAGCCAGCCAGCAATAGCAACAATGAAAAAATGTTTTATAAAGAAAAAAAAAATCATAAAAGAATACAAGTACTAGTAAAGTACTAAAGGAGCTCTGAAAAAAAGTAAACTTTGTAAACTTATAAACAGCAAAAATAAAAAAAAACAACTGAAACCTCCAAAAAAGATTATGAAATATCTTTTCAGAGCACTAAGCAAGATTACAAAAGTATTTAAACGTTGGCTCTTTGTAACTTAAAGAAAATAACAACAACCGCAAAAAAAATATAAAATTCTGTTTTTTTTTTTTTTGCTGAAGTTAAGTTTAAAGTATTTGTTAAGTTGCAGAGTGTAGGTTGCTTGGTTTTTTTTTTTGTTAGTTTGAAAACAATAATATCGTTATTATAAGGCATTGCTTTAGTTGCATTTTCAACTTAGACGCTTGACCCTTTAAGGGTTCAAAGTATTTGTATTATAGTTTGTTTGGGTTTTTTTTTTTTCTTCTGCCATAGTTTTTTTTTTAATTTTTGTAGAAAAAAATCAATAAATATTCTATTACATGTTAAGAATATCGTTGTAAAAAAAATTTTGAAATTGTATTATGTTCCCTAATCTTAAAGACAGTGGGTGTGAAAAAGAAAAAGATTAAGATTCCATTGAAGAAATTGAATGCTTTGTTTTTCACACGTATTAGCAAAAATATTTTTCATACATATTTTTTGAAATACTTGTGATTATTTTATTGGACTGTAAAGAAGACATGTTCGGATTAAATTTGGAATAAAATATCCGTCAAATGGCCCACACGGCTCTGCTGACAGGTCATTATTCTTTTCATGAAATTGTCTATGACTTTTTCACAGAGATGTGGCTGTATCGCACCGATGACGCGTTGGATCTCGTGATTTGAGCTTAGCAATTGTTTCTGGTTTGTTCGCATAATCCTTGGCCAGTTGACATCAGAATTTCTTGAGATAATTTATTCTGGAAATAGTTGCTTGTTGCATACGCGGAGTGGCAGGTGGAGCCATCTTGCTATAACCACATGTTGTCCACATCCATGCGGTCCAGTTGAGGCTACAAAAACTCTGTTATCATGTTCCTGTAACAAATGCCGCTCTCAGTCTTAAAAAGGGTAAGGCCCAATCACACAGCCTGACGAAAAACCCGCACCAGACATTTGCTAGTTGTGGATGCATTTGTTCCTCACGGATTGCATGAGAACTTTTCTGAGCCCCAAATTCGACAATTTTGTGTATTCATGAAGCCATTCAGGTGGAAATGCGCTTCATCGGAGAAGATGACATTTTTCGAAAAATTGGCATTGACTTCACTTTGCTCCATTACCCATTGAACGAATTGCCGGTACTTTCCATGGTCTGCTGCTTTGAGCTCCTGAGTAAGCTGAATTTTGTACGCATGAAGGTGGAGCCCTCTTGTCAAAATTTGCTGCGTAGGGCTTCGTGAAATTTGAAGTTGTTGAGAACGATGCCGAATTGATGTTTTCGGCGCCACTCTCATTTACAACAGCAATGTTTTCAAGAGACCGACCGGTATGTTGATGCCCAGGAGTCTTACTCTTCATAACCGACCCAGTTTCTTAAAATTTGTTGACCACTCTTCGAATAGTTGACAAATAAGGTGCACGACTGAAAATTCTTCAAAGTTTGCGAGCAGTCAGCATAACTTTCCAAATTTGTGTAATAAGTTTTCACAATTAATTAACAATTTTATAATTGCAAATATTCCTCTACTCTTTATCTAATCATAAATGTTAAAAAAGGCATTGGACACTTTCCATTTCGACATCCCAAAGGAACACATAATTAGCTCCACAATTCTCGGCAAAGTATCTCATTATCGTCATATTGTTTAACCTGCTCATCGGAACTTTACTGATAATATTCATAATTTAGATGATATCTCAGCCCTACAAGTTTTTATAAACAGTCAAGTAGTAGTCTAGTCAAACAAATTAACAACGAGGGCAGATACGTAGATATCGATCAAAAGTGAAATAAGAAAATCGGTCACATCTTAGGAAAAAATTCAAGAATTATCACTAAAAATGTGATAGAGTGGAATCTCCATGGCAGCCGATCCATACCTTGCGAGGACGACTGGAACTGAAGCCAGTTAGAGTTAGGATTAGCAGAAGTATGACTTATAAAGTGTGAAAAATATTCACAGTCAATTATTAAGGCTGCAATTCTGCGAAACTAGGTGATCACGTCAATGTCAGCATAAATAGGAAGATATTGGTCGAATATTACACGAACAATTTCCAGGCATAATTAAAGTTTGTTATAAAAAGTTCTCTTAATTTAAGACTTCAGTTGATAGTTAAATTTTTTCCTAACCACTGTTCCTAGTACGTTTTGCAACAACACCAACAACTACAACTACAACTACAAAAAAATGCCAAGAAAAAATTAACTTTAACAAATTTTTGTAGTTATTTTTTTCAACAGTGTACATTTATGATCGTGATCGCCCTTATATCGTGATTTTTATTAAACAAACTATGAAATCCTGTGGAAGTGAACTCTCAAAGCCACAAAAATAAAACCTGAAAGAAGTTACAAGTTTGTTGCTTTTTCATTCGATTTGCTAAATATTCTACTAATTACAAATTAAGAAAATATTTTTCTGCAATTCTTTAGTCATAATTTCTAATTAATTTTTTTTTTCGCTTTAAAGTAGTTTTTATTAACAAGGAAGAGCAAAGAGAAAAATTTTGTAATTTGTTAGCAAAAAAATATAAAAAAAAACTAAAAGCTCGTTTACAAAAATCTTTAGTTTTTCTACCTTGAATTCAATTTCCAATCACGAGTATATTAATTTCTTAAATCATGAATATCATTTATTTCCTGTTAAGTTTTGTTTTATTTTTTTATAGTTTTTTGTTTGTACTTTCTTAAAAAATGACTCCAATTGATACAAGCAGCTTCATTAAAATGGTTAAACCAAAAAAAAAAACTTGAAAAATACATAAAAGTAAATTGTGTAATCGAAAATAAGGTAAAAAGTATTTTTCAGCATTTTTATTTGCAATTTACTCCCTTTTTATTTCGATTTTGTTTGCTGTTGCAGTGGTTCATATGTTGCAGTTAGCTGTGGTTTTTGTATTTTAGTTGGCTTTAAAGTTCTTAACCAGATTTTAGCTGCCGCTTGTTTTCCTTATTTTTATATTTATTTTTGTGATTGTTATTTGTTTTTCAGTTGTGAGTTTTTTCTTTTTTTCTTCTTTTGGTTGCTGCTTAACTGTAGGGCATAATCAAATGCCAATCAGTTACCAAATGCTTATAAGTTTGTTTTTTTATTTAAACAATAATGCGTGCCTCTGCTTGTTGTCTTTTGCTTAAAACAGATATTGATAGAGTTAAGAAATTTAAAACAAATATAGTTAATTGCTTAAAGGTATATGGCTATGGAGAATTTGTTTTTAAGGAAGCTTTGTAATATTTAAAGATTTTATTTATATTGAGTGCAATTATTGTGCAACAATTTAGCAAACGAAGAAAAACTCATATGTAAAATTTAATACAAAAGTCTGTAAGTTATTACCGATATCAATTACTTTATTTGCTTATTACATTCTAAAGGGTTTCAAAAAACACATCAACATTAACCATATAATATAGAGTCTTATCATAATTTAAATCTAGTCAGTAAACCGGAAAAAGATATTCACATTTGTGTATGAAATGAACACATACTATGTCAATATTGAGTCAATCCCGCATATGAACAAATCGTTTAATGCTGGGTCATCTAGACGACGATGAATTGAATTGATGAAGTACAACAACCTAAATAAACTCAATTCTAATATAATTGCTTTTTGATGTATGTCTTCACTAAATTGAATCATCTTTCACAACTATAATCTTTAATAACACATTTTCTTTCATTTATTTAATTCATTTTGATCCATTTTGTTTTTATAATTAAATTACTTTTACCTTATCTCCACGTATACCAGTTTCTTTACAACATGTAAACAATCGGCATCGAAAAATGGACACCGTATGATGTCAAATTGACCCCAATCAATGTCAATTTTGCAACATCATTTTTCCTTAATGAATCATTTATATTTTACTACATGTTTTCAATACCCAGTAGACTTGACCTATAATTTAATGAATACGAATGGCAAATATTGTTGTACTAACACCTGCTGAAGAAGAGAAAGGGTTAAATGTTTGACATGGATAGTCATTTGGAAAAAAATAAATAGAAATAGAGAAGTATATGTGGCTCGTGATACTGCAGAAATAATAACGTAGAAATCGATCCTTGTGAAAAATCGATGAAACTCGAGAAAAAAATCTACACTAAAGAAACATATTTTATTTATGTTCCTCACGACAGATTTTAACCAATGACATTGAAATATCTAGAGCCATCATTTTAAAACACTCCGATTTCGGAATGGAATTTTCTCGATATATTAGTTTTTGACTTTAACAATTTTGTCTGTCAAATTCCACATAGTTATGCACTCTTCTATAGTTCACACTGACATTTCATTATGCACTAAATTTTTAAATACACTGTTCTTTAGATACGCAGCTGAAAGCTATAAAGTGCTTTAAGCACTTTATCGATGTTTAATGACCTTTAATATGTTCCTGGAAAATGTATTATGGATTCACAGGCCAAATTAAAAACCTTGATCTTGGATATGTTAATTGATATATTGATATACCGCTCTCATCGTACAAACAATTTGAACGGGGCTGCCTCCATGATTATACGCAGACTATATGGAGGCTTTAGACTACCTTTATAATTGCGAGGTGTGCAAAACATTGCACGTGATCATATAATAAAATCTGTTGGAATTTTCATAATGAAGAAGAATTAATACCACTGCCCGGTCGTGCCTGAGAATAGTTTTATTGTAACAGAAATTGTGCAGATGACTGAATTCATTTCCACTTCTTGACACCATACTACTCAGACACCATCCTATACAGCTGACTGCCTCTCTAACCTAAACTCCACCCAGCCTTGGTTCAGAAGAGATTGGTAATACTGGACACTTTCATACGTTTAACAGGATGACTTTGTTATTGACTGAAATTGGTAGGAGGATGGTTTAATTGATGGCTCAAATAAGTCGATTATAATATGTTTCGTTATCCATTATCCATTAGGATCTTAAGTAAAAGCACCATTTGCACTGCTCTTTTGTCATGTTCTCCATTGCGTTGGATCCATTGCGATAGTCCGAAGTGCAAAAAATCGTATGAAAAGCCCGGCCAACTAGCCAAATCGACATCAAATATCCTTGGCTCTAGGGTAATGCTCTGTATTTGGTGAGAGAAAAAGGGTCATATATATTATGAGCTGCTGGAATTTGGCCAGACAATCAAAGGGAACCTGTACCGAACGCAACTGATTCGTTTAAAGCGAGCATTGGCCGAAAAATGCCCATAATATGCGACTAGACATGAAAAAGCAATATTCCAGCATGTTAACACTCGGATACATGTTGCAATACCTAATAAAATCTATTTAGAATGAAGTGGTTGGGAAGTTTTGCATATTTGTTTCCATCAAAGCAGAACGTTCTCTCTGGGATACGTTTCATTTTGGAACAGAGTATCCGATATTGGCTTGATTCGTTCTTGGCCTCAAAAGATGAGCAGTTCTTTTGGCTTAGAATCCATATGTGTACAGAATTATGGGAAAAGGTCATGGCTGAGATATAAAAAAATTTCACGCCAATTTTTTTTCAAGAGACTTTTTTTCCGGCTAATTTTTTTAAAAAAAAATTTTCACCAAATTTTTGTCCAAGAAAAATTTTTTTTAACAAACATTTTTTAACCAACATTTTTTAACAAAATTTTTTTCATCAAAATTTTTTAACATTTTTTTACAAAATATTTTTTTAACAAAAAATTTTTTTTCACCAAAAATTAATTTTCTTACAGTAACTTTGGTAAATAGTACTTAAGATTCGACAAAACTGATTACAGCACTCTTTGTTTGGTTTGATTTCGTGCAAAACCTGTTTTCTTCGTTTAAACTCGGAAGCAATTTTCATAAATATAGCAATTTTTAAGATAACTAAGTGTGCTTTGAAAGCCCTCCAATCCACAGTAAAGACTATTTATTTCATCAATCTTTTGCCATGATTAGATAAAAATTATGGCAAACAATAGCTGTTTGATGGAGAAAACGTATGTGATAAATATCTCAATGGTATTTACAAGGAATCAACCTATGACCGTCAATATGCAATTGATGGGAAACTTATTATTCTTAGATAAATTGTATTGTAATAAAATATAAAACAAAAAAAAATAATTTTCAAAATCCCAAAAACAAAAGCAAATAAAGTTTGTTTCCTATGTCTTTTGTTTCACTTCATTAACGCCAGCTTTTTAGTCCTTTTTCGTTTTTTGTAAAATTTTGGTTTATTAAACAAATTTGTACAAAAAGACAGGTTTTATTACAAAAACCAAAAAAAAATATTTTCATTACTTATCATTAAAAAACCATTTGTAGCTTCGCCTGTTTGCTGCAGTTTTTCTTCATTTTTTTTTCAGCCACAGAGTTAAAATTTGAAATGAAATGCAATCATTAGTTTTGTCTTTCTCTCTTTATTTGTTGTTTCCAGCAGCAAACAACAATCACTTGCCAACCATCAGTAAAAAGATACTTACACACATCTGCACACACACATTAATAAACAATTATACGCATGTGAGTGTAATTGCACTCGTATGCATGTAAAAAAAATGTAGGCTTAGAATCATAAAACTACCACACTAATATTGAAATATAACTTAAGGCTATAAAAATGACGGTGTTGCACATTATTGTTATTAATAATAACTGACACTCATCTAATGTGCAACATCAACAAACTAAGAAATATACTTACTTACAGATATAAATAAAACTGAAAACAGTGGGGAAAAGATGCTCTAACAGCATCAGCAGAAGCAACTGGCAACAGAGTTAAAACACATTTTCATGATTACACTTGCATACAAATGTTTTAATAATTTTAGGAAGAAACGTTTTTTTTCTCAATGTTTGCATACATATCTAAACTAAAAGCAACTGACAAACTAAACATTAAACTCAATGTAATGTAGTTTTGCATACTTTTCAAAAATTCGTCTAAAAATTTCATAACTCTGTTGCACAGAGTTTCTTCATTTGTTTTCTAAGTATTTTTCAACTAATTGATTAAACTACAATGATTTTAAAACATGCAATGGCACCACCACCAAATTATTATTAGTTTTCCTGTGTTTGTGCAAAAAAACAAAATGTTTAAGAAAATCTTTATGGTGATTTCAAATTTGTGTTAAACTAAAAAATAAAATAAAATTTATGTCTGTACTCGTACATTTATTTATCTGTTGCTGTTTTGTTGCCAGCAACATGGGAATGTTTGTATGTTGTTGAGTGACAAGTTGGTTAACGCCCCTAAGTAATTTTTCAAATTAATACTTTGTGTGGTATTTCTTTTTTAGGGTTTTTTTTTGTTGGTATATTTGGTTAGTGTAGTTATTTTTATTATTTGTTGTTCTTGTATATTTAAAGGCCTCCCTTTTGTAGTTTATCGTCCTGTTCTAATTGATTTTTTTTTCGTTCGTTTATTCTCTTACCAAGTCTTTTCCAGTAGTGTGTTGGCTGGTGGTTTGTTTTTAATTTTTTTTTTTTTGGTTTAAGTCTCCTAAATTAATGGACACACACATGCTTTGTTGTGATTAAGTGGCCTAAATCAACGGTTTAATGTTGTAGAGTAATTTTTCATTGTGTTTTTTTTTCTTTTTTTGGTTGCTTACTGGCGTTGCAGCATCGTGTTTAAAGAAGTTGGTGTATTACATTGACATAAAATTGTATTTTTGGTTTGTGAATGAACAGCAAAAATTAGTTTTAAGGGGTTTTTCTGGAATTTATCAAAGTTTTTTTTTTTGGTTTTCATGTCAATTAACAAGCCAAAAAAAGCAAGATTTTTGGAGAAGCAATTTTTCTTGCAAAACTAAAATAAACGAGGTTGGTGTGATGTGTGCCAAAGTACGAAAGTATATTTGGAGAACTATGTGAATTCAACACGCACATTCGTATGTGCTATTTGTAGTGCAGAAATAACTCAATTGGTTACTGTATACATCCAATGTAATCTAGCGTGAAGACAGTTGTCAGTTAAGTATTCAAGGGAAAAAACAATGTAGCCCCACTTTTCCCTAAACTGTTGTTTTAATAAAATGAAAGGTGGGAGTGTCTGGTTTGGATTAAAAAAAATTAGTTCTTGGAAGTTTCCGGAACTGGATGAAAACATAAAATTTTTTGTCGAATGATAAACGATATATCAAAAAATTTCTTGTATGGGTTTCATGGGCGGTGGGCCTACCGAATATATTGAAACTCGGCATGCGTTATTTTTTTCTTACAAATTTCTTGATCTTTGCTTGGATAAAAAAAATTTTATGCGATAAAATCGATTTGGATTGCATGGGCGGTATGCGGAGGGCATTGTCGATTTTAGTAAAACTTAGCATGAGTTCTTTCTTTGTTTCAGAAAGTGTAGTTTATGCGTAAAAATGGATTTGGCGTAAGAATGGATTTTGGATTTGGGCAGTGGGCGCAGGGCGTTGGGCTTAGACGATTTTGATAAAATTTAATTTCTTTTCTTAATTAATTCCATACAATTCTCGGTGCCAAATTTCAATGCTCTACTACCACTACTTATAATTTCTGCACAGAAATGTATGAATCCGTCGCTCTGTGCGTTGACTACTTTGGACCAGCTATCGGACAGTCTCATTGTAATTCAAAAGGGTCAAATGACCCGCTGCTTAGAACATGATCGTGAATTATCTTTGAAATTGCGACATGTAGCTTGATTGTAAGGTTTAAATGGATGGATGGGCAGATGGACGGACATCACTTAATTAACTGAAGTGATCCGTAGCGTATTGGTATTGTGTTGGGACAATATCCCACTGTGGTGGTATAGGGTATAATTAACAATTAATGCTTAGAAATTAATTAGGCAGGAAAAGTGCAAGTTTCCCTAAAAAAACTTCGAAAAAAGATCAAAAATGTTAGAAGTATGACTTTATTGTTTAATAAAATATGAGTATTGTACTGCACCACACGAATAAATCTATATCGCATTTATAGCAGACCTTCCAGCTTCCCAAGAATATATTTTCATAGAAAAATTTGATACCAATGGCTTATGTGGCAATTTTTTTGTGCGAAAAATAAGTTCTTCTCTCAGAAATACTGGCAAAATTTATGGATAGGAAAGAAGGTTAAAATAAAATTTTGCTCACTAATTTTACATCTTGAATACAAAGAAATATTTGCAAATAATAAAAAATAGAAGAGGTTTTCTTTTTTTCATTTGAAACACATGTTATCTTGAGAGTCTTACAAAAACATAAAATTAAGCCAATTCTCCATGTGTTGCAATGAGGTGGTTACAGATTCTACCATAAGCGTTTTATGTCTATATCATGTTAACTTCCCAAAATCCTGTAAATACATTTTATATTTCGTTTCCTAAATTGATATCAATTAATTACGCACTACCTAACTGTACTTAAGTAACATGCCCAATTTAAAAATTCACTGTTTTTAAACAGTTTCTACTTGATTTCTAAATAATAACTTTACATTAATCCCGAAAACAATTCTACAAATTATTTCCGCCAGCAAACAATTAAATGCTGTAAATTTCAATTCCCCAAAATTTTACTTAAAACAGTTTAATCATTTATTCTTTTAAAATATAAAACTCTTGTTTGCTTAATAACAAAATCCACAGGACTTTTATTTTATAACATTGAACAAGTTTTAAAATAAATATTTTGAATATTTTTACCAAGAATATTCCATTAAAAAAACTGAAATAAAAAATACATTAAAATAAATGAGTTTCACACCATGTTCTCTACTTAAAAAAATATATGTATATGTATGTAAAATTATAAAAATTAAATCAGATTTAAAAAGACGTTAAGACACAAGGAGAAAAAAATGGCTTACACCACAGTACTAAAATATTCATACTAAACGTTGACCTACATTGTAAAACATAATATTAACAGCAATCAACACATTTCCAAAAACAAAGCAAAAAAAATATATATACAAAAAAAAAACAACACCAGCATAACACAAACTTTAACTTTAGTAACAACATGGCTTTAAAATGAGACTCATAACCCTCTCTAAACGCCAAATGTATGCCAATTTTGCCAAAGAGGTAAATAGTAATTTAAGGCTTTCAAAAACAAGGTGCTGTTAATGTGTTTGTATGTTTGAAAGAAATACAATAAAAAAGCTCATTTAAATTAGCATAAGGAAGCCGGTATTTGGAAAGATATTTTAAGAATATACCTACACTTATAGTAAGTACATTAACTTTTATTTAAAAACAAATATAAAATATTATTTTATAACAAAATTTATATTCCAAAGAATCTTGTTAGAAAATATATTTCATTTTCGTAATACCTAAGAAAAACGAATTAACCAAACATTAAAAATGTTTAATAAAGTAATTTAGTGTTTTTTTTTTACAAGCCACGACATAAAACTCCAGCACAAAATGATTGACATAATACTCGATTGTCAAAATGTCACCAAAAATTTTCAGGCTGCTTGTTATGGCTGTTGATATTTTAACGTTTTGGTTTTTTTTCCTGTCTTTTACTCTGTGTTTTTGCAACTTGTACAAACAGCTCTAATAGAGACACTTTTAAACCCAGACATTACCAGCTAAGAGGCCCCTCAATTTAACAAAAAACCAAATACCGCTATTCATTTAAAGTTGTATTAATTTCTTAATGCCCAGCTCTGCTGTTAAAATCATGATCAAGCATGTTTAGATAAGAAACTAACAACATTAAATAAAAAAAATAAATAAAATGTATAATATAAAATTTAGCACATAGATTACAATCTGCTAAAGCATAGATTGACTTCAAGGTTTTTATTACTTAGATTTCGTTGACGTTTAGTTATGTTGCAAAAAGGCGAAACAAAATTGATACAAAGACGTTAGTACCAAAAATACCAAAAAAAAAAATAAAACGGAATTATAAACATTTGTTTTTCATTGAATTAGTTGCATATTAAAGCATGCAACATTTGAAGATTTGTATCTTATTTGCTTTTCAGTCAAATCGACTAGTGTCATTTTAATGTCTTTTTTCGGTATTTTATTTAAAAAAATTAAATGTATGTTCGTTTTTTTCTGTTGTTTGAAGTCAAAATGTTAAATAATTCTTTATTATGTCGATTTATGATAATCTGTGTAGTCATAGAATGTTAAATGTGGGAAAATAATATTTATCATATTTTTTGGGGGCTTTACAAGTTATTAAATATTTAAAATATGGAAATATCTTTTACATTTTTTGGGAAAAAAATATTTAGTTTAATTACACATTTAGTTTGAAGGTAAAACAATGTTATTATGTTATGACTATTGTTTTTATTATAAAAAATATTTATCTTCTAAATTAGTGCACCGATTGATATATAATCTGCTTAGATCAAAGTTATAAATTAGTACTTTAGATTTCAGAAATTGTTTACTACCTTTCTATAAATCTTCTGACTATCGAACATAATCAGTTATTTAACTGTAAACAATACGAATGCCTACAAACTTCATAAAAAATTAGCAAATAAGAAAACACCAACAATAGATCAAGTGATCAGATTATAACATTATTATCCATTATTATTGACCAAGCAATATTTCAGGCATTTTATGAACGTAGAATCAATTTTAACACTTGTTATACACTCCACTAGTGTTTGGACTGATGTTCGTAACGCCCATAAATATTTGTTTAACGCCCACCTTAAACGCCCATCTTAACTCTGAAAGTAATTCTGAACGATGTACGTTCGGCAGGTTGGTGGTTATCCACGTAACCCTTTTGCTCAAAGTAAAGGTCGGAATTTTGAAAATATTTCGATAACATTTGAAACATGCAATTATTTCGGCCCAATGGTCTCAATTGGAAATGGTTTAAATCGTTCCACTATTTCACCTAGCTGTCTTACTTATAAAGATATCCACATAAATTCCTCCACAAAAAAAAGTTTTATATAAAACAAAATCACATTTAAAAATTTTATGAAGATCAATCCCTAATTGATCATATTTCCCATATAAAACCAACTTTAACGAGCATAAATCTCTTACCAAACATATTTCAACAGAAATAGGTTTTATAATTTTTTTAATTTCATGGCGATCAGTCCACAATTGGTCACAGCTCCTATACAAGGGCCACTTCTGAAAATCACATTAATATAAATTTCTCAAAAATGTTGGCATCCAAATAAAATTCAACACAAATAAGATTTGAAGCTACGAAAATCATTCTTTCTAATTTCATGACGATGGGTATGGGATTAGTCCTAGCTCTCATGAGGGGACTACTTATATAAATAACTCACAAAAAAAAAAATTCAAATTTAAAAATACCTTTAAGTAAAAATTGTAAAAGAAGACAATAAGTAGATTAGAAAGATGAAGAAACGTGACCGTGCAAAAGTGTCCTTTTCCATGAAAGAAACATATCCAGAAAGTCATGATCTAGATCATTCGCATCATCTCACAAAATAGTATAATCATCTTGACACAAAAAAGACGTAATCGACATAAATACCCGTTATATTGAAAATATTTGAAATGAAATAAATGCAATGTATAGTTAAGAAGTAACAGCGCATAAATACTAAATTTCACGGTAATACTTAGACTTCAACCATGGATATTTAAAAAAAAACCTTCTCCTGTAAAATTTGGTTTTTGGCACTTACGTCTTTTTGACTTTTATGACTCGATATGTTAAATCAGACTTTAGAACACTTTAAGGTGACCATTCCTTTTCCGCATTTAAAAGAGAAGAATTTCCATCATTTTAACCATATACATATTTGCGTAGAAACATTTGGTAACAATTATACTGTGCAGCAAGAAATTTTTCCGTACAGGAAAAGTTCTTATGAAAACAATGTTTTCTTTGGGAAAGATTGCTTTAAGAATGTATTTATTTCATCCTGTAATAATCACATTGATTCAACTATATTTTAGTCGGATTTATAATGAAACGGTAAAGTTAAATAAAGGCCCTAATTTTGTAAATCACGTCACCAAGGTGATATTTATGTTGAAAGCAAAAACAAAATTTCAAAAATTTTAAAAATTTGTTTCTGTTTTATATACAAATTGTAAACAGAACAAATGCACCAAAATTCAGGCATTAATTTGCCTCTCATAATTTGAAAACTATCAGCCATATGCATGAAAATTTAAAAAAGGTTTATAAACCAATTATAGGAAAATTTTCATAAAGTTGTATTCATAAACGATTGATAGCTTAAAATACCTTTGATAAACAATTTTTAAATGTACAAATTTTAAAGTAGGTTCGACCCTACTATAAACCTACTTTAAGGAATTATTTTTACTTTTTATCTTAAAAAAGAAGATATTAAAGATAAATTTGGAATAATATACGATACTATTGCAATTGCTAAACATAATTTCCACTCCACTGGCGAATAAGTTCCATTTTAATAGTATATGATTTTGTTTAATATTCCTCCGGCAGTGAACAACATGAGGTTCACAAGTTAGTTTTATTGGCATTTTTGTCATTTACATTTAACGTGCAAGGCCATATAGTAATAAAATGTGTAAACATTGTGGAAGAAGGTCCACACAATCTAATATACCCACTCCGGAATTAAAACTATGTGTTTCCACATAGAAATTCATTAAATTTTGTTAAAATTTAACAAAATATCAATAAAAATAAATTAATAAAACAAATTATAAAACAGTGATGCTTATTTTATCACAGAATATTCGTCATTCGAATACTTTTAATAATAATTGAAATGACCTATATAAAAATGTTTGTACATTAATATATTTTAACTTAATATAAATTTACTAGAATCAAATATAGATTTTTTTACTAAAAATTAGTTGTTATCTTCAAAAATGTATTATTACTAAAAACAATCAATGAAAAAAAGAAAATTAACGAATATTTTATCCTAATTGAAAGCAACACTTACAACGAAAAAGGGGAAATAATTGAGAAGCATTGCCAGCTTAGACAAAAATCAGTACATTAGTTATTGTGCCTTTAACAAACGTTTATGAATACAATACTTTTATAACTGATTTTTAAAGCTAAAGTGTTCGTTAACAAAATTGTGTTTTTTTATGCATATAGCCATGATAAAAATATAGAAGGTAGTTTCAATCAAAATTTTTTTTTTAAAATAAGGTTTTTTGAAGTTTCCTTTTTTTGTAAGCATTATAAAAAGCGTTGCCACATTCCAAAAAATGATTATGATTTTCGAGAATTTTTTTACAAAAAATGTGTAATTTAATTTATTATTTAAATAAAAATGTATTATGTTGTGTTGGGAGTTATTGATTCAATTCCTAACGTTCGATTACTTATTAAAACACGTTGACTATTTTTATATGTATGCATTTTCTTCATTTTTATATTACTATGTAAATATTTTATATCTTTTAAATGGAGGTTTAATTATAAGAGACAAGTAGCACACGGAAGAATGTATTTTCAAGATCTAGCCGAGCACTCTCAGAAAATATAAAAAGTCTTTGAAATCGGATGGAAAACAAAAAATGGCACGCGTTTAACAAATTTACATGTCGATGGTGTCCTACTTTGGGTCCCATAGCGCCGCCATTGAAGTATTTGTGGGGTTCATTTTCAAATCTTAAACTCGAATATTCCTTGGGTACGCCGTTTAGAAATACGAGATTTATTTTCAAATAATTTCGATTCTACTCAAGTGTGCATAGTTAATGGATAATGATCGGTAATAATCGGTGATATATATCCCAAAATATGTTTACATAATAAATAGTATTTTGAAGTTACCTTGTGTTCATTGGGAAAGCATTCATATCCAATCTCACACGCTTTGTTTTAACTGAAATATTACTTTTAACTAAATGGTCGGAGCACACCATTGGCTGTTTTGGCAAATCTTCTTCGCAAGCTTTACATATATCCATAAACTGTTGTTGTTGTTGGGTAAATATTTTTTCTATTTTTTTAATAATTTTCAAATTAATGAAAATTATGTATTCCCAAAGGGAAAATTTTAAATTGATATGGCATTACTATTTTAACGAAAACGTCAAAATCCTTAAGCATGTCAGACGTAGAATTTTAAAAAATAAAGAGAGAATGAAACTACCTTCTATTTTTCTACTATGCATATAGCCGTATGTGTATAAAATAAAAACAAATTTTTAAAATTTTTGAAATTTTGTTTTTGCTACCACAATGGTGACGTGATTTACAAAATTAGGACCAAAATATTTTTTTAAAATTTTTTATGTTTCTTGTTTCGATTTTCAATTATTACAGAAAATATTAAAAAAAAAAATTTAACTTTTTTTTTAAATATTCCAGAAAAGATTTAATTTTTTTTATTTTTTTTTTATTTAAAAATGTTTTGTAAAATATGAGCAATATAAAAATTCGTAAAAAATGCATGCAACATATTTACGGAACCATGTCTATTTTCAAAATTTTACCTCTAGCAAAAAAATGGGTAAAATGGGCAACTGCACATTTTTGTATTAGGTAAAGGAATAATCAAAAAACTTATTTTTAAAATATGGTAAATATAGAAATTTATAGTTTTTTTACTAGCTGTCTCGGCAAACATTGTTCTGCCATACAAATTATTTCTAGTGAATATTTTGGTTCCAGCGGTATGAAAGATACTCCAAGACCTATTCTCATACTTACCAATTATATATACACAATTTCATAAAAGTCGCCGTTTCGTTCCGTTTGAATTATTTGGATATTTTGCTAAAATAAAATTACTTAAATCGCGATTAAAAAATTTGGAAATTTGGGGTAGATTTTCCATCAAAGTTGAGAACCTTCTGAACCAAAAATCGGATTGTAAGCATATTTGAAATTGTTTGACAATTTCCTGTAAAATAGGTTTTTTCAATATTTTTTAGGGGCACATGCAATTTTTTATTTTTGCACCTCATTTGTTCTACGGGCGCCACTAGGTGGACTTCAATGAAAATAACAACTAATATGTGAAAAAGGCAGACATCGAACATAAAACGAACAGTGTCGATATATCAAAATATATTTGGTCATAATAATAAGTCTTTCATCATTGAAAAACTCACACCGCAATAACCGCTCAAAATTATTCAGCTGTGTTACGAAAATCAGCGTTCTGTAAAGTTAAAAGTCTGCGTCGATAAACCAGCGAGGATTCTAGACTTCCAAGCAGAAAAAAAATATATATAATATAAATCCATGATTGTATCAACCATATATATGGTTACAGTAAACAAGTATATATTTGTGACAACCATATTTATGATGAATAATTTTATCATAATATGTATGTTGTTCTCAGATTATGATATCCATAAGCCGAGAACAACATAATATGGTAAGTCCTTCATTATATAAATAGTTGTCACAAACATATATTTATTCACTGTTACCATATATATGGTTGATACAATCATATGAATCGTAAATTAACCATATTATGGTTACCACAATCATGCAAATAGTTAATGTGACTATAATATTGTTACAAAAACTTGTAACAATATTGAAATGGTTACAGTAAACATGCACAACTATATTTTTTCTCTGCGTGTGGTATCCAACATGGAAGGCCGTTTAATATAGCTGACTTTGATCTGATAATATAATTTCTAATGTGTGGTGTGATCATATAAAAAGTGAGTCCTATATTGAATGGTTGTGAGAAGCCAGCAATCATTTGAGGAGTTTAGAAGCAAAGTCAGTTATCTCCAAATTTGCGATGTTTAGTAATGCAACCTAGTTATATTTGATAAATCTTGTGATCAGTTAATATGCCAATGTAATTTCATAATATATATACTTTTTTAGCGATGAATATTTCGGACGTTACAAAAGAAATAACAAAATCAATATACCCCATCATGTGGATATGAAAACAATTAAGCATAAAATTTCAATAAAACTACATTTGGAGATCTAAAATATCACTGTATTCAAACAAATGTACCTAAAATGACCACTAAAACAATCATTGGGTAGTTTTTAGCCCATAAACATCTCAAATTCATTTTATCAAATTGTTATTGTTTTCTTCCTAAAAAATCTCTTTACCTTTAAAAAAGTTTGTTGCTTAACTCTTTTGTTTTAATAGTTCTTACATGACAAATGTCCTACAATTTACATTTCTACTATTGCGAAATTCTATTAAAGGTGTATAGTTATTTTAAACACAAATTCATTAGGTTCCCTTAAAATATACACACAAAAATAATTTTGTCCACAAACAACCATTGTCAATCATTTGTTTGAAAGACAGCAAATGATAAATAAAAAGACAAAATACCACACAGACAAAACATTAAATTTTGCAAAAAAAAAAGAGAATAAAAAAACAACTAATATATTTATGTTTATAATAAAAAGACAATTTTACCACACATTTACCTAAAAAAAAATCAGCAATAAATACAACTTATACGCATGCTAGCAGTGTGTGGAGTAGAGTAGCAAAGTTGTGGAAGTATGTAGTTACAAATGACGCATTATACGCATGCAGCTGTATAAATGGAGTGTTATTTTTAAGAAAAAAAAAAATAAACGGCAGCATTTGTAACAAAAATACAAAAACAACAGACAGCGGTATACATGGAGCAAATGTAGCGTGGTACTCGTAAGAGCATTAGTTTAATAGTTACAAATGTGGTTTAGTTGGTTGAAAGCTAAACGAACATGAATATTTTAATATTTCTGTTTTCTTTTTTTGTTTTTCTTTAATATAAATTTATCTATATTTTTGCAGTTAGACACATGGCATCCATATATAACAAATACGACAAAAATAAAAGTTGTTATTTCCTTTTAAAGGCTTTTTTTGTATTAGATTTTCTCGAAACGTTATTGTAACTGCTGTTGTTTTTGTTGTGTCGTTCGATGTGTTCCACAAATATAAAAAAAACTGAAAACGTTAAAGCTGTAATTATATTATTACTTCAATAACAATTTTCAACATAAGTTATGTGATACATACATTCAATAATGTTGATGTTTCTGTTGCTATTGCTGTTGCTTCTCCTGATGATGATGACGACGACAATGATGTGGACAACAACAAACGACAACAATGATGATGTATCACTCAGTTAAGGCGCTGTCTATGGTGGCTACTGCAAGTACGTGCCCCTTATAAACCAAAAAAAAAAACAGATGGACAATCAAACAAACCAAACAGCCAGCCAAACGTAGCAACATAGCTACATTTTGATGTTACACTCTTAAAGTTTTCTTTTTCTTTCAAAGTACTTGCAACTTTTCAAAATCACTCTGCAAAAAAAGAGCAAAAATAAAAGTAACAAACCATCCCATCATATGTATGGACCATCATACCTAACTTCACTCACTTACTTACAATATTGTTGTGGTTGTTTATTTTTTGTTTTTTTTTATACTCTACTTATATTGTGTTTTTGGTGTTGTGTGGCATGATGGACAACATCACTTTTGATGCCTTGTGTTAAGCTGTTGAGCAGAAGTTGCTACAAAAAACCGATTGTTGTGTGATTTTACAGTTGATAGCATTTAACGTTTTTTTTTATGTATAATTGAATTAAAAAAATATGGTTGGGACACAAGCTTTTACTTAATGTTTGCAGATGTTGTATTTTTTTTTCATATATTTATAATAAGTTTATTGAAAATCATAAAAAAATAATTTAATGTTTATGTTTTATTTATCTTTTTGTTTTCATTGCAGCTTAAAGTTATGATATTGGATAAAAACGATAGTCCTCCTGTTTTTCGGGATTTACCTTTGTCGTTTAATGTGAGTGAGGACTTAACAGCTGGTCATCTAATTGCTACCATACGTGCTTCAGATCCAGATACTTTGGGCTCTTTGACATTCTCTCTGGTGAATGGAGATGATAGTAAATTTTTTCTGGAGCGTGATACGGGTAAACTGCGTTTAAAGGAGGCTTTGGATCGTGAGATTAAAGAGAGTTATAAGTTGAGAGTTCGTGTTAGTGATGGGGTGCAGCATACAGAAACTGTTGTGGAAATAATGGTAAGTTGTAGTTGTTTTATATAAAAATATAAAATATTTTTAGATGTTTTTGTAAAATCTCTAGATTTAGAGTTTTATTTAATTACAGCCTTGAAAAATGTGGTACCACTAAAACATCTTACACCCATATGATTTCTCATAGAAATGGTGACAAATAAAATCACTGATTAAAAAACTTATTATAAAATCGTCTTTAATGGAGCTACTTTGCTCGTTAACTCAAATATGAAACTAGTTCCAAAAATGACAACTAGAACTTATTTTTCAACTACTACAGTTTATTCAATATATTCAAATTTAACCAACCTGGCCTTTGATTTTGCTCAGTCGTTTGCTTTTAAATTTTTTCTTTAAACAGATAAATCCGCAGGGAAGAGCTAGTATATTGTGAATGTTATAATTTAATTTTAAAGCTTTTAACATCTTTTCTCATATAATAAATTAAATTTGTAAAATTGCACAAGCAAAAAAACAATAAAAATAAATTATTTATTTACAAAATAACCACAATTTATTCATTAAACACACATTTATTTCCCTAAATGAAGTGCAAAGTGTGAATAATGTAACCTTAATAAATTTACAATAAAACTTTTTAAAAAAAGCCAACAGAAAACACAAAAATAAGCTACAAATTCCATTAATATTTAACAAAATACCCATCAAAACAAAATTGCGAAATTCGTACAACAATTCAACAATAATAAAAAAAAGAAAAGCAAAACATAACTTTTAAATGAAATTAAACTGAAAATAACATTAACTCAAGGTAGATTTTAAGCAGAAATCACATAAATTTCAATTTGGTTTCATCTTGTATTTATGGTGTTAAAAATGGTTTTTATTTTGCGCCAATACACCTCAGACTTACGGAGTTTGCAAAAAAAAAATACAAATCTGTAGAAGAGTGTGTCACATAAACAAAAAATTAAATTCAGTTTTTTTTTTTTTGGTTTTTTGTTTGGTCTTTTGGTTTGTGTGCCAAAATCCTTTAATTTTATACGGCTTTTTGTGTAGTACGGTTTAACATGTAAACTATACAAAAGACCTTGAACAATTTTTTGAAAAGAAATAAAGTGCAAAAAAATAAAAGCAACAACAACAACATCAACATCATAAACAACAAAAGGAATATGAGTATTTAAATACCACAAAGAGAAGAGACATCCTTTAAATAAGAAATAATAAAATATTGGAAATGTATTAAAGTTGTATGTTTAACACTTATGAATCATGCATGCATAAGAGTACACACAGGCCCATAGTGTTTAACACACATACATGTATATTAGTGTATGTGTGTTTGTATGTATGAAATAACTCTTTTATTTGTTTAGATGAGTAGATGAAACGTAACGTTTTGCTAAGTGGACATGTTATGAACACTTCAGTTGGCAGCTCCAACACTATGTCGAGTTTTACATACCAATAATATTACCATAACATGTTGTAGGTTAAAACATGGCAAATTTGTTGAAAATTAATCATACGTTTGCTGTGGTCGAATCTAAGGATGCCCTACGAAGGTTTTCATGTTATCATCATCATGTATGTACTAAAATAGTGGCCGGAAGAATTGGGACATTTTGCTAAATGTATTGTAATGTTGCATAAAACACTTATTCTATCTCTGTTTTTGAGACACAATCTTCAATTTGTCTCACTTTTGAAAATTTTTGATTTTAATAGTTTTCAATATTCAGCGATGATATCTGCATATTTTTTCCTTTATAATGTTACTCGCATTCGTCGGTACTAAGTTGAAAAAGAAGAGCCTCGAGTGTATTTGCGACTGGAGACAAAAGGAAGATCAGAAGATAAGATTCTTACATAATTCGGATCTACTCGTCTTGCCAAGATGCTTCAATGTATTGTCATAGGCTTTGTTTATGACCCTATTATCCTTCTTTGAAGGGTTGGAGATAGACTGAGCTTTAGATAACAACTTGTCAACTCCTTAACATAAATTAAGGATAATTTAACCATATTTTGCTTAAGTAAGACCTTTTGTTATTTGGTTTCAGATACGCCATTATGTCTTGGAAAATGTTGAAACTCCTAGGTTTTCAAGAAAGAATCTGTGAAAGTTTTTAGTGATCCAGGCAAAATTTTGGTCTCTCCCAAAGTTCAGTTGGATTTACAGTTTCCCTATTTCAGCTTTAAATGATCTAACCATCTTTCGCTTAAGAAATTTGTATTTTCTTATTTATTTATTCGTTCTTTTATTTTCAACAATCTAGCCGTTTATCAATTTCTACTTAAATAATTCTATGGTTCCTACAGGACTTTTTACTGAATATTTTGGTTTCATTTAACCCCAAATATTGAAACCTCTCAGCATGTTCTTTATGATATTACTGCTTTAGAGTCTTGCATATAGAAGCATCTCGGAAAAGCTTTAATGGTGCTGGACGATATTTTTGGTCTATCACTCTCTATCTCACAAATATTTTGAAGATAAGGGCTGCACAAAAGCCTCTCTCATAATAATCGTAGGATGATATCCTACATCACAATCTACTTTCTTTTCGATGATAGTCGTACGTTCAGCAATTAGATACGTTGAAATCTTTTGATCGATACAGTCCGAGATTAAGGATAAACCTATAACCAGAAACATATATTCTCCAGGTTACACAGTTGATCACTTCTGAGCTCTTCAAGGTTTGATTTTATGAGGATAAGGCAAAAATTTACATCGTTTAACGATTATGGTTAGATTAGTCTAATTACAAAGATGGAACGGCCCACTAGGTTTTCATCAGGATGCTCCAAAATGTATGTGACATTTCTAATTAAGTAAAAAAGTCCCGGCCTATAGGTAAAAGCATGAATTCACATCGATTGTAATGATTATGATTAGATTAGTATAATTCCTAATAAGCTACTGCTCATGAGGTTCAACAGAACTACGCAAAATGTTTGTGTCATTTCTAATGGTAGCATGGTGTAGTGGTTAATGTGCTTGCCTACAAAACCAAGCAACCCAGGTTCTATCCCTAGTAGAGGACGAAACATTTTCATCATGGTTTTCAAGTTTTTAAAATTAACCCCCATCTAAACAATACATCCAAGAAGCCCCGTGACCTCCCCTCCCCCTGGAAAAGTGGATAATGTCATGGTAAAGGTCAGGCGGCTCGCCACCCCCTGGGAAAAAGGTAGGAATCAAAGAATTAGCAAGGTTCCCCACCGCTACATCAAATACTCAGAGGGCGTTGTTTCTAGGCAACGACAGATGTCAGCCCCATTATCCTAGACCAGCTACAGCAGACCAATCATATACTAAGTTGGAACAACAACCGATTAACGAAACTGATACAAGTTAAAAATAACAATAGACTGGATCTTATGACAACATCGTACATGTATCCTTGGACCCCGATCTACTTAGCAGGAACAACAACCATTTAACGAAAACTGATACAAAATAACAAAAAGACTGGATCTAATGGCAACATCGTACATGGAGACACACGATAATCCAATAACTAGGACAGTAAAATCTCGGAAATACGCGAAAATATACTACAACAAATCGTAAGATGGAGATGGTTTGTGGAAGCCAAGAGGGATAATGGGGAAAAATGGTAGCGACTATGATTTAATACATGTGACGATTATGGTTAGATTGGTCTAAATTCAAAGAAGTTAGATCGAGGTTCACAGCAGGACTCACTATGATTATGTGCCATTTCTAATTGTGTCAAAAGATTCTTCAATTTTTCAAGCTCAATCTTAGTTTTCCCTTTATGATGTTGATGAATTTGATAATATGCTTATGGTGCTGTATTTCGCTATACAAATATGTCGACTAGATTTACAAAATGTCTCTCTGGATCCACTCTATCCAAATTTCGTACAATTGGTCAAAAACGGAAAAAGGACTGAGAGCTCAATGTCATTTTTTCCTAATCAACTGTATTAGAATCATCTAGAGATTGAGTGCAAGACGACTTGAATACGATACCTCTATTTAGCTTCTGGGCAGTATTTTCGAAAAACGTTGTATGAGCAATAACTATAAAGACTAGAGATAATGTAGAGTTGTGTGTGCCTTGGATCCCAGTCCCCAAGATCTTATCTTGATCCATGAATCTATACTGAATACTATAACATGACTTCGATTAGGAGACTGAAAGAAATGGAAAACTATCATTTAGTTAAATAGTAGAAAATATTCCAAAATTCTTTCTTATAGGGTGTTTTGATTAAAAAATACAACTTTAGCGCTTATTCTTTCATACAGCTTTTCGGCAAGTTTTTTTTTCAAATTTTCGGAATATATATTTTTTTTTAAACACAAAAATATTTAAAATATTAACACCACAAGCACCAGAACTTATTTATTTTGGTTGCTGCTAAAGTGTTATTTGTAGGTTGATGCTTTTTATAAACTTTTTTATTATACACCTTAAACAGAGCTGACTACAAACGTACATATATAAATATGTACGAATATAAATAAGTAAATGTGTTTGTGCATTTTTGTAATCCATATTCTGATTTTATCACAATAAAAGCATCTTTACTTTGCTTGAATGTTTTCGTTTATTTTTTGTACATTTTTCTCTTATTTTATTTTTTTTTTGCCAACAGCCATCTCGATTTGACCAAGAAACGTCTGATCATTCCACTAAGCGAGAGTTGATTTTTATATTAAATACCGGCTTTTTGTATACTAGTTATATTTTAAAATGTGTCCAGAATGTTGTGTGTTGGTTTTTTTTATATTTTCGGACTCCGCATACAATACTTCTTAGCTAGTAGGGGGCGCATAAAATGTTATGGTTGTTGGATGCTGCTGAAAGTTTTTTTCCAGCTTTTTGTGAAGTATAGAGTGAAGGTGAGTGTGTCTGTAGTAAAAACAAAATCATTATAATGAAATAAAGTAAAAAAAGGGAAGCGCATTGAAGTAATCATTGAGGCGTTTTTATTTAACACGTTGCAAGCTATCAAATTACCAAAAAACAGCATACATATAACAACAATGAAGCAGTATCCAGGAAAAGATCATATGAAATATAAGAAAAAATTAAAAAAAATAAAAATATATATAAACACTCTTTAAAAAATGACAGTTTCAAAGCAAATGAATTGAAGAGCGTAATGAAATACCTTAGTTTAGCAGAAAACTAGTTCAGTTGTCTTTATTCACTCTTTCAACAAACTCTATTTCATATCTTTTTATTTATTATGAACAAAAAAATGCTTAAGATTAAATTCCTTGTATAATTTTTGCAACATTGTAAATACAAATTGTTTTCTACTTCAGACAACATCGTAAATATTTCTTTATATTTTATTTTTATAACCATTTATATATAAAAAAAAGAACTATTGTTGACCTTTTATAGTCTATCGCATAAATTTTCATTACAATTATGTTTACTTTTTCCTACTTTTTTACGTACGCTTGCTGTCTGCATACAAAAGCCCTTAACTGTTTGCTAGAATATAAAGCTGCAGAGATTTTTGTTTACAATGGCAGTTGGTGCTTAGGTTATTACTGATTTCGTTACCATATATAAATCTTAAATTTGGCTAGTTTATAAATAGTTTGAATAGTTGCAGTTTTATCTTAAGAAATAGAAATTTCAAGTGTAAATGATAAGGGTAATTAATATAGAAATCTGTAATATCTATTGCGGGAAATAAAATGTTTAGTTGCATCGCAAATTATTTCAAGGTTTAAGCTTAATTTAAATAGTTTTAAACTTTGTTTAACTAAATTCATATAACTCTAACCGATTTGTTTTAGATATAAATATTTATTTAAGAGATAATTGCTTAATTTAATTCCAAACCTAAAACTTAGTTAAATAAACACTTAATTTAATTTAACTAGAAGAATGACAAGCTGTTTATTTTCAGTTTAGAAATATTTTTTTAATCACAATTTACGTTGATTTGATTTAAATGCCTAAACTTTAGTGAACCAGGTTTAAACATAGTTTAACTTAGAGAAAATCAAGTTTAGCGATTTATTATAATTTCACAAATTTTTTTTAGGTGACAAATTAAAAAAAATTATTAGCTTAGCTTGAAATTTTAAACTTAATTTCATTAAGTTTAAACTACGTTTAACTAGGTGAATAATATATTATTTTTTATTTGTTTGGAAGGTTCATTTGAAATAACAACTGTTTTAAATATATCTCAATAATTAAACTTAAATTAAATAGGTACTATGTTTAAATGGGAGAAAATCAAGTTTAACTAATTATTTCAGTTTCGAAGATTAATTTGGAATGACAATTGGAATTGACTTAATTTAATTAAGTTTATGTTAAAACTTAGGAAATAAATAAATTAAATTAAATTAAACACATTAGAACTGAATGAGGCGTAAAAAATTGCCCATGATTTAATATTATTTATATAGAAAGTTTAAACTTAGTTTAACTAGGGAAATAATATATTATTTTTGGTTTTGTTTAGAAGGTTAATTTGAAATAAACATTGTTTTAAATATATCTCAATACTTATTAAATTAACTAGGTTTAAACTATGTTTAAATAGGAGCAAATCAAGTTTAAAGATTTATATCTATTTCGAAAAAAAATTTGGAATTGAAACTTAAGAAATCAATTGCTTAACTTAATTTCAATCCTTATACTTAGTTTAATAAATACAAAACTTAATTTAACTAGAAGAATTACAAGCGGTTTAATTTTAGTTTAGAAAATTTTGAGAAAATCAATTGTTTATCTTAATTTCAAACCTTAAACTTAGTTTAATAAATACTAAACGTAATTTAACTAAATTACAAGCGGTTTAATTTTAGTTCTGAACAATTTGAAAAAATCAAGTTTAACGATTTATTTCTATTTCAAAGAATAGTTTTGAATGGAAAATTAAGAAATCAATTGTTTAACTTAATTTCAAACCTTAAACTAGGTTTAGTAAATACTAAACATAATTTAACTGGAAGAATAACAAGAGGATTAATTTAAGTAAAAAAATTTTGAGAAACTCAAGTTTAACTATTAATTTCTATGTCGAAGAATAATTTGGGATGGAAAATTAAGAAACCAATTGTTTAACTTAATTTCAAATCTTTAACTTAGTTTAAGAAATACTAAACTTAATTTAACTAGAAAAATTACAAACGGTTTAATTTTAATTTATACAAATTTGAGAAAATCAAGTTTAATGATTTGTTTCTAATTCGAAGAATAATTTGGAATGTAAAATCAAGAAATCAATTGCTTAACATAATTTCAAACCTTGAACTTAGTTTAATAAATACTAAACTTAGTTTAACTAGAAGTATTACAATCGGTTTAATTTTAATTTATAAAAAATTTGAGAAAATCCAGTTTAACGATATATTTCTATTTCGAAGAATAATTTGGAATGGAAAATTAAGAAATCAATTGTTTAACTTAATTTCAAACCTTAAACTTAGTTTAATAAATACTAAAATTAATTCAATTTAATTAGAAGAATTATAAGTGGTTTAATTTTAGTTTAGAAAAATTTGAGAAAATTTAGTTTGACTATTCATTTTTATTTCAAAACTTAATTTAACTAGAGGTATTACAAGCCGTTTATTTTAGAAAAATTTGAAAAAATCAAGTTGAATGATTTATTTTTATTTTGAAGATTAATTTGAAATAGAAAATTAAGAAATCTATTGCTTGACTTAATTTCAAACCTTAAACTTAATTTAATAAAACTGAACTTAATTTAACTGGAAGATTAACAAGCTGTTTATTTTCACTATACGAATATTCCTTAAATCACAATTATATCGTTAAACTTGATTTCAATGCTATTTAACTAAGTTTAACATTATTTTAACTATGAGAAAAGCAAGTTTAGCGATTAATTATAATTTCACAGATTTCTTATGTGACAAATTAAAAAATTAATAGTTTTACTTAGTTTCAAACCTTAAACTTAATTTCATAAAGTTTAAACTTAGTTTAACTATGGAAGTAATATATTATTAATTTTTTTGTTTTGAAGGTTTATGGTTTCAATATAAATCAATATTTAAACATAAAATAAATAGGTTTAAACTGTGTTTAAGTGGTAGGAAAACAAATTTAACGATTTATTTCTGTGAAAATAATTTCAAATGAAAATTAAGAAAAAATTTCTTAACTTAGTTTCAAATTTTATACTTAGCTTGATATAGTTTAAATTTAGTTTAACTAGGGGAATATTAATTTTTTTATTACAGCTTTGAAGTTTTGTTTAAATCATAAATTATTCAAAATTATTTCACATAGCTTTTTCTTATTTTGGAGTCATCCATTTGGTGCTCTTCTGTCCTAGGATTTTTATTAATCATTAGGTGCTTCTTGAGCCTCAAGTACCTTAATATAAAAATAATCGGTAGGACTAAAAATTGTCTTCGGCTTGTATAGATAATTAGCAGTCTGCTAGGCAATAACAATATCAGATGAATACTAATATAATACTTGCATCTATTATACATTACTTATGCATATAATACTAACATTTTTCTTACCAATTTGGCATTATTCCAGCCATCTTAAGAAACTACTTATTTATAATACCTACAACGATTTTAAAATTTATTTAAAATTCAACAGGAAAACTTTAATTGTTTCGCGCAACTTTGCCTTTGAAATTCAAAATGCAATTTGCTAAAAAATAAAAAAAAACTATTTTACAACAAAATTAACACCTTTCCCTTTTTACGAGTATATTTAAAATTTAACAATTGTGTGCATTAAAAAGGTATCTTAAATCCTAATAAGCTTCAGTTGGCACAAAAATCATAAAAATCTTTACATGACTCACCCTAAGAGGATGTAAATGTGGTTTTGTGCAGGGAATTGTTAAAATTTATTAAAACCAAACCTTTATTCCAACTACTTGACATAAGAAAAACAACACAAAAACCAAGATGAAAATACGAACAAAAATTATCATAATAAGAAAATAAAAAGAAACAGTCTATTTGTTTGCTTCTTTAAGCCAAAAAGATTTGCTTAAACATGTACATGTTTTGTTAACACTTTTTTTTATTTACTTCTTTTGATGTTATTGTTGTGTACTAAACAACAATATAAGTATTTATAAATTTATTTCATGTTGTTGTTATTGTTGTTGCTGCTGCTGCTGATGCTAATGTTGTTGTTTTAGTTGTTGTTGGTTTATTTTATAACTCAACTGTAAGACAACACTCCACTCCAGACAAGTCTCAACAATGTCTGGCAGACGCATGCGTGACATGAATACAAAATGACAGCTGTTTCCACCTATACTTCTTTATATACACTTTTTTTCTGCTTATTTTGTATTTTGCGAATGAAAAAATATGATCGACCAAAAACCGAACAAAAAAAAAGAAAGAATAAAAGTGTTGGAAGAAGGAATATAATATTTTTTAGCAACCACAAAACCGCACAATAAAAATAAAGGTTTTTAAAACGCCACATTTGAAGGATTCCACATATAGGCAACATAAAAAACAACAACAACAAACCAATATTAAACTACATTTAATTTTAATAATTTTTAATTTATTTTTTTTATTTGATTTTATTTTTATAATAAATTTATTTGCTTGTTTTTTGCAAGAAAAATGTAACAGATTTTTTTGAATTTTTGTGTTTCTTTGCGACAGGTGACCGACACCAATGACAATCCACCACAATTTGATGTGCCCGTTTATTCATTTGATATACCCGAAAACGCCCCACGTGGCTATCAAGTAGGCATTATAGCAGCCACAGATCCTGACTTGGGCAACAATGCTGTGGTAACATATACCGTAATCTCTGATTGGGCCAATGATGTATTCAGTTTAAATCCTCAAACAGGCGTTTTGACATTGACAGCCCGTTTGGATTATGAAGAGGTAAATAAAATTAAAAACTTCGTATTTTTTTATTCATTCTTAGGTTTATTTATAAAAAAATCATTGTTCATACATTGTTGCTTTACTTTATTTTAGATACAACATTATATTTTGGTGGTGCAAGCCCAAGATAATGGCCAACCTAGTCTTTCCACCACCTTGACGGTTTATTGTAATGTTTTGGATTTAAATGATAATCCACCAGTTTTTGATCCCATGAGTTATTCAATGGAGATTTATGAGAATGTTTCAATTGGAACACCTGTTGTGACGGTGATGGCCACAGATATTGATTCAGGTATGTGAAATGTGATTGTTTTCTTGTTACTTTGTTTTGCTTACAAAGTAATATAATTTTTTTTTCGCTTTTTTATATTTATGAGCTATCAGTTTGGTTGTATTTTGTATTTCGTTTATTTTTTTTTATAAAATTTATTTAAAAACAAAGTGATTTCTGTGGTTTTTGATGTTAACCGTAGAAATTCTTTAGAAATGATGTTTAAGTTTCATTTAAGTGAAATTTAGGTTTGCTATGTAAAAAATTGCAAATAAAAAGATTTATAATTTTGAAGAATCATCTTTCTGATGAATTAGTAAAAGTCTTTAAAACGGTTTAATACATTAAGGTTTTGGGGTCACAAATGTAAGAAAGTGAAAATATGATTGTTTCAAATAAATCGTATATAACAGAAAAATATAAGTTATTTTTCATACATTTTTAAATTTAATTGGTACGGGGACATTTTTCCAACAAAATTTAAAAAAAAACATTGGTTTAAATTTGTAATTAAATTTGGGTATTGAGAACCATGAATTTTTTAAGATTCTTTACAGAACTAGCAATATTAAGATCACCACACCAACTATACTCTAATCAAGAAAACGAGCCCATCAGGCCCTCTATCGTACTCCTTGGAAACTGTCATTTATACCACTAAACACCAGACATGAAAACAGGAAATGTGTTAGGAAATGTTAGAGAGTCTCTTCCGCCTTCTGTCATGCCCTACAAGCGCAGTATCAGAAAGTTTAATGGAAACTGCATACGATATCACCTTCAGATGCCCAGTTAATACACTCACTGGTCTCTCGCAGGATTTTTCCTGTTATATTTCAACATTGGCTAGATAGAGGGAATCCTATCCGTCCTACAGAATTCACAGTAAACATATAAACTAGTCCCGTAGCGTTTATTTTATTTTAAGATTGCCTTTGTTTTGTTTCCACATTGAGTAGTATCCTCTGTGAAAATAACCCAGTCAGTATTTTAAGACATTTTTGAGTCTTTGTAATAGTTCTCTTATCATAATATACAGTTTTATTGGTAGAAATTACAAGACTTTTTAAAGAGTCTTTTATTACTCGTAAATTTGATCATATTATACTCGTGTTCAATACATTTTGTTACGTTTTTTTAATAAATCGAATACCTTTTTAATAAAAAGATTCAGATTCGAAAAAAAACTCAGTTTCGTGCTTTATAACAAAATAATCATCCAAATTAATACTGGATAAATTATAGGAATCACTGCTCATCATTCTTCAACCCTCTCTAGACTCATTCATATCAAATATTTCAAATGGAAACGACCAAAAAGATACCCAGATTAGTTGCAAATTATTTACATATAGGGGATTTACAATAAATGACGTATCTTATGAACGCGGTTCTTGTTTTTAATAACTTATATAGCATTTAGAAGGGTACATGTCTGTCATTTATTAGTTATTGAACATTATAGTGTAAACAACAAAGTTTTTTTTGCTATGAAAATGTCGAAATTTGAAAAAAAAGTACTGCAGAAGCAGACCGATTGCTCACCAATGCTTATGGTGATTGTGTTTCAATGGTTTCAATGTGCGAGAAATGGTTTATGCTGTTCAGAAGTGGTGATTTTGATACGAAAACAAAGATCGCCCAATAATGTTTGGAGGCATTAATCCATAAAGATTGTTGTCAAACTCAACAAAAGCTTGCAAAATCATTGGGTGATACTCAATCAGCAATTTCAAAAAGTTTGCATGCAGCAGGATTCATCCAAATGCAGGGAAATTTAGTACCATACGACTTGAAATTGAAATACCTTGAATCAACACAAAAGCCAAATTTCCATGGCTCTAAGGTAATTCTCTGTGGGAGCAAAAGAGTCCTATCTATTATAAGCTGCTGAAATCTGACCAGCACAGGGAACCTTGGCCGAAAGACGCCCAGAATTTGCGGCCAGACATGAAACCGTAATATTCCATCATGACAACGAAGAGCACTTCTTTTGGCGCGGAATCCATATGTTGCCAAAAAGACAATGGCCAATACTTTGAATAAATTTCTATTGTACAAATGTTTCAAAATTAAATTTAAATATTTGAAAAAATTTCGCAATTTTAAGTCATACACCCAATACATGTATATAAAAAGAAATCTCCATAAAATTTTATAAACGAGATGACACGATGCTAAAGAGTTCTATTTGTCATATAGGTACATTTTATATAGCTGAAAAATTTAAATAACTTAATTTAATAACCGAATAGTTTCAGATACAATAGACCAGAAACATCGTATTATTTATGGATTATCTCTATATTAATGGTAAACTTGGATATGCAAAATATGTTTATTGTTATATGCGGCTGGAAGAGCCCCTTCAAATGATATCCCATATTCTTGAAAGAAAGTACAAATATTTCCAAAAAACTGAAAAAACCTTTTTTTTGAAAATTGTCCAGTTCACGAACGATTATAACTAGACCCAAAATGTTTTGGGAGACATCCTAACGAAATCACATTTTTCCTCTGCCTACGAAGTCAGTTGCTCTACGGTTTAAATTTGTGAGAAAACCATTCACTTTATTAGCGTCCACAATTACTTAAAATCTTAACACAATTTTAAATTTTCAAACGCCATATAACCAATTCCACAAAATCCCTGTTATCTTCAATTAAAATAACTTTCCTTATTATATACAATGTTCTAATTCTGTTGACCATCTATATGCGCTATATGAAAAACAAATTATAAACCAATAACACCGTATAATAGCAGCAACATCCATTTAAAGGTGTGCTTTATATAAAAATAATATGAATAACAGTTATTTATAATGTTTTTTTTTAACAACAACATTCGAAAAACAACCACAATAAAAACCAACAACAACAACAAAAAAATTATAAAAAACCAAAAACATTTACCGCATATTTAACCGAATGACCGACTAAAAACAACAACATTTTTGCTGTTTCTTCTGCTGCTGCAGCATTTGTTGAACATTGTTTTATAATTTAAGCTCTGAAAACAAAAAAAAACAAGACAAAATACGAGAAGCTCCCTCTTAGACCACATTATCATCACACAACTCAAAATATAAAGAAAAACCTTTAATATTTGTAGAAAAGTTTAGCTAAAGTTGTTTGAAATAGAAAAAGTCATTTTTAGTGATGAAAAATTGAATTCTAAAGCAAAAAGTGGTAACAGCAACAGCTATACAAACCAGTGGTGTTGTATGCGAGAAATAAAATATAAAAAAGACTAGACACGATTTATGGCTGACACCTTTTTCTTAACATCAATGAAAAATAATTTCAATGAAATTTTCATATACAAATATAGAGAAGTGTTGTGAAGAAAATCTAGATTCATTTCTATATTTTTTTTTTTCAAGTCTTCAATTGCACTGTAAACCGCATATAGAAAATTAAGCCAAGTATAGGACTAACTATGAATTAGTTACAACTTAGCATACTTATTTTCTTTGGAAGATTAGGTTTTTTTTTTGTTTAGCTTTTTCCTCAGTAAAGGAGTGCAGCTAGATTATGAAAGTTAAGGTAGAAATGGGGTTTGGTAAAAGTGCTGGAATTGGCGGGTATGGCAAATGTTGTAAGTTGAGGGCTATGTTTTACTGAAATTCGAAAATAGTTCAATTAAAAATTTAAAAAAAAAATTGCATTTAGTTTAGGGGCTGATTAAGAAACACGAGTGGAAAACAATTTCCATATTTTTGTATGAAAAGCACTCTGTTTTAAAATAATTTTTGAGTGTTTTTCATGCAAAAATTTAAGAAATGTTTTCCAGACGTGTTTCTGATTCAGACCCTTGAGATATTGTTAATAGAAAATTATTAATAAAAACCAAACACATTACCTCGGTTTATAGCCATGTCCATTTATCCGTCATTATGTTGAAGTCAATTTTCCGAAGCCCCCTAGTAACCTAGATACATGATGAAAACATCAATATATCTGCTATATTCCTGGTTAGGTCGCTATTTAAATTCGAGAAAATCGGATAACAAATGGCTGAGATAAGAAAAAAATCACGACCAACTCGATGTTTGACCTATTTATCATATATATCCGGATTACAAAGTCATTATAACATAGCCAATATGGATAACTAAAGATAAACAGTACAAAGACCTTTCCAACGTCGTATAACGCCATAGATATTCGGACCGACAATAGGTCAAAATCGGGAAAAGTATTTTTTTCCAACAAAAAGTTGTTTCTTTCTACTTTTTTAACAACAAAATTTTACGCCAGAAAAATTTATTTTCCCCAACAATTTTTTTCGCCCGAAATTTATTTTCACCAAAATTTTTTTTTACTATAAATTTGTTTCGAATTTTTACCAAAAATATTTTTTTCAACAATTATTTTTTTCAATCTTTATCTTAAATTGTACTTTTGTGAAGGGTATATACAATTCAGCACAGCCGAATGTCTGACTTGTTCGTTTTTAAAATGTCCACGTTTTTAACAAAGAAGAAATTTGATTTTCCCAAGTATTTTCCAAATATTTAATCACTTTTTTTCATACAAAAATATAAGAAGTGATTTTCAGACGAGTTTCTGAGTCAGACCCTTGAGATATTCTTAATAGAAAGTTATTAATTAAAACCATTCGTGTTAACTCGGTTTATAGCCATGTCCGCATATTCGTCTGTATGTTGAAATCTACTTTCCGAAGACCCCAAAGAACTTAAATACATAATGAAAACATCAATATATTCGCTATATTCCTGGTTCGATCGCTATATAAATTCCAGTAAATCGGTCAACAAATGGCTAAGATAAGAAAAAAATCACGACCAACTCGATGCTTGGATTCGATATCTGGATTACAAAGCCATTATAACATAAACGATATGGATATCTAATGATAGACATTTCAAATACCTTTCCATAGGAATTCGGACTGACAATGGAAATGGAAAATCCGGCTTTTTTTTTTCATTCTGATTTTTTTGACAATTTTTCACAACAACTTTTTTCGCCCGAAATGTATTTTCACCAAAATTTTTTTTTTACAAAAAAATTTGTTACCAAAATTTTTTCTTTCAACAAAATTTTTTTTTTCAATCTTTATCTTTAAGTTTACTTTGGTGAAGGGTATATACGATTCAAAACAGCCACATATAGCTTTCTTACTTGTTCGCTTTTAAAATGTCTACGTTTTCTAATAAAGAAAAATTTTGATTTTCCCAAGTATTTTTCAAAATATTTAATCACTTGTTGTTATATCTATCAATCTGTTTAATGTATTTAGCAAATAATTTTAAAGTTATTTAACAAAACTCTTTATAAACTTATAAGGTTATAAATACTTGTTCCACTATCCAGGTGGTAGTATTTCAAAACTATATTAATCTTCCACTAATTCAACAATAATTATCTAAGTACTTCACTGCTAACAAGATAAGTACATTCCCAGCCAGTAGTTTCCCTTGAAAACCTTTATGGTGCCATATATAGGTTAAACCAGCATTTGTACTCCTCGTACCTTTACCTAAATAGAATTCTCTTTAAATTCAATTGATGTTTGATTCACTTAGCAATTTATCATAATCACAAACAATAGACAACAACCGACTACAGTAGCTTTACTTTAATAATAATAAAAAAAAAATAAAAAAGAATAACTGAAAAATCCTTTATTTAAAAGAAGAAAGCTAAAAAGGTTATATAGCCAAGAAGTTAACATGTTGATGCTAGAAATTTAAAAAAAAATACAATATTGCAGTGAGTGGGAGCTTTCAAAAACCTTAATGTATACACAAAATATGAAAAGATGAACTGTGTTAAGGCGTCATAATTTTCAATGTAATTATCTTGTTGGCTTTTGCTAAACAATCATCATCAGCTAACTCACTTACAGAAAAATTTCCTATAAACAAAAAACCACAAAATCCAATATAACCTAAGTAGCTAACTTAACTGGCTGATTTGTAACCTATTTTTTGTTTCATTCTTATTTTCTCATTTAATTTCTATTTTCTATTTTTTTATTATTATTTTTATTTAATAATCTTTCTATTTTCTATTTCATATAAAAAAAAAAACATCTACAATATCAAGGTGATAACGGTCGTATTGAGTATACGATTACATCGGGTGATGATAATAATGATTTTGAAATATTTTCAAACGGTACCATACGTACGCAACGTACATTGGATCGTGAAACAAAAAGTTCATACAATTTAATTGTAACCGCAAGAGATTGTGCCAAAGAATTCCCCATGATGTATGACGATCATAATGATCACGATAATGATGTTGATGACGATGCTGCTGCTGATGCTAATAATGATGTACGAGTAAATCAATATCAGTCAATGCCATACAATTTGCAACGTCAACGTCGTCAGTATTTACAATATCAACAGCAACTACAGTTGCAGCAATTGCAACAGCAGCAACAACAGCAATACGGTGGTGTAGTTCAGGAGCCACAACAACGTTTATCATCAACAGTACAGGTAAGTTTTAATGTTTTATTTTATTTTTTTCATGTATCTAAACAAAATAGAAAATAAATGTGTAATATTTTGTCGGTTTTGGCAAAGGTACCCTACGTTTATTAATTGTATAGAGAATTTAGTAAAGATTTGGTTACAGTTTGAAAGTGAAAAATTTATTTACACAAAATTGTTCCTTTTCCCAAACGATCATCTGAAACATGTTGCCAAGATCAGTATTAAACTCTCAGCAAAAGAAGATCTAAGAAGAAAGTATAATTTGTAAATTTTCCAGCTTCATATATGAAGATATAGGTCGACCAGGGGTGTACTTGAATCGATGTGGGATAACCTGACAATTTTTGAGTTGTTACATTCCGCCAACAAATTTGAAATACCAAAAACATTAGTGAAAAATAAGTATAATATTTAAATTTGTAAGTGGATACGTTTATACTTTTGGAGTGATAAAATTGTGATTAACCAACTAAAAAAGATTCAAATTAATTTTTTCGGATTTGTCTTCCCAGATTGCTCACATTTGAAAATTTCCCCCAAAGACAGCAATATGTTGCTAAACCATTATTTCCTTTAAAACTTTAGAAACCTAGTTTTACAAAAATAACATACTTATCTCAAATGTAGTGAATTTCTGCTTCGTCTTACACATTTTTATTAACTTATGTATGTTTTATATTTTCCTAAACCCATTAATTTAATTACATTTCATTGATAAACTTGTTTATATCTTTAAAAACAATGTAGCTTTCTTAATTAACTTAATTTAATCTATTTATTCGTGGATTTTTTACAGCTTGGCAAAAAAAAATGTGCTTTAAAAATACAAAACTTGAATACCATTCAAATTTAGTTGTTTATGATAATGAATTTGTATAATACTACTTTGTAGTCTTTGTATTTTTCTTAATCACATAATTAAATTTAATGTCTGTCATGTTGTACAAAAATTGTTTTAGATGGTGGTACGATAATTTCTTAAAACTACTGCTGATCGAAGACAGAAGTAAATAAACATTTAGCATTAGAATTAGTTATTAACGACTAATACCCTACATTTTCTTGAATTTCTTATTTCGATTCAAGTTTCAGCAAAATTTATTCTACTACAAAAAATAACTTCCAAAGAAGTGCAATAGTAAGAGAATTTTCAAAATGGTATTATCAACGAATTTCGATAGGAATGTACTAGTGCGGAAGTTCTTCTTTATTGATTGTTATTTATTGAATCGAAATTAATGTAATGAGGCAATAACTTCGATCATGTTCCTTGATTCGAAAAAAGGTTTTATGTTTTTTTTCTACAAATTGATTTTAAAATATTAAAACATTAATGTGCCTTATATAAAAATGTGAAAAAATTAAAAGTAGTTGATTGATGCAAAACATTCTACTATTATTGAATTATTTCCATTTCAAATTATTCTCATCAACTGTCAAATTTCTAGTAAATAGTGCCAGCTAAAATGGAGCTGGAACTATTCACTAAGATATACTTTTTTATGAGTATTTCAGAAATATCCAATTGAATTTCAGAAATTTCTAATTATTTTTTAGATATTTCCAAGATAAGATAAGAATTGTTTTTCTACACCAAATCAAAATTTTCTGTGAGTTTTGGGTGTCTCTTGAATAGATAGAGGGTTTTTATCGCTCACCATACTCTAACCAACGTAGAAAGTCTGGCTGACGGTCATGCGAACTCTTTTCATGAATGCGAATTTACAATGTCATGGAATTTGTATCTTCCATGATACAACTGGAAAAAGAAGCTCATACAAATAACCTACGATAACTTTACAGGAAGCTGTAACAAATAAGTTGTAGAGAAAATATCTAAGCATCTCATATACCACTGTTCAGTTTTCTGCGACTTGAGATAAGAATTGTTTTTCTACAGGCGATGTAGGAGTGATTTACACTTTTATTAGAGGAGTTAATTACACTAGAAGAATGACGAATCAAGATTTTGGTACGATTTAGTTTACGAAATCACTATGTAACCTAATGCTGGGCCCCATTTAGCCAGTTGCCAAGGAGCACAGTTTTCAGGGGAATAGTAATGAAATAATAACACATTGAAAAAGCAAGATATGAGACGCTAACAGGCAATAGATATAATCAACTATCAGAATGGCTGTATCAACAGAATATTTTCCTTGGCATAAATCTGCGCCAGCAACATAATTGTCACAAAAACCATAATTTTTTTGTTTGTGAAATTTCATTTTTAATTTTATTACTATTTTATGTTGTTAACTTATTTTTTCAGTTTTGAATTTGTTTTTATTAGAACTTTTATAGAATTAAAAAAGAATGTCAATACTTTAAAAAAGTAAACAAATTTTGACAAGCACAGTATGTAAACACAAAGGGGAAAAAAATTATCAGCTGATTAGTTGCACAGTCCTTATTAATAGACCTTGATTCTGGACAATTTTTTTATTTTGGAAAAAAATGGATTTCGTTTTTCTATACAAGTCAGGTCAAAATTTGGTTTGGTAAAACAGCATATATAAATATTCTTATATATGCTATTTTAAATGCTGAACAAAATGTTTGGATCTCTTGATATTAATTGACTGCGCGAGTTTGTATTTTAGGATTTCAGATCACTTTCGTAACTTTCTACTATTAGTATTCTTACTATAATGATATATGTTAACTAAATTTTCCACTCCAAACATATGTTTTGTGCTCGTCTAACGTTTATTTCAAAAACCAGTCAAGCGACAAAAAATTTAAAATTGAGTTATTTGGCGATTAACGTTTAGAAAAGGTAAATGCATCGTTTAATGCAAAAAAATAAATAGTATGGTATGCCGAGAAATCGGTGTTTAGTTCACAAAGATGTCAAGTGACAGCGCAAGACTCTTTTCTGCTAATGTAATACTAGGCCTAAAATTTAAAAAACCAGTTTCCGGTTTAACCGACAAAGTGTGTTTTTGAAAAATCCGGTTTTGATTATTGTCTTTTAAAAAACCGGTTAAATGGTTTCGGGTTTAGTCTTCTAAAAAACCTGCTAACCGGTTTATATTAAATTTTTATTTAATATGAAAAAGGTCTCCTTAAATTTATTTTTATTTGTGGACGCTAATAGAAAATATGTTAAGAATTGTGTACTAGCATTTTTGAATTCTTAAGGCTCTCTTTATGCAATTATTTTATATTTTTTAGGAAATAATGTCAAATCCTATAATTTTCTATAAAATAAATCAATAAGGGTCCTCATGTAAACGCTTAAAAGCCTCGCAAACTGTGCAATCTGTTCATTTTTACACTCTCGCAAATGAAATGTCAAAAAATGTATGGAAATTCGTTTGCACAACTCCGATAAGTTTGCGCGACAATTTAGACTCGCAAACTTGAATTTATTGTGCATTGGATGAATCAGCTGCTTTTGTTTACTTTTATTTATAAGAAATAAAAATCAAATAAAATATAAAAATTTTGTGCATGTGAAAATTGTGTAACTTTGGAACAGAATGATTGTATTAAATGACATTGTGTATGAAAACATTAACCAACAGCTAGAACATAAACAAAGTCCTCCAAACTATGTATACCACCGTTTGTTCCAAAGATTTAACTTTCATTCAACATTTTAAAATTAAAATTTATACAATTTGAAAAAAAAATTATTAAAGCTTTTGTTGAATTTATGTATTTTTATTTGACAAATATAAATTTTCTGTATAAACTTGCACAAAATTGAAAAGGTGAAACATGTCGCGCAAATTTGCCCATTTGCACAAATGGGAAACGTAAGCGTTTAAATGAGTACCCTTAATATTTTTAAAAATGGTATCAAAGTTTTCAATAAATATGTTAGAATGAGCTTTAGAAAATATATTTCATTAAGACCGGTTAACCGTCCTACAAAAACCGTTTTGTCAAAACACCGAAAAGTTAAAAAAGTTTTTGTTCATCAATTTTTAGTGCAAAAAGAAGTCAAGTGACAGCGCTTGACTCGTTTCTGCTAATGTAATACTAAGCCCAATTCTATTTTTTTTTCATAAATGTTTAAGGTCTTAATAAATTTAAAAACACAATAAAAAACTTACAAGGTCTAAACCACTAATTTGTTGGATATGATGAGTTTTATGGAAATATTTGTTTGTTTGTTTCAGAAACCAGTCAAGTGCAAACTCTATATTATTTTTTAAATATATGTTAATACTAGCTGTCCCGGCAAACGTTGTTCTGCCATAGCTCACACAAAGTTTGAAGACTCCCACTATACGATTACTCCAGATATGCAATAATAAATTTTTACTTTGTATGGGAGGTACCATGCCCATTGTACCTATATAGGTCAATTGAGAATCTAAACCATCCAGGCACCCACTCAAACACACACAACAAATTTCATCGAAATCGGCCCAGCCTTTAAGGAGGAGTTCAGTTACTAACACACATACAGAAGAATTATATATGTATATAAAGATAGATAAAAAAGTTTTATGTTCATCAAACAGTTACACAAATGGAAAACTTTCATAGGAAAATATATCAATTTTGTAAAAGTAATTTTTAGGTAGCTAGGAAGTTTTCTTTGATTTAGTCAAAATCAATGATTTGCTGCTTGGCTGGTTTTTGAAATAAACGAATCAATTGTTAGTTCGAGTTAATCAAATCGATTGCTATTTGTAAAAGTTTTTAATTCTTAAAATACTTTCTCAATTGAGATTGAGAATATTACTAGAATTGCTTTAAAATTTAAATCAATCTAACAAACATGGTCATAATTAAGCCATAAAATTTACATTTTCCCACAATTATTGTAATTATTAAAGGAATTGCCTAGAAAAAAACTAAAATTTATTGTATATTTTTTAAGGAAGAAAATTATTTTACAGTGTTCATGGCAGCATTCTACTTGTTAGTTTACAAAACCAATTCACAGCTTTCATTGGCCTTTAAATGTTTATTATTATGTACCACCCGCTTTAGGATAATTAAGAAAATCACGAGCTTTCCTCTGCAATATTTTTAATGAGTGCTTTTAAATTCTTTCTCTAATAATGAAATGGATTTTTAATGTAAAGTAAATTTATTTTATAATTATTTTCACAGCACACAATTGAGGCTAAACCAAATATACATCTGCCGAGCAGCATCTGCCACATTCAAAATTATACAGTGAGGATAAAAAGAGGCTTCATATAGTCCTAATGAGTTTTTTAAAATTATTTTACAATAATAACTACCAGTTTCAAAATACATGCAAAATTGTCACTTCAAGTACTCTGAAAGATATAGAAACTGTTATTTACATTGGCAATTTTAGCATTTTTACAAACCCCTTGGGTGATTTTTATTATCCACTTTTATTTTAAGCTGAAACTGAGATATTGTTCTCTATTTGTATAAAAGAAATCATAATTTGTCTGCCCTTCTATATGACAATTCCGCTCGCCACTGTACATGCCAACAAATATTGCCAATATGTAAAAATCTCTTTGCTGCCGTCTTCTAGCTATTGCTGTTGGTGTTGTTGTTGTCTTTAACCTAAAAGAAATATAAATTTAATTATTATATTTATCAGGTCAGATAACGGCAGATGAGCGATGGCAAAGTCAAGTTAAACACATTAAAAATTTTAACACATTAATTTAATGCTTTAAAGTAGTTTTTCTTACTACGCTGCTACTGCAACTACTACTACAACTGCCACTATGTACTTCTAACTTTTATTACTGGTTGTTGCAGGATTCCTAGACAACAAAAATAGCAAACAAAATTAAAATCAAAAAGAACATGGTAAAAGATTAAAAGCGAAAGAGAGAGCGAGAAAAATCTAAGAGTTTGTAGGAAAATAAAATTGCAACAGCAAATAAATGTTTAAACATTACTTATAAAATTGTGGGTAATAAAATTAAATTTGCATTTAAAACCAACAGCAGATACAAACACAGCCATCATGTTTAAATGTATGTATGAATAGGTTGTATTAAGAAAAACGTTTAGACAAAATGTACAAACATCAACCAAAAAAAAAGCCCATTTAATGACCTAATAGAAAATAGAGAAACAAATACTTTTTTCCATTATGTATTAGTTAGTAATAGTAGTAGTTGCAACTAGTAAGTAAAAATGGCAGATTTTTTATTTCTATTTTATTTAGATCCGTTTAGTAGCTTTACAACTTTAACATCTACATCACATTGCAACACATCACACTCCTCGTTTGTTTGCTAGTATATATATATTAAAAAAAAAATTAAACTGTAGAATAAAATAAATTTATAAATGTTGTCTATAAGACAGACTCTCAACAACAACACACAGCACTCATTTAGACTTTAATGTATTTTCTAATTGCTAACAATTTATTAAAAGAAAATAAATATAAAAAAGAGTAGCAACAACAACAACTACCAAAACAAAACTCTCTTTAGGCCGTATATGGCCAGAGGATAAATGCTGCCACATACTACTGCTGCATACTCCACCATCACCATCACTACTAAATGTAATCGATAGTAAAGAATATCAAGTTTGATGCATTTTTGTAGGGGGCTACAGTATACTAAATTTGTCACAAGGTATGAGTCAAAATGGAATGATTTGCTTATTTAAGCAAGATCTATAAAATTTTAGAAAATTGTATCAGTAATCTTTGTTAGTAATGGGATTTAAACAAAAGTCAGGCATATTCCGCATACTATGATTGTTTTTTTAACTTGTTGGCTCTGGAAAGTTAATATCTCAAATAAGATATATTAACAATCGAACAAAAGTAAATCAATTATTAGTATTAAAAACCTATGAAAAAACTTAAAAATTATTGCGTACAGAATCGCCGGCTTTGGGATCTGTACATAAATATAGGGATTTTAGACAGGTACTTTTAAGTACTTCGGGATTTTTATGAAGATACAAACATACAATAAGGTTTTAATAAATGTGGTCTCACACGTATCAGCAATAACAAGAAATTGCCGTCTTTACAAAAAAAATCCTCAAAACCACTATTTTTAACTGATCTATCCTAAATAAAACAATCTAGGCAGTCCAGAATTCCAAGCAACAGAAGTATAGCTGTCAATTATAAAAGGAATTTTAATAAAGACAGGAATGTCAGTGTCAACTATAAAAGAGTTAAGAACTATGTGGAATTTGGTAACAAAAAAATTATATGAAAGTCTCATACAAACACCAATGACACGAACTGGAAAAAAATCTGCTTTGATACCGAATGGTTCCATCATCACTAAATTATAAAATTTATAAAAAAGGAAGATCAAAGGTTAGGTTATAAGGATGACACGGGTTCAAATAAGAACCAGCTTCCAGGCCAATAGGGGTCCATTATTATTTATATTATTTCTACTCCTTCACTTCAAAGGATATTCCCATATATTGCCAATACATTCCATTTAGATGACCTGATATAATTCAATAATAGCCATGGATTTATTCATCCCAAATCAAGTAGGTTCAAAAGTAAAATGCAAATATAATACTCGATAGTGTCGAACATTCACATAAAAAGTGAAAGCTATCCTCGACAGCTTCTCGACACCATCTACAAGTATCACCTTCAGTAATTCTTACCAAGGGTATAAGGTCCAGTATAAGATTATTAATCATCATCAGTTGCTTCATATTCATATCTAAAAGCTTCATACTACTTTTGATCTTGGTTTCATCCCATAAGTATTTTGTTCGTTTGCAACTGTCCTTCACATTCCAATGAATTCCAACTCCAACTCACTTCTTGATGTTTGTCTTATAAGCTGGAAAACTATCCAATTCCATATTCTCCAGGGGCAGATTAGCACCAAGCCTAGCAAGTTCATCTGCTTTCTCGTTACACATAATATTTTTATGGCCAGTGACTCAGCAAAGTGTAATATTAAGCTATTCAAGCTATTTAAGATGTTCAAGCTCCTTATGACAGCAGCTTGATTATTAATGAAAAAACTAATTTCGCACCTGTATATACGCAACATTGATATTAGTATTGCTGCCATAGCTAGGATTTCTACAATTCTAATTCCTTGCAAGTTACATTAAAAAAGAGGGCATTCACTCTCTTGGTTGTCACACGATCTAAGCGAGGCTACAAGACAAGCAAATGTCTCCAGCAGTAATTAATTATTTCATGGACTGTATGGCATGTGGCACCGTCTGGTTAAAACCACAGAAAGAACTCTGTTAACATGTCGCGAAATCGAGCAGTAGTAGTATTCCTTGCTTGACCAGACTCATTTTCGAAGAAGTATGGTCCAATGGGTATATGACTTAACAATGCGGGATTTTTTAAAATGTTAAGCTTTTATTTTGAAACATTTATACAATTTACTGTTGCAACATATGGATTCCCAGCCAAAGGAACTACTCATCTTTTGAGGCAAAGAACGAACCACGGTGAAGCGTATCCCAGAGAGAGCTTCCTGCATGGATCGAAACAAATAGTAGTGGGACGGGGCCAGGTCTGGACTATAAGGCGTGTGAGGCAAAACTTCCCAAACACTTTATTCTAAATACTTTTTAACAGGTATTATGTGGCAGAGCGTTATCATAATGTAATATTACGATTTCATGTCTGGCCGCATATTCTGGGCGTTTTTCGGCCAATGCTCGCTTCAAACGAATCTGTTGCGCTCGCTACAGGTTCCATGTGTCGGTCTAGCCAGATTTGAGCAGCTCATAATGGGAAGGACCCTTTTGCCATGGATAATTGACTTTGGTTTCAATTCGGCTAGTTGGTTGGGCTCCACATATGATATCTTACGCTTCGGGTTATCATAATGTATACATTTTTCATTGCAAGCAATGATTCGGTGCAAAAACGATTTTCTTTTATAGCGTTCAAGCAGTATTTCAGGCGTGCAACAAGGTTTCAAGGTCTCTCGGCTTCGTATAGTACCCAATTTCACTGCTTTTGGATAAATCCTGCTGCTCTCAAATGTTTTGAAATTACAGCTTGTGTAGCTCCCAATGATTTAGCAATTTCTTGTTGAGTATTACAACAATCTTCATGGAGTAATGCCTACAATTCTTGGTCTTCAAACTTTTTTGGCTGGCCTGGGCGATCTGTGTCAAAATCAACACTATTGAACCGAACAAACCATCTCTCTCACATTGAACCATAAGCATGTGAGCAATCGGAGTGCTTCTGCAATCGGTGTGTGGTGAGCAATCGGTGTGCTTCAGCTACACTTTTCTTTATATTAAAGAAGTAAAGCAAAACTTCCCGCACATGACGCTTTGTTGGCACAAAATACAACACTTTCGAAGCAAACTACTATTTTAAAATAAATGACAGATATTTACACTTCAAAATGGTATATAAAATATTAAAAAAGATACGCCATGTATTGAAAGTCCAGTTAATTTTGGAGTTATTTTATATGATTTTATCACAGATACTTAGCGAATCCTCCGTTTTATTTTAATTTAGTATGAAAACTTTTGTTCTTATTTTAAGCTAAAGGGTATTCTATATTCGTTGTTACCAATTAACTTCCACCATCTGGTTTTTGTCCAGATACTCGTATGTACATATTATGCGTGGCATAGTTAACACTTACGTATTTAAAATTGTTAGATTTTGCATTTTCCTGTTATTGTTTTTTTCTAACAAATTCGAAAATTTATAATTGTTATTAAGATTTAATTTACTTTCTAAAATAGGAAGAAATATGGAAGTCGTCAAGATTATTTAAATTTTATGTGAAACGTTATATCAAGGTAATTTTAACGGTTTGAAAACATTCTTTCTCATAGAAAAATTGCGGTAAAATTGTACCTTAAAATTTAAAGAAGTGGAAAAAAAATTAAAAAAAAAAAAAATTAATTTAAGTATTAAACAGTAGAAATAAAAGAAGTTTAAGTTTTAGAATGAACTGCGGCCTATGTAGAATATTAGAAAAAAGTGTATTCAATCTAAGCTGTTTAAATATGATAGGTATTTTCTTCAATTTCTAAAAAAAATGTTTTCAGGAATTATATCTAAATACACATCTCAACATCAGCCATTAATACAAAAATTACCATAAATTAATCTTGATTTTAGGGTTAATGAAACAACCAAATTTTCAGGAAAAAAACAAAAACACACAAAATTAATTTGCGATAAGAAAAAAACCACAAAACACTTCAAACTGCTCTATAGAAAATATGTAACTTAAATCAATTAATAAGATTTCATGCTAAATAAAGAAGTTAATCATTATTTTCGTAAAATTCTGCCGTTATTTCGAACATTACAAATCAGATAATTTCACTCCGCTCCGAAAAGCAAAACAAAGGTATGAAATAATTTTCGTTTTTCAAATCTTTAGACAATTTTTCTGTTTATCAAATACATAAATTTCTGGCACAAATATTTTAATGTAATTCAGCGAAATTTCTCTGAATTGTTTGCTTCGTGGCTGGTTGCTGCTCTTTTAATCAGGAAAAAATCATGCAAGTGTATGAATGTTTTTCCAAACAATACGCATAATAAATGAGTATTGATAAAGACAACAAATAAAGGTAAAAAAAACAATACTATACTAAGAAGAATAATATTTTAAAGACACAAATACAAAGTTGTAGGTTCCTTAAAGTTAGTCTTAAAATTAATGTTGTCAGGCTTATCGTCTTGGGCAATATAAAAAAAGAATAAGTGCAAAAAAAGTTAAATAAAATTGTAACTTAAAATGTTGTGGTGTTTTCTTTACAGAACTTAAAACATGTAAAATGTAAAACATATTGCATTGATATAAACATTTGTAGAGCAAGTTACTTAGTTTTTATTTTTTTTGTATCCCTTTATAATGTTTAATGAATTGTAATAAAATGTGAACTGGTTGGCAAAAAAATAACAACAAATCTGGAAATTCAAATAAAAAGCCCTTCATAAACATGCTGTCTGTGCTAAGCTGTTTACAAAAATAAGGAAAGACCTTTCTCTTTTCTCGTGGCTAAAGATTTAGTTTAATTTATTTCTATATTCTTTTAATTTTTGTTTTTTATAATATTTTATAAAATGTGTTGTATTTAAGTGGTGTTCTTGCATGAATTACTTTTAAATTTGCCTTTTTTTATCATTTAATTAAAGTCATTGCTCTTCTGCTTTTTAAACATTTTTCATATTTTCATCTACAGAGCATTAAAGCGTTATAAATTTTAAATCTTTTACTTGCAACATTGTTGAAATCAAATTATTCATTTTTAGTGTTGCTTTTTAAACTAAAACTAAAAGGTGTTACTGTTTTAACGGTTTTCTTTTTCCTTTATAAAAGCCCTTTTAATAAAGTTCTTATTTTTTAAACAATTTAACAGCTTCATTATTAATCGCTAAATCTTTCAAATAAAATCTAAAACAATTTTTCTTTAAAATTATTCTGTTTGGCAGATCTTTTTCATTTTCTCACACAAACTAAAAACGGAACATATGCTTTTATAAGAAATATCTCAATAAATGTAGGTTATTTTTAATACCCTCCACCAAGGTACGAATGAATAGTGCTGGTTTTCGATTCGCTTGCTAGCGAATTATTTGAACTGTTGGAGAGCTGTATTCGACTGATGCGAATCTTTTATACCCTTCATCTTATTAATTAATATTTCAGATATTTTAAATGGATTGACAAACTAAAAGCAACCTTTTCAGGCTTAAAGAGAGAAAGAAGTACTTCCACGGACCCAAATACGATATTCGAAAGCCTTTTAGCTGACTACGTTTAGTCCGAAAGATAGGTTCTTTCTATTAGGTGTTTCCAATTTCCGAACGTTACAAAAAATATAAATCGGTTTCGACGGTCTCTAGATAACTGCAAAAATCATCGAATTGAAACTTGAATTATTAAATAATTTTTGTTTAATATTAAGACTCTAAAAACTCTGTATTAATTATATATTTTATACACAGAGGAGCATAGAGCGGAAACTAGAAAAAAACTTACTCAAAATAATCCCACATACGAGTGTTGTTTTTGTTTTCACATAGTTTTTTTTAACTAAATTCATTACGATCCCGAATGCGATACACTTTGAAAATAAAAATAAAATTATTAGAGTAAGTTCGGGTAATGTGGTATACCTATTTTTTATTTGACTATAATTTTTAGAATCTTAATTCGATTGGAACAGTTTTCAGCTGGTGTTTTGCTACAAGTGTTAGGTTTACATCCATGAAAGTAAAAAAGTCTTTTAATTTCAAGTTTCAGAGAAATTTGGGAAAAAGAGAAAACACCCATAAACAAGCTATTGAAAAAATTGGCGGGTAATGTGGTACACCATGTTCTTTTAATATTGTATACCAAACCGCATAACCGATACATAGTATTTTAATTTGTAAATGAGTTTCGTTTTATTTAAATCATCTTTAATGGATGCGGTTAAAGTTGGTGGCTCACCAAGCTTACCAGAAGCTCCTCAATACATTCTTCGCTTCGTAGGAGACATTGAATGACTGATGCGAAAAAAAATTCCATTTGTTGTTTCTAATAGCTCAGATAGCGTTCTTCAAATCTTCCGCTGCCCATTTTCATACTTCACATTTCTTTGGCATATTATTTGCTTGAAATTCTTTAGCTATACCACATTAGCCGACCACGTGGTTTAATGAAATTATTATAAAATTAAACATATACAAATACTCTCAAACGCGCTCAAATTTGCATCAACTTCCCAATTTTGACAGTTGGAATCAAAATCTGTCGAATCGGCTGTCATTTATTCCGTTTTTTTGCCAAACCAATCTGGACAGATATACCGTTCAACAACAAATGCAAATCATGAAATTTTTTTATCAAAATGAGATCGTCCACAGTGGCGCGCGCTTTGCCTATTTTACGGTGAAGCCCTCTTATGAATGAATTGCTATTTCAACAAAAAAATTTCGAAATATCTGTCCCGAAATAGTCACTGTTTGGTATAGATTTTGGGTTGGCGGCGTAATTGGTCCATATTTATTTGAGAACGACGTTTTCAAGCCATCACCGTCAACAGTGAGTGTTATAGGTCGATGATTACCAAATTATTTTGGCCTATATTCGATGATATGGACACCAACTACATGAGGTTTCAACAGGACATCGCTATGTGCCACACAGCTCAGGCCACATTGTACATTCTGCACGAGTGATTTGAGGGCATGGTCATCTCACTTGGAGGTGACGTGAACTGATCACCGAGATCGTGCGATTTAAGCCCGTTAGGCTTTTTCTTAAGTCAGTAGTGTCCTTCAATGGCCATTTCCTCGATATTATTCCATACATAATGGCATAGATAGGCCTTTGAAACGAATAAAAAGTTTCGATATCTCCCACAAACTTTGTTTTTTTATTTATTGATATGAAGCGCTTAATGAAAGACCATTTACTTGGTCAAATCATAAGATAAATCTTCATCATTTCAACAAAATTAAATAAAAAAAACTTTAAAGTGAAACGCGAAACATCTATATGATGGTAATGCGGGATTTACAATAAATGGCGTATCTTTCGAACGCGGTTTTTGTTTGTGCGGTGATTTTGACACGGAAGAAAAAGTTCGTCCAGACCAGCCAAAAAGATTGATGACCACGAATTGCAGGCATTACTCCATGAAAATTGTTGTAAAACTCAAGAAGAGCTTGTAAAATCATTGGCAGCAATTTCAAAAAGTTTGCGAGCAGCAGGATCCATCCAGGGAAATTGGGTACCGTATTGAAGCCGAAAAAACGATTTCGCATGTCCGAAATAATGCTTGAATGCTATAAAAGAAAATCATTTTTACCCCGAATCATTACTTGCGATGAAAAATTGATCGATTACGATAACTCAAAGCGTAAAAGATCGTATGTGAAGCCCGGCCAACTAGCCGAATCGACACCAAAGCCAAATATCCATGGCGCTAAGGTAATCCTCTATATTAGATGGGAGCAAAAGGGAGCTATTATGAGGTGCTGAACCAAACGCAACTGATTCGTTTTTCGGCCAATACGTCCAGAATATACTGCCAATATGTAACCGTTATATTCCATCATTACAATGCTAGGACACACAGTTAAAAAAAAATTAGAATGAAGTGGTTGGGAAGTTTTGCCTCTCCATAGGCAAAATTCCAGACCTTGCCCTGTCCGACTACTATTTGTTTTAATCGATGTAGAACGCTCTCTATGGGATACGCTTCACTTCGCAACCGAGTATCTGATATTGGCTTGATTCGTTCTTGGCCTCAAACGATGAGCACTACTTTTGGCTCGAAATCCATATGTTGCCAGAAATATGGGAATAAGTCATACATAACAATGGGCAATACTTTTAATAAATTTATATTGTACAAATGTTTCAAAATAAAAGCTAACAATTCTAAAATATTCCTCATTTTTAAGTCATACAACCAATATATAAATATTTTAGTTTTCAGCTGACAATTGAAATAGTTTCATTATAGATTCTCTAAATATTTAGCTTTCGAAAAATGTATGGAAGTGCTGAACTCTTTGAAAGAATGTTTGTAAATATTAAATCATATGAATTATTTTGCTCTGTTCACCAACAATGTTTGCTGGGTTGTCAGCCAAACATTAAAAACCTTTACTTTCCACAGAATATTTTTCAGAAATTTTCAATAACAACAGTTAACGAAATAAATTAAACACATTATTTTATGTTTCATAAAAACATAATTAATATGTTTTCAAAAAACCAAATACTAAAATAAAACTTAAAAAAAAATCCAGCTGTTTCCTTATACAATCAAGAAATCCTTATTTTTTTCGATCATTCTTTTGTACAGAACTTACAGCATAAAGAAATACGTTACACTTTTGTCTGTATTGAATATTATCTAAAATCATGCCATTTACAATAATATTGTAGCACATGAGGAGCATAAAGGAATCAAATAAGAATACGTATTTACAACGCCAACAAGAATTAATGTTGGCAATTTATAATGGCAACAGAGCAACAATGTTGCAAAGAATATTAAAAATAAAACAGATACATGTACGAGGCTAGACCTCAATACACTTGCAATAAAATTGGAAAAAAAAAAATCTAAATTTTAGAGAATAAAATTTACATACAAGAAGAATAGAATAGAACTTTTGCTGATTGTGGTATATTTATAGGAATGGGAATGAAAGACACTTGTGCCTTGGTAGTAAGCTATCGAAATAAAAATACTCAAATAGCATTTTGTGTGTATTAAACATTTTTGAGGTGATTTAAATATAAAATTTGCATTTGACTTGACATGGCTATGGAATTCATTAAGACTTAGATCAAGGGTTTTTGTTGTGGCACTCAATCAAATATACGTTGAAAATAACAAACCCAAGAGCGACAACATTGTTGTGACAACAAAATTTTTTCCAAATCTAATCTAATATCAAGATTCAAATTGTTAGTCCCATTAGATTTACAAGATTGTTTATTCTTCTCATTTTAATTTATTATTATTTTTCCATATTTTCAGGTCACCATCATTCTCAAAGACGTGAACGATGAAGCTCCCATCTTTCTCAGTTCGAATGTAACAGAGATTTTAGAGAACATACCTCTCAACACGGTAGTGATGGTGGTCAAGGCAGTCGACAGAGATGAAGGCAAAAATGGTTACATCGAATACATACTAAAAGGTGAAAATTCCTTGCCATTCACCCTGGGTCCCGTAGATGGTCTACTACGAGTCTCTGGCAAATTAGATAGAGAAATGAAAAATTCCTATATGCTAAATATAACAGCCAAAGATAGAGGAGAACCGGAAAAATCTACCCAAAGTCAAATTTACGTGAAAGTACTCGATGAAAATGATAATGCACCGATTTTTGATCCCAAACAATATACCTCTTCGGTGGCAGAAAATGCCAGTATTGGTGCTATGGTGTTGCAAGTGTCGGCCACTGATGTCGATGAGGGTGCCAATGGTCGTGTGCGTTTTGCCATAGTGGGTGGTGATGATAATCGTGATTTCATGATTAGCGAAGATTCAGGCATTGTAAGAGTATCCAAAAATCTTAACTACGAACGTAAATCACGCTATGTGTTGACAGTGAAGGCGGAAGATTCAGCTGCCGATTTGGGTTTGGCATACGACAATGAAAAGGGCCGCAACAAATTGTCACACTTGTTTGAGAATCGTTATGATTTAGCTGAAATAACCATCATTATTACGGACATTAATGATAATCCGCCCACATTTTTGGATTCTCCCTACTTGGCGTATGTTATGGAAAATGTTATACCACCAAATGGTGGTTATGTCTTAACTGTAGAAGCCTATGATGCTGATACGCCACCATTTAATTCTCTAGTACGCTATTTTCTAAAAGAAGGTGATACCGATCTATTTCGTATAAATGCATCGACTGGTGAAATATCACTATTACGCTCTTTGGATCGTGAAGCAAAAGCTGAATATACATTAACATTGGTAGCCATGGATACGGGTAAGTTCAAAAATATTTTACATACACATTGCTTAAAATGCTTGCAACATAAAAAAAATAAAAAAAAAAAAATATTGATCATAATCTTTAACAACAAGTGTTCATTTAACGTTGCCACAAATATGCATGATTTTTTTTCCACATTTTTGTACACAAAATATATAAGAGGCACATACAATATACAACAATTTTTGTAAAGTATGAGTAGTAAAATATTGATGATAATAATCATTTCACTATAAGAAGTTAATTTAGCTTAAGGGGCTTAATTTTTTAAACTTATTTTGTTATTTTGCTCTTTCTCCTGTTTTGCGTATGCAACAACAAAAGCCAAAAATCGTTACACATTGCTTATAGCTAATGATCGATATCAATATTATTTTTTTTATTTATTTTTTTTTTTTTTGAAATATGTATGTTGTTATAGCTCATCAGAATCATGATCATCTTTATTGATAATGGTTTTTGAAAATGCCAATGAAGAGTCATACAAACAAAAATGAGGAAGTTTATGCAAAGCAGTTCATCAAGTTAAAAATTTAAAAGTATTTAATATGTGTGTTTGTGTATTATATATGATGTCCTTAATTATTGCAAGATATTTGAAAGTTATGGTAACGTTTATCAGTTAGTTAGGAGAAGAAAATAAAGTCGGGATTTTGAAAGAATTTTGATATACAAATTAATTTTTTCATATGATCTTTTATTTATAATAAAATATTTTTAAAAAAGTTACTTGTTCTATTACAAGAACAAATACCATTAATTACTTAAAATTTTGTTTTCAAAATTCACAATACAAAAAGCATTTGATAATTAATAGCACTATATATTGTCGTCCACTTTTCCCATAAGAATTCTTAAAAACATTTATGTCGAAACAATTTAAGATTGTTCCAAACTAATTGTATGTATGCTGTGTAACATTTAATGGAGCATAATTGCAGAATGAAATAATATCCAAAGATAGCAATGACTAGAAATATTTTATTGGGTGTATAACTTAAAAATGCGGGATTTTTTTTAATGTTTAGCTTTTATTTTAAAACATTTGTAAAAAATAAACTTATTCAAAGTATTGGCTATTGTTAGCTATGACCTTTTCCATTTCTGGCAACATATGGATTCCAAACCAAAATATCTGCTCGGCCAAGAACGTATCAGGTCAATGTCGGATACTCTGTTCCAAAGTAAAGCGTATCCCAGTGAGAGCCTTCTGCATCGAACGATACAAATAGTAGTCAGACGGGGCATGGTCTGAACTATAAAGCTTGTGTGGCAAAAGCTTCCAACCACTTCTTTATATATAGTTTTTAACAGCTATTTCAACTTGTGGCCTAGCTTTGTTGATGAAATATTACGGTTTTGTTTCTGATCGCATATTCTGGTCATTTTTAGGTCAATTGTTGCATTCTGTACAGGTTCCCTGTGATGGTCTGGCCAGATATCACCAGCTCATTATAGATAGAACCCTTTTGGTTCCACCAAATAAAGAGCATTACCTTAGCATCATCTACATTTGGCTTTGTTGTCGATTCGGCTGGTTGGCCGGGCTTTGCATACACAGAGAAAACAGATTCGTAGTAGCAACCGAATTTGTTGCCAATCGAATGATTCGGTTGCTCTTATAGAATTTATCGGTAGTAATGATTCAGTGCTAAAATGATTTCCTTTTATAGAGTTGAAGTTGCATTTGAGACATTCAAAATCCTGTTTCAAGGTCTCTCAGCTTCAATTGAATTTGGATGAATCCTACTGCTTACAAATGTTTAGAAATTGCTGATTGAGTAGCTCCCAATGATTTTGCAAGCTTTTGTTGAGTTTGACAATAATCATCAATGCCACATCTATGAACTGAGTAGAATTAGTGTTTTGTTATCTACCGAAAATTTTGACATCAATTTGCATAGAAGAAGTTGATGAATTTTGCTTTTCAATTCTATCTGGACATATGTGATATAGCTGATTGACAGACTTGTGACTGCACGAGTTTAAATAATAAGATCTTTGATAAAATTTTAAATTAACACTTCCACTATCCATGCGGTCTTTGGACAAAACGTGAGAAAAGTTCATTAAAAATGTTTTTTTTTAATTTTATTACCGTGGGACATTGTAATTTTACATTTTGTGCTTTTCAAACATTTGTTATACCCTACACCACCAAAGTGTTTTTGAAGATATTTCCACAAGATTTGGCACATGCATTTTTCGACGTATCCACACAAATAAAATTATAGATTATACAGATATAAGTTTCATATATAAAGAAGTCATGCAACCTAATTTTATGATGATAAGTCCATAATTGGTCATAAATTAATTCACTTTTTCCGGTAATCCTCCCATTAAAGATCTTATGGTTACCCTTTGGAACGAGATGGTCCACTTACGCTTAAAATCGGACATGTATTGGGATACATTTCCTATGTTCTTTAATTATTTTTTTACAGCAGCCCAATACCTTTCCACAGGCCGAAGATCTGGACCGTCTGGAGGATTTGCCTCCAGTTGATGATGTATGATGCCAAATCGGACCAGAAATATGAATGCACACTGTGCTGTTTTAATAAATGTAAAAAACGTTTTTGTAGACACTCCTTAATATATATTTCTATTTTTGTAGTGCCTGATGTCACAAATGATTGACTTATTTTGTCATAACTGCGAATGACATGCCACACCAGAAACTTCTTGGGGAATTTTGTTTGTTTTATTGTCTGATATTGTTCTTAAACATTATCTCGTCCATCTGCCACATAAAAATCTTGACACGGAAGTTGTGAAAAATCTGACAGTATATAAGTTTCATCATCCATCAAATAACAGGTGTATTTTATTTTAAAAAATTTGACCTCAAATTTTTCGCTCGTTATTTTGCTTCTAATTTCTTTATCGAATTCCGATCTGGAATTTTCTGAACTTTATACGACTTCAACGCAGTATCTGCAAAAGAATCAGACCATTTAGCTTCTCGTCTAATAGAAGTGTTCCGTGCTCTTTGAAAGAGCTGTTTGACTTCATTTTGCTTTACGAATATCTGTTAGACCTCTTTTTCGTCCTTTCCATTTCTTTCAATATTCAAGTCGTCTTTATATTATTTAATGGCTTTTGAAATAGTGTGAAACTTCAAATCTTCTGCAATTTTTTTAAAGTCCATATTGGATTTTAGCTCGTTCACACTTTTGCATAAACGAAAAAAAACGAAATAATTGTAATGGTTTTTTAAGTAAACATTATCCCTTATATGCATAAACAGTTTATAAATTTATCAAAGGTTTATCAAACAAAATTTCCATACAAAATTTGTTTTATAAACCTTTGATAAATTTATAAACTGTTTATGCATATGGGGGTATATTTTTACTTATTCATTTGGTATTAAAATCAAAATTATCATAAAAACTGGACTTATATATTTAAATTCATTCTACTTTAATAAATTCCTGGGATAAAAAAACATTTGATGAACAATATATAATAATTACTTTGTAACTTATACCGTTATCATAACAAATACAAATTTCACGAAATGCTAAGCGAAGAAGTGATCATCAGGCACATTATGTGCCATCAGGTTTATGGAAAACAATAAATATTATTAAACCAAAAACAAAACAAAGCAAAAACCCCCTCCAAGAAGAAGTTTTACAAAGCATATTTGTCAAACTTACACTTTAAAATAATAATTAACTAAAAATGAAATAAACTCACACAAACAAAACAGACGTATACTTACAATACGAACACAAATACAAAAATACATAGATACAAAAATATATGTATGTTTATGAAGAAGGCAAAACTACCCAGCAGTTCTAGAAGACTGTCCAGAACTAGTGATTTCACCTATCCTTTACGGTGACAACTAGTTACATAATTAGCTAACTGACTAGTTATTTTAACACTTGCATGTCCTAAGCAGGACGCTAATTGACCCTTTTGGATTACAAAGGGATTGTCCGATAGCTGGTCCAAAGTAGTCAACGCATTGGATTCACATACTATTTACATAGAGTCAGTTACCTTACTAGCTACCTAACTGGTAACTTGTCAGATACATAACTAGTTTTTTTCAGATGTACGGATGGATGCTAATTAACCTTAAATAGTCTGTTAAAGTTATATTTCATAGACAGTCCGATAACCAATTGTTTGTAAACAAATCATCCCCCAAAAATTCTCCAATATATTATCTCTAGTTTAAAGTGACTACACTTTAGGTTACTTAGGGACACTAAAGGGACAATTGCCTTCATGATAGGTTACATGAAATGTCAGTATTCTTAAGCAATAAGAAAATTAGTATAAAACAAGTTTCATACAAACTCATAATGAATGTAGTACGTTTAAAATGATTACACTCTAGATTACTTAGAGACTCTTGAGCGACATTTGTCTTCCCACATGATTACCTTGGATGTATAAAGTAACCAATTGACTTTACTCTGCTCTACAAAGAGCACATACGTATCAAATGATCCAAAATACACAACTTAGAATCAGCCAAGTGGTCAGACATACTTAAGCAGTATACTTAAGCAATAAGAAAATAAATAATTTGAGAATTATATCAACATAATTTGTATAAAACCAGTTTGTACGAATTACTCATGAAAATGTGCAGCACAAAATAAACGTTTAAAGTGACTACACTCTAGATTACTTAGTGACATTGTCTTCCCACTACATTACATGGGATGTAAAAAGTGACCAATTGACTTCTCTCTCGACCACAGAGAACACATACGTGACAAATGACCCAAAATATATAAATTGGAATGAGTCAAGTGATCAGACATTAATGACAATTACTATAAGGGATACATTTACTACTTGCTTAACTGCTGGGTACTGCATAATATTTACAAAATACCACATACACTTGCTCACAAAAGCAAAACACCACAAAATATATTTAGTATATAAAATGAGAAAAAAAATCACATGAGCAACTTTTAACAAATTACAGTAATTATCAAAATGTATTTTAGTTTAAGGGCACAAAAACATAAGCCAAAATGAAAAGAATAAACAACTACATAAAACAACAAAACCCAAAAAAAAAACTACAAAGAGATAACAAAAAAAAGAACTCACTCACTCAAAGATACATATGTTAAGATAGTGAAAGATGTTTTATGAAAGTAGCAGCAGTATTGTATGCAGATTGTCTGCTATAGGTGTAGTTGTGGTACTTGCAGTAGTTTTTTAAAGAATATATATGTGTGGGGTTGGATTTAAAGCCAACAACAGTGGAAAAAAAATATATGAATAATGTAATATTGACAACTAAATGCTCTGTGGTTGGTAACACCCACTTTGATGGAAACTTACAAATAAGATTGAGTTATCTCTCTTTTGTATGTGGCTCGGGTTTTGCTACATAAATTATGACAAATTCAATAAAACTTACAGAATTGTAGTAGTTTTAACTTTAGGCTATAAAGAAAACAAAAGACTTAAACACGAACTTGGCTTGATTAACAAGAAATTTGACAATGACAATAGCTATAGTAATGCCACCAACAAAATCCATAAATAAATATAATAAGAATAAACAAATCTACTTGACTTTCTTTCCAAAAAGGAAAACAAAAAATCAAAAATAAGAACAATAACTGCTTTGGCTACAAACAAAAGAGAGATCATAAAGCATTTAGCCTATTGTTACATGTAATATGTGTTGTAAATTGCTAGTTAAGTTTAGTGTAAAGATGTTTGATTTCTATTATTGCCTGTATAAGCACAATAATAACAACAGTTACAACAACTGCAATAACAACATGAAAATAAAATACAAAAATACAAGAAAACAAAACAAACCAGAGTAGTTGGTAGTTGTTTAAAAAGACATGATGCCAAACTAACTAAAAGGCTACCTTTTGCTTAAGAAACGCTGATGCATCTAACTGATGATGATTTTCACGTTCTTTTTTTTATTTTTTTTATTTAGTGTGTCTACATTTCGTGGCATGATGACGCTGAGGACGTTTTTTTATCATCTGCTTATTTTTTTCTTCATTCTGTAACAGTTGTACATTTTGTTGTTACTGCATTGCAAACACCATTCCAATGCGTAGCAATTTCTACAATTTACTTGGTTGCTTTTTTTTTTTTTTTGTTGTTGTTTTGTATTCCTTTATTCTTAGTTAAAGTTAAAACAACATTTTGATCAAAATTGTGCTGTTTTGAGGTAAAAATAAAAGAACGAAGAAAATAAAAAGAGGTGCGTTTTTTTTTTGCAAGTTTCTAACAAGCTTTTTATTTATCCTAGAATTTTCTAATACACACATGCAGCTTTTTGTTGGCTAACAAAAAAAGTAAACAGAAATCCCACAGCAAAAAAAAAAAATATTTCGAACGAGATTTATCACACATGCCAAACCACAGCCACTCAGCCACACAGCAAATACTAGTCGTAGTAGTAAAGCATTTGGAAAAGTGGTGAAGAAAAAAAAACAATCCTTAACAACCATTTAAACATTTATATTGTGTAGAGGAAAATTCTTGTCTTATGCTAGAGAATTTTCCTCTTTTTAAAGTTTAACAAGCAGTTAGTTCTTTTTGGCGTTTTAGTTATTTTTTTTTCTTTCTTGGTTGTACCCTACAATGTGTTTGGCTAGTTTATGTTTACATTTGTGCTCTTATCATGGAAAGGTAATAAACTTAGTACAAAATCAAACATTTTAAAGTCACAGAATTAAACTTGGTCACAAATTCCAATACTCATCACGCTGTGGGAAATTTAGTTCACAGACTGCAATATTTCCTTGCTGTTTGGTACCCTTTTACGGGAACTTACAGAAGGAAACTGGACTTTCTTGGAATAAACTAAAAACAAGTTTCAGTCCAGCGGCTCAAAATCAGCCAAAAATTTTATTTAATTACTTGGCTTTTTGCCATAGTTCTTTAAGTTCTAATAACCACTAAAAAGGAATCCAATGATGTTAAATCACACGATGTAGGAGACCAATTCTTCTCACCGAGACGAGAGAGTACACGACAAGGAAAAGTCTCATGCAGTATTTAAATTGCTTAGCGGTTTGTATGACATGTGACACCATTTTGATGAAACCACATGTCCTCCAAATCAATACGATCCCATTTAGGCGGAAATAACTGTATCACTACTTTGGCCAGCTTCATTTTCTATGAAGAATTGCTAAATGAAAATCCAGCAAACATTGACACGTTATGGATTCATTAGCCTTTCGACAATCTCATCTGATGATGGACATGAATTTTTAAAAATCGCTTAGGACTTAACTTGAACTGTGGCTGCCAAACGTTCGCTATTTTAGAAATATTGTTTAGTATTGTTCTCTGGTATAATTCTTAATATTAAATAACCCTAAACTATCAGATTTCAACTGACTTGACTTTGAATTTTTTAAAATTGTTTAGATTTTATTTTGAAACATTTGTACAATATAAATTTATATCTTTTCCCATCTTACTGGCAACATATGGATTCCGAGCGAAAAGAACTGCTATTTTTTTGAGGCCAAGAACGAATCAAGCCAATATCGGATACTCTGTTTTAAAGTGAAGCGAATCCCAGAGAAAGCATTCTGCATAGATCGAAAAAAATAGTAGTCGGACAGAACACGGCCAGGAATATAAAGCGGTTGAGGCAAAACTTCCCAATCACTTCATTCTAAATACTTTTTAACTGGTATTGCTCCGCCACTAGCATTGTAATGATGAAATACGCTCTTCGGCCAGTACTCACTTCAAACGAATCAGTTGCATTCGGTAGAGGTTTTTTGGTCTGGTCAGATTTTAGGTGCCCTTTTGGTCCCACCATTTACAGAGAATTACCTTAGCGCCATGGAAATTTGGCTTTGGTGTTGATTCCGTTGGTTGGTTGGTTGGTTGGACTTCACGTACGATCTCCTACGCTTTGGCTTATTATAAAGGATTTTTCATCATAAGTAATATTTGGTTGCCTTTTATAACATAAAAGTTCTCTCGCCTTCTATCCGTATGGTACCCAATTTCCCAATTACCCAATTTGGATAAATCCTGCTGCTCGCAAACGTTTTGAAATTGAAATTCTTAGGATAATGACAGGTGCACCTTGGTACATAAGAAATGAGAACATCCATAGAGACCTACAAGTACCGTTAGTTAAAGATGAATTCAAGAATGTCCTTGAGAAATACATCATGAAATTGTGGAACCACCCGAACCCGCTTGCAAGACATCTCACACAGACCCAAACAAGATCAAGGCTTCGTAGAGCCGATCTACCACCCCGCTAAGATGTGGCCCATATGAACATCAACGCTCCCGTCAGAGAGCACTTAGTTTTAATTTTAGTTATAAGATTTTATTACTTATTGTCAGGCCTAAGTAAGGCAGATTCGATAAATTAATAAACTTTAAAAAAAATTAAAAATTGCTGCTTGAGTAGCTGCCTCCAATTCTTGGTCTTCAAACATTTTGGCTGTCCTGGGTTATCTTTGTCTTCCGTATCAATATCACCACTTCTGAACCGCACAAACCATATCTCGCACATTGAAACCGATGAAGCATTTGTTTTCATCTTGGACCAGCACTTAGTGGATCGCCACTGCTCATGCAAAGCTTTGTGTTGGAACTAGAAAAATAGGTTATGGGAGGGAGGAAATAGGGAGTAGTGTTTATAGACATTCGAAAACACTTAATCGGGAGGTTTTTTTGTTCCACATACGTACAGTACGGCTAAAGAACGAATTTTCCCTATAGTGTGTTGTGCAGTCCACTGGCCAATCGACCACAAAGGGATGTGTTCTTGATCAAAAACGTGTTAAATGTAAAAATCTGCTGGTATCATGAACAAGTTCCCTAATTTCATCACAACACATTCCATTGTAGTACCGATAGAACAGTGAAACGCAGCCCACATTGTATTCCATTTTCGATCTGATATAGGTGGTGTAAATAGTGCGGAGATCAGATGGGGTGAAGTAATTCCTACACAGTTTTAGAAAAACGATACACTGGAATGCTTCTTTCGACACTTGAAAAATGTCTTTAGACCAGCGGACATCACATTGTATTCTCATGCCCAGAACATTAAAAAGAGTATCTGATTCCATAATATTTACACAACCCATTAATACTGATGAAGCGACAGATGAAGAATACAGATGTCGTTCGTTTATGTGTCAACATGCAACACTGAATCATTGGAAGCGACCCTATTCTCACGATCCCGTTCAGAGATTTTCACAAAGTCCCGATTATGGGTATCACTCATGTTTTGCCTCATTGAATGACTATGAATGTTGCTGTCATCGGCAAAAGAATAGATAGGGTTGGAAGTTTGACGTAGAAGGTCATTTAGAAGAATAGTAGTGAAAGAACGGAGCCTTACGGTTCTTGATGGTGTATTAAAATATACGCCATTTATAGTAAATATTTTCTAGAATAATTCACAAAAATAATTAAAAATCACTCATACAACTCATTGTCCATACGATTATTTTATTCGAATTTCAGCCTTTAAAACTTTAATTATAAAGATTTTTAAACAATTAGATCTTTTACTTCGGAACTTATTTTAATTTCGTAGATATACACCAAAAAATCAAATTAAAACATTAAAGGGACTACGAGTGGTATGAGTAATATTTTTTTATTTTTCACAAGAATACGATTGTTGACACGTGTAGATTTATATTTGTCATTGTCTTGGAAAATGACTTTATCATACCACTCAGGTGAAACAATAACCAAAAAAGATGTGATATTTATTCAGAATATCCCTTATCTCAAATAAAGTTTCGTAGGATATACATGCAATGTTTATAAAAATCTTGAGAATATTTTAGAGTAAACTGGACTATTCTTTAAAAGGATTACAGTATTCACTATGATAATTACAATGAAGTTTTGAACTTCATTATAATATTTCTCTACTATCGGGATTATTAACCTCAGTATTACTACGTTCATAGTAATATTTAGATAATATTATTGGAAATTAATTAGACATTACATTATGAATCTATATGAATCCGTTTTAAAGTTACAAGTAAAATTATAATAACATATAATTGATTTAAATTATTGAGAGTTAAGACAAATATAATCAATAATTAATTCCGAAACCAATTACTAATTAGCTACTTAACCACTTCAAAGTAACCAAAAGCTCACTGTAAATTTGTATAATATTGTTAATTATAATATCAAGCCATTAAGAAACCCATGATTAGGCCATCCCTAAGTCAACCACTGCTAACCACAATTTTCTTTTACTGGTTTTCTTAACGTTTGCTGTTACTGTTACTGATTTTTCATCTTTCGCACTTAGACGATTAGTTAAGCTTTAAGCAAAGTTGTTGTCTGTCCCACTAGATGTAATGGTTTATGCTGGCTTTATATTATGGCCTCATCATCTATAAGCTGGTTAATCATGCGTCTTGCTGCGTATTGTTTAGGTTTCACTTACTTCTCGTTTTTTTTTTTCTTCTCCAGCAGTTTTGTTTTTTTTCTTGATCGTTCCTCTAACCTCATATTCAACTTAGAATTGATGATGTGGAAATTGTTAGGTTTTTTCTACCAGTTTGGAAGGAGTTAGTGTTCAAAATTTTAAGCCCAAAAAAAACAATTTTTTTATTTTGTAAAGAAATTTAATATTTGTGAAGAAATTGTTTAAAGCTTTAACATTGTAACTACAGAATAATCTTTTAATTGAACATATGTTTATTAATTATTAAATTTTATTCTTTTTCTTATGTTGGCATTCTCTTTAAATTATTTCCCCTGAAAATGCCAGTAGTCAACCACATTTGCTATTAGCAATAAACCATGAGCAATAACTGTTTGTGTGTATTTATGATGGTGGTCCGTCGGCCTTACAGATTTGCAATGAAAAATGGTTAAATGGAAAAATGAAACCTTTATGTAGATGGCATAACAGTAACACAACTGTTAGTCAAAGTGTAAAAATAAAAGAAGAGAAAATTGCAATATGATCATTACAGTTCAGTGATTTCAGCAATTGATTAGTTGTTGGCAATTCGAATGGTAGATAGAGAAATAATTGAAGAAGAAATAAGGAATTTTGCTAAATTACAATTTGTTTGAGTTACTTTTCTAGATAGAGGAACTTTCTATATACAGTATATGCAGTACTATTTAATTTTAGTTATACTAAAGTGATTGTGGAACAAATTGCTTTCTTATAATATTAGTAAATTTAGTTCCATTATTAAAAATTAAGTCAAAATGTTTACAAATTTTAATAGGAAAATATTAGAATTTTACTTGCTTAATATAAATTTGTTTCAGTAATAGTCAGGAAGTTGTAATGTAATAGCTAGGGAACACGGGGCTACTTGCCACACCCATCATGCCACATTGAGCATTCAACACGAGCTAATTGAGGGCATGGTCATCTCATGTCGAGGAGATGTGATCTGGCCACCGAGATCGTGCGATTTCAGCCCGTTAGACTTTTTCTTGTTGGTTTTCTGAACTTGCAGGTCTATGCGAATAATCCACAAACCACAGCGTCAAACCCAACATAGCCCATGCCATCGGTCAAATTCATCTTGATTTATGGGCTAGAGTCGTGGAAATTATATTCCAAAAATAATCTTCAGGTTCTGTCCAGGTTCTTCAAAGGTTAGCTTACTTTGAAATCTTCTTTACAACAGAGCTGTCTTGTATCATGGGATTATTATGTTAATCGGCGAAGTTTCTAATAGAGGATTCGGCGAGAGAAACGCTTCGGCTCTCGGTCAGCTAATAACTTATTAGTATAAAGTAAATACAACGTATGCAATCCAAGGAGATGAATTCGTTGGCTCTATAAGTTAGGACTAGATAGTGAGTATAATCTGACGATAATCGGCTAACGACTACTTATCAATAATGGCTGCAATCCGAGGAGATTGATTATTCAGCTCTTATCGGCTAATTACATCTTATTGGCTATTACTAGCTTATGAATACAATCTGATGAGATATATGCTTCGGCTAACGAATAATTATTGGTAAATATAGCTTATGGATACAATCCGAGGAGATAAATTCTTCAGTTCTCATTAGATAACTACAACTTATTGGATATTACTTGCTAATGAGCACAATCCGACGAGATAAATGCTCCGGCTCTCGGTCGGCTAACGACTAATTATTGGTAAATATAGTTACGGATGGAATCCGAGGAGATAAATTCATCAGCTCTCGTCGGCAAACTACAACTTATTGGCTAATACTAGTTAATGAGTACAATCCGACGAGAAGATGAATTCGTTGGCTCTATAAGTTATGACTAGCTACTGAGTATAATCTGACGAGTTAAATGCTTCGGCTCTCGTTCGGCTAACGACTAATTATTGATAATGGATACAACCCGAGGAGATAAATTCTTCAGCTCTCATCTGCTAACTGCTACATATTGACTATGACTAGCTAATGAGTACAATCCGACGAGATAAATGCTCCGGCTCTCGGTTGGCTAACGACTAATTATTGGTAAATATTGTTACGGAAATTTATTTAAGAAATATCCATCGATTTGTGGCCGACTGGTTCGACATTTCATTTATAATCTCAACAAAATTCATTGCATAAGTAGATGACATGCCGGTTTCACTCTGTTTGATAGTGCGATCAGTTTTAAGTGGATCGAAATTTCATTTATAGTCCCACCACAATGTATTGCAAAGGTAGATGACATCCCCCTAATGCTGGTTCTTCACTCTGTTTGATAGTGCGATCGGTTTTAAGTAAATAATATCTTTATTACAGTTAATAGCATTTCATTTTACTAAGACTTTCATTAAATTAAGATACGCTTTATCATTGCCTACAACTAGGCCAAAACTGATCATGACATTAACCAGATCAATAACGAAACTAAAGATTTGGTTAACTTTTTGTCAATTTTAGCACCCAAAGCTAATATGTGTTTGTATAGTAAAATAAATCCGCAAGAATTTCTTTAGCTATTTTTAGCAACATAACTAGTTTAAATATCACCAAAGATTGGAATCTTTCCCATTAATCTAACTAAATACTTTCACACAAATACATCCTTACATACACTCTATGAAGATGCGATTAAATAAATCTTAAGCAATAGATCTAAATATTAGTACCAGCAAGATTTGTTTATAAAAATTTGTAGATAAAAGGCGAAAACACTTAAATGTGGCATTAAAATAACCAGTTAATTTTGCACAGATTGTCAGGGAATGTTTTTCTTGACAAAACAAAAAAAAAAAAACACACTTATTTTTAATTGTCTTAAAATAAATGTAGCGTTAAGTAATTTTGTTGAAACATTGTGTGGGATAGTTTTTAAAGAAAAATTTTAAGTCTGCAGTTCTGCTTTTATATAAATTTGCATGTTTTTTCTAGGGATTAACGTAATTAATCTTTTTATTTTTGCAGTTTTTTCTGTTTTGTTTGCCTTGCTTAAAGTTAAGGTGTTAAGCTTTGAATAATTGCCGCATTTTAGTTATACAACAAAACTTATTAACAAAACAAAATGGTATGGCAACAGGAAATAAAAATATTTGCTTAATTTCTTAAACATTCCCGGGTTATTTATAGCTGGGGAAAAACTTTAGTAAAATTAATAGGTTTATATAAAGTTTCTTTATAAATGAAAAATAATTAAGTTTTTATGTATACATATATGTTAATTAGCCAATTAATTAAAAGTGTTGGTTTAAAAGAGGTATATACATTGTATTTAATTAGTTTCGCTAGTATTGCAAGTGGGTGTCTTTTGTTTTTTTCTATTTAAGGCTTATAATTTAAAGTCTTCCATCAGTTTTCGTGCTTGCCAATAAACTTTTAAATTGATTTTTTCGTTTTTAGTTTTTTTTTTGTTAATTTTCTTAAACAAAGTTTAACCAAAAACATAAATTATACAATTTCATCACCAAATATTTCTTAGTAAATTTTCTAATAAATCTTGCTTAAACTGACATTAAATATTTTTCTATTTATTTAAACAAAAACACACAACAACCATAACAAAAGCTAAAAAAACTAAACTCAAAACGTTTACTTTTCAGCAGCTCATAAATTTACATAAATCTTTTTTAAATTTTTTTCTCAATTTTTTGTAAAAACAAAATATTTTTAAATAACTACTACTACAACTACTTAAAGTTTTTGTTGCATTTAAATAATTTTCACACATTTGTTTATTGCTCTATGAGCTTATGTAAACCAAAGCCAAATGATACTTTTAAATCTTTACCGCCTTATTTTATAAATACGTATATTAAATATAAATTTTCTAGTTTTTTTTCGGCCAAAAATTCGGCAGCTTATTTTTTTTTTCTTTTCAACTAAAGATTTTCATCAAAATTGTTTTTAGTTTTTCTATGGAATGATTAATAAAAAAAAACTTGTATTTCATAATAATGATCATATGTGTTTTGTTGTTTATTTACCAAACAACATGCCAGCTATTTATTTCTAACTGCCACTGCCAAAACTTGTGTTAGTTATCAATAGTTTGGTTTTTTTTTTGTTTCTCTTTTTTATTTTGTATTTAAAAACAATTTATGGTTTAAATACGCTGTAGTAACAACATTTAATACAGCTGCTGTTTTGTAGTAAGTTTAAATTTACTGCTGGTAGTTTGGTAACTTAAGCAGGCACCAACTCCGCCACCACCACCACCTTTTTTGGTTTTTCAGAAACCGTATATTTTGTAAGTTTATCTTAAGTATATGTCTTGTGTTACCTTCATCACTTGAAACCATCATCATCATCAAAAAACCATAAATTGTTCAACAATTTAATATAAAACTAACTATTGTTTAAATATTATGATAACTTTAACAACCGTTAAATTTTTTTTAGTTATTTATTTCTATTTGTTTTTCTTTATTTCCTTTAATTGCATAGAGTTTTTTTTTTGTTAATATATAGAAATAAAAATTTAAAATTCAAATTTAAAACAATGATTTAGCAATGACATTTTATCTAAGGTAATTATTCCCACACCTTATTTATGGTTGTTGGAATTTAGTTTAAATATAAATTTGTAGTCAGTCATTTGATTAAAAACCTGTCAGAATTTTTTTCTTTTGCTTTAAAATAATGCATAATAAATTATATATTTAGCTAAACTAAATAACGTATTAGTTGACAACATTATACTAGCATTTATGGAAATAGTTCCTTTGTTATAATTATTAAAATAAATTAGAATTAAATAGACAATTTCTAGAATAATAAAGTAGATAATATTGAAGAATTTTTAGGTAATTGAAATAAGGGTTTTAATGGAGAATCAATAGCTTTTAGAGTGTTGTAAATTTTTCATCTAATTTAAGGAAATTTGAGATAGGTCTTTTTCGCAGCAATATCAATTCATTGGTTTCTACTATTGCATTGTGTTGTCTTCAGTGACTAGGAAAATAGGTAGCAACGACGATAGAAGAAAAACATTTTATTATTCTTTTAAAAAAAATTAATTTTTACAACAAAATTAATTAAAAACTTTTATATTTGAACTTTTTTATTTATGCTTTTCTGCCTACAAATGCATGTTTGCCCTTTTTGATGTTTTTTAATTTTTTTATTCCCTGAACATTATTATCTATTTATGAATTCACCAATTTCACAATATTTATCTAAATATGCAGTATTTTTTTTAAATCGGAGACAATTTTACCACATTTTTCACTAAAATAAACTCTTTTGTTTAGAAAAGGTTTTTTCCGATCATACGAAAAACAAATTCAAATAAATAGTTGAATATTACAGAAATGCTTAATTTTATCAATCCTCAGTCAAAAACCCAGTCTTATATAGTGGAAAAAAATGGTTGCAAAAGTAAAGAATTTTTATTAATATGTATATAACTTAATAATGTGGAATTTTTTCAATTGTTTAGCTTTTATTTTGAAACATTTGTACAGCATAAATTTATTCAAAGTATTGGTCATTGTTAGCTATGACCTTTTCCCAAATTTCTAGCAACATATGGTTTCCGAGCCAAAATAACTGCTCATATTTTGAGGCCAAGAACAAATCAAGCCAATATCGGATACTCTGTTTCAAAGTGAAGCCAGTCACAGAGAGAGCATTCTGCTTTAATCAAAACAAATAATAGTCGGGCAGGGCAAGGTCTGAACTATAAAACGGGTGAGGTAAAACTTCCCAAACACTTCATCTGGCCGAGTATTGTCATAATGGAATATTACAGTTTCATGTCTGGCCGCATATTTGGCTTTGGTATAGGTTCTGCTGGTTGGCTTCTTTTGCTTCGGGTCATCGTAATGGATACATTGATTGATTTTTTTATAGCGTTCAGCCATCATTTCGGACATGCAAAATCGTCCTTCAAGGTATCTCGGCTTCAAATCGTTTGGTTTTGGATGAATACTGCTACTTGCAAACGTTTTGAAAATGCTGATTGAGTAGCTCCCAATAATTTTGCAAGCTCTTGTTGAGTTCATGCGGTAATGCCTCCAAGTCCAAGTCCTGGTCTTCAAACTTTTTGGCTGGCCAGGGCGATCTTTGTTTTCCGTGTCAAAATTACCACTTCTGATCCACAAAATCCATCTCTCGCATGTAGAAACCGATGGAACATTTTCACCATAAGGTTCGGTGAGCAATCAGTGTGCTTCAGCGGCACTTTTTTTAAATCAAATAAGTAAAGCAAAACTTCCCGCATATGAAGCATTGTTGGCACAAAATTCTACATTTTCAAAGCTTTTTTTTTTTTATATATGGGGGATTTCATGTCAAGTGAACCAACTTTTGAAATCGATGTCTTCCGATCGGGATGAAATTTGCACCAAGGTTAGCTCTATTGGATAGTAACTCAGACACAATTTTTCAACAACATCGGTCGAGAACTCTCTGAGTTATAGGGGGTAAAATTTTGACAATTTGGTCAAACAGGGGTTTTTTCTTATCCATGTAACTTATTACCTATTGTTCTTAGCAAAATGTGTTCCAAATAGTATAGATAGCTATTTCTTCGATCTTTCGAAAAAAAATATTTAAAAAAAAAATAAAAAATTTTTAATATTTTTTTTCCGAAATCAAAAACTTTTTTGACTTTTTTTTAAAATACGTTTTTTTTTTTTTTATTTTTTTTTTTTTTCTTTAAAATAAAGTTTAGATATTTTCCTTGAACACCTACTTGGTCGCTTAGTGGGATGCGAGTGGGATATCTATCAAAATAAATATTTTGTAACTCAAAACATAAAATTTTTGACTTTTTTTGCAAAATCAAAAACTTTGTTGACTTTTTTTTTCAAAATGGACCCTTTTTTAATCTTTTTTTTAGGTCAAACAAAAGCTTAGATATTATCCTTGAAGACCCTTTTGGTCGCTTAGTGGGATGCGAGTGGGATATCTATCAAAATAAATATTTTTTAACTCAAGACTTACAATTTTTGACTTTTTTTTTTGCAAATACGATTTTTTTTCCAAATGGGCCCTTTTTTTAAAATTTTTTTTGTAGTCAAAAGAAAGCTTAGGTCCATTCCTTTAAGATATTTTTAGTCCCTTAGTGGGATGCGAGTAGGATATCTATCAAAATAAATATTTTGTAACGCAAGACATACAATTTTTTAATTTTTTTTTGCAAAATCAAAATTTTTTTCCAATATGGGCCCTTTTTTAATTTTTTTTTTTGCTCAAAAGAAAGCCTAGGTCCATTCCTTTAAGATATTTTTAGTCCCTTAGTGGGATGCGAGTGGGATATCTATCAAAATAAATGTTTTAACACAAAAATTGTATGTCTTGAGTTACAAAACATTTATTTTGATATATATCCCACTTGCATCCCACTAAGCGATCAAAACCATCTTAAAGGAATAGGCCTAAGCTTTCTTTATAGCAAAAAAAAAAATTACAAAAAGGGCCCATTTTAAAAAAAAGTCAAAAAAGTTTTTGATTTTGCCAAAAAATCAAAAATTTTATATCTTGAGTTACAAAATATTTATTTTGATAGATATCCCACTCGTATCCCACTAAGGGACCTAAAATATCTTAAAGGAATGGACCTAAGCTTTCTTTTGACTAAAAAAAAATTTTTAAAAAAGGGCCCATTTTGAAAAAAAATTCGAATTTGCAAAAAAAAAGTCAATAATTGAATGTCTTGAGTTACAACATTTTTATTTTAATAGATATCCTACTCACATCTTCCTAAGTGACAAAATAGGTCTTAAAGGAAAAGACCTAAGCTTTCTTTTGAGCAAAAAAAATTTTTAAAAAAAAGTCCCATATTGGAAAAAAATTTCGATTTTGCAAAAAAAAATTAAAAAATTGTATGTCTTGCGTTACAAAATATTTATTTTGATAGATATCCCACTCGCATCCCACTAAGGGACTAAAAATATCTTAAAGGAATGGACCTAGGCTTTCTTTTGAGCAAAAAAAAAATTAAAAAAGGGCCCATATTGGAAAAAAATTTTGATTTTGCAAAAAAAAATTAAAAAATTGTATGTCTTGCGTTACAAAATATTTATTTTGATAGATATCCTACTCGCATCCCACTAAGGGACTAAAAATATCTTAAAGGAATGGACCTAAGCTTTCTTTTGACTACAAAAAAAATTTTAAAAAAAGGGCCCATTTGGAAAAAAATCGTATTTGCAAAAAAAAAAGTCAAAAATTGTAAGTCTTGAGTTAAAAAATATTTATTTTGATAGATATCCCACTCGCATCCCACTAAGCGACCAAAAGGGTCTTCAAGGATAATATCTAAGCTTTTGTTTGACCTAAAAAAAAAGATTAAAAAAGGGTCCATTTTGAAAAAAAAAAGTCAACAAAGTTTTTGATTTTGCAAAAAAAGTCAAAAATTTTATGTTTTGAGTTACAAAATATTTATTTTGATAGATATCCCACTCGCATCCCACTAAGCGACCAAGTAGGTGTTCAAGGAAAATATCTAAACTTTATTTTAAGAAAAAAAAAAAATAAAAAAAAATAGCGTATTTTAAAAAAAAGTCAAAAAAGTTTTTGATTTCGGAAAAAAATATTAAAAATTTTTTATTTTTTTTTTTAAATATTTTTTTTCGAAAGATCGAAGAAATAGCTATCTATACTATTTGGAACACATTTTGCTAAGAACAATAGGTAATAAGTTACATGGATAAGAAAAAACCCCTGTTTGACCAAATTGTCAAAATTTTACCCCCTATAACTCAGAGAGTTCTCGACCGATGTTGTTGAAAAATTGTGTCTGAGTTACTATCCAATAGAGCTAACCTTGGTGCAAATTTCATCCCGATCGGAAGACATCGATTTCAAAAGTTGGTTCACTTGACATGAAATCCCCCATATTTATTTAAATTACAATCTATCTTAAGATAATAAGCAATTTTGATGAAAAATATAAATTGACATTAATAGATGTACTCTAATAAGTACAAATATAAGTTCAGATTCTTTTTTACAGTAATTAAATAACAAAATAATAACAGAAATACAAAGAAATTAATAATAGTTTTTTTTTCAAAGCTAAAAAAAATTTGTTAACACTATAATGTTGAATAACTATATAAAAATAAATGACAGCCAAAAACCGACTTTAAAATAATGTTTGAAAGTTTTGCATGTCTGCAGTGCCCTAATTTGAGAACCCACTGCACCGCTCCTGAGGGACTTTGGACTCCATCTTTAATAAATACACTCGAATAGACAAAACGTTAGAATAAAACTGCTAAGTCCTTTTTGTGGTATCCAAATGTGATAAATCCATTTTTTTCAAAACTGCAAAAATTATTATCTCTGTTAAATAGAACTGAGTTTATCTAAGTTGTTTGATCACTTTGAAACTTATTATCATCATGCCTACTGATATCAAAAACTTTGCCTTTTGAGAGGAGTTTTTGTGAAGATAACGAACAATTTGGAAGTATGTAGTTCTAAAATGTTCTTTATTACTTTAGTCAGCTATGATTCAAAATTTCTACAGCTGATATTTTTCACAATTTACAAAGAAGTTAAAATACTGTTATCATTTATAATACGTATCCAAAAGATATAATCTTTCATAACATACTGTAGAATACTTCTAATATACCTACAATTCAGCAATTTGAATCACTTCCCTCCTATGACAGCCACGCGTTAAATTCATTAATGTTTCACACGAAATGGAACTACATAATATTGAGTCTCAGCAATGATTTTACTAATGCTTGGTATTCTTTTTTTTTGTTGGGAGATTTAAAAAATATTATAACAAGGAATTTTAGAATGTTTTTGTATATCCAGTAGTAAATTTGTGAAAAGGGACTTAGCACTTTTGCCATTATGCTATTAAACATACTTAATAAAACTTCAAACACCAGTCCGTAAATTAAAAAACATAATTTAGAAACATTTTCGAAATCTCTTTATGAATGCTAATGAATGTAAGAAGTAAATACGATTTAAATCACTTGGTTCTTCTGACTTCAGGGACAATGAGCCCTTCACAGCTAAATTAAATATTAAAAGGAACCATTGCTTCTATTTATTCTGCAAAATTCATTATATTTTTCTTATAAATGTGAAAGTAACAAATAACCCTAGTTTAATAAATGTTTCCACTTAAAGCTACCTTAACAAATCTAAGCAGTTTTCTAATTGAATATTCTTTAAGTTAAAATTCTTAGTCTTCATATTCTATTATTAATATTCCTACCATTTTTTCTTTTTCTATAACTAAAACCTAAAGTCTTGCTCAAACAAAATGGCGCATGATTTGAATTTTTTGTAATATTAATAAAGTAAGAAAAAACAACAAAATTGATAATAAAGTTTCTACTGGTTGGTTAGTAGGATGGCTGGCTGGCTGACTCGTTGCTGATGTCTTTGTCAGTTGTCAACAGAGTAAACAATAAACTATAAGCGCCATCATAATTTACGCCAACTTAAAGACAAAAAAAGAAATAATATTACAATACAAAAAAACTATACACAGACACTCTGAAAACAACCATTCATAATTCTTTATATAAATACATGCATAAATACACACTACACATTGACTACTATCTTATCCACAAGCAAGTCAGTAAGTAAATGTAAAGTTAAAAACGTAAACATAATTACAATTCATCACCATCATAGATATAAAATTTACAAAAAAAACACCACGACGACGCCATAGTTTATAATTCTGTTGCTTTCATATGACGACTGACTACAACAAGTACAACTTTCTTGGATCCATGCCATCCAAACATAAATATACACACGTCTATGTAAAAGCTAAAAAATAAATAAATAAAAAAAAAACTTGGTAAGAAATTTTCTTTTAAAGCTATGTTGGGAATTATGTGTATGAGTGTGCGTATTTAAACGTTTTTTTTATATTGTTGTTTTTTTTTTGTTTTAGTTTTTGTCTTCTTTATAGTGTTTAGGTTATTCTGATCATAAGACAAAATAAAAGCAAAAGAAACAGAAACATAAGAAGTCGAAAACATGTTGGCTTCTGTTATCCGCATAATGATATTTATACATAAGCAATTGGGTTGGGCTTGTTCTGTACACCACACAAGTGTCGGTGTATCTGTGTGTTAAATGTAACAATGTGTATGAGTGTTTGTGTTTATATGTTAAAATATTATTACACATTTAGATGTTGGTGGGCTGGTCTTTCATAAAGTCAAAACGAAAGTTGACATACAGAGTGATAAGCTAAAAAACTCTAAATGTTGAGAGGCATCATTATAATATTTGAAAGAGTAAAAAAGCTTTTTAATTTCTATAACTAAATCTAATATTTAGCCATAGATTTTAGTTAATTTAGAGAAATTTACAGTTTTCTTGATTTGAGGCTTTTGCCTTAAAACAAAAGAGTTAAGACACAAACTTTATTTTAATAAATAGCTGCTAATTTAATAAATAAATGTTTCCAAACATGTGTTTTGCTATTGGCCATTGAAGGCTTTAAGGTTTCCTCTGTTTTACTGCAAATTATAATAGTAAATATTTAAAGTTTTTTATTAAACTTTTAATTAGAACAAACAAGTGTTTAAAACAGCTACTTTGATATGAAAATAAATATAAGAAAAATCCGACAATACTTTCTCATTAATAAAATATTTGACGAAAAAGCATGACATTATACGAGAGAATATAATAATCAGCTTATATTGTGATATTTTCAAAACTTAAGCTTGGTTATTTAAATCAATATTTGCTCTAAGGAAAGAATAATATACATTTTTTAAAAATTTGAACGTACCACAGTGGCGCCTTTAGATCAAGGCTGCAGGTTGAAGTTGGAAAAATCATTGTTACTAAAATCAACGATTTCAAATATGCTATTATTATTACAATTGCATATAGCCCTCCAAAGTTGACTGATTTTCAGTGTTCAAAAAAACCGACTATTTTTAGGTAATTTGGTCCGCTTTCAGATACAGTATCTCGAAAACTAGGTAACGGATCGTCATGCTAGTTGATTGTATTGATAGATCAATTTATTAAGAAAAGAATAAAATATATTGTTCTGTTTGCTTTGTGTTTGTCCAGGTAAATCAGTATTTACCAACTATCTATTTTTTAAATAATTCTCAACATTGATGGAAAATAAAAAAGCCTATAAATTTCTATAATTGCCATATTTTCAAAATATGTTCTTTGATTATTCCTTTATATATGACATATAACCGTGAAAACCCATTAGATATACAGTGGTGGCCAGGAATTTAAGACAAAAATTGTTTGCTAAATTCCATGTAATGGTCAATTATTTTTTTCAAATATTTCCGCAAATATGTATGCATGAGGACTGTTTTAACACACAAGTGTGTTTTATTCGACTGTGTCAATTCATACATATTCACCATGAACACATAAAATTTTTCTACAACTTGACCAAAAAATTTTTTTTTTTTTTAATAAACATATTTTCTCACCTTTATATCATTATAATTTTATTATTATAAAATATTCGGACCAAATTTCGTATTTTTAGTTCAATTAGTTTCGGTCATATCATGTTATTAAGAGCGGATGTTCGCTGAGGTGGGTCAACGTATTTCCACATATCTTTGTCCATATATGTGTTACCGATTTTTCCAAACATTTTTCAGAAACTAGAAACATTAATAATAAATTTCATACTCTTAAATTGGTGGCCACCACTGTACCTTCTTTTACGGATTGTAAGCAATATTTTACAAAAAAATTAAAAAAAAAAAATAATATTTTCTGGAATATTTGATATAATTTTATATCATAAAATTAAACATAAAAAAATATTTAATTTACTTCCCATAAAATTTATTTTTTCGCAAATTTTAACTTTGCTAACCTAAAGCCGTAGAACCCTTTTCATAGGTTGATCAATTACACTGGTCAACAGTAAAAAAAAGGGCGTCACTAACCACAATATAGATTTGATACTTCATGGTTATCTAAGTACAAAAAATGGAAAAAATTTTTAATTCTATGGATAAATTTTTTTTAAATTATTTTTCTAAAATTGTGAATTTTTTAGATGTTTCTCCACATAATTTATGATAACTCAAAACTAGTTAGTCCGATGTTATTGAAATAAACTTAGAAAAGTTAAAATTTACATAACCTTTAATCTGTTTATATATTGCGTTTTAATCGGCTCAGAAGTTTCGGAGTTATTATAACAAATTGAAGCAAAAAATATATATTTTTCACGTGAAAATAGAAAATGTTTGTGTTTTAAAAAACTCAAGAAAAATCGAAAACGGCAGAACTTGTTCAGGTTTATTACTTTGTCCCAAAGCCGCATATAATAGCAACAAAATGAGATATCGATCATAAAAATCGATTCATTCACAATTAAGTGAATTCGCTCATATTCACAAAATTAAACATTTTTGTTTGATATGATTTTGATTGAATTTTAAAAAAATTTCCCCATGCTATGTACAAATTTTCATATATATATTGCATTTTTATCGGCTCAGTAGTTTCGGATTTATAATAATAAATTGAAGAAAAAACAAATAAGAAATTATGGTCGGTCATACACTAAGTAAATGAGCAAAAACATTTTTCTTTTAAAATATCAATAATTTATATTCGTGAGTGATTTTCAGAAGTGGGCCTTATATGGGAGTTTTGACCAATTATGGACCGATCACCATGAAATTAGGCCGTGTGATTTATGTCTATATGAAAGTTATTTATGTTGAATTTTGTGTGTATACCAACATTTGCGTTACAAACATCTGCACAAACGCATTATACCCTCCCCACTATGGTGATGTAGGGTATACATGTATTATTTATGTGAAAATATAATTTTTTGTTTGTTTTAGAAAAATCATGAAAATTCGAAAACGGTAGAAATTGTTTAGATTTATTGCTTTATCGCAAAGCCACATGTAATAGGAACAAAATGAGATATCGATAATAAAACTCGATGAATTATTTATACTATTTGTTTCGATTGATGCAGAACGCTCTCTCTGACATACGCTTCACTTTGAAACAGAGTATCCAAAATTGGCTTGATGGGTTCTTGGCCTCAAAAGATGAGCAGTTATTTTGGTGCATGCATTTTTGTTATAAAGCAAATGTGATAATAAAGAAAATCCTTTCTCTAATATATCTTATACTTTAATATATATTAAAGTATAAATTTTTAAATTTTCGATTTTTCCCATGACTTTATTTTGTTTTTCACAAATATATTTCGTAATAGTTGTCCAACTGTTTTTCTATGGACATTATTTTATATCTAATAAACTCCATATAAATATGTAAATACTATTTTTCCAAAATCTCATCAAAATCTATTCGTAAAAAATAATCAAATATAAATTTTCATGCACTTTGACAAAAATTAATTTTTTTTAAAATTTTTCTAAAATTTACTAAAAAAATGTGATTTTGATAAAACCTAGCCTCTAGACTGACTAACAATAAATTTCTAAATCGTTATAAGCCTGCAGCTTTCTTCAGGCAATGGTCGAATAAACGGATTTTTTTAACAAAATTCTCAGTTTTTAATTAAATTAAAAAAAATATCACATGGAGTTTTTCAAATTTCTTCACAAATTACAATAAATATATTTATTAGAATATATCTAGCATTTATTTGTTACCCTTTTAATATAGAATGTAGACAGTGCTGCAGATTTTTTAAAAATAGTCAAACTTTCAGTAGCATTTTATTCAATTGCATAAAAATTATACTCAAATATATTTTTTCAAAATATTTGTTTCTACTATTTATTTAAAATAGATTGTATTGTTAAAATTTAAAAAATTACTACGAAACCATAAACGGAAATTTTCCAAAAAAAAAACATGCGAGTAGATGAAAAATAAAAAAATTGGGAAACTAAAATCTCAACACTTATGCGTACTTGAGAAAACGTTAATTTGTTAAAACAAGTTTCTCAAACAATCATGCAAAATATATTCTAATATGCCGCAAAATATCACAATATAAAGCATACATGCGTTCTCTCCAAATCTGTCAATCTTGTATTTCAAACCCGAACATTTTTGCACAAAACAAAGTTGCAGCAAACAAATTAACGGTTGCTTATATTTTGACAACTATTCAAAAGTAATTCCTTTAACGTAAAGAACAAACTATAACTATAACAAGAATCTAGTATAACACAAACTCATACCACATACCTATAATGGCTTTTGGGTGACTGGCTTTTCAGTTACATATTCGCATTGAGGATTTTTGATGACTTCAATAACATTAATGATGATGATGATGACAAGAAGAAAATAATGAAGACAGAAAAAAAACTGTAACCATGCGACAATATACAAATAAATCACTACAATTTACACGATATCTTGTGATAGAATACCACGAGTTGTTCTTCACATACAACACAACAACAATAAGATGCCGACAATGTGGCAAAGAATCTTTTATTTTTTTGCATTTCTAGTTTTTACTTTAGTAGTAAAAATTGTTGCAAAAATGACCATGACAATCGTAAATTCATCAAAGTACAACATTATTTTGAGAAGGTTTTCCTCTTTAAGAAATGCTCTATAGCTTTAAAACATTTTTTTTTTAATTTTCTTGTTTAGAAATATGTTTTAAAAAATTTCACAACATAAACTTTTTTATATACTTACACATATTTACAAAAAAAAAAACTTTTTGAGTTAACTACAAAACTATCAAAAATTTCTATCAAAATGACCTTCTTCTAAGCATGAATTTCTTTTTATTTTTTGTTTTTTGCTCAAAAAACGAAAGACTACAACATCATCTAGGTAAGAAAACTGTCATCAAAGTTAAGTTGCATGTAGTTTCTATGTTAAAATGTTGTCTACATGCTCGACTACAAACTAACTTCCTTTTATTGTTAGGAATAGAATAGAAAGCAGTAAGAAATAGAAATACATGATAATGTTGTTGTGGCAACAGCTAAAAACTTAGCTTTTACTATACATACTCCACTATACAGGATGCTTTATTAGATATCTGCCGCCTAAAGCAATAACAGCTCAACAGCAACTACAAAAACTCCAACATCTGTAATACCACCAAAATGTCTTTCTTTTGTGCATGTAACAATCATGTAACGACAACAACATTAATAGAAGTTTTACTTGAAAGTTTATAAAAATCATACTGTTCACTTAGTTTTCTTACTTTTTTACTCTAGGTTTTCTTCAAACTATGTTGCAGCAACAACAACAACCACAAATAAACAAAAACAAAAAAACTCTAATATTGTTGCCGTTTTATTGTGATGAGCAACATTGAAGAATTTAAGAACGCAAAAATTTTTGCTGCAAACCATAAATTTTAATTTAGTTGCATTTTCTTTTAACTTTGTATCATTTTTTTTTTTAGTTTTTTATAAAATTTTACTCATCCATACAACACTCACACTTGCATATTCATGATTAATTTTTATATTTTCCTTTAAATTCATACATATATTTCTTTATATACCGCGGAATTTCAAATATGTTTATATCTTTACCTAAGATATTTAATGTTATTGCAGCATTTAGAAAAATATTTCAGTTGTGGAATCTTCAATTGTTTCATTTGTAAGGTTCGTGTCTTATACTCTTTTGTTTTACTTTGTTAATAAATGTTACAATTCAAGATTGTAGTATATTATTGCAATGTAATGTGCTATTATTAACTAAAGTTGTAGCAGGAGTATTTAGAAGTATTCATTTACTAAATGATTTTTAGTTTTTTATTTGGCAAATTATTTTTTAATATTGTGAAATTAGATCTAAGATGTTAGTTATTGCAGAGATAGGAGAAAATTTCATAAGATATTCTGAAATCTTACTTGTTATTATCAATGCCTCAAAAACTTAAACTAATTGATTTGCTAGAAAGAAGGGAACTAACGCATGATATGTGACCACCAAAGAACATAGAAAAACACAAATTTTTAACCTTTCGATTTTGACCATATTCGGTAAACACTTACCCTTTGGAGACCTTTAAACATTTTAAAAAGATTTTTTAATTCCTTTTGTAACACAACGAAATATTCATAGCAGACCTACAAAAGTTGAAAGCAAGTGTAATTCAAGCCTTGAATTTTTTCAAATATGTTTCAAGTTTAAAACATAATTACATATTCATTCAAGTCAAATTCCAACAAACAATTCAATTACTTGAATTTTTGAGGGTTTGGTGATTATTTGTGTGTTTTGGGTCCTCATAAGATTCTAAGACGATCTAGCTGTCTCCGTCCGTCAGCCTCCTTGTTGAAAAACGATAAGGCCCAAACAAAAGGAGCTAGCATATATACTCTATGTTAATGAGGACAATATTTGTCCATGATTTCGCCTAGCCTCCATACAAATGTCGCTCCAAAATATAGTTTGAGCAGTTATAAATACGTTGATTATGCGGCAATCCTGATAAAATTTTGCCCAAAGTACTGTGAAATTATATTGTAAAGTATGGCAAAAATTGGGAAACATTTTCTCCTAGTCCCCATACAAGGCCCCCTCAGAAAATTACTTGAACATTCATAATTCTCTTATAATAATTAATAACAGGTTAACAGGTTAACAGGCAGCCGCATGGTGGAGGCTGGAAAGATATCAGCTCACTTAGGTCCAAGCAATAAGTCCCTTTTTGTTAGAAATTAAAAGAGAAGGGGACAGTCAGATAAAATAAAGAAGTGGAAGAAGAGATGAGAATGTTATGCACCAGTCAATTGACGGACATTAGGTCTCTCCGTGGAGATTCTCGTGTCTGGCGTGATTAGCCTATTGCTATTCTTGATATAGGCATTGATGCACTCTACCTTCATGACCGAAAGCTCAGAAAGACTATTTAAGGAACGATGTTCTAGAAACTTTGAGCGTAGATTTCCTAATGCCGGACCATCCACCATAAATATATGACAATAAAATATTTTTCTGATATAGGGTTTATTTGGAGGGTAGGGTCAATCATGGAACGACCCTCACAAAAATTTATTCATTCAACAAATTGTGTAAAGGATTTTAATTTAAAAAAACTTGAATGATTCAATAAAGAATTAGTATTATAAAGAATACTCTTGAAGTACTAAGGAATTAAGCCAATGAATTAATTCGAATGAATTCTTTAAGCAATACAATTGAATGTAATTTTTATAATTGAATTAAGAATTAATTCTTTCGAAACTTTGATTTAGTATCTTGAGCATCAAACGGAATGTGATGAAAATTAGCAACTGTAAAATGGATATTGGGGAAGGCTGCAAAAAGCTTTCACTTTAAACATTATACTGTAATTGTTCGTCCAATTCTTCGGTATGGCCTGACATGTTGTGGACAAAATGGACTATCTTAGATGCTACAAAATATATATAAGATAGGCTCATTATAGACTATCCAGAGTTATTCTGGTATTCATAAGAATCTGGAAAAGGAATGATGTCAATGATTCGTTCGATATAATACTTAACCATCAGCCACTGGTTTTGGTACATAGAGCAGGTGGTGATGATGAACTCATGAATTCATCCAAATTGTACTTCGAAATATGGTGGATTAGAATAGATGGTGGATTACACAAAACGGTCTGGGTATGTTTAGTAGAATGGTATTCCTGGTAGATCTCTATAAATAGGGATCCAACTGGAAGGCTGTTGTTATAAGAAAAACACATCCAGATCACTGAAGTGTTTTTCAACCATATATTCTGGCGATTAACAGTGTAATGCTTGCAGGTTTGCTAGACAGTTGTGGGCTTATCTGATTATAAAGCATTACTATGTCATATCATCATTGATTAGGAGGCATATTTATCTGCTGTCTAGACTAGCAAATGAGTCTTGCATGCAATGAATAAGATGAAAGTTGAACACTTCTAATGACAATTTGCTGCATTGGTAAAGAAACAAATGATATTTTTGCAACTGAATTGAATTGACATTGAATTGAAGGATCATTTCTTGCAATGGTTCTATAGTGTGGAGCCTACTGGAGCTGCATCAAGTATTATTACAACCGATCAATAGCAATAAGGATCGTTGGATTTGGCTATGAAAAACACTCTTGCTTAACCTAACAAAAAGCACCACAGTGTTTCTTTGATTTTACGAATTTAATTTGAGTCTTTGTCCTATCCAGACAAAAAAAATACTGATGCTGTATTTATCATGAAATTAAAGCAAACTTGCATACATTTCAAATTCCATTAACATATTTAACCCAAAAAGCTCTCTTTATGCTAACTGATGCATAATTTAGCAATTGCTCTTCTTTTTAAAAAAGTTTTACAAAAAATAGATTGGGGTATTTTAAAAGACGGCTAATTATTTGCTAGTGCATCAAGATGGAACGCAAAGTATATAAATCTTTGTCCTTAATAATTTCAAAATCGACTTTCAATCGAAACTAAAATAAACTATATTTCCAGAAATCTTGAAAAATCTTCAGTTTGGTATTGGCATCAACGATGAAACGTGTGTATTTTTTATCTTAGCGATGGGTATTAAAGATTCGGAATAGTCGAATATTACATTCTAACTCTTAGTATAGGTTTTTGTTAAAACTCGGAATATTTCTTCTAGTGATAAGCATTGCAAATTTTTAGGATTACTATTTTTTAAATTGAAATTAAAAACTAACATTTATATTTAAATAACTCATTGTGCAAATAAAATCATGAATTTCTAGAACTTCAATAAGAAATTTTAACAATAAAATGCGTTTTATTTCAGTACATAAATAACAAACACAAAATTTCTATAATCCATTATTTCTGCTATTAAATTCCACAGAAAAAATCTACCATAACCAAAAAAAAAAAACTTAAACCTAAAAGCACAAGCGAAAAAAATATGGTCAATATCTAAGATTATATTAAAATGACATGAAGTGAACTTTAAAAAATCATTTCTTTCACATAAAATTTTTTAACAAGCTTTAACATGGTTAAGCAGCAAAAAATACAAAAAAAAACAAGAATAAAACTAAAATAGTCTATATATACAATTTATATATATAAAAGTAACGAAAAATTTATAATAACAAGGACATATTACAAGAACATCTCCGGCAACACAGCACAAATACTACGTGTGATGTATAGAGCACACGTACTAAAATAAACTGTACTGAATAACAAAAAAAAATAAATAAGAAAAAAATATTCTTTATGTGATTTTAAATATGTGAAAAGTATTCACAACTTGGAACAGTATTATAGGAAAACAATTGTTGTATGTTCTAGTCGTTCTTTGCATTATCAGATTTAAATCTAAACTAGAAGAGATGTTTTTTTGCTGGTCTGTTTTTTTTTTTTTTTGAACTGGCATACATGCTGGAATATATAGAACAATAGTTTTATTTTAGTTCCAGCCATGCGTTCTAATTTAATGAACACAAATTGAAATATAACCATAAAAGGTAATTTTTACCACACACATTGTTTTTTTTATTTTTTTGTATTTCTTTTTTGCCTTTACCATATGATAACATAAGGATCATCAAATGTAAGTACGTTCGTACATTTATAACTATACATCGATGTTGCTATGAGATTTTGTTTGTTTAGTGTTATTTTTTTTGTCTTAGCTTGATTTTAACAATTTAAATTGCATTTTTTTTTTTTTGTTTGGTTTTTGCTATAAATTGCAAATATTTTGCATATGATGTTGCCTTAACAATAATTCTAATTAACTCCCTTGTTTTGTTGTTACACTAAACAAAAGAAAACTATGCGTGTTGTAAATTGTAACGCTTGTATGTTTTCAAAATCAATATAGAGAAATAATATAGAAAAAAGTTATTATTAAACCTATAAGAGCCAAAGTATTTAACACAATTTGTGTAGATATTTCCAATGAAATTACATTACATATCATTTATATTTTCTAAAACAAGTTGTCTAACAATAAAAGTTGTATTAAGGTGTCTAACAATAAAAGATGTATTAAATAGATATAATTTATATTTATCCATACTTAGCCTGCAAATATCAAAATTTTTCAAGGTGGTCTCACATTTTGGTTCACAACTATTTTTTAACTGAACCGATTTAGTTAATATTCAATATCATACAACTTACGATAATGGTAAGCATTTTAGTTGAATATCATTCATTTCGGTTTTATATTTTAGACATGAGAGTGTTTTACACACACATGCAGACGGATACAGGTTAAACGAATTTCACCACTTCTGTTTTCGTAAGAAACCTTAAATTTGTTCTACGTTATCTCACATTCAGGTTCATAACTATTTTTTAACTGGACGAATTTTACTAATTTTCAATACCACACTGCTTAAGATTATTATCATAGACAATTTGAGGAATCTCATTTTGGTTTCGTATTTAAAACATGAGTTTGTTTTACACAGGCTTAATCGCCTCTTCTGTTGATGGAGGATATGAAATGAGAATGAAAGTATAAACGTTATGTGTGGGAAACTCTTGAGTCTAAAAGGTAAAAAAGACTTAGACGCTCAAAATTTCAAACTGTTTGACAGTAAGTTACAAGATTTTTTTTATAACAATTTAAAATCCATAAGATTTTTGAAATCGATAGTAACCACCCATAAAATCCACAACTTAGTTGTTCCTGTTATTACACTGGACCGCAATAGTAAGACTCCAGATTGACTAGAAATGAGTGAGAACTGAGCAAGGAGCTCAAAAGTCCAATTCGGAAATTTAGAAGAGATTTTTACGATGTTTAGGAAAGTCAGAAATAATAACATTATATAAGAAAAAATATTCCAAAAAACACTCAAACGAAACAATATTTTTATGAGTGAGATTTGAGAACATTGAAGATTTGTGATTTTTTTACATTTTTAAAATTATATAGTATTTTCAAGAGAGTTTATTTACATTTCAAGAAAATTATGTTAAAAAATAAGTTTTATTTGAAATACGAACACCTACAATTTATCTTCAAAATAAATATTTCATACTTTAAACATAATAATTGTAATTGTTAAGTTTTTCTGCATGGTGGCTGATGAAAGCCGCCATTAAAAAAAAAAACTGAATTGTATTTTCATGTCTGATGAGGCTTATTTCGATCTGAACGACAAAGCAAACAAAACAACAATCGAACAATCGACTTATAGAACCCTAGTTCCAACCCAGAAATACAGCATAAGAGGGAATTGCAACCAATTCACGTTACAGTGTGGTATGCAGTTTCTTCACGCTGTATTGTCGAACCATAATTCTTTGAACACAACGAACAAAGCGTTACGGATACTGGAGACCGACACTGCTAAAAGAATTTTCTACGGAACTACGCCGAAAGAGAATTTCTTTCAACTCTATTTGGTTTCAACAAGATGGTGCAACTGCACACATAGCTCAGCCGGTTATGGCCGAATTACGAAGAAATTTTTGCTAAGATGCCGCACCTGCATCAACAAGCAGGGCATGCAAATAAATTCAAAAATCTGTAATACTAATTGAACTATTTTTAATACATATGAAGAAAGATTGCATAAAGAAAAGATAAAGCGTACCGTTTCTGCCAATAAGCCAATTTATTTGAATAGCTTACCATTTAATGTCTGTCAAGATTCATTCCCATGACAATCGATCAATCGACCGAAGATTGTCAACTCAGCTACATCTGTATCAACCGGAAGTTTCTTTCAATTGGGAGGAATTTCCGACGATACAAACAAATTGGTAATAAATCTATATTTTCTAAACTACTCGAACAATTGCAATTTCGACAGCACACAGTATGTTACATTGGACAAAATTTATAAAAAATCTGTATCTACGAAATTATCGGTCCAATTGCAAAACTTTTAATTTGTGATAACAAAGTCGACCACCTCCAGTTTGCAAAGTTTAATGAATTTTGAACAAATAGAGAAATAAATAAAATCCCGATAGTTATCTCTTATACATTAAAATATATTTAAGTTTCAATTTTAAAATCTTTATATTTGCAAATATCTTCGTAGTTATTCCAAAGTAACAGAGAGTTTTTTTGCAATTTGTAAATCCACCTAGTGATGAAAAATAATCAAATTCATAATTTTAAAATGCCTAAATTTTGACAAAAATTGAGCTTAATTCATTTAACTTTTTCTCAAAGATATTAAAAAGATGTTTAATATACACATGTATTTAATATTGAAATATTGATTTGTTAAACAAAATTTATGATTAAAAACAAAACTGTCAGTTCGAGATTTTCACATTTCTTTACAAATTATAATGAAAACATTTATTTGAATTAATCTACCATTTTTAGCCGCCCTAAAAAATGTGGATAGGGAAGCAGATTTTGTAAAAAAAGCTAATTTTCAGTAGTATTGTATTCAACTGCCTACAAATTATATTAAAATAAATTTTTTTTAAATAATTTTTTCCATAGAGAAACATAGAGCGGAAACTAGAAAAAAACTCAAACAAAAAAATTACTCAAAATAATCACACATACGAGTGTTGTTTTTGTTTTCACATAGTTTTTTCTACTAATACATTTTCACCACTTAGGTTTTTGACAACTGAGTTAGGTCTTTGGCAGGAGAGTTTCCGCTCTATGTCTATTCTCTATGATTTTTTCTATTACTCATTAAAAATATAACAGTCTTTTTTCTATACAGTCTTTTTTTCTATCTGAAGTCTATTTAAATTTTCCATTATATTTACCATATTTCTAATTGGAATATGATTTTGTAAGTATCGAGATGTTTGTTTATGGTTTTTATAAATAACTTCAACCTGATGTTTAAAAATTGTGCATATGCTTCCTGCTTAACCTTTAATAAAAATGTCATTTCAGCCTTCTTACTCATTAGAGGGTTAACTGCACGTGTTTCTATTTCTTTTTTTCTTATTTCAACATCTTGGAAAGTAACAAAACAAATATTTTCCGTTATTATATTTAGTTGGACAAACACTATCAATAGAAACCAAACAAACAAATAAACGAAAAAAAATAGAAAAAATGCCATATTTTCTCTAATGTTGTTTTGTCATGTTTTGCAATTAAATAAAAATATGCTTTATATTTATTTACAAACAAACCAACAAAAAAAACTTAAAATAATAAATAAACAAAATAATAGAAAAAATTAAAAAAACAACTAAAAATAGCATATGTTGTTAAAATGCTGAAGCTAGTGGTGATGGTGGTGGTAGTGCTGCTGTTGCATGATAATCATAACAACAATTGGCAATTGTTGTAACATTGCACCTTTTTTTGAAGTTACTGATATTGTTGTTGTTGGTATTATTGCTTAAGTTTAACTAAGGCAACAGCTAGACCACCAAAGTTAAAGTATGTGTTTATGTTTGGTTTTTTCCTTCCCCAGTCCGTCCTTTTCATTCCACATTTCCTAGTCGATCTGTTTAGGCTGCTGTTTTTAGTATTTTGTTGTTGCTCCAGCCATTGCCATTAGTTTACTCTATTTTTTGTAGTTTTCCTTTTGCATGTGCGTTTAGTTTGTTATTGTACTCGATATGGCAGAAAACCATGAAAATTACATTGCTAGGGGTTACCATTTGCTATGCAAATTCTTGCTTATATATGATGCGGTTTAATTTTTCCTCATTTTTATTTTAGTTTTTAGTCTTACAGCTTGGGCTGCTTCTATGCATATTTTTTTTTGTCTTTTTTTGGTGGCAATATGAAAACTGAAGTAACGAAAGAAAAAAAAAAAGTTCATGGGAGTGATATTGAAATATGGTCATATACTTAAGGCATTAAGATCAGGTTTAAAATACAGAATTATACATAACAAATATGTTTTTCGTCTGCTAACTAAACAAAACTTATACACAAAAGAAAAAAAAACATAGAAATTAGATATTCATCTTGTTGCTTTGGCAATATAAGCTCAGTAAACAAGAAAAGCAAATCAAAAAAATTTTCAGATAGCCAAAGACATATTTATTAAAAATAGTCGTTTTCCTTTAACAACGTAGAATTTATTTTAAAGTTTAGTTATTTTAAAATTATAGGTATATGATTATAGGGTAATTAGAGGTTAATCTAAAACGTAGGATTAAAATGCTTGTATACTGATAAGAATTTCAGAAAGTTAAAATATTTGAGAAAATGTCAATTACATTATTACAACCAATTTAACATTTTCCAAATAAACCCAATTCCTGATCTGTTTTTTATCTCTTTCTCTTCCAGGTTCACCCCCCTTAACCGGAACTGGCATTGTAAAAGTCATCGTTCAAGATATGAATGATCATAGTCCAGAGTTCGAAAGACAATCCTATTTTGCAACTGTACAGGAAAATCTATCAATTGGTACTAAAGTCATACAACCCATAGCCATTGACAAAGATGCGGGACTAAATGCCAAAATACGCTTTACACTGCTGGGAGAAAAATTGGAAAGATTTCATTGTAATGCAGAAACCGGTGAAATAACTACAGCTGCTATGCTGGATAGAGAAGAGACAGCTGTATATTTTCTTACCCTAATGGCTCAAGATAGCTCTGCTACAGAGCCACGTGCAACGGCGGTCAACTTGACCATAAGTGTTAAGGATGTCAACGATAATATGCCACGATTCGAAGCCAATCAATATCATGTTAATATACCCGATAAAACTGCTAATAATGAGTTTGTGTTTGGTGCTTGGGCACGTGACAATGATGAGGGTCTCAATGCTTTGGTTATGTATAATATCAGTGGCAAAGATGTGGCATACTTCACGATTAATGCCAAAACGGGCGTTATAAAAACTAAACAAAATTTGGGTTCTGATTTGAATAGACAATATTCATTGGAGATTCAAGCTTATGATCAAGGTGTTCCTTCAAAATCTTCACAATCTGAACTCATGATCTCCATGAAACCATCCTCCTTTTTTCCCTCGTTCAACTACATGGCAAATACCCAGTTTATGTTGTCAGAGGATGTAGCGCCGGGTAAAAAGATAACCACCATTACAGCCTCATCGCCCAAAAAAGGTTCTGCTGGTAATATCAGATATTCAATTGCTGGTGGTAATTTGGGAGAAGCTGTAAGAATTGATTCAAGTACTGGTGTGGTTACTATAGGTAAAGATGGTTTGGACTATGAACTGGCTGCGCAATATGAAATTTGGTTAGAAGCTCTAGATTCGGATCGTTTGCCCTTAAGAAGTGTTATGCTTTTAACTATAAATGTTACCGATGCCAATGATAATGCTCCCGTTATGGAGAAACTCATTTATAATTCGGAAGTTATGGAAGAAGAATCTCCCCCACAAACTATAGTCAAGGTTAAGGCTAATGATCGTGATTCTGGTGAGAATGGTGAAGTAACTTATCGTTTGCTGGATGACTTTGAAGGCACATTTGAAATTGATGCAGATTCTGGAGAGATTTATACCACCATGCGTTTGGATCGCGAGGAAATAAGTCACTATGAATTAACCATAGAAGCTGTAGATCAGGGTATGCCTCAATTAACTGGTTCAGCCACCGTTCTTCTTAATCTTCTAGATAAAAATGATAATCCTCCTAAATTTACCCGACTCTTTTCGGTTAATGTCACTGAGAATGCTGAAATTGGCAGTTTTGTTATACAAGTAACCTCCATGGATCTGGATGAGGGAGTAAATGCCAATGCCATATATACTTTAACCGAAAATCCAGGTGAAAAATTCAAATTAGATTCTGTAAGCGGTAATATAACCGTAGCTGGCCATATTGATCGCGAAGAACAAGATGAATACATTTTGAAAATTACTGCCTCAGATGGTGCCTGGAGATCGGATACTCCCATTACCATAACCATACAAGATCAAAATGATAATGCTCCAGAATTTAAAAAGGAGTTTTATAGTTTCAACTTTCCGGAATTGCAAAGATCAGTGGCATTTGTTGGTCTGGTGGAAGCCAATGATAGAGACAAACATGGTCCCAACTCTGTAATATCATACTCATTGCAACATCCATCAGATATTTTCACTATTGATCCTGCCACTGGAGATATATTTAGCAAGAAATCCATTAAATACAAACACTCGCAATATGAGGCATCTCCTGAAAACGTCTATACTCTAACAGTTATAGCTACTGACAATGGTAAACCTCCTTTGTATTCAGAAGCCATGATTAACATAAACATAGTCGATGCTAATAATCATGCTCCTAAATTTGAAAAATCATTGTATTTATCACCCGTACCCGAGCATGCTCGTGTTGGACAAAGAGTGGTAAGAGTTCAAGCTCATGATTCTCTAGATACAGGAGTAAATGCAGAAATTAAATATTCGGTGAAGAATGGTAATGGTACAGAATTCTTCAGTATCAGTGAGCAAGATGGTTGGATTTCTCTATCCAAGGCCTTAGAAGTGACACCCAATACATTGTTCTATCTAAATGTAAACGCGTCCGATCATGGTGTACCCCCCAAGATTGATGAAACTCTCGTTCATATCATTGTCACAGGAGAAAATCGTTATTTACCAGAATTTACTGCCTTAAGTTATCAGGTAATAGTGCCAGAAAATGAACCCATTGGCTCCACAATATTGACAGTATCAGCTTCGGATAGAGATGAAGGTCCCAATGGCATGTTACGTTATGCCATAGCCGGAGGTAATGAAAGATCTGAATTTAAAGTGGATGCTGAAACTGGAGCTGTTATTATATTGCAGCCCTTGGATTATGATTCCATACAAGAGTATCATTTAAATATTTCGGTACAAGATTTAGGTTTTAAGCCTAAAACTGCAGTGGCCCAACTTACTGTAATACTCACAGATATCAACGACAATCCACCACTTTTCAATCAGTCTGAGTATCATGCCTTTATATCCGAAAATAAACCCGCTCATAGTTATGTATTTAAGGCTCAAGCTAAAGATAAAGATTCTCCCAAAAACGCCATCATAAGATACTCAATCACATCTGGTTCGGGTAAAAATTACTTTGCCATTAATCCCAATACTGGAGTAATAACATCTTCGGTTAGTTTTGACTATGAGGAAAGAAACGAATACAGTTTGCAAGTAATGGCCGCCAATCCTGATTCCCAAATGCATAGCATGTGCAAAATAATTGTTCATATTAGAGGAGTTAATGAGTTCTATCCGCAATTTGTGCAACCAGTCTTTCATTTTGATGTCTCTGAGTCTGCGGAAGTGGGAACACCAGTGGGTTCAATACAAGCTACTGACAAAGATGCGGGAGAAGATGGCAATGTTTATTATCTGTTGGTGGGTTCCAGTAATGACAAAGGATTTTCCATCAATCCTTCAACGGGCTTTCTTTATGTATCTCGCCATTTGGATCGTGAAACTCAAAGTCGTGCTGTTTTAACGGTGATGGCCAAAAACTATGGCAGTATACGTGGTAATGATACCGATGAAGCCCAGGTTATTATATCCATACAGGACGGTAATGATCCTCCAGAATTCCTTAAGTCTGTGTACATGGCTAAAATATCAGAAGCTGCCGCAGTAGGTACTAAAGTTGTAAATGTAAAAGCTGTCGACAAAGATGTTAGACCACAAAATAACCAATTCAGCTATTCAATTATCAATGGCAACATCAATCAAACCTTTAAAGTTGATCCTCAAACAGGTGAAATTGCTACTTCCAAGAAACTCGATCGAGAACAAGTTCCTGAATACAATTTGGTAGTGGGCGCCATAGATACTGGTTTACCGCCACAAACAGGTACGACTATGGTAAGAATCGAGTTGCTGGATGTTAACGACAATGGTCCTACATTCCCCAGTGATGGCTTAATTGGTTATATTTCTGAAAATGAACCAGCTGGCACCTCAATAATGACTCTTTCGGCCACCGATCCAGACTTGCCACCAAATGGTGGTCCTTTCATGTACTATTTAATTGGAGGTAAACACAAGGCCTTTATAACCATAGACAAACATTCAGGTTTAGTGAAATCAACACGCAGTTTTGATCGCGAACAAACGCCAGAATTAGAAGCCATCATAGACGTGGAGGATAATGGTCAACCCAAACAAAAGGCCCAACACAAATTGATCATAAAGGTATTAGATCAAAATGATAGTCCTTCATCTTCACGCACAGTGCATGTACTACTAAATGTCTTTAATGACAATATGCCTATAGGAAAAATAGCAGATGTTCATCCCAATGATGCCGATGTAACTGGCAATTATAGATGCCGTATAATACCCAGTTCACAGTCAAGTCCTATGGGTTTGTTGATCATACCCAATGCCTGTGATCTGCACACTACCTACCAAACTTCAGTGAATAATGGTTACTCCTATTCGATATCGGGTAACGATGGTAAACATGGAGATGTGGTTTCCACCGTTACCGTAGGTTTCCAAAATTTCGACAACAGCACCATAGCCAACTCAATAACTGTATTGATACGCAATATGACAGCTGAAAATTTCTTGTCATCTTACTACCGTAACTTTGTAGAACTTATGAAATCGGCGGTAGATTCTTCGGAAAACCTATTGGTTTATAGTGTGCGTAATACTACCTATAATGCTACCGATTTAGAGGTCATGATTGCTTTAAAAATGGCCAATCAAGGTTATCGTTTGCCCCATTATGTTGTGGATCGCTTGAGCAAGAAACGTGAAGCTGTTACGAGACTACTAAAGACAGCCACCAATGTGGTTATCGGTTATGATCCCTGTTCATTTGCTCAGGCATGTGACAATGGTGGTCTATGTACTTCTGAGAGGAGATTACATGATTCGGAGACATTAAATATCGTTGACAGTGAATCTTTAATCTTCAGTGGTCCTTTGGTTACACATGATTTTGTGTGTAAGTGCCCTGATGGTTTTATGGGACAACAGTGTGACAAGCGGCAAGATCCCTGTGCTCCCAATCCTTGCCATGGCAATGCACAGTGTCGCCGCTTGGGTTTCGATTTTCAATGTATCTGTCCAGCTAATCGTGAAGGAAAGTATTGCCAGCAGGAACGAGGTGATGTGTGTTCCGGTAACCCTTGCAGTAATGGTGGTTCCTGTCGTTCTAGTCCAGATGGCTCCTCTTTCTTCTGCCTGTGTCGTCCAGGTTATCGCGGCAATCAATGTGAACATGTGGCTGATTCCTGTCGACCAAATCCCTGTCTACATGGTGGCATTTGTGTGGCTCTTAAGCCTGGCTATAAATGTACTTGCTCTGAGGGTCGTTACGGCAGACATTGTGAGAAGACAACCTTTGGCTTTGGTGATTTGTCATACATGTCCTTCCCTCCTTTGGATGCAGCAACCAATGATATTTCAATAGTATTTGCTACAACTAAGCCGGATGCTTTACTAATGTATAACTATGGTATACAGTCTGGAGGAAGATCTGACTTCGTAGCAATTGAAGTGGTAAGAGGCAAAGCATTCTTTTCATTTGGTGGAGCTCGTACTGCCATAACAACTGTGGTAGTGGGAGGCAGCAGTCAGTTGAATTTGGCTGATGGTAATTGGCATAAAGTGACGGCTACCCGTAATGGCCGTGTAATGTCTCTAAGTGTGGCCAACTGTGTAGAAAATGGTGACGTTTGTGAGGAATGCAGACCTGGTGATACAACCTGCTATGCTGATGATGTGGGTCCTATAGGGTGAGTATAAAATCAAACTTATTTTTCTAAAATAAAAACTAATTGTTTTTTTTTTTATTTTTCTTTTAGAACCCTAAATTTCAACAAGCAACCCTTACTAGTGGGTGGTCTTATTTCGGCAGATCCTGTTTTAGAGCGCCCCGGCCAACTACACACCGACGATTTGGTAGGTTGTGTTCACAGTGTTTCTGTAAATGGTCGCGCGCTTAATCTTAGTCAACCTCTTAAGCAAAGATCAATATCATTAACCTGTAACCGCAACCTGAACGGTAGTCCCTGTATACAGTCGACCAACACAGACCTAACTGCAAATCTTTGTGGTCCTTACGGTAGTTGCATGGATCGCTGGGATACGGCTATGTGTCAATGTGGTGGCAGTTTACTCTCGCCCGACTGCCAGAACTCTTTGGAACCTATTAGTATAACTGATGGAGCTTTCATTGAATTCAAAATTACTGAAAAACATAGACGCATGCAATTGCTGGACAATCTCTATGCGGGTAATAGCATTTGGTCGTATGATGTAACAAGACAACGTCGTTTCACCATAGATCATGACAATTTGACAGCCTTGGCACAAACCAATGAATTACCCAAGACTTTAAGTTTAATGTTCCGCACATACAAGGAAAATGGTCTGCTACTTTTTGCAGCTAGTAACAATCATTATACTTCCTTGGAGTTGCAAAATGGTAAAATGCTATATTACTCCAATCAGGATAGTATAGTCAATATGACTATTAGTAATCCTTCCAAGTTGAACGATGGCAAATGGCACAATATAACATTGCACTCCGCAAATCGTATTTTACGCATTATAATCGATGATGCTCGTGCTGGAGAGGAATTAGATTTTGCTGGCGTTCATGACTATTTGGATCCATATTTAACGGTTTTGTCTGTGGGTGGCGTAAGAAGAGAATATTTGCTACAGGAACACATGCCCACAAACTATGAAGGTTGTTTTGCTAATTTCACCATCAATAACGAAATACAGCCCTTTAATGGTTCAGGCAGCGTATTTAGTGAAGTTCTATCACGTGGCAAAATTAATCATGGCTGTGCTGGTGTCATGGGCATTGGTGCCGCCCAGGTGGCTGATCCTATTAGCATAGGAGTTACCCTGGTAATAGTGTTCTTTGTCATATTGGTTGTCGCTATTTTGGGCTCGTATGTCATCTATCGTTTCCGTGGTAAGCAAGAAAAAATTGGCAGTTTAAGTTGTGGTGTTCCTGGCTTTAAAATCAAACATAATCCTCCTTCTACCATGCTAGGTGGTGCTGGAGTTTCACAAAATCAAGCCGATCATGTTTTGTCCAGAGGAATGCATGGCAATGAAGCTCAAGTGGGTTATCACAATGACAATGGCGATTTGATTAGAAGTGTGCCGGGTCATCATATGGTGGGTCCCGAATTGATTTCGAAGAAGTTCAAAGAGCGAGAAATTAATCCCGGCGAACATCAGCAACAAAGGCCCCAACGACCAGACATCATTGAAAGAGAGGTGGTAAGTAAAAGTCCCCCTCTACGTGATGAACACCATCCACCCATACCACCACCTAGTCAATCCCACCATCCCCATGATCATACCAGTTCTGTGGATATGGGCTCTGAGTATCCAGAACATTACGATTTGGAAAACGCTAGCTCCATAGCTCCTTCAGATATAGATATTGTGTATCACTACAAAGGCTATCGCGAGGCTGGTGGAGTTCGTAAATATAAAGCTACGCCAGCCCCTGTAGCCTCCTATACACATCACAAACACCAGTCAGCAGCAGCACAACAACAACATCGACATTCTCCCAGACATGGGGTGGGAGGACCATTTGTACCTCGCGGTGTACCACCACAAGCAAATCAACCGCCTCCACCTTCTAGTACGCCTAGACAACATCAAAGTACTCCTTTAGCGCGACTGTCACCCAGCTCAGAATTGAGTTCTCAACAGCCCAGAATATTAACATTGCATGATATTTCGGGTAAACCGCTTCAAAGCGCACTTTTGGCCACTACTTCCAGTTCGGGAGGTGTTGGAAAAGATGCATTGCACAGCAATAGTGAGAGAAGCCTAAATAGTCCAGTAATGTCACAACTATCAGGGCAAAGTTCAAGTGCCAGTCGCCAAAAACCGGTAGTCTCAACCCAAACAGCCTCACAAGCCCCCATGGGTTTGACAGCCGAAGAGATTGAACGTTTAAATGCTAGGCCTAGAACTTCAAGCTTAGTCTCTACTCTCGATGCAGTATCATCAAGCAGTGAAGCACCTAGGGGTCCTGTAGGAGCTCACCATTTGTCTTTGGGCGGAGGTTTGCACAGCACAGATGTAGATGCTCACAGTTCCACGTCCACCGATGAAAGTGGCAATGATAGTTTTACCTGTTCGGAGATTGAATACGACAACAACAGCATTAATGGTGATGCCAAATTCTCAACCAGCAAAAGTATACCCGATGAACGCAATCCCGTAGGCCGAGCCATGAGTGGTGATGGTGGTAGAGGTTCAGCAGTAGCTAAGGCTCCACCCATGCCGCCGCATTCATTTGATGGCTTTGATTCCTCTTTTCGGGGATCTCTTAGTACTTTGGTAGCCAGCGATGATGATGTATCAACACATATGGGTGCTTTATATAGACAAGTCAACAGTGCAGCTTCACCCTCTGCCCCTCCACCTATGGGCTGGGAATACTTACTTAATTGGGGTCCAAATTTTGAGAGTTTAGTAGGAGTATTTAAAGATATAGCCGAATTACCAGATAATGTAGGTTCAGATCAAAGAACCACAGGATCATTGAGAATGAATCAGGGTCAAAATAAACAATCAGAGGAATATGTTTAAGAGACTTCAGAAAAAAATGCAACACAAGGGTAGTTATAGATATAGTCAAGGACTTTTGAAGAGTAAAGCTTTAAAGAGAATAATATTGGAAAATTGCTAAACAAAAAGAGAAAAAATAGAATACGAAAATAGTAGAAGACGATTTATAATAATAAGATATAGAATAGCAACAAAATGCTGTGTTAACTGTTTTTTGTAGTTAGTTAGTATTAGTTTAGGTATTGTTAGATTTTATAAAATTTTGTTTAAACTTTTGTAAATGTTTTTTTTTATATATTTTTTTCAATTTTCCTCTGCCATGTATTTCAAAGAAATCAAAAATCTTTATAATTCTAAATTAGGTCTAAATTTCTCCAAGCCATTTCATTATAAAATGATTTAAACTAAATTATCTAAAACAACAAAACGTCTTCCATACAAACTAGCAGTGCCTTTAAAAAGTAAACGAACGAAATTTCACTTAAACAAAAAGAACTGATCACTAAGATATTATAGAACTATACATACTTATTAATAAATGTTTAATTATAATGATATATAAAAATAAAATTAAGTCATTTAGCTGTAGGTAAAGAAAGAAAGAAAACAAAGGTTTAATATAAAATGTGTATATGAATCACCTTGTATCAAGGTTTGTGTCCTAACTTATATAGCAATATTCATCATAGCAACAAGCCAAACAAACAAAACAATATTTTCCGAAAAGCAGACAACAAAATAAAAGTTAGAGGTTTGTGCATAAGTTTTAGTTTAAAACAATTACATACATACAAAAGTAAAACTATATAAGTTATAAACAACAATTAACTATAGACAACAAACATTGTTAGAATTAAGTAACAAAATAATTTAATTAACAAAAAAAACACTGTAAAAAATTTACTTATATTTTTAAACTTAAGTTTATTTAATTTAATACGAACAAGAAATTCTTAAACAAATTTGTGTGCTATATTAATTTTTGTATAGAAATAAAAATATCAAATATTTAATTATAAATCATACGAGTTTATTTAAAACCAATACGAATTCATTATAACAAATCAAACTGTATTTTAATACTTTTTTAAAAAAAAAATCTTGCCATAAGGTTTATATAATAATTAGTAGTTAAGTACTTAATAATATTATTTATATATTTTTTAAATCTAATTTAAAAAAAAAGCTTTAAGTTTCCTTAACCTTTTAGCTTATTTTATTTGCGTACATAAAATCTTTGTAAAAATCATATCAAAATTGTTCCTTTTTATTAATGTTTAAGTTGTTGTATTCAAATTTCTTTAGTTTGTAGCGTAGTTTTGTTTGTGTGAACACAAACAAAAATAATTTCTTGAATAGTAAACAATTTGTTTTTAGTTTTGTAATAGACTCTATAAACTGATAACAAATTTTTTTTTCTTAGAAAATAAATAAAATTTTTGAAAAATAATTATTTTAATAAAGTGTGTTTTTATTTGGAGGATGTGGGGATATAGGTCAAGATTTTTCGTTCGAACATATCTTTTCTAATATGTTATACAATAGAATAATCAAACACTCTGATTAATAAATATTATAATTAATCAATTAATCGTATATTCAATACAATTATAACACAGGTCAACAAAATCGATAAAATTTTAGAATCTTTTTAAACCAATACACAATATGCTTGTACGCACATACAAATTTCTGAAAATAAGCGATTTCATTTAATTGTGAATAAATTCGAAAGTAATCTATAGATTTTTATGATCGATATCTCATTTTGTTTTCATTGCATGTGGCTTTGCGATAAACAATCTAAACAATTTTTGCCGTTTTCGATTTTTCATGATTTTTTAAAACAAAAAAGTTTGATATTTTCACATAAAAAATATATTTTTTACTTCAATTTGTTATTATAATTCCGAAACTACTGAGCCGATTAAAACACAATATATATGTGAAAATTTGTACATAGCATGGGGAAAATGTTTTCAAAATTCAATCAATCGAATGAAGAACATTAACTACTCAAATTTATGTATATCTAACGAAAAAGTAAAATTTTGTGAAAATGAGCGAATTCACTTAATTGTGAATAAATTCGAAAAGGATCAATCGATTTTTATGTTCAATATGTCATTTTGTTGCAATTATATGCGGCTTTACGACAAAGTCCGTAAATTTTTGTACTTAAGTAACCATAATTCATCAAATCTATATAGTGGTTAGTGAAGCCGTTTTTGCTGTTGACCTGTGTAATTAATCAATTAATTCTTTATTATACCCTTCACCTTCGTGAGAAGGGTATATATACGTTTGTCATTCCGTTTGTAATTTCTACATTTTTCATTTCCGACCCTATAAAGTATATATATTCTAGATCCTTATAAATGGCAGAGTCGATTAAGCCATGTCCGTTTGTCTGCCTGTCTGTTGAAATCAATTTTCTGAAGACCCCAGATATCTTCGGGATCCAAATCTTCAATTATTCTGTCAGACATGCTTTCGAGAAGTTTCCTATTTAAAATCAGCTAAACTGGTCCACAAATGGCTGAGATATGAGGAAAAAACTAGGACAACCTCGATTTTTGACCTATTTTTGACATATTTCTGGATTACTATGTCATTGATATAAACAATATGGATATCTAATGATAGATATTTCAAAGGCCTTTGCAATGACGTATATAAAACCATAGTAAGTTGGACCTACAATGGGTCAAAATAGGAAAAAATATTTTTTAATCCGATTTTTTTTCAAAAAATTTAAAAAATGCAAAAAAAAAATAAATTTTGTTTACCTAAAAATATTTAAAATTTTTATTTTGAAGTATAATTCGGTGAATGGTATATAAGATTCGGCACAGCCGAATATAGCTCTCTTACTTGTTTTTAATTTTTTGTCATCAGTTTTTGGCCAACAGCTATTTCAGACTTGGTGATACCGCTTATCTATATATGACAATAATACAGCTTAGAATCCACCAAACAAATTTTAATTAAAATTTTTTTGTCAAAAAATTTTTTTTTTTTTGTAAATTTTGAAAAAAAAATTTGGAATAAATTTTTTTTTTTTTTAGAATAACTTCCAGGGACTCCCAATTTTTCACTAAAACACATAAATTAAAAAAAATGTAACCTAAATATCTTTTGAACTAAAAGAGATAACCTACATATCGTCACCTGAAATGTAGAAGGGTGTAACAACCAAAAAATTCAAAATTGAGTTTTTAATGGATTGGATTGGATGGCTAAAAATTTTTGAAGACCTTGATGCTCTGGTCTTCAAAAATTTTTAGCTTTCTACTATTAAAATTATGTTATATGTCTCTCCTGTAAAATTTAAAAAGTGTTGCTGGGCCCTTTTGCATTTTAGGTTACGATATATAAGCATATTTTTGTAGACCTTACCAAGAACTATCAATATTAAGAATTTCAGCTTATTCGGCTCATAAATAGATTTTTGGCGATTTTTTTAAAAATGTGAGACTTTGAGTTGCCACCTACTGATCCCCATTCCGCCTACGAATTTGAAGAATTGTAAATCAACTCGAAAACATCTCAGCCGAGACTTGATCATACTTTTTTAACAAAAATTCTTAGATTAAAGATCACTTTAAAGAATCACTTAAGTGATTTTTGTGAGTTATTTAGAATGACATTTTCAGATTGCATTGATATTGTTAGGAAAAATTAGGAGACCAGGGAAATTATTCTAAAAAATATAAAATTCTCCCAAATTTTGTTCAATAAAAGCAAACGAAAAATCAATTTTTTTACAAAAAATGTAAACAAAATTTGTTTGGTGGATTCTTAGCTATAATATTGCCATATACAGTTAAGCAGTATCACCAAGTTTGAATTAGATTGCACAAAAAACCTATTCTTAAGGTCCATTGATTTTCAGAATTTTCGGAGACCCATAAAAAAATAGAAAACCTACACAGAAAAAAGTTTCAACATAAATATTATGATTCGAATTCATTGATTTCAATTCATAACATTTATAAATAATTTCTTAAATAGTATGATTTTTTTAATATGTTTTGAAATAAAATCTAGAAGGCTTGGATAATATAATTTCAATTTCATTTTTATTTTTATGTTGTTCAAAAATGTTTGAAATTTTTCATGGAAAATTTTTAGTTTTTTTATGATTTTCAGCTACAAAATGATATAAAAAGCGCGAAAATTATTAAATTGATTTAAGAGGATGAAATGCTTTTATATTTATGAATGTTTTATTATGTTTAATGATAATTTTTAAGTTTCAGATATTCTCCTTTTTATATTAAAATATTGGCCAATATATGGCTATTATGCAAATATTCTTGCACTAATTCATTATATAATACAATTATAATGCAATTTATTAAAAAAATTAAGTAAAAAAAGCAAAAATTTCCGTCATGTAAAATTTTATAATATTTATGAACATGTTCTTATTTTGAATGAAATAAGTTTGGGAAAAAAAAGTCAAGTTCGATTAATAATATTTATTACAAAATTCATTCCAATTATGAATTTATTTTTTCTGTGTACTTAATTTTACAAAAAAGATTCCATTGTAGTGTTTCCATTGATGTTTATCTGAAATATGCTAAAATATTTTTTACACTGCCTTATAAAACAATTGCAAACGTTTTGCTTACCCACTCTAAGCAATGTAATATTGTACTAATTCATAATTCAAAATTTAATTGGCACACTAATATTTCATAGCAAATATCCAAAACTAAACACCAAATATTTATTCTCAACTAAATATATTTAAAACATTATTTTCACTTGTAATTTAATAGAAACAAAAAGTTTTTTGCAAAAAACATGCAACATTTGGAAATACGAAACGCACGCCAAAAGTATTGTTCACATCTCACTCACAAAACTTTAGAACTTAATAAACTTATAACAATAATAACTTAACTTAAAGTTAACTTAAACTTATTGTAACTGACACATTTCTCAGAAGAATTAAAAACTCTTAAAATTAAGTTTCTAACAAATGTCGTTATAAGTATGTGTGTTATTGTAATTTGTTTCTGGCATGTCCATTTGTAATTGTTAAACCGTTAGTTTGACAGTTGTATTGTAAACTGGAAAACATACAAGTACACATAAAATAAGCCAGAGTATGAAAGAGTTTTTTGACAGCTTTAGGTTTTTGTTGTCTTTTTGTAAAAATAAACAAAACAAAGCAGAACACAATGCAACAGGATTGGCTACAGTTGAAGTAGAAGAAAATTGAAATAAAAACAGAAAAGAAAAATAAACATGTAACTTTCGACAGGCGCATGTCTTATAACTGTGAAAGTGGTGAGTTCAAAAGAGTGTAGTTCACACTGTAATTTAAAAATTGTGGACAAAGTGTTGGATTTTTTAAATAAGTATATATTGTTTATTCTCACAATTATTAAAAGGATCGAAATGTGTACGTAATTTTCATTCTAATGAGATATAAAACATAAAAATTTATTAAAAAATGTTAAAGTTGCTAAAAATTTCCCAGGCCATTAACGTGCCTCAGGCTACTGTAACAAGAAATGTGGGTAAAAAAATTGTGAAATATTTAAAAAAACATAATTTTTACTTAAAATATATCCACTTGTATATTAGTTTCTGTCTTCGTAGGATACCGTTAGTCTAGTAGCAGGTATAATCAAAAAAAATAATTTTTTGAACGGCAGTTTCAAAATCCCAATTTAAAATTTTGAAAAATTTTGTTAAACAAATTTCAGAATTTTTTGATCATCACATTGGGATTTATATAATAGGGAATAAAAGTATGAAAAATAACTCTTACAGGTTTTCCGTACATGCGATTTAAATTTTGTTATTTTGGAGAAAAACTAATTTGTTTACCATATTATAGTATTATTATAGATAATTTTAAATATACTCTCAAAGTTTTGTTAAAATCAAAGGTAAAGTTTTTCAGTATTCGGAATTTCTAATGGAATGATAGCGAAATATATTTTTGGGGTGATTTTAATGAAACTTACAATATGAGCACAAAAATGGAAATTAACCCATAATACAACTTGGGGTTAAAATGACCCCAAGCCACCAATTAACTTTATCCTATCATCCAAATGTTTTACACAACGTGTCTTTATAATACATAGAACAATTCCACTGTACCTTGATATTTATTTTCGTCCAAACAATCTTGAAGCTCTCTCTATATTCATGTTTTTATACCCTTCACCTTCGTGAGAATGGTATATATAAGTTTGTCATTCTGTTTGTAATTTCCACATTATAATTTTCCGACACTCTAAAATAAATATATTCTGAATCCTTATAGATAGAGGAGTCGATTAAGCCATGCCCGTCTGTTGAAAACTATTTTCTGAAGACCCCAGATATCTTCGGGATCCAAATCTTCAATAATTCTGTCAGACATGCTTTCGAGAAGTTTCCTATTTAAAATCAGCAAAATCGGTCCACAAATGGCTGAGATATGAGGAAAAAACAAAACAAACTATTTTTTTTAAATTTAAAAAAAAAATTAAATTTAAAAAAAAAAATAACAATTCGAAAATTTTTTTTCTAAAAAATGAAAAAACAACTGAAAAAAAATCAATTTTGTTTACAAAAATATTTAAAATTTGTATTTTGAAGTATAATTTTGTGAAGGGTATATAAGATTCGGCACAGCCGAATATAGCCGATTGAAATGCAATATACATATACAATGTTAAAATTTGTACATAGTATGGGGAAAATGTTTTCGAAATTCAATCAATTGATAGAAGAACAAAACCTACTCAATTTTATGTAGAGTAAGTTCGGGTAATGTGGTATACCTATTTTTTATTTGACTATAATTTTTAGAATCTTAATTCGATTGGAACAGTTTTCAGCTGGTGTTTTACTACAAGTGTTAGGTTTACATCCATGAAAATAAAAAAGTATTTTAAATTCAAGTTTCAGAGAAATTTGGGAAGAAGAGAAAACACCCATAAACAAGCCATTGAAAAAATTGGCGGGTAATGTGGTACACCATGTTCTTTTAATATTGTATACCAAACCGCATAACCGATACATAGTATTTTAATTTGTAAATGAGTTGCGTTTTATTTAAATCATCTTTAATGGATGCGATTAAAGTTGGCGGCTGACCAAGCTTATCAGAAGATCCTCAATACATTCTTCGCTTCGTAGGAGACATTGAATGACTGATGCGAAAAAAATGACCATTTGTTGTTTCTAATAGCTCTTCAAATCTTCCGCTGCCCATTTTCATACTTCACATTTCTTTGGCATATTATTTACTTGAAATTCTTTAGCTATACCACATTAGCCGACCACGTGGTTTAATGAAATTATTATAAAATTAAACATTATTATAAAAACAACTGACTCGAAATGTTGCATACTGGGTATGTTCTTCAATAGCAAAATATTCCCATTTGACTTTAAATAATAAAGTTTAAAACACGTGATTGTAGAAAAAATTAATTTTTAACAGATCACAAAAAAAAGTCTACCATAAGATAATGCTGATTTTTTACAACTTACTATATCCATGACCTGCAAAAATGAAGTACACTCACCCAATGTGTACCGCTACTCCTATACTCTTAGTTTTAGAGAAAAACAGCTATACCACATTACCCGCCTATACCACATTACCCAAACTTACTCTATGTATATCAAACAAAAAATTAAAATTTTGTGAAAATTACCGAATTTACTTAATTGTGAATAAATTCGAAAAGAATCCATCGATTTTTACGATCGATATCTCATTTTGAGAAAGAAATTTAGTACATTTTAATATAATTTCGTATCGAAATTAGTTTTCGATCACGCTGGACAATTTCTGCCGTTTTAGATTTTTCATAAGTTTTTTTAAACAAAAAATTTGCCATTTTGACGTAAAAACTATATTTTTTGCATCAATATGTTATTATAACTCCGAAACTACTGAGCCGATTAAAACGTAATATATAAACGTATTAAAGGTTATATAAATTAATTTTATATTACGGAATTACGGTTTTTGAGTTATCAAAAAAAATTTGAGTTATTTAAAAAAATTCACAATTTTACTTAACGTTTTAAAAAAAAAAATTCTCCATAGAATTTGAAATTTGAACCATATTTGTACTTAGGTAGCCATGATGGATAAAATCTATATAGTGGTTATTCAAGCAATTTTTTGCTGTGTTATGATAACCATAGTCCGAGAACAACATATATTTATTGACTGTAATCATATAAAAGATTGCTGCAATCATGTGAATCGTAACTTTAACATATTATGGTTACAGCAATCATATAAATAATTACAGCATCCATAATATTGTTAAAAAAACTTGTAGGAAATTTGAAATGGTTACTAACTATATTTCGTCTCTGCGGTATCATTCAGACTACATAAGTTAAGTCCAAATCACTAAGACCCCTTTCACACTAGGCAATTTAGTTGCGCAAGTCTCTTGTGTTTGTAGATGCCAGAGGTAATGTCGGGTTAAGGTAGGCTTGCCAGACGTGCTGTTTTCAGCAGTACGCGTACTTTTTTTTAGTTTTTGTACTTTTAACTGCATAACCCCTAAAGAAGTATGCAATTGTACTACTTTTTAGTATCGTACTTCTTTTTGTATTTTTTTTCTACCTTTTTTGTACTTTCACCATAATTTTATAGAGGTAAACTTATACAACAAATTTGAACAACAGAAGGATGAAAATTTCTATGGGTTTTTAGACGAACGTATATGTAGCAGTTGCAATAATCAGCAAGAGATTTGTCTTTTTAAAAAACGCTCAGCAGAGTTTTTATCGAATATAAGTACTTATATAAAAGGTCGTTTCAATTTAGAAAATAATAAGTTTGAAAAACTTTAATTTTTCCATCTTAATTCAAACATTTCATTTCATGAATTTGTGGAAATTATTATATTATTTTCAATCAAAAATATTGATTTAGATCAACTTTTTGACGAATTTACACATATCATTAAAAACATTTGCTGAAAACATCGAAAAAGAAAAATCTGCAGAAGAAAAATGGAAAGAATTCTTAAATAGTGGATAATTTCCTAATTTTGCAAAGATTTGTTACTTCGTCTTTTCAATTCCTCATTCTAATGCAGCCAGTGAACGAGTTTTTAGTTTAATGTATAATTTTTGGAGGAAGGAACGAAATAAACTTTTAATAGAAAATTTGCAAAGCGAGTTAATAATAAAAACAATCTTTGAATACAGTTGTACTGAGTTTTTCAATTTTTTAAAAACCGAAAAATGTAAAAATTAATTTGTACAACATATACAAAAAAGTGAAAAATATTTATAATTTATTTAAATGTATCAGTAAATTTTAAAGTCAATAATTTTCAAAAATTATTGACTTTAAAATTAAACACGTGTTTTGTATTTGAAAACTTGATTAAATGATTTCTAAATATTTGTGGAACTTATTTTTTCACCCTTCTTCAATTAAAAAACTTCATTAACAAATTGTATGCTGGCAATTCCCAACGTGCTAGCAATTCTCTCTCATCCCTTTAACATTATAATGGTCAGTTGTTATTTGACGTTCTCACACTCACCTGTTAGGATAACAAACAAAAAGCAAGTGCACAACAGTAAAACTCTCAGTCATATGGAGAATTTTGAAGTGAAAGTAACGGTTAAAAACTATAACACCAACGGTGGTTGAACAGGCTAATTAGAGTAAAAGGAAAATATTGAATAAGAAATAAAATAATAAATGAAATTGCAAAAGTGATGGTAGTTTATGGAAACAAAAAAAATAAAGTAACATAAATTATATTTCTAAATAGCGTGTTTTATTAAAAACTAAAATATAAAAAATTAAAAAAAGAATATATGAATATTCATAACTATTCATTCTATTTGTCTATATATGTTCATGTGTTTCAATGAGTATTGGTTTATTAAGAAAGGCCATTGTGAAATAAGGCTGAAGTTTAAGGAAACAATTAACGAGAGGTCATTTCTTTAAATAACAACAATAACAACGACAACAAACCCAATACAAATATTTTTATTACTAATGAAAAACTTGGAAAAAACATTATGCAGCAACGTCACCAAAATAAAAAGGAGGAAAATTATAGAATTTTTCACAACAATACGGCACCAACTGGAACAGCTAACATGCGAAATTCAGCTGGTCTAGCTCCAACAAATAGAGCTGCTACAACGTCCAGTACAGTAACTAACATACAATTGACACCATTGTGGGAGCATATTTTAAGAACAAGGAAATTGCCCGAGACTACTTGTCCACGTATAATGTTTGCTGAGTTCCTAGAACGTTTAAAAGATCCCGAATGGCAAGTGCGACAACATGCCCTTAGGGTATTTGTAGATGTATTGGTGGTAATGAAATCAAGAGCGGATACTTACATGGAACCGCTAATTGGTCAGTTGGTAGAGAATCTGGGACATCAGGCTCCCACCGTTCGCAAAGGTGCTTTAGATTGTTTAAGGGTGTATTTGGCTGAAACAGCCATGCCCGAAACAATAATGTTGCAAATTCTAGATATTGGTCTCAATCAAAAAATTACCAATGAACCTTTTGGTGGCCGATTGACCTGTGGCGTTATGCTGTCTTTACCAGCCTTAGTTCAGTCAACTCTGCACACTGCTAAAAGTCATTTCATTTTAAGAACCACCATTGATATGTTGGTACAGAAAATGGGACAGGTGACGCACCAGGAAATTACACTTAAAGTTTTGCGTAAAATGCGTGAACTTATAGGTGAAGGCGAGTTTATGAAGTACATGTCACATGGAGCTTACAGAGAATTTGATTTGTTGTGTAATGTTTATGGTTTGTCTCAGCAGGAAGAGGGTTTAATACAACCCACTCATGCCAATTTTATTTCTTCCGAATCCAATACCAATACATGGCGCTTAATGGCTGCTAATAAGCCTTCTAAACTAGCCAATTGCTGGCGTTCTTCTGAGGAGGAAGATGTCAGATTGGAAGAGCAGTGTGTTAATGAAACAGTCCTTGCTTGTCCAGCCAAGGTTATAATGGAAACTGAAATTAAATTTAATGACGATACTTTGACAATGCGTATTTTAGAGGCAAAAGATGATGACGTTTGTATTGTAGAGCCGGAAATGTGCCATAAATCATTAGCTGAAACCTGTCCCAACAGTTTAGAAGATGAGGTAATTTGTGGTCGTCTAGCAAGTGCTAAAAGTTTACGTGAGTCTTCATCGTCATTAGTAAAACTGTTAAGTGATTCGGATGATATGGAAGAGGAAAAACCAAAACAAGAATATTACACCACCATTATAACACCATCAACGCCCTCACGTACCCCAAAACGAGTAACATTTGGTGGGGAAGTAGTGAAAATGCGCACGCCTGATAGTGATGCAAATTCAACAACCAATAACAATCATCAGCAACAACAGAAATCGCAAAATCTTCAGCAGTTATTTCAAAACCAATCTAACAACAATGATGCTGTGTCAGGTCATGATAGTGATGACAATCAACCAACATTTATACTACAGTCTCCACCCACAACTGTTGACTCCAGTAAAACCTCGGTTCTAACGCTTGATATACCAAACGATAATACTAAACCTTTAACACGTCCAAAATCTGATGCAACTTTAAAGCCATCAGGATCAACCTCAAAAACCCCTTCCCCAGCCGTATCTTCCCAAACCACTTCTCCCAAGTCTCCGGGAAAATCTCCAAAGGATTCCCCCAAATCTCCGTTTAAACGTTTGAGTATTAGTCCAGTGGATAACATTATTAGTCCACGTACGGCTCATAAAGAAATCGAGGTTTTGCATAATTTACAGAGAGATCCTTCACCAAATCGAGCATTAACTGCCAGGAGAGCTAGTTTGAAAACCGAAGAGTTAAATACACCTTCACCGGCTGGAAATCAACCATTATGGATGGAAAATCAGGAGAAAAAGTTACATGCTCAACAAAGTCCAGTTCAACCTCCACCTCCACGCTCGTGGGAGGAATTAGGTATTGTTGATGATGATACAATAATGGATTTACGGTCGGGGGTAAGTGAAATTAAGAAAAGTTTACTTTGTTTTAAAACTTTAAAATCTTATATAAAATATTTTGCAAATTTCGCAAAAGTGTGTAATTTAACCCTTAAATGAATGATTTTTACTTTTATTTTTCTATAAAGTATCAAATATTTAGTTGATTTTTATTTATTATATTTCCTTTACACAGAAAAAACTATTTTTTAAACCGCTTCAATTCAAATATATATCACATATTGAACTGGTTTCAATTATTTTATAATTGAATCAAGTATTCATGTGCTCAAAAACAGAATTTTCTGATATTTTCTATTGAATTTTGAGTTTTGAGTTTTGAATTTGATAATTTTGATATTTGAATGTTCAATTTTCGTTATTGGTTGAACTTCAAATACAAAAATTATTGAATAGATAATTTTCGTAATTGAAAAACAAAAAATAACAAAAATGTGTTTTCAATTACAAAAATAATCTATTCAATAATTTTTTATTTGAAGTTCAACCAATAACGAAAATTGTACATTCAAATATCAAAATTATCAAATTCAAAACTCAAAATTCAATAGAAAATATCAGAAAATTCTGTTTTTGAGCACATGAATACTTGATTTAATTATGAAATAATTGAAACCAGTTCAATATGTGATAAATGTTTGAATTGAAATATAATTTTTTCTGTGTAGCTTTAGTTTGATTTAGAATTTCTTCAGCTGAAACTTTTCATACTCCATTTGATTTTTCGGAATTAGAATCTGAATTAGTATCAAGCTTATATTCGTCTAAAATTAAGTGGAACTTGAATGTAGACAATTGGCATCAATATGCATTAAAGGGTTAATCATTCTTATATCATGAATTCCACCAAATAGCGCAGGAAACATTTTTATGGCTGCTAGGTGAAATCATGGACCGATGTTGCCCATTTTCAATACCAAGCAAACCTTAACAGAGAGTATTTGTAGAAAATTGCAACCAACTACACGCAGAGAAAAAATATAGTTGTACATGTTTACTGTAATCATTTATATATTGTTACAAGTTTTTTAACAATATTATAGTCACAGAAACTATTTACATGATTGTGGTAACCATAATATGGTTAATTTACAATTCACATGATTGTAACAACCATATATATGGTTACAGTAAACAAGTATATGTCTGTGACAACCATTTATATGATGAAGGACTTACCATATTATGTTGCTCTCGGCTTATGGGTATCATAAATATGGTTGTCACAAAAATATACTTGTGTACTGTAACCATATATATGGTTGTTACAATCATGTTAATTGTAAATTAACCATATTATGGTTACCACAATCATGTAAATAGTTACTGTGACTATAATATTGTTAAAAAACTTGTAACAATATATAAATGATTACAGTAAACATGCACAACTATATCTGTGCGTGTAGCTACTTTCGTTTGGGCCCTAACGTTTCAACAGACAGACTGACGAACGGACACATCTAGATCCTCTTAGAATTTTATATGGACCTTACATATATATACTTCGGTGAATATTTCGATGATTTACAAACGGAATAACAAAATCAATATTGTTCTAAAGAGAATGTGTTTACCGAATATGGTCAAAATCGAAAGACCCAAAGTGAATTTGTTTGTGATGTCTTATGGAATTCGGATTTAATTTAATGAAATTTAAGAATAGGAATTATTAGTAGAATGATTATGTCCTCACTTGATTGATATACACTTTTAATTGATATACATACTCTCTCTCAAATTTGTTATAGCTTATCCTTTCAAGTAAAAATATAGTTTATAAATAATTACATTGCAAAATTTACTAACCACATTCATCACTTATAAGGTGTTTTAATTAAACTTACCTACAAATATTTTATTGTGTTGTAAATGCTATCATCAAACATGTTTACCTCTTATATTAGATAGTGGGTATAATGGGGTCAAATATGAATGTATTTATTAATAAATTTGAATAGGCTATCATTAAAACGACCTTGACTTGTTTTCTTTGATGTTACATTAATACATGTACTTACGAAGAATTAATATGTGTACAATTTATTACATGTTAATTATTGTTTATGTAAAGAAAAATTATTGTTGTACCTGTATTACTTCAATTATAATTTTTGCTATAATACAATGTTTTTCTTAACATTAATGTATGTAGAAATGGCTTAAAATAGAAATATGAATCATTTAAAAGAGTTAAAGTTGTTAGAATCTTTGTTTCGAATTGTTTATATGGAAATGGAATTATTTACTTCTACATGTAATATGTAGTGAAGGTGAGGTGGTTCAACCTCAAATGGTTGCAATTATTCAATGATTTCCAGCAAATATTCATGTAAATAAAAACTTTTTATTACACTTAATGCTTCATCAATTATTTGTTGCTTTTAAAAATAACAAATAACCAGTAAAAACTTGGCAATAACTTGCAATTACTGAACAACATACTTTTTAATGACTACTACATATCGTCTGCATTACTTAGAAGTAATTCAATAATGACTGATTTATTATCTGATATAAGTGTAAGTGCTTACCTTTTCATGAGCACATTTAGTTTTTACCGATAATGGCTTTAGTGAGTTTTTAAGTAAAAGTAACAATACTTGTAACTAGTTCCAGTGATATCAAAGTCATAACTTATTTTTAAGTGGTTTTTTTATGTACTTGCCTCTCAAAACATCACCAGGTTGAAATTATAAGTTGGAATGCAGGTAATGGTAGAATAACTGTCATTGCGATTTAAAGCAATACGATAACGCCAAAGGTAGAAATGCTTAGAATTTTTTGTTGTAACAAATTTAAGACAAAGAGAAAACAAGATTTTTGAAACAACCAAGGGGTACGTTTATTTGGCGTTATCATTTCGATATAGTAACGATATTTTTTGAACAAACCTTATGATAATATCTATAAAATAAGATAAGCAGCTCACGTTTCGACAATTATCCAGAGTATCAAAATATCTCGTAACAATTTCATCCACTGATAGGACGATTTCTCCACTGTAATTTTGTACATAGAATTAAATGCATATCTGAACCTCCACCAATCGTTACCTATACGAAGAAGTGACTGCGGTGAACTCTTGAGTTGTTAAAATTAACCCAGTCATCCCATATGGATATTGTATCTTATGAATGAATACGGAGGAATCTCTAACCTCAAACAGATCTAGTATCTGAAAGAATAAATTGGATTTGATGTTGATTGTGAAGCTGAACAAATTGCGATTATTCGGCAACTTCCACAATATGCAAGGTAGAACAAATTCCAAAAAATAGATATACCATACGGACCAAGGGATTTGTTCATATTGAGTTCGAACAGAACCTCCTTGACTGCTCGATTACTAAACAATAGCATAGGCATAGTACAAGGGATGCTGGATATTGAAGTCATACATTTCAGCCAAATTTTTTTTTACTCTCAAAACGGTAGAATTGAAACACCGACACTGTTACGAATCCTCTTGACAAAGAAAGCACTTGTTCTTCTTCGGAGGAAGATGCGATGCTAGCGATCCAGTATTCCGACACAATCCAATATTAAATCAAAAACTATCTACTAGAGAAGTGCCATTAAATTTCCATTTGTAAGTTATTTCTGAGAAATATACAAAAAGGGTGAAATAACCAAAATCGAGACAATTAATTTTAAAATAAAACAAGAAATAGTGTTGTATTCTGCTGTGCCGAATCATATGTACCCACCCCAAGTAAATAGAAGAAGTACGTACTGGAAGTACTATGATTGAGTTTCTAGGCGGTTTAAGTCATACAAAAAACCAATAAATGTTTCAGCATAATGGGAAACGCTTCTCAATTTTTTCTGCATCTCTCAGAAATTCGACCTCATATATATATTCTGTATTGTTATAGATAGTGGTGTCGATATAGCCATGGTCCGCAAATGTCTGAGATTTAAGGAAAAAGCAAAATTACGATTTTTTGTTGTTTTTACTGTGTCTCTTGGTATGTTTACATAGCACACACATTGTGCAAAAATTAACAAAAGCATTCAGTCCCGCACGAGATTTCAATAAACATTTTTTCACAATTTTTTTAAAATTTTTTCCCAAATTCTTTTTATAAATTTTATTTTATTTTTTTTTCACCAAAATTAATTTTACCAATTTTTTTTTGCCGGAAATTGTTTTTAATTTTTATCTTTAATTTAATTTGCTGAAACATATATAAGATCCGACACAGCCGAATATGGAAATTGCCACCGAGATATTCACCCAGACCGAAAAATTAAAAGTTAATCAATTCAAATTAAATTTCGCTCCAAATAAGTTTTATACATATATACGGAAGTCATGTCACGTAGTTGTATGATGATCGGTATATAGTCATAGCTCCCATATAAGTTCCGCTTCCGAAAATCATTTTAATGAGCATAAATCTCTTAAAAATGTTGGTATCCACATCAAATTTAACAGAAATAAGTTTCATATAGACATAAATTACGCAACCTAATTTCATGGCGATCGGTCCAAATTGGTCATAGATCCCATATAACGCCAACTTCCGAAAATCACTTACGAAAATAAATTATTGAAATTAAAAAAAATGTTAGTGTTGTGTATTATATGATCATGCTTGACCGACCATACTTTCTTACTTGTTTTCTTTTTCTTATTTCTTAAACAAAAAATATATGAAATGGAAATTCAAGTAGCATAACGTCATGTATCGTCACGTCAGATACTAATGCTAACAACTAAAAAACGAGAAAAGTTTTTTATATTTTATAATTTGGAAAATAAATTTATATTATTCCAAATCCTACTACAAAAGGTTTTATACAAAAAGTCTTGCCCAATTCGCAGAGTTGTACAATTTTGTAATGCAACGTCAAGCAATTGCATATTTTTGGTAATATTTTCAACTCCTATAGTTCAATTGTTGCAATATTTTGTCTCAATAAAGTGGTACTTAATTAATTCGCAAATATAAAAAAAAAACTATTTACAAATTTAACTTTTTCATTATTTTTTTTGCATTTTGTCTCCCTAACGTCAGGCCATAATGGAAATAGAATATAGAATTTGTTACGAAGATAATATAGAATTTGTTACGAAGATAATTTTCTCTAGAAAATAAGATTAAGGCAAATGTTAAAAAAATAATCTTTAAATAACTATATATTTTAATAAATAAAAAAACTTACCATTATTTACCCAATTTTACAACTTTCACCCAATTTCCTTAACCTTTTGGCTCAAAATTTTCCAGCAGTTACTCTTCTAGCTACTAAAAAAATAAATTAAGACCCATATAAAGCAAATAAATTTTTTCGGCATGGATTGCCTTTATTAAAAGTCTAATGAAGTCTAAACATTCTAACCCAAAAAAATGGGGTAGGGTGTACTTATGTTACTTTTGTTTATTTTTAATACGAATAAGCTCAACATGTTTATTTTTATCTTCCATAATAGATACTTTTATTTATTTATGTATTTATTTAATAGTGTCTATGACGCGCCAATGTCTGTGTTTTTAAACCTAAAAGCAACAATAAAGTTATTTTGTTTACTATACTACACCTATCCTTTGATTTACACTACACGATTTCCGAAGCAGACACTTCAAATCTAAAGAAAACGATGATGACGATAATAATATTACTCAAATGAAGATGTGTCAGGTTGCAGTGACACCTAAAATTATTAACTAATCCTTGATGACGAAAATTGGGAAATCCTTTTGACACACATGAGAAGAATGTTTGTAGAGCTCTCAAGTTCGAGAGATATAAATATAATTCAAGGTTCGGCAAAATATTGGAAATTATATATAGAATTGAATAATAATTGGTCACAATTTCTTATTACTAAATTCATTTCAAATCTTTATAGATTGAAGTTGCATCTAACATCGAAGCAGAAACCGTAGAGAGGAAATTAGAAAACAATCAAACAAAAAATATTTAAAATAATCACACATACGAGTGTTGTTTTTTTATTTCTCTTGGTTTTTATTACTAATGCGTTTCCACCATTTAGGTTTTTGACAACTGAGTTAGGTCTTTAACAGCAGAGTTTCTGCTCTATTAATATTTCTGTATTGCAGAAACTGTTGGATTAGATTAATATATAGACTGATGGCGTTGTTTATTTTTTTGCTTTAAATATTATATTACTATTTTGAGTAACTTTTATGCGATTTCTTCAAGAACGAATCGAGGGATAGTTGTATTGCACATTCATTAAAGAAACAATAACACATACATACATTTTTATCAGATGAAATATAGGTCTAGTTACACACACGATGTACACTTTCATTATGCATACATGTCGATTTTATTAAATATTGCCGGTTTTATTATTCATAAAACATCCTTATGACCCAGTTCTCATAATAAATAAATATGTATGTATGTTAAGTTAAGTTAAGTTATATTTGAAGTCATAAGTAGTACATGCAGACATTTACATATAAACACGTACATACTTCTCGTATATTAGTTAGTAGGTTTTATGTTTTAAAGAATAATTGTGTAACGGATACTGTATACTTTGTTTTGGGTGAATTGTATTGTATATTATTTGTTTTATGACTGACTGGTCTCTGCGTTTACTCATATACAAGCGAGGGTAGATCAATAAGTTAGCAATAACAATAAAACTATTATAAGCTACACTTGTTGCAATTTCATATTGTACACAGAGTAAATTCTTAAAAGTAAAACTTAATTATAACATCTTAACATTATAAGAGTTAAAGTAATTGTCTATGTCTCTACGATATTTCCGAACACTAAAGCGAATTCATGTTGTCCTTCTTCAGACAAAAGTCTACAGAAGAAGTTCCGTTAAATTATAAAAACTCAATATGTCAAATATAATGCTGGATATTAAGCGATTGATCATCCTCCGTTAAGAATAGTAGTTCACTTTAATACGCTTGGTTTTATTTCATGACTTAAACCTTATGAGACTTGTATATATTGGCGACAATAGTTTGCCCGCATTTGAAAGGTAACCTAGTTGTATATTAATTTCTTTATAATTCCACCCTCGTTTCTTGTGTGTTTGTTCCCATAAAATATAAAATTAACAATTATTAGTGGTTAGTTTTTCCTGTTGTATATTGTATTACCCGTATTCGTAATGTACAAATATATTTATTTTTCGTTCTTGCGGTTTTGCAGAGATGGAGTAATACTGTACTCTTTTTTTAAAACTTTTGACATCAAACAAGACCTTCGAATTCATTAATTCACTAAAATCTTAATTTAGAATTAAACAAGTAAAAGTACCGAATCTTATATACCCTTCACTATGTATACTTTAAAACATAGGTTAGCACCAAGGTTAGCTCTATTGGATAGTAACTCAGACACAATTTTTCAACAACATCGGTCGAGAACTCTCTGAGTTATAGGGGGTAAAATTTTGACAATTTGGTCAAATAGGGGTTTTTTCTTATCCATGTAACTTATTACCTATTGTTCTTAGCAAAATGTGTCCCAAATAGTATAGATAGCTATTTCTTCGATCTTTCGAAAAAAAATATTTAAAAAAAAAAATAAAAAATTTTTAATATTTTTTTTCCGAAATCAAAAACTTTTTTGACTTTTTTTTAAAACACGTCCTTTTTTTTTTTTTTTTTTTTTTCTTAAAATAAAGTTTAGATATTTTCCTTGAACACCTACTTGGTCGCTTAGTGGGATGCGAGTGGGATATCTATCAAAATAAATATTTTGTAACTCAAAACATAAAATTTTTGACTTTTTTTGCAAAATCAAAAACTTTGTTGACTTTTTTTTTCAAAATGGACCCTTTTTTAATCTTTTTTTTTAGGTCAAACAAAAGCTTAGATATTATCCTTGAAGATCCTTTTGGTCGCTTAGTGGGATGCGAGTGGGATATCTATCAAAATAAATATTTTTTAACTCAAGACTTACAATTTTTGACTTTTTTTTTTGCAAATACGATTTTTTTTCCAAATGGGCCCTTTTTTTAAAATTTTTTTTGTAGTCAAAAGAAAGCTTAGGTCCATTCCTTTAAGATATTTTTAGTCCCTTAGTGGGATGCGAGTGGGATATCTATCAAAATAAATATTTTGTAATGCAAGACATACAATTTTTTAATTTTTGTTTGCAAAATCAAAATTTTTTTCCAATATGGGCCCTTTTTTAATTTTTTTTTTGCTCAAAAGAAAGCCTAGGTCCATTCCTTTAAGATATTTTTAGTCCCTTAGTGGGATGCGAGTGGGATATCTATCAAAATAAATATTTTGTAACGCAAGACACACAATTTTTTAATTTTTTTTGCAAAATCGAAATTTTTTTCCAATATGGGACCTTTTTTTAAAAATTTTTTTTTGCTCAAAAGAAAGCTTAGGTCTTTTCCTTTAAGACCTATTTTGTCACTTAGGAAGATGTGAGTAGGATATCTATTAAAATAAAAATGTTGTAACTCAAGACATTCAATTATTGACTTTTTTTTTGCAAATTCGAATTTTTTTTCAAAATGGGCCCTTTTTAAAAAATTTTTTTTTAGTCAAAAGAAAGCTTAGGTCCATTCCTTTAAGATATTTTAGGTCCCTTAGTGAGATACGAGTGGGATATCTATCAAAATAAATATTTTGTAACTCAAGATATACAATTTTTGATTTTTTGGCAAAATCAAAAACTTTTTTGACTTTTTTTTTAAAATGGGCCCTTTTTGTAATTTTTTTTTTTGCTATAAAGAAAGCTTAGGCCTATTCCTTTAAGATGGTTTTGATCGCTTAGTGGGATGCGAGTGGGATATATATCAAAATAAATGTTTTGTAACTCAAGACATACAATTTTTGTGTTAAAACATTTATTTTGATAGATATCCCACTCGCATCCCACTAAGGGACTAAAAATATCTTAAAGGAATGGACCTAAGCTTTCTTTTGACTACAAAAAAAATTTTAAAAAAAGGGCCCATTTGGAAAAAAAATCGTATTTGCAAAAAAAAAAGTCAAAAATTGTAAGTCTTGAGTTAAAAAATATTTATTTTGATAGATATCCCACTCGCATCCCACTAAGCGACCAAAAGGGTCTTCAAGGATAATATCTAAGCTTTTGTTTGACCTAAAAAAAAGATTAAAAAAGGGTCCATTTTGAAAAAAAAAAAGTCAACAAAGTTTTTGATTTTGCAAAAAAAGTCAAAAATTTTATGTTTTGAGTTACAAAATATTTATTTTGATAGATATCCCACTCGCATCCCACTAAGCGACCAAGTAGGTGTTCAAGGAAAATATCTAAACTTTATTTTAAGAAAAAAAAACAAAAAAGGACGTGTTTTAAAAAAAAGTCAAAAAAGTTTTTGATTTCGGAAAAAAAATATTAAAAATTTTTTATTTTTTTTTTTAAATATTTTTTTTCGAAAGATCGAAGAAATAGCTATCTATACTATTTGGGACACATTTTGCTAAGAACAATAGGTAATAAGCAGGGAAACCGGAAATATGCTCTAAAAAAAGCGTTTTAAGCGCTTTAAATATGCAGTAAAAACTTTAAAATATGCTCTTAAAATTTAAAAAATATGCTCGTAAAAAAACAAACTTTTACATAATTTTTAACCAAAACAAATTGACTTAAATTTTCAAATATAAATCGTTGTCTATTGGATCTGAAAACATTTTTATACATAGAAAATGTTCCTTCGACATCAACTGATGTTACAGGAGCAAATTTAAAAGACTATATTTCTTTAACACTTAGAACTGTTAAGTTTGAATTAGAACTAAAATTTGATATTTAGATGGGGCTATTATTAAAATAGTGCTTATTTTATATGAAAACAAGTAAGAGAGCTATATTCGGCTGTGCCGAATCTTATACACTCAGGTCTCGTTTTATGCGGATTCAAATTTATGCGATTTTTAAATTAAATTTTTTTTTAGAATTTTAAAAGATTTTAAAATTTTTGATGTTTTTTTAAAGCTTTTTTACCATTTTTAAATTAAACCAAGTTTGCATAACTGATATAATGGTTATAGTTTGTTTTTCAAATTCAAATTCTTAATATGGATTCAGATACGGAAAGAGCATTAAAGATTCATCGCGGACTTACTGATCTGTGTTCCGGATTCAAAATCGCAAAGTTTAATGACAAATTATTTAGCAAGAAAAGAAGCAATTGAAGCTCCTAAAAATTCTTTGATTTCCTCCCCTATTCACTAGATTAATTCTAGTGATGAAAATGATATTTTACCATATGATGACAATATGATTATATCATATAGTGATGAAAGTGACGTTGAACCAATTCCAAACCGATGCAGACAATTATTCAGTGATTCAGATTAATCATACATATTTACAGAATTTATGCGATTTTTTGGAACGCATCTATCGCATAAACCGAGACCTGAGTGTATACCCTTCACCAAATTATTCTTCAAAATAAAAATATTAAATATTTAGGTAAACAAAAATTTTTTTTCAGTTTTTTAATTTTTTGGCAAAAAAATATTCGAATTGATTTTTTAAATTTTTTCATTTTTTAAATCAATTTTTTTTTTTAAATTTGTTTTTGATAAAGTCAAAATATGCTATTAAACAGTTAAATATGCTCTAAAAACGCAAAAATATGACATAAATATGCTCTTAAAACAAATTAATGTATAAATATGAATTTAAGGGTAAAATATGCAAAAATATGCACTAACAAATCGATGCCAAAATTCTTAAATAGTTCTGAAACGTGTAAATATCTTATCCATGTGCTCATTAGACTCACCAGAAAAAACATGTATTTGCATATTTTGGTTTCCCTGGTAATAAGTTACATGGATAAGAAAAAACCCCTGTTTGACCAAATTGTCAAAATTTTACCCACTATAACTCAGAGAGTTCTCGACCGATGTTGTTGAAAAATTGTGTCTGAGTTACTATCCAATAGAGCTAACCTTGGTGCAAATTTCATCCCGATCGGAAGACATCGATTTCAAAAGTTGGTTCACTTGACATGAAATGCCCCATATCTAAAAAAATTAGGTCAAAGAATGTTGGTAAAAACAAATTGTTGAAAACAAAGGCTTTGTAAAATAAATTTGGTTAAATTTTTTTAAAACAGATGAATAAACAGGTAAAGAAGTATGGTCGGTCCAGCTATGAATAATTATGGATCATCGCCATGAAATTCATTTTGAAATCGATGTCTTCCGATCGGGAAGAAATTTGCAACAAAGACCCTTCAAAATGGACCCTTTTTTATTTTTTTAGCTCAAACAAAAGCTGATATATTTTTCTTGAAGACCCTTTTGGTCGCTTAGTGGGATGCGAGTGGGAAATCTATCAAAATAAATATTTTTAACTCAAGACATAAAATTTTTGACTTTTTGTTTTTTAGCAAAATCTAACTTTTTTCAAAATGGGCCCTTTTTAAAAAAAAAAATTTTTGCTCAAAAGAAAGCTAGGTCCATTCCTTTGAGATATTTAGTGGGATGCGAGTGGGCTATATTTCAAAATAAATATTTTGTAACTCAAGAAATACAATTTTTGAAATTTTTTTGCAAAATGGGCCCTTTATTTAAAAATGTTTAAGTAAGGGCTCATTTTGAAAAAAAAAAGTTTGATATACAATACAATTATATACACATACAATTTTTGACCTTTTTTGCAAAATCAAAAACTTTTTTCTTCAAAATTGCCTCTTTTTTAATTTTTTTTTAGCTCAAACAAAAGCCGAGATATTTTCCTTGAAGACCCTTTTGGTCGCTTAGGGGGATGCGAGTGCGATATCTATCAAAATAAATATTTTGTAACTCATGACATAAAATTGTTGATTTTTTTTGACAAAATCTAAAATTTTTTTGGTTTTTTTTTTAAATGGGCACTTTTTTGATATTTTTTTTTGCTCAAAAGAAAGCTTAGGTCTGTGCATTTAAGAGTTTTTGGTCTCTTAGTGGGATATCACAAAAATTTAAATCAAAAATTGAAGTCGGAACACAAACGAAGAAGTAGGATCGCATTAAATATGTAACACAAAAACCAAATCCATGGCGCTAGGTAATGCTCTGTATTTGGTGGGAGCGAAAGGGCTGACATTTGACCATCACAGGGAACCTATACCGAATGCAACTAATTCGTTTGAAGCGAACATTGGCCGAAAAACGTCCATTGTTAGCCTTTGCAATGGCCAATACTTTGAATAAATTTATATTTTACAAATGTTTCAAAATAATAGCTAAAATTTTTAAAAAATACCGCATTTTTAAGTCATACACCAAAAGAAAAAATAATTTTTAAGCCGATTTCTTTTTTTCATGAAACATTTTTTTCATCAGTTTTTTTTTCACCAAAAATATTTTTAATATTTATCTTAAAATATTCTTTGGTGAAGGGTATATAAGATTCGTTACAGGTGAATATAATTAGAACTCTTACTTGTTTATCATCATTTAGTATGTATTAGAGTCGAGAACAACATTTTTCACTTTTGGAAATTTCATAAAAAAAATTGAAAAATGTAAAATTTGGAATTTGGAATTTTAGTTATGCATGACAATGACAATTTTTTTCGATCTCAAGCTATAATGGGTGAACAACTACAATAAGCATTTTTACTAGAACTCAAGTTGAAAACAAGTGTAATTCAAGCCTTTAATTAGAGTCAAGAAATTAAATTACAGTTGTATTACACTTTATTTCAATAGCATTCCCTAGTAAAAAGGAAACATAAATTTAAGCCATATGTCTTTTGTTTGAAAAATATTTAATTTTTTCAAATATTTTTCATGTTTAAATCATTTAGGCCCTAATTTTGTAAATCAAGTCACCAAGGTGATATTTAAATGGAAAGCAAAAACATAATTTCAAAAATTTGTTTTTGTTTTATCATAATTCTATAAGTTCTTAACAGAACAAACGCACCAAAATTCAAGCGTATTTGTATATAAAACAAAAACAAATTTTTAAAATTTAGTTTTTGCTTTCAATATGAATATTACTTTGGTGACTTGATTTAAAAAATTAGGGCCTTATATTCAAGTCAAATTCCAACAAAATGTTCAAGTGCTTGAATTTTTGGGACTTTGGTGCTTATTTGGTATATTCAAACATAAAATGTGAAATCTCTAAACTGTTTCTGATTTGACTAAAATGTTCAGCATTTGGTATTTTGATCTTGGGAGCAAAAGTCGTAAAATACAAATATTAGGGAAATCGTAGTATACATTTGTACGATATGTTTCTTCCTCTTTCGAGATGTAGAAAATTTCAGAGAGTCCCTTCATTTTAGTTACATACCATTTAGAAATATTTATTTTCCATACCTGCTGTATATTTAGTCAAAATAAATATATGCAATAGATTTAGTATACATACATTTATAAATTAATATCCATATTTTTATGGTTATTATAAATTAAGAACAGTGCGTGATTTAAATAATAATTACATTTGTCGTTTTCTTATAATGTACTGGGTTACTTTCTTTTAAAGAGTATAATACATTTTATTTATAATTTACATTAAAGAAGTGTTTGTTATTGACATAGTTTCATTTGTTGATAAAACATAATATTTATATTAGTTTCGATTTATTAAACAATTTATTTTAAAATTATCATTAAGTAGGTCAATAAATTTGAAGTTGACCCATATTGATTTGTATGAGTAATTGGATATTTTTAAAGCTGTTTAACACGAACAAAATCAATTGAATTGATAAATGTGAGTATTTAAAATAAAATGGTTGATTTTTATTTTAATTGAAGTTGAATAGTCAATTGGGGTATTCATACGGTCTGCTATTAGTCATATTGTCCTAATATATTATAATAGTTGTTGTTGTGTTTTAAACAAAAAAAATATTATTTTATGACAAAACAATAAACATAGTTCAAATAGTCTTATTAGTTAAGAACTTTTTAGTTTGAAACACAACAAAAATTTTATTAAACTATTATAATATATTAGGACATTATGACAATATAAGACCATGAATTGGAGGAATTACTCCATGAAGATTGTTTGCAAACACAACAAGAGCTTGCAAAATCATTGGGAGCTACTCAAGCAGCAATTTCAAAACGTTTGCGAGCATCATGATTCACCTAAATGCAGGGAAATTGGGTAGCATATGAAATGAAGCCGAGAGACCTTTAATGCCGTTTTTGTATGTCTGAAATACTGCTTGTACGATATAAAAGAAAATCATTTTTGCAAAAATTATTTAGAATGAAGTGGTTGAGAAGTTTTACCTCAGCCGTTTTATTGTCCATATCTTGTCCCGTCTAACAATGTCTCATTCTTCACCTAATACTTAAACAAATAACTTAATTTAAAACATAATAAATCATTCTACAAAACACTATTTAATGTAACAACTAAATCATTCTTTATTGGTTTTGATGTCCTAAAATCCTACTTTAACTTATTTATTTCTATAATATGTATTCCATTAACACACTTTTGTTTTACTCCAAAAAACTACTCTTAAAGATTTCTATAAATCTCCAGCAACCTAAAGTAAATCAAACCGCACCGATTAACATCTCTATTAATGCAATTAAAATAATATTTTCAATAGTTTACATGTTTTAATAGAATTAACCCAATTCCTTACCAAACCAATCCAAAAAAATCCAACAAATTGAGTGCGTAATTAAATGCTTGGTAAATTAAGGAATGTATTTCTTACTCTTCACAATGTATAAAATAAAAACTAAATGTTCAAATTTTAATTCTACAACCATTATTTTGTTGACTACTCACCCAAATAAAATAAACACAATATTCCTTGTAAAAGGAAGTTAGTGCTTTAACAAAAAGTTTATGTTTTTTTTTGTGGATTCCTGTTCATATTAAAGTAAGAATATGTATTATATAAAATGCGTGTGAGATTGCATGCTGACTGTGATGGCTGTAAGCAATTGAGGTCAGTTACTTTATGTAAAATGTATGTGAATAAAACTAGTGGGATATTTCGTTAAAGGAAATATTTAAAGCAACTAAGATAAATAAAGTTAAAGTATTTTATTTTTTTTATAAAAATAGATTTATGGTTTGCAGAAGCTTTAAAATTTGGATTTTAGCATTCATAAATGTTTCCCAGGGTTTTTATTAAAAGTAGAATTATTTTTAGGGTAACCAATATTAAATACAACAGTGAAGTATAAATTTATACAAAAGACATTTGAGTTGAAAGCTGTTACAGGAAATCTAGTGATTATGATGATGTACATTGGGGTCGAACGAAAAAAAAGTGTTAATAATTCTGGATCTTCTACTATCATTGCAAAATAATGTATGAATAAATCTTAGACGAGGACATAGGCTTTAAGACAATTAAATCTGTGACCACCCTGTCGAAATTCAAGATGAGCAACAGGTTATTAAATATGGGCCGATTTAAACAAAAAATAGTTTTGTGAATTATTTTACATAGAAATTGTTATTAGTTAGATGTTAAGCTTTTCCCAATTAATTTGCCACTAAAAAAACATAAGTTGGACAATTTATTTATCAATGGATTTTGGATTTTTCCAAAATATATAAAACTTTTGACAATTAAAAAAATCATTGAATACTTTTTCGAAAAACATTGAGTTTTTGCTTTGCAAAGATACACATTTTTCAAATTGAAATTAAATTTTAAAACTATAAAAATTTTCAAATAGGTTTTTTCAAATTTTTCCTCCAATAATATTATAATGTATATACTTATGTTTTCTTAATATGTAAATAACTATTTATTATTAAGAAGAAAAGATTGTAAAACTTGAACTATTTATATTGAAAAACTAAATTCAATTTTTATTTATGAATATTTTTTAATGAAATTTTACATTTACATATATAGATTCATTTATTTCAAATAGAGAAATAAAAACAAATTTTGAATTTTAAAATGACAAATCCCAAAAATATATTTTTTAATTTTTGGCTATAATATATATACCAAAAAAAAAATAGCGTTTTTTGCGATGGATCTGGTCCCCTAGGTATCAAAATTTTTTTTTCGTTTAGCTTTTTAAAAAGTACAAATTCCTTATACAGCTTCGTAGAAATTTTTTGAGATAACTTAAAAACAAGTAAAACATATTTTTCCAAAAATCTAGCGAAAAATAGCCTTTAAAAATATTTTAAATTCAAATGGAGTCAGTTATTATTTTTAAAAAAAAAAATTTATTTGATACTTACATTTGTTGTTAGTCCAATAAAGGAAATTGGGAAATATTTGTACCTACTGTTATCAAAAAAGTGGTGGGGTGATTAAAATTTTTGAAAATTTCATTTTAAAACGCGAATATTTCCTAAGCTATAAGAGATAATTGCTAGCTATGACGAAAATCAGAACACAAACAAAGCATTGGGATCTTTTTAAATAATTAACATGCCCGACGTGTCCTACTTGGGGTACCTCTGGCCGCGCCTCTGGTAAACACATGAGGTCCAAAACTTAAACTCGACAGCACTTTCTCTTCACGCTTCTCAAATTACATTCAAACCGGACTAACCGTTTAGAAGTTACAGATTTATTATACATAATGCACATACTAGCATTATATTTAAAGAAAATATCAAAACATTTTTTAAAAGTTTCACCTTTTTGAGGTTGTCTCACATTTTGGTTGATTTTGCTTATTTTCAATACCAATTATTTCTGAAAATCAACGAATATTTGAGGAAAATGTTATCCCCCCTAAGTGCTTCCCTCCAGCCAATAGCTAGATCGTCTCAGAATATACCACTATCTTTTTGGTGGTGGGTATAAACACTTTTCCATAATAAGATCAAAATTATTTAATTTTTGAGACCCATTTCATAAGTCCAGTTCCTCGGGACATTGTAGTTCACAGTGGGACAACATAAATGATAATAGATTTGTAAGTTGTAAATACCGTTCAGTTTTCTTTGAATCTTAGCACGACAACAGAGGAGGATGCTTTTAGAATATCGATTTTGTATGTATGATTTATACATAAATTAAATACAAGAGATGTTTGGCTTCAAAAAATGAATGTTGCATTTTTGGCCATGACTTTTTTGCGTTTGTATATTATATTTTTTAGTTATAAAGAGATAATTTTTTCTAAAACAAGTAAGAGTGTTATATTTGCCTATACTGAATCTTATAAACCCACACCAAAGAATTAAAATAAATAATTAAAAAAGTTTTAATGAAAAAAATTCTGGCTAAAAAATTTTTTTTCTGTTTTAACGCATTGTCGGTAATTAGTTCAGGAAAATCGTATTTCGAAAAAAAAATATTGAAATTTTTTCTCAAAAGAAAGCTTAGATATTTTCCTTGAAGGCCTATTTTATCGCTTAGTCGGATGCGAGTTCAATATCTGTCAAAATAAATGTTTTGTAACTCAAAACATAAAATATTGGACTTTTTTTGCAAAATCAAATTTTTTAATTTTTAATTTTTTTGTTCAAAAGAAATGGCCCATTTTCAAAAGTCAAAAAAGTTTTTAATTTCGGAAAAAAATGTCAAAAACCTTTTTTTTATATTTTTTGTCGAAAGATTGTAGAAATAGCTATCTAAACTATTTGGGACTCATGGCTAAAATGTCAAATTTTGATCCCTCTAACACAGAGAGTTCTTGACCGATCTTGTTGAAAAATTGTATCTAAATTACTATCCACTAAGTCTAATCGAGATTGGAAAACATCGATTTTAAAAGTTGTTGTTCACTTGACTGAAATCCCCCATATATAAAAATAAAATCATCGCATCGCGTGATTTTTTTAAACTTAAAAAAAAATGAATTTGTTTTTAAAAAAATGAATTTGTTTTAAAAATTAAAAAAAAGAAATTGTCCATGTGTGTAATCGCATCACGTGAAAACGGCTGGAACGATTTTTTTTAAAAAAATTTAAAAAACATTTTTTTTAATTAATAAGTGAAAAAGATTTAAAAACATTTTTTTTTAATTTTTTTTTTTAAATTTATTAGTGAAAAAAATTCGGGTTATAAAATATTTTTCCCGATTTCCGCACTACTTTTGAAATAAGACTGATTTGCATCAAAGCTCTCAAAATAATTAAATCATTTTGTATTTATTGCTAGAATACCACATGTCATAGGCAGCTGCAGAAAATGTTCTAAAAAATCAAACCATAATTATACCCACAAACCCATGACTAAGATGGTAAATTTATTCCCAATGCTAAAACTTCCCTTCTATTTGGTAACCCTAATAAATAAATAACTAAATAAAGTAAAATAAAATAATAATCTTAACTGGTCATTTCTTCATGCACGCGATAAATTCGCCGGCTTATTTCCTTTTTTTCTTCTATTTCATTTCATTTTTGACTATCAACAAAAGAAGAAAAAACAACAATTTATGAAAAGCAAACTGCCAACATACTCATAACAGCAGCCAGTTCATTTAAACAAATCAAAATCTGGGTCATATAAAAAAAAAACAAACAAAAAAAAACAATATAATAAAACATTAAATAAATGACTGCAACAATACACATTCCTACCTACACATTTGTTGCTATTTTCGGGAAGAGTTGTCAGAACATTTGAAAATGCCACCACTTAGAACAACAAATACACTTCAACACTTCTAAGGTTTGTGTGTGCTTGAGAGTCAGTGTATGACGTGCCGCATTTATTACAACCGGAAATTACTTTCAAAGGAGAGCTTAAGGATCAACAGTGAAACTAAAAAGAAAAAAACAAATGCCGAAAACGCAAAAAAGAAACAAAAATGCTACAGAGACATTGTATTCTTAGTTGTAACTATTTTTATGAAGTCTCTCTCACTTTTTTGAGTTTTTTTTCTTTTATTTAAGGTAGAATTATGTTTTATTTTTATTTAGCATGTAATTTGATTTGTACTCGTTTTGTGATTTTATTATGTCCACCATAAAAGTAGGTTAAGTTAAAATTGTTTTATTTCTTTAGGGTATTTCTTTTCTTTTTTTTATTTGTACACTTAAAGTAATTATAATCACATGCTTTAATATGCATTAACTTTAATATACCCATTTTCGCGTTTTTCTTTAAGTTTTACAAACAATTTTGTTGTTTATGCAAATTTAAACATTGTTGATTAGAAGAAAATTATAATGATATATTTATGTATTCAAATGCAATTTATGATGTAAAGAAAATGTTACTAAATATTTATCATAATTCTCAAAAGTTCAATGTACTTGGTTTAGTTATTTAACAGAAAATTAAAAAACAATAAATAAATTTCCCATGAGAGCATTATTTTCTGAACTAAGAAGCGTATGAGTGTTATTTAATATAAATCATACGTTAGTGTGGTCTTCTGCCAACATCAATTGTTGATTGGTACAACGCCGCGTATGAGTGTTAAAATATTAATCATACTTTACTTCAAACTTTACCAAAGAATTTAAAAAATTTTACAACCACTTGTCTTGAAATTTGAAAACAAAACTAACTGTATTAAAAATAGACAATGATTGTTATCTAAATGGCCTTTAACAATAAAGCTCTTAATAAAAAACAAAAAAGAAGAACATATATAAAATATCGATTAATACTGACCAGTAGAATATTTAGTAAATAAACTTCACAAAATAACAAACTTAACAAAATTAAAGAATGTTAGCACAGAATAATAAATGCGAATGAAATATAAAAAATTAAACGTAGAAATAACTAAGCACGTGCCTTCAACAACAACAAAAAAATAATAATTTCATAGAGACGAATACGACTAGTAAGACACTATTCATATTAATTAGATTGTAAAATAATTGCAATAATATTTTATTTAAATTTTAAATTGGTTTTGGCTATCAAAATCAGTGTTTAAAAACTAGACTACAAGTAGCAGTAGCAACGAAAAAACACAAGTAGTCTAGTTAAAAAATTAATAAAAACTCGGAGTCAATAATTACTACTACTCACATTTTGGTAGCAGTAGTTGTAGTAGTACTAATAAAAGAAAAATTTAAAAGTAGCAGAGTAATTTATTTTCTATTGCTACCTTAAAAAAGAAAAAGTTTTGATGTAGCAGTCATTAGTTTTTTATTAATTCTGCTACTTTTAAAATTTAGTAGTAATAGAAGTAGCAGTTGAGGTAGTAGAAGAAGTAGCAGTTAAGTAGCAGTTGACTGACTGAAGATTTTCTTTTTTGACTACTTTTATTGCTACCTTAACTGCTGCATCAACTGCTACTTTACTGCTACCTTAAAAATTAAAACTCGATATAGAGCAGTAGCAATGATTTGTATTTTTATACTACTACTCCATTTACAATTCATGTTTTATTACTACTGCTCTGTTAAGAGTTTTATATTTTGAAGGTAGCACTAGTTTAAAAAAAAACAAGAAAACGAAAAAAGACAAATGCTACTGCTACCGATACATACACTTTTTTGAAGCAGTAGTTGTAGCAACAGTTAAAAATTTGTTAGTTATCGTAGCTTTTTAAACACTGATCAAAATACAAATAAATGAAAAACATTAAGGATTTCTTTAGAGCAAAAAAAAATTAAAAAAGGACCCATTTTGAAAAAAGTTTTGATTTTGCCAAAAATAAAAAATTCTATATCTTGAGTTACAAAACATTCATTTTGATATATATCCCACTCGCATCCCACTAAGCGACTAAAACCTTCTTAAAAGAATGAGCAAAAAAAATTAAAAAAAGTCCCATTTTGGAAAAAAAAATACATTTTGCAAAAAAAAGTCAAAAATTCGATGTCTTGAGTTACAAAATATTTATTTTGATAGAAATCCCATTCGTTTCCCAATAAGTGACCAAACAAGTTTTCAAGGAAAAGACCTAAGCTTTCTTCTGAGCAAAAAAAATATTAAAAAAAGAAAAAAAAAGTAACGCCCAAACAAATTAGTCTAACACCAACCTTAAAGTATACCGACCGACTCAGAATCACTTTCTGAGCCGATTAAACGATGCCCGCCCGTCTGGCTGGCTGTCCATGTAAACCTTTTGCGCAGAGTACAGATTCCAATTTTAAAGATATTTAAGTTCTTCGGCCCAAGGACCTAGCCTATTGAAACTGGCTGAAATCGGTCCATTATTTCAGCTAGCGCCCATACAAATGTCCTCCCGCAATTGGACTTTATCGGTCATAAATTTTTAATTTATATATGTATCTCCACAAATTCCGCTCCAAATAAGTTTTATATACACAAAATTCATGTTACCAAATTTTATCCATAATTGGTCATAGCTCCCATATAGACCCGCTTCCAAAAATCACTTTAACGTGCATCTCTTAAATCTCTTAAATATATTGGTATACACACAAAATTCACCATAAATAAGTTTCATATAGACATAAATCTTGCGACCTAATTTCATGGTGATCGGTCCATAATTGGTCATAGCTCCCATATAAGGCCCACTTCCGAAAATCACTTACGAATGTAAATTATTGATATTTTAAAAGAAAAATATTTTTGCTCATTTACTTGGTGTAGGGTATTACATTCTTACTTGTTTTATAATATATTTATCACGGACTTTCTCAAACTCATGTATATTGTCATTTCTTATGATAATTTTAGGATAATTTTATTTCTCGGGAAACGGGAATGAAAAATTTAATTTCCCGGGATTCCCGCTTTGTGCAGATGAGGGAACATTCTGGTCAAATAGGAGTTCATACATTTGCTTTCCATAAAATTTTTAACAATGTGTTTTTATATTTAATTTAATAGCATGAACCATTTTTTGAGAAATCGTAGAATTTTTAGATAACAGCTGTTCATAAAGTGTGTTCATTATAGCATCACCTATCTGAAAAATGGTTTCATTACGGCTCAATGCTTCTACTGAATCCTTAATGCGGTTTAAAACCTACACTAATATTTGGAACAAGCCATTCATCAAACAGAGATGTTAATTTACATACATATATTAAAGTATTTTTAATTAATTTTAAATTTCCCGTTTTTCCCGGAAAAAATATTTAAATTTTCCGGGAATTCGCGACAATAATTTTACGGGAAATATTCCGGACCCCAAACTCTAACCATGCTACATCCTTCAATGTCCTTAGAATTTTCCATTGGACCCTCTGTATAAGATCAATACTGGTATTTCTCGCCGTTCCTCACAGCTAGATTCCATATGTCCAAATTGGTTTTATACAGGATGACTTTATAGTCAAGGCTTAATTTTGATTGGTCACTGATCAACCACTGAAGGCTAGATAGAGGCTTTTTAACGTCATGTGATGTCTCTTGGTTTCTAAATGATGACGCTAAGTGGCCTATCTAGGTGAAGGTATGTAACATAATCGGACTGAGGTATGTTAACATTGTTAAGTGTAACTGGTGTACAATTTCCTCTCCTTAGCGCGAACGTAAAACTTTTCAACTCATTCATCTGTATTTGCAGGGTTTTCAACCATTTATCCACATATATCAGGTAGCCATTCGTGGTCTAGATTAATATGGATTTTCGTAGAAATAGTTAATATATCGATAGTTCCGTGGCATTCGCGAAAACCAAATTGATTATCAAATAGCATTGACATTAGTGTTTATTAACCAATTAACCGGTTAACCGAAAAACCGTTTTTTTCGAAATCTCGGTTTCTTGCGAACCGGTTAATTTAAAATGCTGATTTTCGGTTAACCGGTTTATCCGGTTTTTATCACTCGGTTAACCGGTTTTTAAAATTTGGGACTAAAATTGATAATCTCACGTTTTTGTGCATTTTTAATATTCATTGTATACACATTATTGGTCTGATTTGAAACCTAAACTGCTGATTTACAATACAAACCTATTTAGATTGATATTTTTAAGAATTACAATGATTCTAAATAGTAGAGGACGATGAGTTTACTTGAAAACTTTTTCAAAATAAATTGCACATAATGAAACTATTAAAAATTAAATTCCGCATAATTCTAGAAGTTAAGCCAAATCTTAATAAAGATGTAATAATAGTGATGATTTTACCAAACGTTAAGTTGAATTTGATGTGCATACCTTCTTTCAATCAATTTGAATTCATTAGTGTGTTTTGGTCTTAAAATTTTATTTTATTAATCGTTTTGTTAGCATAGTGTACAAAGTCCTTTTCAGAAGTATTACAGGAGAAACAAAAAAACGTTTAAAATCCATAATTTTAAATATGAAATCTGATAATGGAGTTTTATTACTTACATATTATGTACGATTTATTTTATGACAAATAAGCACAGCTGAGAAGAAGTGCGTTTGTATCTTATAGGTCCTTTTTTGGGACTTGTAACATTTTCTGTTTCATATCAGAAAGTCGTGGTGATAATAAATTTCAAAATGATCAAATATTTAATTAAAAATTGATTTACATTTTTTGGTTGAAATTTAATGAATAAACTAATTACTAAAACAAGTATTATATAGTTAGTAACATATTTATACTCAATTCCATTTGATAACTTAGAAATTTTTACAAAATAAAATGGACTTAGCAGTTTTGTATATTCATAGTTATTTAATAATAACCATTCCTGACTGCTAAAAACTACACATTTTAAAATTGTATATTGGACATTTTATGTTATCTACATATATATGACGGTTAACCGGTTTAACCGGTTTTTTCGACGTCGGTTAACAGAAAAACCAGTTTTTTAAAAAAGGCCAAATTTCGGTTAAGCGACAAACCGGTTTTTTAAAAAGTCGGTTTTTTATAAACACTAATTGACATACATGGAGGTAAGGTCTATAGGTGGTTGGCATGGTCAGATCTTTATCAGTTTTTTAGTCACTGAATCAGTTCCAGGAGATTCTTTCAAGATTATATTCTTCTCGATAACTTTTCTTATGTCGTCTGGGCTTAAAGCTAGTATATCCACATTAGATAATGTAGGAACAAGAGTTTCTTACTATCAGAAAAAGTTTGTACTTAAAATAAGCATGTTTTAGAATGAAGTTAAAATGGTTAAAAATCGAAAGAAATAGTTGTACTTTCTCTAGAGTATCTTACTATACGAAAAGTCATTAATTATACCTCTACTTACTGTAGGGCTATAGAACACAATGAACTTTTACAAACGAGTAAAGTTTGCAACAATTAAACATTAAGAAATTCTTTTGAAAACGAATAAAATAAAACACAAATACAGCCACACATATTAAAGGTCATTTAAAAATTAGATAATTCTATCTAATAGAAAATACAATATAATAAAAATATATACTTTAAACTAAATTTTTATACTAAAATTTACTAACTATCCAAGGTTTCTTGCCATTTATTTATTATGAGATCTTTGCGTGTTTGCTAAGCTCAGACAACAAGAAAACAAAAAAATACAATATAACGTGCAAATTTTGCCAACAGATAATTTAATTTATGAGTTTATAAAATGAAAATATTAAAAGACAATAAAAATGTAATTGAAAACTAATAGTTTCCTATCATTATCGAATGTATTGAAAAAAGTACACACCTACAAAAAATAATTTTCAAATTTGTATTTTATTTTTTTTTGTTGCAGAATTGGCGCCATCGTTTACAAGGAGTTTTACAATTAGAGCAGGCCTTAAGATCATCAGAAAATCTGGCCAGTGTACAGCCCTGTTTGGATTCCCTATTGCGCACTCTACTATCGTCAGAATGCAAAACAGAGGTGGCTGAGGAAAAACGAAAACTATTAATTAATTTGATAACGCGCTTGCCTTTAGACAACCTAGAGGACCGTACCATACAAATTATGAGTGGGCTGTGTCGTCAGGGTGGTGCGGGTGCAAATCGGGTGTGTAAGGCTTTAATGCAAAGATTGCCACCGGCTGCTATTATTTTAAAGTTAATATCACAGGAATTTTTACATGCCAAAAGCTCAAGGGTAAGTAATTTGTCTCTAACTTCCTGTGCCTGCATACCTGCATAGGTTTATTTAGTGATTTTGTCATTTGGTCAGACAATGACCAAAAAACAAGTAACAGACCACGTTTGGCTACATATGAATACATATTTATACCTAAACATGCATAAGTCCATAAAGACTACTGTTTTCAAAGCTATTTGTTGTTTGATATTTAATGGTTTCATTTCATTTAGTACCAACATTAATTTCCTGCTTTCTGCTCTCCCCTCATTATTTGCTTTTATTTGGTATAAAAATTTTTGATTTGCATGATTGTTTTAAATGAACTGCACCTTGTGCTCAATGCATTTCATTTCATTTGCATGTCGCTGAACTTCCGTCGTCGTCACTACACTCAAATGCAATTGAATATTAATAATTGAAACCGAATGAGAGAAAGTTCAACGTGGTTTAGTTTGGTTTTTGGTGCTAAAAAACCAGCGGAGTTGTTTGAGGGAATTTAAAGTGCAATGGATTTAATAATGTATTTAACGTGATTTACAATTATTGAATTATTTATTATTAAATAATGGTTAGTTTTTAAATATGTGTCATAAAGTTAAGTTTAATTGCACGAAATCATAATTGGTGATTAAATTGTTATACGAGGGTTACTAAATTTATTTTGAGATAAAATGAGATTTCAATGGTATATACATAAAACAGGTAATATTCCTATTTTCATCAGAAACTTAAGGATTACATCATAGAGAAACAATTTGAATTATATCATGATTATCAAAATAGCGATTGTCTGCATTTACCGTTAAGCTACCATTATCCCTAAAATACCCTTTCAGCTCAACTACCGTTACCGCTAAGACACCTTTACCTAAATAACTGAAATTACCGTTAACACTAAAATACCGTTCCCTTTAACTACCGTTAAAGGCATTCTATAAATAATTTTAAATTATTAAAATACTGAAATCTTCAAAAATTAAAATATGTATAATAAATTACCAACTTATTGTGTTTTAACTTTTATTTTTAAACATTTGTACAATATTAATTTATTAAAAGTATTGACCATTGTTATGTTATAACCAGGGCAAAGATTTCTATGCAAATGCATGTTTGTAGTCAGTAACTCAAAATCACTTTTGACAATTTATCTTTCCGAATCGAAGAATTTGCAACAATCTTTTCTATTGCTTCAAGGACGAAGTCTATTGAATTTGGTTAGAATCGGTCCATTATTTCTCATAGCCCCCATATAATTGTCCTATCTGAAAATAGTGAAATTTATATTTTTCTTTTATTAATGAATATATTTCAAATAAAAAAACTTGTTTTTTGCATATTTTTGTCATTTTTAGTGCATATTTTCTCTCTTTATATAAGCGCATATTTCTAATTTTTTAGTGCATGAAAATCCTTGCCTTGGTTATGACCTTTTTCCATCATTTAGGCTCAAAAGAAGTGCTCATCTTTTGAGGCCAAGAACGAATCAAGCCAATATCGGATGCTCTGTTCCAAAGTGAAGCGTATCCCAGAGAGAGCTTCCGGCATCGATCGACACAAATAGAAGTCGGAAGGGGCATGGTCTGGAATGTGGACGAGAGTTGTCATGATGGAATATTACGGTTTCATCTCGGTTTGCATATTCTAGGTATTTTTCGGTCAATTCTCGCTTCAAACGAATCAGCTGCATAGGACCCTTTGTTCACACCAAATACAGAGAATTACCTTAGCTCCATGGATATTTGGCTTTGGTGTCGATTCGGCTGGTTGGCTGGGCTTCATATACGATCTCTTACGCTTCGGCTTTTTGTAATGAATCCATTTTTCATCGACATTAATGATTCAGTGCAAAAATTATTTTCTTTTATAGCATTCAAACTTCATTTCGGACATGCAATATCGTGTTTTACGATCTCTGGTCTTTAATTCGTATTCGTATTTCACAGCTTTTGGATGAATCCTGCTGCTCGCAAATGTTTCGAAATTTCTGCTTGAGTAGGTCCCAATGATTTTGCAAGCTCTTGCTTAAAAACAATATTCATGGAGTTATGCCTCCTTCAAAATGGTTTTCAAACTTTTTTGACTGGCCTGGGCGATCTTTGCCTTCCGTATAAAAATCATTCTGGATCGTTATAGATAGCGAATTCGATATAACAATGTCTGTCTGTCCGTATATCCATCTGTCCGTGTGTATGTTGAAATCAGGGGCCGAATTACCGCATTCGATATCGAGTAAATTCGATCGTAATTTTCTTATTTGAAATTACGGCATTCGATATCGAGCATGAAATTTAGTACATTTTGTTATAATTACGATATCGAAATTATTTTCGATCACGAATGCGGTAATACGGCACCAGCTTTCCGTAGCCCCCAAATATCTTACATACATGATTGATGCATCAATATATCGGAAACTCTCCCGGCTCGGTTGCTTTTAAAATCGAGAAAATCGTCCCACAAATGTCTGAGATATAAGGAAAAAATCGGGACAACCTCGATGTTTGGCCTATTTTTTTAATATATATTACTAAGTCATTAATATAGACAATATGGATAAGAAATGATAGATATTTCAAAGTCCATTACAACGATGTATGTAAGGTTATAGTCATAGACAACAACTAGATAGGTAACTGAGAGCCAAAAACCTAAGTCTGTTGTCAGAAACCTAATTCATGAGAATGTATTGCATGTATTTTGTTATTGTATCACCCGTATGTGTGAAAAGAGAGCAATTTTTCAATATATATTACTCTCTCCTTCCGTTCTATTCTATGGTTATAGTAAAAATAAAATATTTTTGAAACCGATTTTTTTTTACCAAAAAAAATCTTTTCACTAATAAATTTAAAAAAACTTAAAATAATATAAAAAAAAGAAAAACAATTTCGAAAATTTTTTTTTCGTTTTTGAAAAAAATAAAAAAAAAAATTTTGTTTTAAATTTTCAAAAACAATTTTGAAAAAAAAAATTATCTTTAGTTTGGTGAAGGGTATATAAGATTAGGCACATTTTTCCGTTTTTGACAAAAAATTTAAATATTTTTTTTTAAATTTTCAAAAACAATTTTGAAAAAAAAATTTCGAACCTTAGTTTGATGAAGGGTATATAAGATTCGGCACAGTCGAATATAATTCTCTTACTTATTATTATTTTTTTTTTCAAATTATAGAAAAAAAGCTAAACTTTGTACAAAATTCCATATTGTCCAATAATAAGTGAGAATAAATGAGAGATATGACATATAAATTATTAAAAACAAAATCCGCATTAAGAATATATTATAAATCCCGAAAATTCAAATTTTTTTCAATTATCAAAATAAAAATCGAGTTTTAGGGGTCTAGTAAGATAAGCTTTATTTTTTGATGTATTGTTTAACGACCAGGAATAATTTAAATGGAAACGGTAGTAAATTGCGACATTATTGAGTGAGCTTTAAAGTTCATCATCAAAAAATAAACTCAAATATTTTGCTACCATTATGAGAAATGTCATGTCTATCGGGCCAGACAGTTAGAAATAGCAGATTTATTTATATTTTTAGTTTTGATAGTAGAGTTCCTAATTTTTCGGAATTTTGCTATTCCCGGAATGAAAAATCTGTTCATTTCCGGGAATTTTTAATACTAAATAAAATCATAAACAAACTTAAACCAGTTTTATTGTCATTATTTACTCTAAATATGAATATTCTTATAAGTTTTAACGTTAATAATCTTAATAATTCATTTAAGAATTTAAAATTTCATTTGGTTTTAAGTCGACCTATCACAAATTTTAATTTTCCTCGAATGATTTGGTCCTAATGACTGAATTTTTCTGTTACTTTCAGTTAGGGAGACCAAATGATCAGGCCTAAGCAACCAGTGAAATGCGCATAGGAACTAGCTTATCCCCCAACAATAAATTTCAGTAAATTTATCAATAAAATTGGGAATTTAGCATAAATATTTTACTAAAATATTAATTTTGTATTCCCGAATAACCTTTTAACGAAAATTCGGTTATTTATATCGTAATTCTTCACTACCAACTGATTTTCGTATATAGAAATTCCCGACAAAAATATCTCTGAAAATTCTTAAAAAAATATCCGTCCTTAAGAATTATTTATTCTAATAAATTACTAAAAGAAGCAATTCCTCAGTCCTTTCAAAAAAATTAAAGAAGATTTGTTAATTGGACAATTATTTCTGTTAATATAGACATAAGAAATAATAATAGGAAAATATGTTTCACATATTACGTGTAGTGAGAATAAGTTGACAATAGGCCGTATTAAAATAAATACTCGCAACCTTAATGCATACAAACTGACATCTCTCATAATAAATGCAGTCCATTACTGTACAATTTATGATGACAAACAATATCAAAAACATTATTATATATTTAATAGTATTTATTGTTCTCCTTATAAGAAAAACACAATCACAATCATATTAATATGCTTCCATGGAATATTATCTCATGTCATTATTCAATTGCTTACAAAATTTATGAGCTTATGTTAATTTTGCAAAAAAAAAAAAAAAATAAGTAACAACTGTTTGTTTGTTTTCTATTTACAGTTTCGTGAACATGCATTACAAATGGTCATATTCGCACTCATGACCTTTCCCAGTACATGCTTTGATACGGAGACTTGTGTCAGAAATGCAACATATGCCGCATTGAATCGTAAACGGCGCGTACGTCAAGCTGCCTTAGATGTATTGGCTGTGCTGGGTCAAATTGCCAGTGTCCGAGAAGTATTGGATGTTGTGCAACAAATTGCTAATTCACGTGATGATGGTGGTACATTGGTGGCGGCAGTTAAAACACGTCTGTCACGCAAACAACTGCCACTTGTAAGCACTGAGGGAGCAGTGCAATATTCTTTGCATGTGCCACCCTCACAATTAACTGGCAGCACACACGATAAGGAGCTGAAACTTAAAAATGAGAGCAGCAATAACAACATTAATAACAATAATAGCAGCAGTAATACCAATGAGGATTTCGACCAAACCACAGAAGGAAATGGTCAACAAGGCCCGGATATAGATTGGATTACGGCTGGTATTGGTTCAGTTTCTCCCAATTCTCTCAAGCGTAGAGCTCATAGGAATCGTATATCAGCTAAGCAAAGTTTTACTTGTTTGAATACCCAGGGGAGGTAAATTACAAATGAATTTTATTATATGATTAAGTATTTGAATATAATATATGTTTTATTTACCACAAACAGTTCCACATCCGATGATCCGGTTTTTAAACCTCAATATCGCAATCCTACCGATTTATTAAGTCACATCAAAACGTATGAAAATGTAAGTTGTATTAAAAAAACATTATTATGTATTCGATTTATGAATCTATTTAAATATTTATTACGAAATATTTGAAATATTAGAATTTCCATTAGAAATTCAAAATATTGAAAAATTTGAATTTTGGCCTTCACGATTTAAGGTTTAAAGTTTTCCAATTTAGTAAAACTTTCAGAATATATTTAGAATTATCTGTACTATAATTTTCTGAATAGGTTCTACTTAAAATTCGTAACTGTAAGGAAATTGAATCCATTTGCCAAATAATTAGTTTTTCTCGAAAATTGCAAAATTTAATTCGCAGGTATTGAAAAACTATATCATATTTTTATTCCCTATTATATTCTTAATAAATCCCAAATGGGGTAATCAAAAAAATTCTGAAAATATTTTCAAAATTTGAAAATGGAGTTTTGAAAGTACCGTTAAAAAAATAATTTTTTAACGAAGCCAAAAACCAATATACAAGTAAATATGGATATATTTTAAGTAGAAATGAGCTTTTATTTTAATATTTCTCAAAATATGTTAATTTTGTTCATACATTTCTTGTTTTAGTGTCCTAGGGAATTTTTAATAACTTTAAAATTTTTGAACCAATTTCTGTTTTTTATGTTTCATTAGATCGACAATTACGTACATATTTCTATTCTTTTAAATTAAATTACAAAAGTAGTTTTTTGAAGGCAAAATTTTTACAACAACTGAAAAAATAGCATTTTTTCCCCTTGTAAATGCATCTCAAAACTTCAAGGGGCTTACGGCACGTCTTAATGGTTTTTCCGTACCTATTATTTGGCCTTTTTTTGGCGAATGAGCTCTATTTAATTACTGTTATTAATTTTATGTAAAACCTATTCATATTCATAAGAACAATTCATCATATGAATTGTTGTCACAAACATATACTTCTTTACTGTAACCATATATATGGTTGATACAATCATGTGAATCATAAATTAACCATATTATGGTTACCACAATCATGTAAATAGTTACTGTGCCTATAATATTGTTAAAAAAATTTTAACACTATTTAAATGGTTACAGTAACCATGCCCAACCATATTTTTTCTCTGCGTGTGGTCGTTGATCCCAAGTCATAACAAGAACTGGATGTGTCGAAAGTGAGTTTTTTTTCTTTTTTCTTGTATGAATTGGTTTTAGCAACAACAAATATTAAACAAAAAGTAGCTTTTCTTTAAATGTATTGGTATTTACTCTTCCATAAGGAACTTGTGGGCACCCCTGTTCTAGAACTTTATGTTTAAGTTTGAATTGACAAATTTAAAAAAAAAAAACTGTATTTTACAGCAATTTCATTGTAGTTTTCAGAATGTGCTTATATTTACAAAATTACATTCAGAATTTATTAATAAATCCCATTGAATTTTTAAAAAATTGTATGCAACAAATGCTCTATTATATGTGTAATATTACTTATATAACTACTGACAACGAGTATTTATTTATTAGTAATCACTTTCTATACAACACTATTAAACTGTTTAAAAATGTTCAAAACAAATTTAGCCAAAAGAGAACAGTATAAATTTAAAATGCGTGCTCTCTTCTATCCTGCCTATAGCAAACCATACAAAAATTTTCCACCTATGAAATATTACATTCTATTACATACTATTTCAACTGTTTGAAATGTAAAATTCAAAAAAAAGGAGGGTTGATGAGAAAGTAGCAATATGCATTCGAAGTAGAAACAAACACAACGAAATGTCTGCTAGATAAAAGGCTACACTTACAAATGCAAGAAACGACTACAGACAGTATAAAATTAACATTCGTTAGTGTAGGACTAAAACCCAATAAAATAAATTGGAAAATTGTCTACAAAATCTATTAAAAAGTGAAAATATTTGTACATTTTTTTTATATATATATAGTTAAATTTGGGAAAACAAATGATTTTACCATTTGTCAGTGATCATAAATTTGCCAACAAACGTAAAATGTTAGAAATTTATAATAATTATCCCCTGTATAATTTAGTACCAGCAAATTTTATTAAACGGGTATAGTTTTATATTTTTGTAATGTTGTGAAATTTACTAATTTTATGTTTTTCTTACAGGAAGACAATCATCAAAATAATTATAATTTTCATCATGTCTTTGCCTCAAATCCTTATAATTATGGCTTATCAACAAAAAAATCAAATGGTAAGTAGACAATTCAATTTATTTTTATTATTTTAAAGCTGAAAATATTATTGTTTCCCAATTTGTTCGTACGAGTTCTTTTTGTTTTTTTTTTTATTTTGTTGACCTAACAACCAATCAATTCCTTGAACTTTATAAAAACAAATTCCTTAGCATTCCTTAAAAAGAAATATTGTATATATTTATGTATGTACATATGTATGTTTGTACTTATACTGTTTTCTCCTTTGTCTTTCTTTGCACAGTGCTACAAAAGTAAATGATTGACAGACAGTTTTTGTTTTTTTGAAATTAAAAATTTATTACAAATCAGGCCACTTTTAATTGAATTACATGTAGATACTAGCTTTCTTATAGTAAAAGTTTCACACAAACGCGGCCAATTTGATTATTAATGGACTTATGACCTAATCATTCTCTATATATTTCGTAGAGGGATTCCAGTTCATATGGTCGGAATTTTCTATAGACAAGTGTCTTGTTGAGAGACATTTCTATAGAAAAGTGTCTTGTTGAGAGACATTTCTATAGAAAAGTGTCTTGTTGAGAGACATTTCTATAGAAAAGTGTCTTGTTGAGAGACATTTCTATAGAAAAGTGTCTTGTTGAGAGACATTTCTATAGAAAAGTGTCTTGTTGAGAGACATTTCTATAGAAAAGTGTCTTTTTGAGAGACATTTCTATAGAAAAGTGTCTTGTTGAGAGACATTTCTATAGAAAAGTGTCTTGTTGAGAGACATTTCTATAGAAAAGTGTCTTTTTGAGAGACATTTCTATAGAAAAGTGTCTTGTTGAGAGACATTTCTATAGAAAAGTGTCTTTTTGAGAGACATTTCTATAGAAAAGTGTCTTGTTGAGAGACATTTCTATAGAAAAGTGTCTACTTGAGAGACATTTCTATAGAAAAGTGTCTACTTGAGAGACATTTCTATAGAAAAGTGTCTACTTGAGAGACATTTCTATAGAAAAGTGTCTACTTGAGAGACATTTCTATAGAAAAGTGTCTACTTGAGAGACATTTCTATAGAAAAGTGTCTACTTGAGAGACATTTCTATAGAAAAGTGTCTACTTGAGAGACATTTCTATAGAAAAGTGTCTACTTGAGAGACATTTCTATAGAAAAGTGTCTACTTGAGAGACATTTCTATAGAAAAGTGTCTACTTGAGAGACATTTCTATAGAAAAGTGTCTACTTGAGAGACATCTCTATAGAAAAGTGTCTACTTGAGAGACATTTCTATAGAAAAGTGTCTACTTGAGAGACATTTCTATAGAAAAGTGTCTACTTGAGAGACATTTCTATAAAAAAGTGTCTACTTGAGAGACATTTCTATAGAAAAGTGTCTACTTGAGAGACATTTCTATAGAAAAGTGTCTACTTGAGAGACATTTCTATAGAAAAGTGTCTACTTGAGAGACATTTCTATAGAAAAGTGTCTACTTGAGAGACATTTCTATAGAAAAGTGTCTACTTGAGAGACATTTCTATAGAAAAGTGTCTACTTGAGAGACATTACTATAAAAAAGTGTCTACTTGAGAGACATTTCTATAGAAAAGTGTCTACTTGAGAGACATTTCTATAGAAAAGTGTCTACTTGAGAGACATTTCTATAGAAAAGTGTCTACTTGAGAGACATTTCTATAGAAAAGTGTCTACTTGAGAGACATTTCTATAGAAAAGTGTTTCTATAGAAAATTGTCTTGTCTTGTTGAAAGACATTTCTATAGAAAAGTGTCTTGTCTTGTTGAGAGACATTTCTATAGAAAAGTGTCTTGTCTTGTTGAGAGACATTTCTATAGAGAAGTGTCTTGTCTTGTTGAGAGACATTTCTATAGAAAAGTGTCTTGTCTTGTTGAGAGACATTTCTATAGAAAAGTGTCTTGTTCAGAGACATTTCTATAGAAAAGTGTCTTGTTAAGAGACATTTCTATAGAAAAGTGTCTTGTTAAGAGACATTTCTATAGAAAAGTGTCTTGTTCAGAGACATTTCTATAGAAAAGTGTCTTGTTCAGAGACATTTCTATAGAAAAGTGTCTTGTTCAGAGACATTTCTATAGAAAAGTGTCTTGTTGAGAGACATTTCTATAGAAAAGTGTCTTGTTAAGAGACATTTCTATAGAAAAGTGTCTTGTCTTGTTGAGAGACATTTCTATAGAAAAGTGTCTTGTCTTGTTGAGAGACATTTCTATAGAAAAGTGTCTTGTCTTGTTGAGAGACATTTCTATAGAAAAGTGTCTTGTCTTGTTGAGAGACATTTCTATAGAAAAGTGTCTTGTCTTGTTGAGAGACATTTCTATAGAAAAGTGTCTTGTCTTGTTGAGAGACATTTCTATAGAAAAGTGTCTTGTCTTGTCTTGTTGAGAGACATTTCTATAGAAAAGTGTCTTGTTCAGAGACATTTCTATAGAAAAGTGTCTTGTTAAGAGACATTTCTATAGAAAAGTGTCTTGTTCAGAGACATTTCTATAGAAAAGTGTCTTGTTCAGAGACATTTCTATAGAAAAGTGTCTTGTTCAGAGACATTTCTATAGAAAAGTGTCTTGTTCAGAGACATTTCTATAGAAAAGTGTCTTGTCTTGTTGAGAGATATTTCTATAGAAAAGTGTCTTGTCTTGTTGAGAGACATTTCTATAGAAAAGTGTCTTGTCTTGTTGAGAGACATTTCTATAGAAAAGTGTCTTGTCTTGTTGAGAGACATTTCTATAGAAAAGTGTCTTGTCTTGTTGAGAGACATTTCTATAGAAAAGTGTCTTGTCTTGTTGAGAGACATTTCTATAGAAAAGTGTCTTGTCTTGTTGAGAGACATTTCTATAGAAAAGTGTATTGTTGAGAAACATTTCTATAGAAAAGTGTCTTGTTGAGAGACATTTCTATAGAAAAGTGTCTTGTTGAGAGACATTTCTATAGAAAAGTGTCTTGTTGAGAGACATTTCTATAGAAAAGTGTCTTGTTGAGAGACATTTCTATAGAAAAGTGTCTTGTCTTGTTGAGAGACATTTCTATAGAAAAGTGTCTTGTCTTGTTGAGAGACATTTCTATAGAAAAGTGTGTTGTCTTGCTAAGATACATTTCTATAGAAAAGTGTGTTGTCTTGCTAAGATACATTTCTATAGAATAGTGTCTTGTTGAGATACATTTCTATAGAAAAGTGTCTTGTTGAGATACATTTATATAAAAAAGTTTCTTGTTGAGATGAATTTCTATAGAAAATTGTGTTGTCTTGTTGAGACACATTTCTATAGAAAAGTGTCTCATTGAGAAACAAACTTCAAAATGGGTCAAAAGTTTAGATTCTTTTTGAAACAAGTTAAATTTAAACAACTACATAATTATTGACTTGGATTTCAACTGAAAATAACAATATTTTAATATTCCTTAATTAATTCGAAACCACTGTCTTTGAAAATTAATAAATTAACTTGTTTTTTATTTCCTTCCTCTTTCAGCTGAGTATCCATACTATACAACACGACGTTTGGTGGCAAACTCATGCTCAGATTCTTCCGTTGACGGAAGAAGTTCTGATAGCAATTATACCAGCAGTGGTGGCAGTGCAGTTAGTAACGAAGTGCCAGGTAAAGGTGGCGGTGGTGGAGGTGGTAGCTGTGGAGATGGTATAAGTGGTCGGTTTACTCGTCAAGCAGTTAATTCAAGGTGAGATGAACAAATATTTACAAACACGAAAGTGTTCGAAATAAATTGATTGATATTATTTAGATAAAGCTTTCAATTAGCCATTGCAATTAGCAATTATGTAAACATTTTCGTAATTGAAATAAAGATAAATTAACTTAACTTTTTAACATTTATTATTCACAGGTTTCCCACTATGGATATGAATACAACATATCGTGTACATAAACCACCCACGTATTATCCTGGAATGGGTGCCTATGCCCATTTACAGCAGCAGCAGTACAATATGAATTCCACTTATCCGAAAGTCAATTATTCTCTGACGTCACAACAATATCATCATCCTCAATTGGCCAATAGAAGAAAGTCTCATAATCACTATTCCATACAACACCATCAACAACAGCAACAACAATCCCCACCCTATTACTACATTAACAACAACACAAATCGGGCCCAACATTTTAATCATCACAATACCAGTTCGATAACAAATACTACCCATAAAAGCAATTGTGGAAATCAAGGTTTTATGTCAAAAAAAACTAATTTTTTCTACATAATAAATTTTGTACTAAACTTAATTTTTTATTTTTCCAAAAAATCCAATTTGTAGAGAATTTCAAAATGTCGGAAAATCTTCAACATAAAGATTTAAACAATTGTGACGATAATCTAGATGGTACTTATACAATTTCCCCCGGTGGCACAAAACTCTCTAGTCAACAAATGGCTGCAACAAATGGTCGTCGTTTTGTTAATGTTGATAAAATTCTAATGCAAAGGTATGTATGTATGTGGTAATATAACAACAACTCTACTTATTATGGCAAAAGTTTAATTTGTCTGTCTGCATGGTTGCAAGCCAGCCTTCTTGATTTTATGCAGGATAATTAGAAAGTTTTTCTGGCAATTGGTGAAGTTCAGGGAAAAAATGCTTACTTTTTGTTTGGAATGTTTAAAGTTTTTTAAGTAATCTTTTTGTTTTAAAAGAGTTGGGCGGAGTTCGTTAAACTGAAACTTGTTGAGTTTGTAGGTAACAACTTTAATTACACGTTAATACTATAAATATATTTATAATATTAAATGTTCTTTTAAAGTTTGTAATTTGTTTTTTATGTTTAAGAAGATATGTATATGTACATTGAAGTGTACACATATTTGTGAAAAAACAAATATATCTAAATTTTAACCATATTATAACTAACTACACTCAGCAAACAATATGGTTATAAATGTTTATTTAAACCATTTCAAAATGTTTTTTTACAATATTATGGTCACTGTAATTATTTATATGATTGTGGTAACCATAATATGTTAAAGTTAACATACACATTATTATCACAAATTGTAGTAAATAAGTATATGTCATGTTCATGATAAATCATTATATCATAATATATTGTTCTCAGAGCATGATAACCAAAGCTATACAGGCCTGTCACAGAATTTAATTCCGATCGAAAGTGGAATTAATTCCGTATTTTGCTTCTTCAGAAAAAGTAAAACGAAAATTTCTTTCGGAATGAAACCACTTTCAGTTTTCAAAGTGGAATTGATATTTGATTGTAATTATTTGGTTTTCTAAAATTTTTAATCAATTTCTGTACCAAAAACTTCACATTTGTTTTAATATGAAAAACGCTGTCAAATTAAAATCAGAAATACAGAATTATGAAATATTTTTGGAATTAATAAATTAAATCCGAAGAACCTAAAACGAAATCGAAATCGATCGGAATAAAAACTACGGAATTGAAACCATTCCCAACAAAATGTGTGACAGGCCTGATAATGTGGTAAATCCTTCATCATAAAAATAATTGTTACAAATATATACTTATTTACTACAATAATATCCATGATTGCTTCATTCATGTTAATCGTAACTTTACCATATTATGGTCACTGTAATTATTTATCTGATTGATTTAAAAAACTTCTAAAAATATTGAAATGGTTGCAGTAAACATGTACAACTATATTTTTTCTCTCTAGTTGAACCTTTCTGTAGCTTAACCTGTTCCCCATTACTGATCTTAAGTAATTATGTATTTTATATCGTAAATACAAACTTCCCTCTTCCTTTTCTTTCTCAGAAATATTTATGTGTAGTTCTCTTCCTATACATAGGGATCTAAATGAGTTTTAAGTTTCACAATCATAAACTATTGCTCAAAAGTAAAACATCACGGAAACACAGCTATAATGTCTAATTTTTACAATTTGGAGCAGTAATACCTCAATTAATCGATTACGAACGAAAACTTCAATTATGTTAATAAAAACTGAATTTGAAGTGATTTTTGAAGATCTTATTCATAATCAAATTTTTATTTTATAAAAGGTTTTTAAAACAGAAATTCTATAAAAAACATTTTATATAAAAGTTTAATTATATAAAATTTGATTATAAATGAGAGGGTTAATCCTTCAATTTCAAAATAAAGATGTTTATGACAATGTAATTTTCAAATTTCCAACTTTGATTTTGATTTTTTAACACCCTTCAACCTAATGTTAAGGTCATAGAATAAATACAAAGAAGGTAAAGACAGATAAATGTCAATGAAAGAATGAATTAGGTTTTGGTTGTGGTTTAAAAAGAGGGACAAATATATTTCACACTCGATGACTATTGAAAATTTTATTTTTTTCTCTCTCTGCAAACCACAACCATTGAAAACTTTTTTGACAACTGTCATTTGTTGCATATCTGTAATAATCTCTGATATTTGATATTCATATTCGTCATGCCCAAATAAAATTTTAAATTCTCCAGACGGACGGACATCGTATAGATGTGATTCTAAGTCGGTATACTTTAAGGTGGATGATTGTCTAATATTCCATATTTATATATCTATATGAAATTGTACGCTTAATGCAGAACCAGAATATATATACTTTGTGGGGTCGCAAATGAAAAATGTAGAAATTACAAACGGAACGACAAACTTATATACATATACCCTTGCCACCAGTGTTGCCAATTCATGGTGAACAAAAAGTGCTAAATACTTAGAAAAAGGGCTAAAAAGTGGCTAAAAAAGGGCTAACATTTTTAATTAAAAAAATACATACATTTGACGCATAAAACAACTTGGAATGTTACATTTGGCTATGCCGAATACACAAACAGAATATTGCACTAAAAATCGTTCTTGAACGAAGCGAACCAAAACTTTAATATTCGGCCAAAAAATGAGTATAGGTTTTATTCAGAAACAAACCAAAACTTTTAAAATAAATTTAATTTTAGAGCATGTTTCAGCTCATTTATAGGTGCCCTGCAGTACCAAGAAATATTATTTCCAAATAAAAAAGATATCATAAAAATCCATATTTTTGGAATCTACGTAGGATATCTAAATATTCATAATACAGTGAGACCTCGATTATCCGTAATGGTCGGTACCGAGAGCATTCGGGATAATCAATTTTCCCGGTTAATTGATCCATCGGTTGGATGAAAGACGTCCAATTTGACGGAATATCGTTTTCAGCATTGAAATCCTGCACCTCAGGATATGCTGGACAGTTGTCCAATAGCAGAATGATTTTACTATCATCTATTAGACCGATTTTCTTAAAATGCTCTCTAACTTCTGATACATTTAATTTTTCCAAATTGTGGCAGCTATATAATCAGCTGAAGATTTTTCTCCCACAGTTTGTGAAAACCATGTCGCTTTTTTGTTTAATTTTGAGTGGAATATTTTAGCCTTTTCCTTCACTGTTAATCCAGAAATTGGAACCATTCATAAACTGCAAAATCTACTTTTGGTTCTTCAGCAGTCTTTAAAATTATTCGGTTTCGAGAGCCAATAACAGCATCACATTATTTTTTATAATGTCTAACACTAACAATCCGCTTCTCAAATTTCTAAATTAAACACGTGTACATATGAAAAATTGTTCGCTTCATAATAGAGGTAATTACGGTTAATCGATGCAAACTAATTTAAATCGATCCAAAAATATTTTCTTTTTCATTCCCGGATAATTGATGTTGCCGGTTAATCGAATCACGGATAATCGAGGCCTCACTGTAAAATGTTTCGATAAAAGAAAATATTTTGTCGTTATCATATAAAATCGATTCTTTTATTTTTTCACAAACATTTTCCGTTTCAATACGAAAATAAGAAAATATTTTCGAAAATTATAACAAGCAGGCATTGCAAATACAAATAGTTACACAATTTTTTTTATTTTTTAATAGAATTCATCATAGATTACAACTAGATAGGTATGTATCACACATACATATGTATGCATGTGTGAAATCATTGTAGAATTAGCAAGGTACAATTATTAGAAAGTATGTTCTCAATTATACATTCCCTATAACGTCAAACAAAAGAAAATAAAAAATATAAAAAGGAAATGCCAAAAAAAAATGATTGAATTTAAATTTTTATTACAAAAATTTACTAACAATTGAAGAAAAACTATATTTTTTAATAAGTGTTTATAATTTCAGTTAAAACGTAACAAATTTAAAAAATATCGCGGTAACAAATTAAAAAAAGTAAAGTGATTAAATACATAGTTTGACGTTTTAGGGGTGAATATTGGAAACTCTGTCTAATAATTGTACCTGGTAACTGATTGTACCATGGTGTGAAATAAGAATAATTTTGTCAATTTTTTTATTGACATTTCCCACTCCTTCCGTTCCATGTATTTATTCTAAGAAATTCATGTTTTTATTCAAAATAATGTGTTTCTATAATAATAAAATTTTGGGGACAAAATTGGGGACTTAAATTTTAAATGCGGTAAATGAGGTAAAATTTGTCTGGTAACATAGAAGTTTTCAGAATATTCCTTTATTCAATATGTGTATACTTATTATAATTATGACATATTAATCATACGCATATTTGGTCAATGCCCCAAAAGTGTCTAACAAATTTATTATTATTTATTTATTATGATTTATTATGTTTTAGATGCTTCTTTTTAATTTTGTAATTATTAGGATATTCATTCGTATAATGATCGTTCGATTAATTGAATAATTTATTACGAATAATTATTCGAACAACTTAAAAAGTACCATTTTCGAATAACGAATAATTCGAACAATTTTATGTAGAATAAGCGAATAAAACGAATAAATGTACATTAGGGATATAACTAATTTTGCCGAAATTTTTGGCATACCACCACGTGACGGGCAATATTGTATAAGTAATGAAAATCATTTTTTTAGGTCATTTGGAATCGAAAACATCATGCACCAACACCGATTTCTAAAATAAAACAAATATTATTTTCTCTGAAAAATTATATAAATAAATAAATATTTCAAAATGTTTAATTTAGGACTTGAACCAATGAAAATAAAAGGTACGGAATAAAATATTTGTTATTTAGTAAAAAAAATTATGAATGATTTTGGAATTGATTTCGAAACAGACATTTTAGGGTGCAAGGCGAAATATTAGCAGAATCGCAATTAATAGTCAAAATATTAACTTAGATTAAAGCGGTGTTGAAAGTTATGGCGAATTTGATTTTGAAACGGTTGTCGAAAGTGATATTGAGGATCATATTTATAATGATTACGTTGAAATAGACGTAGGCTATGATCTTAAAATATATATAAGTGATGTTATTAACCGCATACGTAAGTGTTGCAAAATATTTAATAAATCTAATAATAAACACAAAATATTGGAATTCGTCTTGTAAATGATGTAAAATATAGTTGGACATCTTTTTGCGTATTTATAAATGTGTCAATCATACACCGTCTGTCTTCAAATTAGCCACGTTCACTGTAAATGATATCAAACTTTTGACAGATTTGTGTAAATCCCTAATAACACTTGATTTAGCAAAGATTCGGCAACGTTTATAGGGCTTGCGGGTATAATACAATTTTTTATATATTATTTAGAAAAAGTGAAAAATTCATTTATAATTTCTACATTTTTCATTTCCGACCCTATAAAGTATATATATATTCTGGATCCTTATAGATAGCGGAGTCGATTAAACCACGTCCGTCTGTCTGTCTGTTGAAATCTATTTTCTGAAGACCCCATATATCTTCAATAATTCTGTCAGACATGCTTTCGAGAAGTTTGTTATTTAAAATCAGCAAAATCGGTCCACAAATGGCTGAGATATGAGGAAAAAACCAGGACAACCTCGATTTTTGACATATTTTTTACCTATATCTGGATTACTAAGTCATTAATATAGACAATGTGGATATCTAATGATAGATATTTCAAAGACCTTTGCAATGACGTATATAGTAAGTTGGACCTACAATGAGTCAAAATCGAAAAAATATTTTTTAACCCGATTTATTTTTTTTCACCAAATGTTTTTTATCGCTAAATATTAAAAAAAAAAATACCATAAACAAAAAAAAATGAAATTCGAAAAATTTAAAAAAAAAAAAAACAATTCGGAAAATTTTTGTTTCCAAAAAATATTTAAAATTTTTATTTTGAGGTATAATTTGGTGAAGGATATATAAGATTTGGCACAGCCGAATATAGCTCTGTTACTTGTTCAGTTTTAATTTGGCAAACATTTACATATCAAAACTAAAACTGCACTTTTCTGGTAAAGAAATCTATATATATAAAAATGAAATGGTCCATGTATGTAATGACATCACGTGAGAACGGCTGGAGCAATTTGGCTGATTTTTTTTTATTCGATTCGAAATTTTCAGGAGATGGTTTGTAAAGAAAAAAAATTAAAAATTCGGAAATTTTAATTTTTAATATATTGCATTCTCACTTTCCTAAATAAGAGACATTTTTCGGAAAAACTTGAAGAAATAACATTAGTAACTAGCTACCGGTCGAAGCCGGGGCGCTCATCTAGTTTATTAATATACATATATGAATAATAACCACATAAAATAGAAAGTGATTTCATTCCCACTTTAGAGGACTGGACTAATGGGTCGATTATGGATGGCAACCGAACTTCAGTTGCCTTGTCAGCTGCCTAAATGGTATTACAGATGGCAACTGGCAGCTATCATTTCTGTTACCAAATTGGCAACCAGAAATATATGGTTGACCTCTTTTCAACGCAACTCAAGTTCGGTTGCCATCCATAATCGACACATACATAAATAAAATATGACAATATTTATAAGGCTGTATTTGATAACAATAAAGAAGTCAACAATGTTAATCAAATTGTCTGTGACATATTATCATATAGCAATTGAGAGTTCGTTATTAATAATTTTCGGCAAATTTGTCGATCTTTCCAAACCACAATCATTTAAACATTTAATTTTGTTTGTTTATTATTACTATAATCAATTATTCATTGCTTTGACCTATGAAAATCAATATTATTCATTTAATTCTGATTATGAATAATCAAAACGTTTTATTAATCGAATAATTGATTAATCAGGATGTTAGATTAATCGTAACATACACATCGAATTTCGTATGTATCAAATCCATGTCACAATCGTGTGAACACACCTTGATATTGCAAATATTAAATATATTAGTTTACTATAAAATCGCAAACAATGAAATTTTAGCGATACAGAATGATGGAGAAACTATATAAATACTACAGGAAACCTGTAATGTACTGCAATTTCATTTATAAACGACATCATTGCCTGTCATTAACCATAACAGAGTTTATAGTGTAACTTATGCGATTAAAAGCTCGTGCTTAAATGTCAAACCCCTTAAATATGCAACATATCAATTGATTTGAACATGTTTCCATACTTTACCACAAAACCACAAAATGATTGAAAACAATGACAACAAAATTACTACACTCATACACAATACAAATTGACCTAAATTTTTAATAAAGATTAACTTCAAAACTTAATGGTCAAACTATGGGGGGTAAGTAAATACCAACTAATTTATAAGTATACGGCAATTTTCATTAAAAACAACCATAGAAGAAACTTAATACAAAAGAGAGTTCAGGAGTAGTCTTCAAAAACAATAAAAAAAAACTCAACTATTGTAGAAATCAAGAAAATTCTAGAAAAAATTGCTAAATTATTACAAATGTCGAAAATGTTAAAATTGACCTCAATTTTAGAGTCACCACAAAACCACTTGTATATTCTAAGCATTTAATGAAGTTAGAATTATAAACATGATTTAGAAGCACATACCTCACACAGAAGTAAAACGCACTTCATAAAATATTGAGAACTTAAGTAGTAACATTTATATTTTATTTTTTTATTTTTTTTTTTTTTTGAAGTTGTTGTTTATTTACTTAAATATAATCGTGTATTTATTTACAAGGAATCTTAAAGTTGTTGAGGTGGGTTTTGTTTCCTTCAGCAAAACTTTAATATTGCGTGTAAGAGTTTGAGTTTTCTTTTGAGGAGGTCATTGTATAGACTAGAAAGTAGGGGGAGGTTCTAACACAAATACCTTTTGTGTCCAGTTTTTTATGTCTGCATGTCATTTAATTTATGACTATTCATGTTGTTTTCTTTACTCTTTTTTTAATATTTGGAGCCAGATAGGTGTTTTATTGGAATTTTATTATAAATTGTGGTTTTAACACAAATTTTAGTGGGTGACTAACTAAAGTTAAAAGGAATTTAATAGTGAGGAAGGTGTTTTTTTAGGTTGCGATGGTCTGAGTTTGCAAAATTTAAATGGTGAGTTTCTAATTTAATATTTAGTTAGTTTCTGTTCTGATAATAATTATATCCTACACCACCATACTGGGTATTATGCGTTTGTGCTGATGTTTGTAACGCCCAAAAATATTACAATAACTTTTTGAGTATTCAGCACAAAAATTGGTTAAGATCTAGCTTAAGATTTATTAACAAGAGAGGGAGTTTTATTTTTTTCTAATTCCTTGTTCACACTAATAAAAATAGCAAATAAACGTACATATCTTTAATAATAACAATCAAAAAAGTATGCAAAATACAGCGAATCGTTAAAAAAAATCAGTTTGTCACTCATACTTATAAAAAAAGTTTATTAACATTTCTTTTCTGAAAATCTAACAAATAAAAAGAAAAGTTCTGGAGAAAGTTCAGCGGAAACATAAGAAGAGTAAAAAAACAGAATAACATTCTATCGAAAACAAACAAAATAAGTATGTTGTTGTTTTCCACCACTTCCTACATTACCAGCTACATTCAAGTGGTGCTTAAAAGGAATTTACCAGTGACCACTAAACAATAGACCTCCCATTGCGCGTATTAGTTTTTATTAGGTGTATTATAAAATTTAAGGCATGTGTGTTCTACCTAAGTAGTAATTTTATCCCTTTTAGACATTAATTTTCACTTAAGTCTTATTAGTTGACTGACTTTAATGTAAATATTTTTTTTTTAAATTTACATGCATGAGAAATGAATTGCTAACTTTTTACATCCCAGGTAGTGTGGCGTGAAATCAATTGTCACTTTTGTGCCGCTAAGTTATCTAGAGTGTAGTACAAAGATAATACTGTAACCAGTGGTGACACTAATGATAATTTAAATCACTACACCATTTCCAATTGTTTTTCAGAATGTTTGATTGATTTTGCCATTCCGTTTTTAACACATCAAAATATTTGTAGCAGACCCGAATTAGTATGTATATTCAGGGACCTCATACGATTTTAAGATGATCTAGCTATGTCCGTCCGTCTGACTGTCTGAAAAAATTAAAATTCGTATTCAATTATATAATGTATATAATCAATTATATCTTTTATTGAAATTGAGCGATCACCATGAAATTAGGTCATGTCTATATGAAATACTTATGCTCGTTAAAGTGATTTTCGGAAGCGGGCCTTCTATGGTATTCGTTCGATTCGAATCGAATAATTTCTTACGAATAATTATTCTAACAATTTAAAAATTACCATTTTCGAATAACGAATAATTCGAACAATTTTATGTAGAATAATCGATTAAAACGAATAAATGTATATTTAAATTTACTAAATTGCTTAAAATTTTTCATAATTCCAAATTTAAATAAGTAATAATAGCTCCAAAATGGAAACTAAAATGTTTGCTAGTCAATTGTTTTGTAGATTGTTCGGGAGGGAATCTGATCAGAATATATCTGATGAAAATTTAATGATGGACTTTGTTTTCGAACATTATCAATACTTGAATTGTTAACCATAATGTTATTTTTTGTTTTTCTTTAACAATGAAATATTAAAATCATCATCAAAACTTCATTCTTTAATTTTTAAAAAAAAAAATTAAATAATTCGAATAATTCGATTTTAAACGTGTGATCGAAATATTCGAACAAGTTAAAATCTCTTATTCGTTTTATTCGAACAAAAGAAAAATCGAATAATTTGAATACCCTAGTAGATACTAGGGTATTCAATCGGTTAACCGTTAATCGGTTAACCGATTAATTTTGGTCGGTTAACTGTTCGAATAATTCAAAATTGCCGATTTTCAAATAACGAATAAACCGATTAATTTGTGTCGGTTAACCGATTAACCGAAATTTCTTTTTTTGCACTTTAACATAATTTTTTGTTTTTAATTTTCCATTTTAATTCAAATACAAATGTCAAAGTAAAATTACATATTTTTTCGAACATTCAAGAAATATGTTTAGTGAGTATTATAATAACTGATATATTTAATTTACATGTAATTGTCGGATGAGAACATAATAATAGACGAAACTGGAGACACTACTGAAATAAGTTTTTTTTTCACAACTTATCGAAATTATTAAAAGTATTTAAAATCTAAATAGTCCAAAAAGGACTCCAATGGTATAATGGAGGATTTTTTATGCTTAGAAAAAACTAAAAAAATAACTAACAAATTGGATATTCTTTACCTTGTCTTACTTTCGATTTCTCCAACATCTACAATCAGCGTGAGAGTTTTTTCCAAGTCGAGTTTTATTAAAACTAAAGAAAATTATTTACTGTTTGGTTGAATTGTTATGTTTTGTTTATTTTTTATGTTTTTGTTCATTTTATTAATAAAATACTTCAATAAGTGATTTAGTTTCAGTTTAACATTTAAATATAATTTATTCGGTTAATGGAATAATTTAAAATTAACCGATTATTAACCGATTAAATCTAAACCCCGATTAATTATTTGCTCGATTAACCGATTAAACCAGAAACCCGATTAATTGAATAGTAGATACCTATATGAATTAAACATTTATGATAAAGACCAATTTTGGGTGGACATTTGTATGGGGACTAGGTGAAATAATGCACCGATTTCAGCCAGTTTCAATAGGTATCGTCCTATGTTTAGAAACGTGGTTTAGAAACTTTTTTTTTGGAAATAATTCGGTATCTCGGGAACTATTGGAGATATTGTTACGAAATTTCACATGATTGGAGCTGAGTTGATTTACGTTTGTTCAGCTTCCTATTTCTAATGGGGGCCAGTGCGTTGTCCCTCGAAGTTGGTCTCAAATTTAAAAAAAAAAACTCCCAAAAATCCATTTATGATCCGAATGAGCTGAAATTGAAAATGTTGAAGAGATATTAAAATTTATTGATTTATTATACCCTTAACCTTCGTGAGATGGGTATACAGTCAGAGACTAAAGACATCTCAAAAATATTTAAACTTTTGTCGAGTGAATTTTATCATATTTTTAAGAATTACCGTTATGTTTGTAATTTATTGTATTTTGTTATTTATGAAACTAAATAAAACAGTATACTTTAAGTTTTCCTTAAACGTTTACTTTTCTTTAAACAATCAATATTTAAGATTGTATTTAAACTTTAGTCTCTGAGTTTGTAATTCCGTTTGTAATTTCTACATTTTTCATTTCCGACCCTATAAAGTATATATATTCTGGATACTTATAGATAGCGGAGTCTATTAAGCCATGTCCGCCTGTCTGTCTGTTGAAATCAATTTTCTGAAGACCCCAGATGTCTTCGGGATCCAAATCTTCAATAATTCTGTCAGACATGCTTTCGAGAAGTTTGCTATTTAAAATCAGCAAAATCGGTCCACAAATGGCTATGATATGAGGAAAAAACCAGGACAACCTCGATTGTTTACCTATTTTTTACCTATATCTGGAGTACTAAGTCATTAATATAGACAATATGGATATCTAATGATAGATATTTCAAAGACCTTTGCAACGACGTATTGGACCTACACTGATGGACGAAAGTCACCGCCATTTCCCTTCAGAATGTTTAAAGGACTACCACGTTATAAATATAATTGAAACACAAAATTTTATTTTTTCAACAAAAACAATAATTCAATTTAATTATACTTCAGTTAAAACAAGTCTTTTTAACTTAACCTAATTTACAAATACGTACCGTGGCGATCCTTTACACATCCTAAAGAGGAAATGGCGGTGAATTTTGTCCATCAGTGTACATCGGAAAAATATTTTTAACCCGATTTTTTTTCACCAAAAGTTTTTTTTCGCTAAATATTAAAAAAAAAATAAAAATTTAAAAAAAAATTTAAATTTAAAAAATTAAAAAAAAAAATCGAAAACATTTTTTTTCCAAAAAATGCAAAAAAAAAAATGTTTATTTAAATATTTAAAATTTTTTATTTTGAAGTATAATTTGGTGATGGGTATATAGCTCTCGGCACAGCCGAATATAGCTCTCTTACTTGTTTTTTTTTTAATTTAACTCGATCTTTTTATTTTAAATAAAATAAAAAAATGCTAGCCAAAGTTGGAACATGTAAAAAGGGTCGTATTTTTTACGCTTTTTCCCAAAAAAGACCATATATCTATTCTTTTGTAGAAACAAATTTTCTTCGGGATTATGTTTATAATTTTTATATGATCAGGAATGAGAACTTAATGCAAAAGCGTTTAAAGTAAATTTTGGTTCACTTAAACAGGCTAACAGCCGCAGACCCATCCAAAATTGGCCAATTTAAAAAAAAATAATAGGTTTGATCCTCGAAAAAGCTCCACATTTGTATAACCCTATATGTTTCTTAAACATTTACAAAGTTTTATTACTATCACATGGTAAATAACGTAACAGTAGGAAATTTTCTAAAAAAAAACTCAGGTTTTGGAACACATTTTCCCCGTTTTAGGAATTTCGGTATTTCAGAACTCGAATATCAAATAAAATGTGCAACCTATAAACGTTAACTGAATTTGATAAAATTTTCAGCATATGATTCTTAGATGAAGAAGAATCATTTTAGACCTTAAAATCGAAAATCGAAAAAGTGCTAAATAATGGCCACCCTAATGTGCATAAATTAAAAAAAAAAACAATCAAAATTTATAGAATAACTTTCATTTTCCTTTTAACTAATCAAATTAGCAATTAAAAATTATTCCAAATCAAAATGAGCTATAAAGAGCACTCATTAAAAATGCAATTAAAAAATCCATTTGAAATTTCGACACATAAAACTTCTATTACACCCAATAGTTCTAAATCTATTGTATGCAAATGAATTTTAGTTTTTCTTGTTTTCTTAGACATTCAATACATGTATTTTTATGTGTGTGAGTGTGTGCCTTTGCACAAGTATTAGTGTGTTTATTAAGTAAATGTGTGGCATGTGGCATTTGAAAAGGACTTTAGACCATGTTGTGGACAAAACAAAGTTCAGTCGTTAAATAAAAGTTAACAAACGTGGTCATATTAAAGAAAAACACCGAAACACCAAGCGTAAGAAAGGTTAGAAGGAGAGAAATGAAAGGATTTAACAAACGTTGAATACAAACCAAACAAAAACCTAGAAACACTTTAAAAAAAACAATTTCCCAGTAGTAATGTGTATTTTAAAGTTTAAAGTGCATTTAAAATGTCTTTGGCCCTTAATGAGGACAATAGCCACTAGAAATAAACGAAGAACTTTTGAGAAACATATCGATGGTTTTCCCATATATCAATGGGGAAGGTGTGAATAAAACACTTTATATATAATTATCAAATAGTTTAAAAGTCTTCATCAAAACTATCATCGCAATAAGACGTGGGTGCTAATCGTTATTGGTGTTTTTGAGTGTGTTTGAAACTTTTGTTTAAATATGTTAGTAAATTGCGGCCAGATTTTACAAAGGACTGGAAATGTGTTATATGCGTGTAATGAATATTTGTGGGAAAATTTTATAAATACACGACCGGCTTTTATTGAAAACATCAAGAAATTTTTACAATTCTACTGTTGTTTGTGTTGTCATTATTATAAACGTAAAAAATCGATTGATGATGTAGAAATAAATAATGAAAAACCAACTATCGATATTAATTACCCAAAGAAGGAGAATTTTGAAATTAATGAGACTGTGAATACGCCTATAATATCCTTAGAAACTATGGATGAAATGTAAGTGTAAAAAAGTTCTAAACAAATATTTGTTAAATTTATATATCGTGTCTTATTTAGAAATTTCTGCTTGTCTTAATTTATAAGTTTTGCTTTAATGAAATCACGCAGTTTATTTTTCGTTTGTTTACTTCAATTTTTTGACATGCTTTTTTAAGCAAATTTACATTTTTATAAATTACTGCTACTTGTTTTATGTATGTTTTCCATTAAACATTTGTTCGTTGAACTGACTGACCCTTGGTTGATTATCGTTATACTAAGTTAAAGCTTATTTAAGTTGTTTTGTTTACCTTTCTGTGTCATAAATAATTTGAGCACTGTATTTCGTTAAAATATATAAAAAATCGACGAGTCATTAAACAAGCTAATATATTTTTTTTTTGGATTTATGTACATAGTTGAAAGGATTTGTTTGTCCTTGACATGTTTTTTATAATATATTTAATGAAAGGATTTATGTAGATGGCTATAATTTGATTAAAACTGTGTTTACTAAAAATGGTAAAAAAATTAAATAGTCTGTAGTTTGAATACTTACACAAAACCACTTCAACGAGAATAACAACATCATTCTCAAGTGGTCTTGTATATTAGATTTTAAATATATTTTTGATGTCAACTAGGGTTTTTATCCCGGGAATTTCCGGTACAAATTTCCCGGGAATTTTGCCAATTTTTCACTTCCCGATTCCCGGGATTTTTAGTCGGGAATCCCGGGAATTAAGAACTGACGAAAATACATAGAAAACAAGTTAGAACTCTATTTTTTCACCAAAAAACAGTGAAAAGTTTTTTACAGTTTTTTGCTTATATCTCGGCCGCTTATTATTATTACTTATTTGGGATTTTTCGTATGAAAATTTAAAAAGTGAATTCATTATTTATAGAATTTATTTCTTATTGAATCATTCTAATAAGAAATAAATCGAATCAAAAATCGATTAAATGATTAAATTGTTCTTTAATTCAAATCTATTACAAAAAGGCTTAAGACAATTTTTTCGATTAATTTTGTAAATGATTTGATTTAACAAAAATTTAATTTAATTAAAAGTTTGAATAAATTCTGTTATTAATTAACTTTAAAATTAGGCTTTGTAATGAATCTAAAAAATTAAATATTAGTAATGGATTTATGGAATGAAAGCCTGATATTCTTTAATTGAGGATTAAAATTTTAGTGAATTAAGCTCAAATTTAATTAATTAATTAATTCGAAGCTTAGATATTTAATAATATAACACTAAGTTTTTATATGAGATTTGGCTATAATATTTCTAATTTACAGTATCATTATATATTTCGGGAATAGCCAGGTACCCGGGAATGTAGAAAAGGGTCGGGAAATTAAAAACCCTAATGTCAACAAGACTGACACAATATATTGGACTAAAGTTTTCGGAATATTTTTTCAAACAAGTAGCAAGAATTCCGTAAATGGGTTTAAACTAGGGATGTCTATTATTCGAGTTTTATTTTAATCGAATAAAAATTTAAATTTGTTATTATTTCAATGATCAATTAATTGTAAAAATTTCTTCGAAAATAAGAGTAACGTGTAAAAAATATTATTAGAATAATTTAATAAATTTTAGTTAATAATATGGTAACAATTTTACTGATCTTGATGTGTTAATCCAAAGTCGTTTGGAAAATAAATGTACAAAGAAAAGTATTTTGTAATAAAATTAAAAAAAAAACTGTTAATCTTATTTCTATGAGCTAATTTTTTCCAAATTTTCTTTAAATTGTCCAAAATTTAAATTTAAATTTTTTATTTTCACTTGAAAATAAATTTATTCGATTAATTAACATTTATTGATTTATTCTTAATTGAAAAAATGTTATTCATTCGAATTAAAAATATAGTTTTTCCTCGATTATTCGAATTATTTTAATTCGAATAATCGAAGAAATTAATACAACCCCTGTTTAAAAGTTTCATCATAGACTTGTTTGTACTTAATGGGTCCCTTATTTGATCCCACAAGTTCTAAATTTGTTTTCCGTCATATAAAAACGAATTACTGATAATTTAAATAGAGGTTGTACGTTTTATTTGACGTTTCGAGCAGGCTTGCGAGTATTGGGGATTTGTCCAAAAATATGGGTATTTTGGGGACAGAAAATTTCGTTTGGGGACTGGGGATTTTATTGGGGATATATTAAAATATTTCTGGGATTTTTTGGGGATAAATTATTTAGGATAGGTTTGTTTTTACTATCGATAATAGAAATAATTTAGCAATAGGTGAAATTTATTTCATATTATTTGAATAGAAAATGGAGATGTTTAGTGCTATTAAACGTACGTATCATAACATAGAATATGATACAATCTTTAAATACAAATCAGTATCTCCAAAAAGTTTTCTAACAATTTTAAATGGTAAAGTTGTATAAGAATAACCAATTATTCTCAACTCGGTTTATGCTAAATTTTTTTAATATTTGAACAACTAATTTGATCGGGTATTGGCCAATTAATTTAATACTAGGATCGCCTGGTGGCCGAAATTCGACCACTTTTAAAACGCTTTTTACCATTTTATAGAAAGAATTTTTATACCCTACACCACCATAGTGGGGAGGGTATAGTGCGTTTGTGCAGATGTTTGTAACGCCCAAAAATATTAGTCCAACACCCACCTTAAAGTATACCGATCGACTTAGAATCACTTTCGATGAAATTTGGTACATATTATTTTTTCGGCTCAAGGACCAAGCCTATTGAAACTGGCTGAAATCGGTCCATTATTTCACCTAGCCCCCATACAAATGTCCTCCCGAAATTGGACTTTATCTGTCATAAATGTTTAATTTATATATGTATCTCCACAAATTCCGCTCCAAATAAGTTTTATATACACAAAATTCATGTCACCAAATTTTGTTACGATCGGTCCATAATTAGTCATAGCTCCCATATAAACCCGCTTCCGAAAATCACTTTAATGTGCATAAATCGCTTAAAAATGTTGGTATACACACAAAATTCAACATAGTTAACTTTAATATAGACTTAAATCATACGACCTAATTTCATGGTGATCGGTCCATAATTGGTCATAGCCCCCATATAAGGCCCACTTCCGAAAATCACTCAAAAATATAAATTATTGAAATTTTAAAAGAAAAATGTTTTTGCTCTTTTACTTAGTGTAGGGTATTATATGGTCGGGCTTGACCGACCATACTTTCTTACTTGTTTTATATTGTGCACATCTAGAGAAAAAAACTTCTAAACCATATATGTTTCATCAATATTGGTGGACAATAACATACGTAAAAGTGTACCACAAAAAAACGTGTGGCCTATTTATATATAAAATAAAGTTTTGTTTTTGTGAAAATTTCAAGAAAAACAATATTTGGGGATATTTTTTTAATTTTGGTTGGGGACCGAGTTTTGGGTCAAAGTAGCAATAGCAAGTAGCAATATTTTTCAAAAAATTAAATGTTAAAACAAATCCAATTTAAAATAGTTTTTGTTTTAAGTTACCCTTAGATATTTAAAAATAAAATATAATAATTTTCTAATACCAAATTTTAAGTTTTCAAAAATTTTCTTAAATAAATTTCAAAAAATTAAAAAAAATAATCATTTCAGATTCTAATAAATAAAAAAAGGTAAAAATGCAATATAAATATAAATTTTTTTAAAAAAATTTGGTGAAAAAATTAGTAAACTAAATTGTGAAAAAAATTTTCAAACATAAAAATTTTGAAAAAAAAATTCAAAATATTCACGAATTTTAAAGAATTTTCAATGTAGTTTTAACAATTTTTAAATTTAAACAACTTTTTAAAATCAAATTTTGTATGGAAATTTTACGTTAAAACATTGTTTAAATTTAAAATTTTTTTATGAAGATATAAAGCTTTTAAAATATGCTTGAAATGTCTACCGAAATTTCAAATTTTGTATGACTCTGGCGTATAAATCAGGCTGAATTTGACCGAATGCTTTGGGGACCACTGTGGTTTGTGAATTATTTAAATAGACCTGCGACTTTTGCATTTTGTACTTTTTTCTCTGTTTAGCATCATAGTAAAATTTTTTTCAGTACAGAAAGAATCCATAGTTTCTTTATGTTTTTAATCTTAACTCGAACATAACATTTCATGAATTTGCAGATGTCATTAAATCATTTACTATCAAAAACATTGACATGAATCAACTGTTTGATGGATTTTTAAAAATAAAAATATATTCTCAAATTCAGTTACTTTAAATGCTTTTGTAAGTTTTATGTACTAAAATATAGCTTGGTGTGGGAAATGTCCTTTTTTCCTCCACATTGATCCACGCCTACTCTAAGTGATGTAGGTTATACAAATATAAATGATTTCATTATTCTAATGAACTATTTAAACCATTAATCACTGTATGTAGTGGTCATATGTGGTTATAACTAGACGATGATTTAGCTAATTTATGCAAATCGTTAAGAAATGCCACAGATTTCTTACAATTGGAACAACAACAACTATAAATTGTAACTATAAAAAATTAATGACATTCAAATTTAATGAGTTTGTTAATTTGAAAACGAAGTTGAAAATAGAATATAAATTTAGCAGTATGTATTTGTTGAATATAACTGTAATAGTTTTTCAACGCAACATTGCATGAGTGAGTAGTTTGGTGAATAATTGAAAACGAAAACTTTTTTATGGGAGAACACTTATAAATAAAAAATATGTTTATAAAATGAATTTGCTATACCCTTTTGAAATTTACATATGATCATTTAAGCGACTCACTTGGTATTGAGAGGACAAAATTGATTTTGTTACCCAGCCTCAAAATAAACCTTAGTTTGTTTTATGACGTTTTCCAAAATAGTTTGTGCCTAGTAATAACCGTTAGTGAAAAAAAAAACATTTTCTCCCAAGAAAACATTCAATTTAGGTTATAATTTGAAAGGATCTTTCATGTCACATCTAACGGAATATTGGGATATTCCACAATTTGTATTCCACAAGGATTTTTTTTGAAAATTTTAAAAAATTACATGATTTATGAAGTGAATCCTTAATTGTATTTTCAATATTCATATTAGCTTGAGTGTTTTTTAAGCCCGACAGAACTTGAAATTTAAAAAATAACACAAAAAAGTTAATTTTAAGCACGACCTGGGAGAACAATTGACAGGTCCATTTCTGGAAATCAAGTTATCGCAAAATTTTGATTTCAATAAATTAATGGTTGCGATCGCCGTATGTCCCGGTCAATGACATTCATATTTTTAAACAAAAAATCATTGATCATGGTGCAGTAACGATCTTCATTGAACATAACACGAGATCCGGCTTTATTTTTTATTAAATAAAGTCAGATGATGCCACTAGCGTGTAAGTCGCAGCAAAGAGTAAACTTTTCCGGATGTAATGGAGTCTGTAGGGTCTATTGCGGCAATTCTGTTTTTTAAAAATTCCGTTAAGCCAAAAATTATCCTCATCGCTGAACACAATTTTGAAATAGATCAGACTTAAAAACTATTAACACTAGATCCAAAATATTTTGGTAATCATCATAAACAAAGTTTTATTTTGAGGGAAGTAACAAAATCGCTTTTTACTATGATTCGGTCTAATGATCTTTAATTGTTTAAAGTTGCAAATTATTGTAACCATTACGAATCTAATGCTTGATTAAAACTCAAATCTCCTTTATATTTATTAAACAAAGATTTCGCTTTTAAACCCTTTTAAAAAAATTTGTTTACCCTAAGAGTAAAATCTGTTTATAAACCTTTACAATCATAAACTTCAATTATTCAAAATGTATAAGTACTAGCTATAATACTTAACCTCTTACAAACGCTATAAACAAATTAGTTTACCTCTATTTTGCAATATATAAAAATATGTATATAATATATAAATATGTTATTGTAGTTTAGCTAAAGGCAGGCTGTTAATAATTTATTTACCTAAAACTAGCTAATAGTAAATGGGAGTTTACAACAGTAACAATTTAAACGAACAAAATAATTGAATTAAGGACACAATTAAAGGTCGAATACGAATTAGTTTTCAAATTGAAAATGTCTATTTTATTGGGTCTTTGAAGCATTAGAGTGAAATAAATGATTGTTGTTGGCTCTTTTAAATTTTAACAATTTATCAATAAAAACAATTTATTTCAAATATAGTTAATGGTGTGTTAATAATTCATAAAATTTAATAAGTTGTCATGTTGACATAGATATGACAATAATAAATGGTGATGACTAAATACACATATATAAATTACTACGACAGATACTAACTGGAGTTCAATGAACTTAAATTCTAATTTAAATTGCAGACACAGGCCACATTAAAATTATTTATAAGTAAATAGACCACAGGTATATATATCTATTTTTATGACATCAATAATGGCACTGTAATGTTTTAGCCATAAAAATTTGAATTTAAATGAGGCGTTAGAAAGCGTGTTAATAAATTGTCACGTGAATTTGTGGTTTTGAGAAATTTATGCAATACTTAAAATAAAATCAAAATAAATTGTGTTCTAAAACTTCAGTGGCTGAGGTGTTCTAAAATATTTAATGAAAACACGTAAGAGACCTATATTTGGCAGTGCCGAATCGTATATACCCCATGGCAGAACAAGCAAGGTACAATTATTGGAAAGTATGTTCTCAATTATACATTCCCTTAACGTCAAGCAAAAGAAAATTAGAAAAAAAACAAAACAAAATGTCTAAAACAAAAATAAATGAATTTGTGTTTTTTTTTAAACAAATTTTTACGTACTTACTTTTTTTCGTGAAATATTTAATTCAAATTAAAATTGTTCCAAATATGTGTTGGTTTTAATATAACGTGCCAAACATCGCGATAATAAAATAAAAAGTGAAAACTCTCCCTAATAATTGTACCTGGTTGATTCTGCCATGATATACCCTTCACCAAATTAGACTTTAAAATACAAATTTTAATATTTTTTGTTTTTTTTTTTGATTTTTTAAAGAAATTTTTTTTTACAGATTTATTTTGAATTTGTTAAAAACATTTTTTTTAAATTATTTAGTGAAAAAAAATTTACGACAAAAAAGTTTTTTTTTGTGAACAAAAAATCTGGTTAAAAAATATTTTTCCCCATTGACCCATTGTAGGTCCAACCTATATAAGTCGTTGCAAGGGACTTTGAAATATCTATCATTAGAGATCCATATTGTCTATATTAATGGCTTAGTAATCCAGACATAGGTCAAAAATGTAGGTTGTCCTGGTTTTTTCATTATATCTCAGCCATTTGTGGACCGATTTTCTCGATTTTAAAAGCAACCGAGCCGGAAGAATTCCGGAGATATTTATGTATGAATAGTGTATGTAAGTTATTTGGGGGCTTCGGAAAGTTGATTTCAACAGACAGACAGACGGACATAGCTTCATCGATTCCGCTATCTATAAGGATCGAGAATATATATACTTTATAGGGTCGGAAAATTATATTGTGGAAATTACAAAAGGAATGACAAACTTATACAACCCTTCTCACGAAGATGAAGGGTATAAATGCAATGAGTCGTAGCCAATTTTTTGCTGAATATTTTGCCTTCAAAAATAAATTTTCATAAAAATTTAATTGAATATACATAGTCCCTCGAAATAGTTACATTTATTATTTATGAGATCTTAAGATAATGGGAATAAAAATAATCCTTAAACAAAGCAACGAAAGTATTTCAAATAAATTTGTAGTAAAAATGTCTCTATAAAATTGATGTATGCCAAAAATTATCCAAAATAATGTTTTCAATATCTTTTACTTTTAGTAACAAATCTTCCCAGACGTCCATTGAAAACGTAAAGGAGCCAGAACAAACGGAAATTGAAGGAAAGTCAGAAGATCTAGAGAGGCAATCAAATAAAACACCAACACCTTCAGTGAAATCGACATCATATTCACAAAAATCGACAGCATCTGCCCAATCCAGTAATGGCAGTAGAAGCCTAAAAGAAGACTCTCCAGAGAAGACTATGGCTAAAGCTGATGATGAAATAAAATCGGTTAAAGAAAGTAATGATATGGTCTCAACACCGCTAACAACCGTTGAAGGCACATTAACTGAAGCAGCAGAAATGACAGAAGTAACAAGTGAATCGCCTACTAAGTGGATAACAGGTGAAGAAGTTTTACAAGTGGAAGATGTGGTGGATAGCGTTAGTCTCAATGCCGAAGAAGAAATTGAGGAAAAAGAGGAGCAACTGGAACGTAATGGCAGTTTAGTTAGTTTGCAGAGTAAGAGCGAAAGTATAAAAACACAATTAGAGGATACACCTCCAGTACTATCGAGGACTCAATCTGCAAAATCTCTAGTTATTGAAGATGATATAGAAGATAATAGCAGTTTTGTTGTGGTCGAAGATGTAGATGAAGTGGAAAATGTAGTAAATATAGAAAACGTAAAAAATATTATTGAAGATAGCAAAGCACAGGGTGATGCACCCCAGTGTTGTTCTAAACCAAATTCTGCTAAATCGCGAACAGCTATTAGTAGGCCCCAATCGCCTACTATAGAGGAAATCAAAGCTTTATCGCGCAGAAATTCCATGGTAAAATCAATGGAGTTACTTTATGAAAGGCCTGCATCGAAACATGACTACATAGATAATACCACCGAAACTAGTTCTCAGTCCAGTGCTCAATTAAACAGTAGTACCGGTTCTTCTTCGATACCCTTGAAAGTGCTACATACACCGTTAAAACAAAAATCCAAAACTACGCATTTTCTTAAAAGTCATCGAAGAGTTTCTCCCGTTAAGCAATCAATCAAAATGGTACAAGCTGAACTGTATCCGGCCACCTTGCAGCGATTTGAGAAACCGCGTGAGGCCATAATGAAGACATTCGATCAACTAGACTCCTCAAATTGGGAGGTGGCCATGGTAGGTCTCAAGAATATGGTGAGACTAATGAGATATCATCCGGAAAATTTGGATTCACAAATGCATATGATATGCATACAATTGACCAAATCCGTAAGAAATCTAAGATCTCAAGTATCAAGAGCAGCCTGCACAGCGGCCACAGAACTATTTACTTTAAAATCGCGCTATTTGGAACAAGAATGTGACGATTTGGTTTGTGCTCTCTTACATCGCACTGCCGACACGAATCGTTTTATACGTGCTGACGCCATGCGGGCTCTCGAATCGATGTGTGATAATCTAACGCCGGCGAAAATTTTAAACATTTTAACTAACAAAGGAGCTCAACATCCAAATGCTTTGGTACGCACAACTGCCGCAAAACTATTAAATCGTTTGGTGGAACGCTTAAGTTCCGATAAAATCTACACCATGCCAAGAGACCAGCGTGATAAGTTCTTTGTGACTGGTGCTAATCTTTTGCTCGAAGGCAGCCTAGAAACGCGCAGCTATGCCAAGTCATTATTCAAATTACTCTCCGGTCATCCCAGTTATCCGCGTCTATTACTTGAGGTTATTCCAGCACGTACATATCGCAATATTGAAAAAACTCTCAAGAGTATACGTTAAATTTTTAGTTCAAATTATTAGTGTGTACGGTTATTTATTAAATTATAGGATTATATATGTATATGTATTAATATCTTGTGGTATTGTAAATAAAAACGTAATTGTTACTTTTCTTAAATAAAAAAAAAAACCGAAAAGTTCATAGAACACATAAATATACATGCATAATGAAAATATATAGAATCATTTATGTAGAATTGATGTTTCAAACATTTATTCCTTCATTAAGACACTAAAATTATCATTTTAGTTTGTAATTGAATAAAATTTTAATAAAACATTTAAATTTATATAAAATACGTATAAATTTAAAAAACTTTGTAATCGAATAAAATAAATATTTTGGCTTAAAAGTTTAAACGAATAAATTTATTGTTTTATTAATAGTGGTACTGGTCGTAGCACATTACTGAAAATGCAAAAATATTCAAAACTCATTTTATGCTGTTACCCGTTTCGCAAAAAATCGGTACAATATCTTATAAAGTTTACAGATAATTTATTGAATTCAAAACAAGTAAGAACGTATAGTCGGTCATGCCTGACTACATGATTACCCTATACTGATTAAGTGGGAGTTATGACCAATTACGGACCGATCGCCATGAAATTGATTTCATTCTATATGAAATTGCGTTCAGTTAAAATGCTTTCTATTTACAAAACGAAATCAATTAATATATCAAATTCTCTTTATAGCCACAATGAAAAATATGTAGTATATACAGGTAGGCCTCCATTTACGCGGTTTGCTGGGCCCAAAAAAATAGCGCGTAAATCAAATTCCCGTAAAACGAGGTTCTAATTTAGAACGAAATGCTTTTGTGGGGCCAATAAGTTTTTATTTGGCGTAAAACAATACATCAGTCAATTGGGACCTAAAAATCGCGTTAAAATAAAGTACCGCGTAAATGGAGGCTTACCTGTATATTGATTTTGCCATTCCGATTTGACCCCGTTAGACTTTTTATTGTAGGCTTATCCTAATTCGCAGGTCTATGGATTAAAATATAGTAGTTTCCAAAAACCGAAGAAAATGAAAAAAGCGGTTTCGGACTAGATAATATGTTCAAAACTCGTAAAGGACGGATTTATTAGCAGTCATAACATAATTTGATTGACTAATTTTTTTCAAAGAACTAGTAACATTCTTTATTGGTAGGTTTCCAAATATGGATTAAGCAATTAATCAGGTATGTTCTGCAAATCACATTTTATAAAAGTGGTTTGAAATCACATAAAAGGTGTTCTGAGCACATAATTTTGTGATTTTAAAACGTTCAACAAAGTCACTAATGTTTTCAAATCACTTGGTTATTTCTGCGGCTATTGCATGGAAAATATTAAAATAAATTATTTAAATAAATTAAACAATATGTCCTTTATTAATTTTCTTATAGAATTACTTGTTTTATTAAAAAAACACTTAAAATTTAATAAAAATCTAGAGACACCTTTTCTGCTGTAAAAAGTTTATTTGCTTTTGTGATTTCTTTTGTGGTTTCAGGTTTGTTTTCAGTTGTCAGCTGTTTATGATTTTCGAAAATACATGGAAGCTTGCCAGACTAAAATTTTTTAATGTCTGTCTAAAATATGTTCAATATCTTTAAATTAATTATAGAATTCGTCATAAAATTTATAATATTTGTTAGATTATATTATAAGTTATCAATATGCGTTAAGTTTTTTGCGCAAATTGGAAAAAAAATGCAACAAAGTTGAAGCAAGTGGTAACCAAAAGCAATTGTGTACTGTGGCAGCTTTGCTGTTTTGTTTTCTTTTTGACATAGTGGTTGAGCTTGCGCCATAGTTTTTGCAAAATGTTTATAAAATGTAATTCCATTCTTTTTAATTCAATTAAAGATATAACAGAAGCTCCAGGCATTTTTTTATTTTCACTTTAATATTTCTACAAAATTATTTGCAAAACAAAACATTTAAAATAAACGAATCAGCTGTTTTCTTGTGCTTTCGAAAATTTAAAATCACACCGAAAAATACAATAACAGTGTGATTTACAGAACAGGCACAAATCACACGTGTGATTTTAAAACGGTATGTGATTTGAAATCACGTGGATTACAGAACATACCTGAATGTAATAAAATATTAAAACATAAAATCCATCCAGTTACATCGATTTGACTTTAGATAACTTAAGCTCACAGAATCATGAACATATTTTCCGGTACTTCTTTAAATCTCTGTTATGTGTCTCAATTATAAAAAAAAAATCGTATTTATGTTATAATCTTAAAATTCTAAAATACAGCTATTTAATGTTAGGCCTACTTTTTCCATTCAAATTGCTTTGTTTAGTTTCGGTTAAACCGAACAAGAGATTATATTTTCTAGTAATAAAAAACATAAAATTAACCAAATACAAATTTTTATATAAAATGTAAAAAAAATCTGTGCCGAAGATAATAATGTTTAAAAATTTATTGAAAACAAATACTGATTAATAATTTTTGAATTTAAGTAATTATATAAAATGGTCATTTCGTCTATTCACGCAAAAAATGCATAGGTATCAAATTATAATAAATTTCTAAATGAAAACCAACTTAAATATTTAATGTACTGATAATGCCCGTTCAAATCCCTGAGTTGCATCAAAAATTTAAAAACAAGTATCTACGACTTTGTACTTTATCAATAGAATATGTACAATATATTTCAAAGAAATTATTAATGATTGTTAATAGCACTATCTGTTTCCACATTATCCAAGCAACTAGCACGTGCGTAACGTACTGCTACCTACGATATTTGCCACTACCACTACGTTGTTCAGAATGGCGGTTGCCACCATTGTTGTGTTGACGTCTTCTATTATGATCACGATCTCGTTCGCGATCACGATAACGATCTTCGCTACCGGTACTATTTCTTTGGTAGGGACTGGTATTTGTGTGGGCTCTTCTCTGCGATGAGGCGTGCTTTGAAATATTGTCTTGGTGCTTACCAGAACCTGTGGGATAATCCGGGGAGTAACTGCTTTGAAAGGGATTCTGTGGTGAGTTATCATTATAAGGAGAATAATTACCACCCCTCAGTGATGAATTGTCATAACTAGAACGTTTATTATGGTGACCGGGAGAATTGTAATTTCTCACTGGCGATGGCTGTGTGTTGCCTTGATACTTGATGGTCAATGTTTTGCGATACAGCGAAAGGCCTTGATACAATTGCATGGCATAGGGCAGGGAGCATTTATGAACGTAGGTGATAAATCCAAACGTACGCTGTCTTCCACTCTGGTCCTTTGGTATTCGCGCACTCTTAATGGGGCCCGCTTGTAAGAACACTTCATATAACATATCGTCCGTTACTCTTTCATCCAGATTCGCACAAAACAGAGTTCTTTTTTCCTCATCATCTTCATCCTCACTTTCATCGTACACTTCATGGAGATTTTCCTGACGCATTGGTATTAATTTTAAAAAATTTATCACAAAATTTTTTTTTTACAAACGTCAAAACAATTATTTTCTACAAATAAAAAAAATAAAACATAGTGACATATATTAATGCTGAAAATTGGGAAACACCATGCGTTAATATTTAGTAGCATGAAGATGCCATACTATTTTTTAAAATTAACAGAAATTAGAGATGGATTGTTTGTGCTAAAAACCACAAAGTATACAGAGGTGTCAAATTTGACAGTTCAAAAACACTAAAATCAGCTTTTTTTTTAAATTGTTCCGATAGAAAGAGAAAACAAATTTGCGGTTTAATACAGACAGTGCGTTAAAACAAACAACTATATAAATAAGCACAAAACCAAACCAGTTGAAATTGTTTCGAGAGAAGGAGACAAATATATTTTTTTTGTGGTGTCGCCTCTGTATTGTGATAAAAACGACACGATTTCTCTAAATTCACGATATGTGAATTTTTTATCAAAAATAACGCAGCTGAATGAACACAGAAACAGGGCATTTTTTTTTAATTGCAGAGCAGCATAAAAGGTTATTTTGTTTGAAATACATACAAAATTTAAACAATTAATGAACAAACTTTAGATAATGTAGCTACCAACAGAATATTTTGAAGGTATTTAAAATTAAAAACGGGAATCAAACGTATCGTATTAATATTTTAATTAATAAATGCGAAAATATTCAGCGTGCACATATCTCGTTTACCGTCATCGATAGGACACAAAAGTATTAAATTAAATGTTCAAACTCTTTCACGGTTTATCACACTTGATAGTTATCGCGACGGTTTTAAATTAGCTGTAATATGGCATTCAGAAGCCTCTTGACAGTCTTTTACATATACTGTTTGTCAAAATTTATAAAAATTGAAAGCGGTGACATAGGCAACACGCAACTTGAAAACAATTTTAGTACAAATTGGACAAAAAAATGTAATCAGCTGTTTTCTTGAATGAAAAATTGAACACCAACTTGAATGTGAAATTGAATGCAAGTTCGTTTCAATTCTTACAAGTGTGAGTGTGTTAGTAAAAAGTGTGAGTGTATTAAAACTTGAAAGGCAAAACTTGATCGTGTAACCCCAAAGTAAGACAAAATGTTAAAATAGCTTGTTATTTTTGTTTTTGGTACCTTATTAAGTTCTGTAAAAGATTTAGAAAAAAATTAGCTGTTCACCAAATATGTTAAATTATGGTTCACTGACTACAAACATTTTAATAATTAAAATTTTCAGTAGAAAATTGTCTAGAATTGCAAAAAGTTGCTGAAAGACACAAAATTTAGGTCGTATTGAATACAAAAAATATTAATGGCCTTTAATTTCTTTTGATGGCGAAGGTTTTGCTCCCAATGAAGGAAACCTCTATAACGTTATTGTGAATTTAAGGTTTTTGCTTCGATACGCCATGTTTGTTGAAATTCTTTAAATATGCATATCGTACATGTATTTTTTTTACCGTGTATATTGTGGTTAGTGTTTTGTGTCTACGATAATTACAATTATACTTCTCATGACTCGCAGCTATTGTATATATTGCAATATTGCTTTGTTTTGACATTTATATTTTTTACAAACAATTTGTTTCTGTTTATAAACGATTCTGGCGTATAATTAATTTGTGTTAAAATCTGGTTTTAAATTCGGATTCTGAGGATTAGAACGATAATTTTGGACACAATGTCTTATCAATATTATTTTCAACAAATACAACGCATCCAACAATTAGCGGCTATGGGAATGTATAATGTTCCTGCGAATTTTGCATCAATACCCTTAATGCAATTACAACATCCTATGTTTCCAATGCCCAGTAATGATATTATATTGGTTGAAAGTGAGGAGGAAAATGAGGTCGATGATGTCGAAGAAAGAACATTATTTTGTGCAAATCTTAGCGAAAAAATAACGGAAGAATTACTGTATGAAGTATTTTTACAAGCTGGACCACTCGAAAAAATTTATATACCAAAACAAAATGGCAAAAATCGTTCATATGCTTTCCTTACATATAAGTACCGTTCCTCACCATCTTATGCTTTAAAACTTTTTCAAGGACTTCAATTGTTTGGAAAAAGACTAGACATTAAATTTCAGCGGTCAAATTCTAACGGGCATAACAGGAGATAAGAAATTAAACTGCTGATTTTATTTTAGAAAAAAGCACAGAAGCTGCTTCGTATATAGGCGGAGAATTTTAAATTGCAATAAAACAGAGACAACTTTTTATTATCCGTGGTCTCCAGTAAATTTCCATTCCATTATCCATTTCTTATAATGTTTCTCTGCGTAAATGGGTTGGATGATGGTGACATCTAACACCATCCCGCTGAAACCCCATGTCTTCCATATTAATACCTTCCAATTGAGACATGAAAGAGTCATGCATGTCTCTATACTGCTCACCGTTTATTGTAACATTATAGACATCGTTATTTGTGAATAAATATGGACCAATGATCCAAATTGTGTCAAAATTGTACCTCCAGATTACGCCAAGTAAGCACAAGCCGCGACGGTCATAAGCATATTTAAACATTAATGCCATAAAAGTATCTAATTAAGAAATACAAATAGAAGGATATTCAAATTATTTTTCTCTCTTTTATTTAAATTTAAACTTCTTCGCCTCTATAGAAAACACTCTTTACATATTGCAATTGCATAAATATATAAAATATGAATACATGTACAAAATTCTGTAATTGCTACAAGAATGTACAAATTAATTTTTATACATACGAAGGTTCACTAACATTTAGAAATAAAAGGTTTTAATTATAAAATAAAAAAGGTTTCTTTGAAATTCGTTGTATAATTCTAGATAATTTAAACAGTTTTTGACTATTTAGTTATGGAGTTATAAACTTTAAAGGGTTCTTTATATATAACGGTAAATATCTTCTATATTTAATAAATTAACTCAACAATATGGCTATCATTGAATGGATCTTAAAAATACCTTTCATTTTATATTTGAAAACTATATTCTGTTATTTCAGTTTTTTAAAACATGACATTTTAATAAATATATATTTAATGCCTAACATAAATTCAAATTTACTGTTATATATTAAAATATATTAAGTCAGAGCGTTTTTAAACATTAATGTTTAAAAATACGTTTATATAACATGGTTATACTCTTAGCAATGACAAAACAATGGAAACTTTTAAATTTCTACAAGAAATAGGACGAAATAAAATTGGTTTAGTCACCAAACATATATTTTACCGTTATTAAAATGTTTATTTTATTTGATAATTTAATTTTGGAGTAGAGTAGAGTCAAGATATACGAACATTTAAAAGCCAAAATAATAAATGATTTTAATGCTGGATGGAAACAAAAAAACTATAATAAATATTCAATTAAAAATCAGCAGTTTAAAAAATTATAAACAAACTTCGTGAGACAGGTGCTGTTACGAGGAATACCTTATTAAACTACCTCAAGACTCCCCTGGAGGTTATCAATAACTTAATAGCAGGGCAAATGAGACGTTTTACTATCGGCTCACGAAAAATTCTTATTGCAAAAAAATCCTTATACAATTTGCCAAAGCACATTTAAACTAGTCGAGACAGTAAATAGAGAAATGATCTCATTTCGGATTACTTCAAATACAATTAAAGGGGCAGTTATAGGAGAACATTTGTAAGACGGCCGAAGGCAAAGACACTGACAACAAAGTACACAAATAAGTAAGTTGTTGTATCAGCAGTGATTGCTGAGTGGGCGAGTGAATTCGGGCCATTCCGGTGCGGAGAACCGGCTGTCGTGGGAATGACAAATAAGTAAGTTTAGCGGTGGTAATCCCAAAGAAAACCTATGGGAAATTGTAGATCGCAAAATATGGTCTCAAAATTATACCTTGATTTTTCAGATAAAAGATAATGGCAAAATATTTCAAAGGAGATGTTTGAATCTTTAATTGCTTCAATGCATCCTCGCTGTGAAGCAGTAATAATAAACAAGGGATATCCAACAAATCATACAATTTTTGTAAATATTAAACCTATGTTACTATCATAGAGAATAGACATAGAGCGGAAACTCTCCTGTCAAAGGCCTAACTCAGTTGTCAGAAACCTAAGTGGTGTGAATGTATTAGTAGAAAAAACTATGTGAAAACAAAAACAACACGCGTACGTGTTACTACCCAGCAGTTCTAGGAGACAGTACCGAACTAGTGATTTTACCCATCATTTAGGGTGGGAGCTAGTTACTTCAATAGCCACGTGACTAGTCATTTTAACACGGGCATGTCCTAGGCAGGGGGTCAATTGTCTCTTTTTGATTACAATGGGACTGTCTAATAGCTGGTCCAAAGTAGGCAACGCATTGGATTCACAAACTGGTTACATAGCGTCAGTTACCTTGCTAGCTTTGTAACTGGTTACTTGATCAGTTACTTGACTAGTTATTTTAACACATGCATGTCCTAAGCAGGGGGTCAATTGACCCTTTTGATTACAATGTGACTATTGGATAGCTGATCGAAGGTAGTCAACGCTTGTGGTGGGTAAAATAAACTGCAGTACAAAAAAAAGTTTGAAGTGACTTCACCATAGGTTGCTAAGAGACACTAAAGTGACTATTGACTTCATGCTATGTTACATGCGATATCAGTATACTTAAGCAAAAACAAAAATAAACTGTATGAGAATTATATTAACACAATTTGTAAAAAACCAGTTTGTACGAATTACTCACAAAACGTTTAAAGTGACTACACTCTAGATTACTTAGAGACACTTAAGTGACAATTGTCTTCACGCTAGATTACTTGGGATGCATAAAGTAACCAATTGTCTTCTCTCTGCACTACAAAGTGCACACACGTGTCAAATGACCAAAATATATAAAATGGAGTCAGCCAAGTGATAAGACATTTGTGACAATTACTGTCTTTAAGGGATACATTGACTACTTGCTTAACTGCTGGGTATTGTTTTGTCAATACCATTATAATGAATACTTTATGTATAGAGAAACATAGAGCGGAATCTAGAAAAAAACTCAAACAAAAAAATTACTCAAAATAATCACACATACAAGTGTTGTTTTTGTTTTCACATAGTTTTTTCTACTAATACATTCTTACCACTTAGGTTTTTAACAACTGAGTTAGGTCTTTGACAGGAGAGTTTCCGCTCTATGTCTATTCTCTATGACTTCATGGCATAATGATTGACTCATTAAGCCATGAAATACTTTTTACTTTATATTCTAATTTCAGAATTTAATTTAATATATCGTCCCCTTAATAAAACAATAGTGTATAATTTTTTTGTCATTTCGAAATAATTGAGTTTAAAATTTTTGTGTTAGTAGACATCTAGAACAAAAGTAATATTTCAATTGATCTTTTGACCCACTTTGTGGAAGTAGAATTTAACCAAATTTTGACCACATATAGAAAAAATAATGGTGTATATACATTATTGTTTTATTGAGGGATAGTAAGTAAATAAAAATCCTAAGACCCCTTTCACACTAGGCAATTTAGTTGCGCAAGTCTCTTGCCCAACAACAAAACAGCATGTAAAATTTTCTTCTCCTTAACCCGACATTACCTCTGGCATCTACAAACACAAGAGACTTGCGCAACTAAATTGCCTAATGTGAAAGGGGTCTAATTTCCTAAGAATTTGTTTGGATTTCTTCCTATTAGTTAAATATTTAATCCATTGTATATGACGGTACTTTACAAACTTTTAATATACACTAAATATATTTTTGGCTAAGCCTATGTTCAATATACCCCAGAGTAGGAAATCCCTAAGTTCAGATGAAAAAAAATTATTCTAATATAAACTGTTGTAGGAATCATGTTTTGTATGAAATTCAGTTTAAAAATGAGTGTGGTAATATTTAGTGAATGAAATTTAATTCTGAAAATCGATTTTTGAACATCCGATCCGATATTTTCATTTTGATTCTTAAAAACGAAAAATATAAACAAAAAATTGATTTTTGTTATTGATTTTGATATGAAAACCTCTCTCAACACTATGTAATAAATCAGATCTATGTATATGAAATCTAATCTCCTTATGTAATATTTCAGAAAGGATCAGTCCTTTGTTATTCTGCCAACCAAAATTTGTAAAAACTACAGCCTAACCACAAAAGAAATTTTAAAGTTAATTTTTATTAAAGTAGATTTTATTTTAAAATAGTGCTTTTGTTTTTTCCACTTTATATTTGGAATTAGTAATTTCAAGTGATAACGAAGTGGTTCGATTTAGATGGCATGATTTTTACATTAGCGTGTTATTGAAGATGTCTTCAATGACAAGCTAATGTAAAAATCATGACATGATATCTGTGTTTATGCGAGTATTTAAATATAAATTAAATTACTAGGTTTTTTCAATGGTGATTTTATGCATTTTAACAACAAAATTATATATAATATATAAAAACACTTTTATCTCAAATAATTTTAAATAAAAGTGAAATATTTGAATTCTCAGATCATATATAAAAATTGTACTTGGATGATATATTTAAGTTCTTCATTATTAACGAATTTATTAGAATTTAGGAAGACATTTAGAATGAATTGTAATGCACTAATGCTTAAGAAGTCGTAAAAATTACATTCATCTTGAACTATTTCAATAATCGAAAAAATAATCCATACTACCAAAAGGCATTCAATGAAGTCGAAACTAACAAATTTGGACCACAACGGCAATGATGTTTACATTTGGAATATTTGCAAAAATAAGAATAGAAAATTTTATAAAATTTCAGAATAATTCAATTTTTGTATTCTAGAAAAAACTTTACTCACTTTGAATAATAAAAAAAACATGCAATTTTTTGTATATGCAATTTAACATTTTAAATAGAGGGTTCGGAATCATCATCAAAATAATATGGATTAACAGCACTGCTGGTTGAGACTTGCTCAGAATTTTCGAAGGAATGATTTGATAATGAATACTCATTTGAATTATTACTAGCTGAAGAATGTTGCATTTCACAGCTTATATTAACACCAGAATCATGAATTCTACGCACTGACATCGGCCCACGTATTTCATGGTTGCTATTCTCTAATTCAGCAACAGAACTTTCCATATTATTTAAGCTATTGTTAGATGGATTGCTAGCGTTGCTGGTGGTACTGTTAAATGAAGAGTGTGGTATTTCATTACTCATATTAAAACCGGAGTCATGAATTCTACGCACTGATATAGGACCGTGTATTTCATGTGAACTGTTTGTAGGTTCCTGCAAACTATTTTCTGAGATAATATTTCTATCATCTGAAGTACTATCAGCATTATCCCCCATATTTGTATTGGTTTCTTGTATATTACTATTGGTAATTGGCCCAGGTACATCATAGAAACGTTTGGCATCTGGTTCTAACAACTCATTGATAAGTTCCAATTCTGGAGGAAAGTGTTCATTATTAACTGCTATGTTTGGGGAAGCAAAACGTTTGCGCTGCAATCGTTCATTAGGTGGACTCCAGTCCATGGCATGATGAACTTCGGCGTACACAACAATTCTTTCTGAGGGTATTTCAGGACTACTACAGGGTGAAATATTTGGATGAATACTAAAATTAGGAAAAAAATAAATGTTATATTTATTTATTTTTTTGCCAATATCTAATAGAATTTCCACCTCATCATTGTGGAGTTTAGAACTCTACCATCTTGAGAGGGCATAAAATCCAATTCACTTTCCTTAATAATAAAAAGAATTGAAAGAAATATTTTATTTCAAACAAATTTTATTTAATCCAACTCACTCTAATGGCCTGTTGCATATCACATTCTAGAAAATTAGTTTCTCCCTCATTTACAGACATTTGCAAGGCATCGAGAATCTGGCGCATCTCTTGCAATTCCATGCCCTCTTCATAGAAACCCATACCTATTTGATTAAAGATCATTATGAGTTTATTATTGAATGACATTCTTTAAATACTGGCCATTTAATGTTATTTGTAATTCTTTGTACTCATTCCGCCGACGAGAACTACTACGTAATTCCATTTTAAATTTAGATAATTATAATTATAATAAATGAAATTTATTTTAATAGCTGTCTTCTACTATAATAATTTCTCAACTTAGTATTCTACTTTAGTTCAACATTCTTAAATAACGGTTCTTTTAAAATCATTTTCGTAGGTAAAATCATTTGAAAGCGAATTAAATAAGGAGACAGCAGCATATCGTAGATATTTTTTGCCGTCATTGTTTTGTTTGAAATTTGACACTATCAATTGTGAGAGATTTTTTTATATATGGAGTTTGACATTATCACAATAAAATTTCATATATTAAAAATTCATCTGTCGTACCATCTACAACCTTATATAAATTCACCAATTGTAAATCAATTGTACCATGAGTTAGGGATGTAGTAAAAACGGGAAATAATTGAAAACTTTCACATTAAATGAAAATCAAAACATAAATTTAATTAAATAACAAAATATATGAGACCAAATCAGGATCACTCCAACATTTTATTTTCATAATTTGTTTATGCAGGGACTTTCTACTCTGGGCTATTCGAAATTACTGTTATATAGATTCAAAACGTAGTTTTAGATCACAATATGAATTGTACCATGTTATATTAGGAAAATCAAAATTTTTAGAAAATCGTTGAAACTGAATTTGTATTTCTTTTGTGTATCGAATTTAAAACAAACATTTCTTATATAATTCACCAAATATGAAAAAAATGTTGGTGATAAAAAGGTGAAAAATCGAGGTTATATACTTTATTTGGTGGAAAATGGCCCAGTATTAACGGAGGTTAAATGTTAAAAAAATTAAGAATGTGCTTTAAAACTTAGAAATGTTTTGTCATTAATTTGATATCTGTACTCATAGTTTTTAGCTTACAGATTCCCATCCGATATAAATTTGAACCGCTAGATTTATTACACATTTATAGCCTATAGAAAATTATGTATGTTAATATTTTTTTGAGGAAAGTCATACAGTTGTATAAAAATGAAACCAATATTTCTGATCATTATTTTTTGAAAAACTAAGATCGAGAGCTTTTTAACTCGTTACAAAATCTCGTTACTCGTAATCGAATCGGTATTCAGCATTTAAATTGTATTCAGAATTCATAATTTTTAGTTTTAATTTACAGTGATGTCTAAAACAGTTTTTATTATATTATTTACTTATCCTAAAAATATGCTAAATATTTTTTTAGACTTATCTTAAGTTTAAATTAATTTCTGTTGTTTCTAAAAACAAAATTTAAAAATGTTCAGTAATTTTTTAATACATTACAATGAAACAACTGTACGGAGACAACTGTATTTTTTTGGCGAAATAGTAGAGAAAATGATAGCAGATTTTGAAAAATTTTGAGTTTGAGGAACCTGTGCGATATGTAGTACATATTCTTAGTACGACTAATCGTTAATATTTTGAAAGTATGTCAGAAAGAAAACTCTTTTATTTTGTGGCTTATAATTTTTGTTTGTTTTTTCCTATAATGATTTTTTAATAATTACTTTTTTAATAATTACTTTTTTATGTACTTGTTTAAAACAAAATTTTTGAAAACTATTTCCTTTTGCATAAAATCATATAAGATTTTTGTTGTTGTGGTAGCGTAAAACGAGTTGAAAGAAAAACTTGTCAAAATACTAAACTTGCAACTCTTGTGGCAAATGTTTACAGACATACAAGTAACTATTATTTTACTATATGTTCGTATTTATACATACATATGTATGTACATTAGGTTTGTCCTTATTTTGCAGTTATTTTGAGCTCCCAAGATCTAAATTTCTTCTCCTTCGTCAAAAAACCAAATTATGAAAATTTTAGCAACATTTTATTTGAAGTTTTAAGTATTAAATTTAAAAAAATAAATGTTGAAAAAAAATGTTTGGTATTTCATTTACCCATAGATGTTTAAATATAAAAAATCTCTGACATCGATAATCCAGTATAACCTAATACCAAAAAAATCATAAAATGTCATTCGTATCTCAAAACTCAAATTTTACATTTTAATTTTTTTAACGAAATTTTAACAAATTTATATAATTTAGATTCTAAATTAGAGAGGGCACCGTTTTGAAATTGGAAAATTTTATTTTTGGTCAACATTTTTTTAATGTTGATTTACATAAATTCTTTTTTTGTCCAGGCATGCGCAGTAATGACTAAAATTCGACTATGTAAAAGAAACCCAAGTATGTGTATCTGTTTGCAGAAATTTTACGCTTGTGCATCAGCTATTTATACTAAAACTTTTAACCGAAGCGTATGGGAATTTTTGTTTTCAAAAAAATAGTCGACTTTTCGTTGACAAAGCAGTACTTAAGCAAATACAAAACAGTTGGTGTTGATATAAATTCTTTTTTGCCCAGGCATGCGCAGTAATGACTAAAATTTGACTATGTAAAAGAAACGCATGTGTGTGTATCTGTTTGCACAAATTTTAAGCTTGTGCATCAGCTATTTATACTAAAATTTTAAACCGAAGCGTATGGGAATTTTTGAACTAAACAAAATTTTACGTTGACAAAGCTTTACTTAAGAAAATTCAAAACAGTTAATGTTCAAAAAAAAAAATTCTTTTTTGCTTAGACATGCGCAGTAGTGACTAAAATGAAAATTCTTGAAATATTTTAAGTGAATTAAAACGTGAATTTACTGTTTTGTTGCAGATATATTTATTCAAAAGCAAAAATAATATTACAAAAATTCCATATTTAAATTTCAACATTGTCTATTTGAAGCTCTATGCACTTTGTCCAATGTTTCTTCAATTTTGTTTATCCCTTCCAAAAAGTAAGATTTGACGAGGTCATCAAAATAGGTATTTTTTTTGTGAAATGATTTCATCGTTGGAGTCAAATCTATTTCCGCCGAGACATTTCTTCAGGTTTGGAAACAAGAAATACTCACTATGGGCTAAATCCGGAGACTAGGGCGGATGAGGGATCAAATCGTTGCCTAATTCATGGATTTTTGCCATGGAAACATTACGCGGCAGCCATTTTGCGGAGATGCCTACACTAAGAGAAATATGACGATCTAAATTTAAGAAAAAAATTCTTGAATGTAGATTGCAAAAATTTTCAAGTTTTAATCTTAAATTATGGCCAGTAAGATTTACGTTCTCAAATTTAAGAATAATTTTTTGATTTGTAGAACGCATTCTAAAAATCAAGAACGTAATCTTAATTTTAAGATTGTATTTTTGAATTTAAGAACATATTCTCAAAGTTTAGATTGAATTCATGATTTTTTAGAAATTTGACAATAATGAAAGCTTGTTGTGTAATAATTTGCCAAACGCTGATCGAAGTAGACGTGTTTAAAAAAAGTGAACAAAATATTTAATTAATAATAGAAAATCAGAACTCAGGCGAACTAGTTCTTATAAGTATATCTGTGAGTGAAGATTTCTGACGCTGGCTGATGGACAATATCATCTGAGCAGAACGCCGGAAGATAGGATACACTTTCATACTTGGCCGATATTTGCGAAGTTTTTCCCACTGAGAATGAACTTAAGGTAATTTCGTTATAGATTTTATTACAAAATTATTATTAAAGCTGCATCATACAACAACAATAGCCTAGATACAAGCTGATCTCGATTGGATGGAGTAGAAATTGCTGAAATGGGATCAACAAATCAAATGCAAAGTTCTGAAATTGATGAATAAGTTTGCAGCTGCAGAGATAGCGCTGATGTGAGGAAGTTTGTCATAAATGGAAACTTACATACAGTGTGCTCCAGAAAGATTTGGCAAAAATATGAAGTCTTGAATTACTACGAAGGTAGCCAAAAATAAGTCATTCAAGAGAGCCGGAATTGGTAAGAAAGTTGTTTTCGATTGCTAATTTCAGATAAAGTTATTTTCCCTTACAAATTTCAGATTAAAATTGACTTTCAAACTATGTACCTAGGAAAAGATAAATTTTGTTGATTCAAAACGAAGAAGTTTATGTTATTTGCAACGCAATCCTTAAAAGAGATCGAGAAAAAGTTCTAATCGTATGAAGTTGGTTCTTTACTTAGTAAAATGTACCTAGGAAAAGATAAATTTTGTTGATTCAAAACGAAGAAGTTTATGTTATTTGCAACGCAATCCTTAAAAGAGATCGATAAACACTTCTAATCGTATGAAGTTGGTTCTTTACTTAGTAAAATGTATATTATTAAAATTTCTGATTTTGTTAGCCTTCCTTTACATTTATATCCAATCAATAATGGAAGAACATATGTAAGACCAAAGTTGATATAATTTTAAGTATGTATTATAATATAATTGCGTTTTTTAAATACATAAATATGTAAATACAATACATTAAATATAAATAAAAATATAATACATTTTAAACAAATTAAATTAGAATGTCGAAATATTAAGATTATATTCTTAACAATTTAAGAATACAATCTTAAATTAAGATTTTTAAAAAGACTATGTTCTTAAAACCGATCTCAAATCAAGAACTTCGTTAAGATTACATTCTTAAATTTTGCAAAAGGTATTCTTAATTTAAGATTGTAAATAAGAACACAATCTTAAATACGATCGTATTTTATAAGCAATAGTAAAAGAATTTTCGCATTTAACAGACTATTAAGATTGAAATGCTTTGATTTTGGACGTAAAATCTTAATTTTAGCACGTTTTTTCCCTTAGGCTTTAACAATCTCTCGCACTATCAATCTCCAATCGGCCAACATCATATCGTCATTTGTTTCAATTGTTTCGGGTGTAGAGACCTCAATTGGGCGTTCAATTCCGCATCATCGCTGCATGTAGGGCCACAACGAGATGGTGCATAGTTCCCATAGTATTTATCAAGCTAAGCCTTTATTTGAGGGATCGGTTTTTTCGCAAAAAATAATGTTTTATGAGCAGACGAAATTCAATTTTTTCCTCAAGTCACAAGGTAAATGGTCAAGAATGATAAACTAAAGATTACGTCATGCGCATGATTTCCCGTTAGATGTCGTAGATATTCCTTTTTAAGGGTAGCCAAGTCTCTTTCATATGTGAAAATTACAATTTCTTGCGAACGATTTTATGTATTATGTGAGAGTTGGAAACCTTATTATTAAAATTACTTGACTATTAGCCAATAGAAAGTTCAACATGCGCAGAAAGTTTTACTTATGTGCGCGTGATGGCGTAATATTTAGTTTATCATTCTTGGTAAATAGTCTGCTATGTCTGCTTGTTCAAATTTTGACAGGAGTCAACTGACAGATGCCTATTGACAGGTGCATTGTTGCCATTTCAGTTAAGAGCCGGAAAATGCAAAAAGTCGCGGACTTATTGACCCACCCACGCCTTTAATAGAATTGAAAACTATATTTTTAAATTTTGTTTAAAAAAATATGCATGAATTATTTATACGATATTTAAACATCAGTGGGAAAATTAATTATAAAAACTATTTTCATTGGATTTTTTCTCAAAATTTAATTTTTGGAATTATTTAAAGATATAGCTATTTTCACTTAAAACTTGAAACTGCAACCTTTAAACATTTTTCGATTTCAATCAAATTTTGAGATGACGGACAACAATTTAAGATATTGAAAACTCTAAAATGTGCAAAATAAAGGCCACCCTAGTGAACAGTGTATTTAAAATTCGGTATAACCGACTATAACACTTAAGCATGTTACTTGGTTGATTATATTTTTGTTTTGTTTAGTATAGTATTGGGGCATTTTAAAACTAGAAAATGATTTTTTTTTTCTAAAAAAAAACTAAATAGAAAACCGAAAAAAATAAAAACAAAATAGATCTAAACATTTTTTACTGTCAAACTCTTGTGAAATCAAGTGAGTTAAGCTGCTTGTCTTCCAACAGCCTGTGGTGTTTTTCGAGTGCATTTTAAACATATCACACAGAGATGATGACAACGTACAATGTGATGAGGAGAATGACAGCAATGAGGGCTTTTGTGAAATGTACTGTATGGGTGTAATACATATAGGGGTTAAACAAATAATAAGAACGGATTGCAGTAAATAAATAGTGGTAATTAGTAGACATGGCTGTTGTCGAATTTAACAGTTTTCAAAAGTAAATAATTTCAACATTCGAAATAATATTAAAATTTCAATAATGATATTATCCGACCACTTGTATGGGGGGATAGGTGAAATAATGGACCGATTTTTACCAGTTTCATCTTTGGGCCGAAGATGATTCGAAAGTGATTTTGAGTCGATCGGTATACTTTAAGGTGGTTGTTATATTAATATTTTTGGGCGTTACAAACATAAAAACAAACGCATTATATAACCTCCCTAAAATCGAGGTAGTCGTAGGTTTTTACTTACATATATCTTAGCCATTTGTGGGCCGATTTTAAATATCAACCGAAACGGAACTATAGCGGTTACATTGATGTATGAATCATGTATGTGGGGCTATTTAAATTTGTTTTCAACATACATACGGACTGACGGACATGACTATATCGACTCCGATATCTATAACGGCCTAGAATTTATATACTTTATGGGGTTGCAAATGAAACATGTAGAAATTACAAACAGAATGACAAACTTGCCACTCATATTGTATGGTACAAAAAACAAAACTTCATTAAAGGCCCCTTTGCATTTGTCTAACCATGCATTTTATCTACACACCGCCCCTCAAGCACTATAGAGAATAACTTTCAAACATCTGGAGAAAAAAAAGCAGGATTTTTAATTATTTTTTTTGTTGGATAAAGTTTTTTTGCTTTTGAAAAATTAGCTTTTACTCTAGTAAGTAGCACAGTTCAACACGTTTTTAACAAGAAAAGTTTTTGCACCAACTTATTATGTGATGCACTTACATGTTCTCTCCTCTATTGTTCAGATTAATCTTCGTGTTGAGTACAAGAATAGCTAGAACAATATACTGCTAGTTTAGTAGTAAGATAATCATTTAAATGGCAATTTTTGTAGTTGTCATTCAGCTAAATAGGATTCGTTTATGTAATGGTTTTTGTTAAACAGTTAAATTAATTAAACACATTTTTGTTTCTAAGTTTAAAAGTAATTTAATTGGAGTTTATACACTTTTATAGATAGTAGATGTTGAAATAAATTAGAAATAAAAGTTTAAACAGTAAATTAATAAAATACATAATAAGAAGGCTTAAGAATAACCTAAGATACAGGAAATTATCACTTCTCGGCTTGATCGAAAACATTACTACACAGAGGGAAAAAGGTCTTCTAAAATTATGAATGGATGGTTGAACGGGAATTCACAATGAAGCGTTCATAAGTTTTCTAAAACATTCGTTCTTAAATCGTACAACATTTGTCCCTAATCTCCATACTAAGAAAATGACTTGAACGTTCATAATCTATAATAACACAGGGCAACAAAATCGAAAAAAATTTTGGAGGCTTTTTAAACAAAAATTTGAACTTTTCTAAGTTTACTTCAATAATATCGGACTAACCCTTTTTGAGTTATCATAAATTATGTGGAAAAACGTTTAAAAAAATTACAATTTTAGAAAAAAAAATTTAAAAAAAATCTATCCATAGAATTAAAAAATTTTATCATTTTTGTACTAAATCTTTCTACGATTTTTTGTGAGGATGGGTCGATAATTGACCATACCCTCGTGAATTTTTTTTCATGGAAACAGCATATGTTTGCACTCTTTTGTGCTGCCGCTATCTTGCGAAAAACTTTCTCATACCCAAGTGATCACACTCTTTTGACTTAATGAACAAACGAAATTCACTATTTCACATTTTTTAACCCGAATTGTTTAACTTTTTTCTTTCATTTCATTTTTTATTCATTGAATCTTCATTACTTAATGAACTAACAACATGTATTTCAAATCTTATATCTAATATTTATAATTTAATTAGTCCAGCCAGTGCAGGTCAAAAATTGTTTATTCATTTAGCTTTTATTAAATTGGCATTCTTCGTTCTAGTCTTTGGATTATGTCTGCTGTGTCCCTCTTAATCGAGTGTGGCCACGGTTATCTAATATGTTGTTGTCCAGTGGGTTTGGGTGAATTTCAATTTTTATACCCTACACCACCATAGTGGGGAGGGTATAATGCGTTTGTGCAAATGTTTGTAACGCCCAAAAATATTAGTCTAACACCCACCTTACCGATCGACTTAGAATCACTTTCTGAGTTGGTACATATTATTTTTGGCTCAGGGACCAAGCCTATTGAAACTGGCTGAAATCGGTCCATTATTTCACCTAGCCCCCATACAAATGTCCCTCCGAAATTGGACTTTATCGGTCATAAATGTTTAATTTATATATGTGTCTCCACAAATTCCGCTCCAAATAAGTTTTATATACACAAACTTCATGTCACCAAATTTTGTTACGAGCGGTCCTTAATTAGTCATAGCTCCCATATAGACCCGCTTCCGAAAATCACTTTAACGTGCATAAATCGCTTAAAAATATTGGTATACACACAAAATTCAACATAGTTAACTTTAATATAGACATAAATCACACGACCTAATTTCATGGTGATCGGTCCATAATTGGTCATAGCCCCCATATAAGGCCCACTTCCGAAAATCACTCAAAAATATAAATTATTGAAATTTTAAAAGAAAAATGTTTTGCTCTTTTACTTAGTGTAGGGTATTATATGGTCCGGCTTGACCGACCATACTTCCTTACTTGTTTTTAAATATTTTTCTACATTTTTCGTGATCTCAGTTTTTACAGATCTTTGTGTATATTCGCGTTTTTGATATACCAGGGGGCAACTGTGATAATTCTTAAAAACTTGTTTTGGCGTCTTTGGATCCTTTCTACATTTGACGCTGAGGCCGTGCCCCATAGCTGTGTAACACCATATCGGTTTTATGATCATGTTATAAAGTAGAAGTTTACAATCTAAACTAAGGGTAGAGTTTCTGTCAATAAGCCAATTAATTTGAATAGATTTCAATTTCACTTGAGTCAACTTTGCATCTATAGGACTTTTCCATGTAAGGCGACGATCGAGATGTAATCCGAGGTATTTAACTTCCGATTGTTAAATTATTATTTGTTTATTAATATGAATAGGGGGCATGATTCTCTACGCAATGTAATTGTTATATGTGTACATTTTTGATCGTTGACTTTAATTTTCCATTTTTCTAATTCAATTATGTGATTTTGTAAGTAACGAGACGCTTCTTGAGGGTTTTCATGAGTGCTTAGAATAGCAGTATTATCAGCAAATGTTGATGTATGAGTTCGATTGTTAGTTGGCATATCAGACGAATAAATCAAATATAAAAAGGGTCCCAGGATACTGCCTTGGGGGACTCCAGCTTCAATGGGTTGGAGACTACTTAAAAAGTCTCCTTATTTAACCTTAAATTTTCAACCAGTTAAATAGCTTTCCAATAGCTTATGTTTATTTGCGGGTAAATTTTGATTCAGTTTGTGTATTAAACCATCATGCCATACTTTATCAAACGCTTGAGAAATGCCGATAAAGAGAGCGGAACAATATTTCTTTTCCTCAAACGCTTTTCTTACAATATTTACAAGTCTATGGGTTTGATCGATAGCACTGTGTTTTCTTCTAAAACCAAATTGATGATTCGGAATACAATTGTTTTCAATTAACATGAGTTCTTCTCAAATAGCGTTGGTTTGAAAAAAAAAAAAATTTTAACAAAATTATTTTTTTTTTCAAAATTGTTTATGGCTAAATAATAAATTGTATATTACTCTATTGATCAGAAATGTTTGGAATTGAAAATGAGTAAAATCAGTTTTAAAAAAAATAACTAAATATATTGATCCAATATTGAGAAAAATGTCAATACTGTTTTACAATTGAAAACACAAAGACAATAACCAGATACACAGATACTTTATAAATTAGCTCATTGTTATTTACATTTTAAAAGCATTCTTTAATATTTCATATTTACATTTTTAACTTTTTTACCTAAAACATTTTCTTTCTTAGGTAAAAAGTAGCTGTTGCAATTCACTCTGTTATCAAATTTACTTTAAGTCACGTTATAACTTGCCAAAAAAATAGATCCTTTGATAACAAAAAGTTTTATTTTTTATTTTGTAGAGTTGTTAAAATTTTTTGTCGGTTTTAGTTTCTTTTGGTTGTCATATTTAAAACAATTTTAACGGGAAGTTAAGTTTTCAACGAACTGTTATCCCATTTCAACTACAACGTTCTGTAATGTACCTTCTTATATATTGTATGTATGTTTGTATTTATTTTTGTTTGTATAAAAAGCACAAAGTTTTTTAAAGTGCCTCTTAGTTTTTCCGCGTAATTATAAACTTTATTTAATTTAGAACAATTTAACAAAATAGTAAAACACAACAAACCGTCCAAAAAAAGCTATGTGGACAACACCTTTTATTAAAATTGTCATCAGAAAAAAAACCTGCAATTTTCTGTGTTAGCAGCTTTGTTTGGCTAAAAACTTGCTAGAAAGTAACGTACCATCAGCCAAAAAGGTAAACAAAAAAACTGAACAAAAAAAAAAACATCGAGTTCAAAAACTGTCAACATGTTCTTTCTGGGCAAAGAGTAGACGAAAAAAGTCATAGTATTGTCGACCTTTTTTGTGTGTGAATAGTAGTAGTAGTAGCAGTCCAACTGATTCTGTGAATAAATGCATTAAATAAAGTTTTTCTCCTTTTCTTCTGCTGTACGGTGTTAAGTCACTTGTGTGTTTTTTGTATTAGTTTTAAATCTAAAAAAGTACAATGCTTTAAAAAAATTTTACGATTGTAAGACTAATACAACTACTTTAGTTTTTTTATGATTTAGCTTAAAGTTTTCCTTTAATACTTATGTATACATTAGGGTGGCCCTTATTTTGTACTTCATTTAAAAGAAAAATGAGTAAAATCGGATAACATTTGCACATTTTATTTTAAGTTGTGTATTTTGGGTCAAAAAACAAGTATAGCTCTCTTATTATATTATATATATATAGCTATATATCGTATTTACCCACCACCAAATTATACTTCAAAATTAAAAAAAATTTTAAATATTTTTAGGTAAACAAAATTAATTGTTTTTTTCCAAAGTTGTTTTTTTAATTTTTTGGGAAAAATTTTTTTCGAATTGTTTTTTTTTTAATCGGCGGTGGAGCAATTCATGGATTTTTTCATGGAAACAGCGCATGTGTGCACCCTTTTGTGCTGCCGCTATCTTCTCATACCCAAGTGATCATTGAAAATTTATATGAGATGTCTATTGCTTCCAGTGTTGCCAATTCATGGTGAACAAAAAGGGCTAAATACTTAGAAAAAAGGCTAAAAAGGGCTAAAAAGTGGCTAAAAAAGGGCTAACATTTTTAATTAAAAAAATACATACATTTGATATATAATTTTCATTAGAGTAAATATATATGGCTAAATGAAAATAAAAAAGGCTAAAAAAATGGCTAAAGGATAAATTTAGCCCAAAAAGGGCTAAATTGGCAACACTGATTGCTTCCACAATCTTTTAACTTCCAATCTCCGATCGTCCAACACTATATCGCCTCAACAGGAGTCAACTGACAGTATGTTGACAGGATCCATGTTGCCCTTTCAGTTCCGAGGCGGGAAATTCAAAAAGTCACGGACTTATTAACCCACCCTGACAATAGAGATAGTTGTGAAAAATAATCAAAGTAAATTAAATTTTTTTTTCCAAATTGTTTTTTATTTATATTTTTCCCATTTTTTTTTTTAATTTTTAACCTTTATGTATCATTAGATATCCATTTTGCCTATATTAATGACTTAGTAATCCAGATATAGATCAAAAATAGGCCAAAAATCGAGGTTGTCCCGGTTTTTTCCTTATATCTCAACCATTTGTAGGCCGACTTTCTCGATTTTAAATAGCAACCGAGCCGGAAGAATTCCCGATATATTGATGTATCAATTATGTTTGTAAGTTATTTAGGGGCTACGGAAAGTTGATTTCAACATACAGACGGACATGGCTATATCGACTTCGCTATCTATAACGATCCAGAATGTATATACTTTGTGGGGTCGCAAATGAAAAATGTAGAAATTACAAACGGAATGACAAACTTATATATACCCTTGCCACTCATGGGTAAAGGGTATAAAAATAGCTTAATATTTTTAATATTTCTTAAAGGGTAAAGGGTATAAAAATAGCTTAATATTTTTAATATTTCTTACAGATTTTTTTTTTTAAATTTGGTAATATTTTTACATACATAGTTAATAAGAATTGGCTAATTTTTAAATCCTTTTAGACATGTACCTTACTTCTGGCAATAGTAGAAAGTAGTGAATTTTTTTAAAAAAAAATAGAAATTTATCATGAAAAAAAATTTCACATTTAGTTTTTAATTTTTTTAAACTTATAACACTATGCGACAAATAGTAGGGTCAGTGATCGGCGGGGGTTCTGCCCAATTGGAAATGTTAGATCCGTAAAAAAAAGTTATACGTGTTTCGGCGTTTCGCTGGGTCAGGTCTAGGAATCGAGATATATCGTATAGGAAAAATTTTAATTCTTTTGCCTTTTTCATGCATTTTGACCATCTAAATGTCCGAATATTACAAAACTCAATTAAAACCTATCTATACTCAGAGAAGAAATATAGTTGTACATGTTTACCATAACCATTTAAAAATTTTTACAAGTTTTTTAACAATATTATGGTTACAGTAATTATATATATGATTGCGGTAATCATAATATGTTCAAGTTAACATTCATATAATTGTAGCAATCATATAAGTTAACATTCATATAATTGTAGCAATCATATATATGATTGTAGTAATTAAGTATATGTTTGTGGCAACCATTTTTATGATGTATTACTTCACCATATTGTGTTATTCTCGAATTATGGTTACCTCACTCTGAGTACAACATATTATGATATAATGATTGATCATAAACATGATTGCCATAACCATATATTTATTTACTGCAATCATATATATGATTGCTTCAATTATATGAATGGTAACTTAAACATATTATGATTACCAAAAATCACTTTTGATAGATAATTGATCGACCTATGAAATGAATGTTTGAAAAGGGTTTATTAAAAAAAAATTGTTTAAATTGTTTGTAAAATATTGCTCAAAATTCGTAAAAAAAGGTATATCTAATGGGTTTTCATATTTCATAAATTGAAACCATTTCTTTTTAAAAAATTTTACCATTAGGTAAAGGAATAATCAAAGACCTTATTTTGAATATGTGGCAAATATGGAATAGTGAGAAATATAGAAAAAATAGATAGTTGGTAAATATCGATTTTTTTAATAACTAGATCTATCAATAAAATCAAAAATAAAGGCGATTTGTTACCTGGTTTTCGAGATACTGTATCTGAAAGTGGGTTAAAATAAATTCAACGAAATCGGCAGATACAACCTAACTAAATTCAAATAAGTAGAACTTTAACTATATTTTCAGTTGTAGTAATTAATAAATTCAAGAATTCTATATTCACAACCGACAAAAGAATACGTAAACACAAAAATTTAAATTTTGTTTGACTTTTTTCAAAAATAAATAAATATTAATTAAAATAAAAGTTATTTAAATCGGAAATAGTTTACATAAAAAATTTAAATGAATCCAAAAATAAATTAATGTGAATTAACTCTAGAAAGCGGTATGACTTCTTTGGAATTATCATGGGTAAGTGTTCGTATGTTCGTTGTTTCATTATGTATTTCAAGAGTCATTTATCCTTTAAACAGAATGGAAAATGGTCAACAAATATACTGCTTATTCCAAGAAACTTGGGCCAGTCTGAATTTTTATTAAATACCTTCTTTAAATTCTTCACAACCTCTTGCTTGCATTTCTGATATTATTCGGTGTATTGGTCGTTCTTGTCGTTGCAATGGAGTGGAAAGATTACAGAATTATATGGTCTTTATAATAGATTGGTGACAAACGATGATGGAAATCTTAATGAAGCAGTCAATGAAGTGACTTACTCCCTGATGACGAATGTACGGAATAAAGGTAAATTGTAAGATATTCCTTGAAAATCATTGATTAAAATGTTTTATAAATTCTCCTCAGAAAATCTACAAAATTTGAACCACGTGAGAAACGTATAAGCAGACAAAGCTGCCTTCAGAAACATCGCGCTTCATTTTCATCTGTGTTATAAAAGGGTAACGGTTATATTGTTAAGAGAAATGAGCATTTATGAACTTATTGTATTTCGTTGTTTCATTTGCCTAGATCAAGAAACTACAGTCATGCTGTAATTCTAATACCATCTTGAAATATAACCATAACATTTTTTCTGTTGTTTTCCGAGACCTGTTGACGACATTGTAGAAGGTCGTTTTGCTGACTATCGATTCTGGAAAGCTGCAGTAAAATCCATGTTTGGCTGACAAATTTTTAAATTTAGCTAAAAGCGGCTTTTTTGATTACATAAATGATCTTTACGTGTTCATATGTTTAGAAATGTAAATTTATTAACAATTGTTTCAGCTTCTAAACCTTAATAAAACATGCATAATTAAAAAAATTATATTTTTTTTACTTGGACGAGCCTAATAAATATATATTAAATTTGTATATATTCTAACCGAATAAGTTTTTTTTTGCAGTTGTGACTATCAATATATTCAGCAACTACAACCGAACTATGAGATAGTACATGCAACCGACAGAATTCGATTGGCGACAAATTCGGTTGTGACAACGAATCTGTTTTCTCTGTGTAGATATCCATATTGTCTATATTAATGACTTACTGTAATCCAAATATACTTAGATAAAAAATAGGCCAAAAGTCTTGGTTGTCCTGGGTTTTTCCTTATATCTCAGCCATTTGTGGATCGATTTTAAATAACCGAAACGGTTCTATAGCGAATATATTGATGTTATTTGTTTGATATTTATTAAAAAATACCAACAATTTTATGTAAAAAAGCAAAAATTTCTATCATATACAATTTTAAAATATGAACATGTTCTTATTCTCAATGAAAATAAGTCATTCTAATTATGAATTTTTAATTTTTAGTAAATAGGTTTAACTTTGCTGTAATGGACAATTTTGACCCTAGTAATAACATTGTTAACAAAGTTCCAAAAATTTTAAATTACAAAATCCGAAATAAGCAACCCAAAAAACGTCTGAAATTAAAAAAAAATTGAAGTATTCTACGATATTTTTTGTGCTTGAAATTCGCCAATTTCAAATCGGTCACCATGCTAACTCATCCACATTTAGAATTAAACAAATTTTAAAAATGTAAAATTTGGGATTTGAGATATACTTGCAATTTTATAATTTTTTTGGTTTGGCTGATTTTGGTAAAATTTTCAGCAATTGGTTTTTAGATGACGGAAAACAGTTTTAAACCTTAGGTTCATCAAAAATCGACAAAAATAAACCAAAATAGGCGCCACCCTAGTATATAACATATGTATATAAACATTGTATTATCACATACAGTTGCTATAAATTAGGTCTGTTCATTTACTTTCCCAGTACATACTTGCAACGAGAGAATAAAATCAAAATTTACAAAATTGCTCTCTTAAATTCTCAAAAATAGTAAAAAGTAAATGAACGCTTTTCCAGTAACAATTGTTTTATACACACAATTTCCTTATTTTATTCCTTTTAAAATGTATAAATAATTACATTTTCTTCAATTTTATTGAAAATTCTTTTGTTTTGGCATTTTTTCACCAGAAAAATAAAATTTTAAATAAATAAACAATAACACAAAACATATAAAATATAAGCTGCTAACTATTACGAGTTCAAAATAGAACTTGTAATAGTTTGCAACGAGAGAACACTCTCTAAAATTTATACGCTCTTGATTTTTTCTCTACTTGCAAATTTTTGAGTTAATGAACGCTTTTCCAGTAACAATTGTTACTAACTAGTAACAACTTTTAGTTATTGAACATAGCTATTGTGACTGTTTCTGTAGTGATGTACAATTTTTTAATATTAACAAAATTCGGATTAGATAATGGAATATCGTTAAAGTACACTCCAAGGTTAGTAATCGGGAAAAATATATAAATCACAAAGTTATCTGGCCTTTTCCAAAAATGGATTCTAAAACATTTATAGACCGGTTTTGGTTATTTATATTAATGATCCGGCGTCTTTGCAAAAATTCAGACAGACAATATTAAATGAACTCCCTACCTACATATAGGGTCGAATATGATTATTGTATTTAGGTTGAGCAAGAAAAATAAAAGAAAATCAATTTTGGCAACAATGTCGCCAGTTACTATGGGATTTAATGATTTTCATGCTAAATATAGACATATCTAAACTAATTGCAGACAGTGATTGGGGTACCGATTGTAATCAAGCTATAAACGAAAATAAGCGGCTATTTTAAAAACATTTCCGATTATATTTACAATCCCTTTGATCGCTGAACTTAGTTATAACTAAACCTCGGTTGCCAACATAAATCCGTTTTTTTTTTCTCTGTGCAAGTAATCGTGTTAACAGTTTTCATGCATCACCAATAAGTTTCTTAGTTTTTGCTGCACTATCACAGACCCTACAAATACCAGCAAACATTTTCTAACTTCAACATATAAAGACTATTTCTCCAAAGAAAAACTTTCCTTTTGTATGCATTTGGTCATACAAAAATTTTGTTTTATTTTTTTCATGTTTTACATAGTTGACATTTGACCTGATTTTTTTTTTGTTGAATTTTAGCTGCTTTTTTTTAAAGCTAAATTGTTTTGGAGCTTATCTTGTGCGAATTTTTTTCCTATACACACACATACATTTAGGAATATACATATGTATAAAAGAAAATAGTTTGACTTTAGAGAGGGTGTTTACAAGTTTTTGTGAATATTTAAATGTGTTCTGATAATACTTTGAAGTTCTGCATTTTGTCATTTTGAGATGATGACGACAAAATAGTGTCGCCTTTTTAGCCTGAGAGTTTTTTCTTTTATTTTAGAATGTATTAACTTAATGCATGGCCCATATTTTGTAAAAGTGTTTGCCAACATTATTTTTCAGACAATCAGATATTTATTTGTGTGTTTTGTAATAAAGATATGATTTTATTGATATTTAAGAGTGTTAAAAATATAATGGAAAGTGATTGGCCATACATACAGATAGCAGCACCAATTTTCATTTATATTTGACATTCTTAATCTTTATATATTACTGAAAATAACATGACATTATTCTTATTTGGAGAACGTCATCATTATTTTTTCTTCTTCTTTTAACTTTATTTTTCGATGGACAAAAATACTGTTCAATCAAAAAATAAATCAAAATTAGAGTGATCCAAAAAACTATTGCTTTAATTGAGAATGCATTAGTTTTAAAATTTAAATGAGTGAGTATTGGTGCCTTTTTTATAAAACGGGATAATATAACATAACTCCTTCCCGTCAAACCACGTTAACAAATCTGGATTCATTACGATAACCCGAGGCGTAAGAGATCGTATGTGAAGCCCGGCCAACCAGCCGAATCGACATCAAAGCCAAATATCCATGGCGACATGAAACCGTAATATTCCATCATGACAACGTTTGGCCACATGTAGCAGTATATGTTAAAAACTATTTAGAAATAAGTGGTTGGGAAGTTTTGCCTCACCCGATTTATAGAACAGAGCGCGCCCCATCCGAATACTATTTGTTTCGATGCAGAACGCTCTCTCTGGGATACACTACACTTTGGAACAAAGTATCCGATATCGACTTGATTCATTCTTGGCCTCAGAATATGATCAGTTCTTTTGAATAAATTTATATTATGCAAATGTTTCAAAATAAAAGCTTGAAAAAATACCGTATTTATTAGTCATATACCTATTTTTTCGATATTTGTTTTATAAAGGGTATTTATTTCATAAAAATGTAAAATTACACTCTGATGTTTTTACACTATTACACAACAAATGCAAGAAAGGACATGTATTTATACCAACATTTTCTACGTCAAGATACCTTATAGAAAAATATAAAATTGTTATATTTTATTAAAGAAAGTTTATTTTTAATAAAAACTGAATGAAGTCACCTTTTCGCCCAAAAAACCGCAAAAATCAACTATTTTTCGAATATTTAAATTCAAAATCGTTTATATTTGGATCCATAATTGATATTGCTCTGAAATATTTTGTATGTTAATCGTAGTTTTCTAACTAACAAAAAAAAATTCGAGTCCATTCGGTCCAAAAGTACGACCTATATTTTAAAAAAGGTATGGCGAAATTTTAAAATTTCAATTTGGAAATGCCTATAACTCGGAAATAATAAGAGATATGTTTTTTCAAGACCTAGCCGAGCGCTTTCAAAAAATATAAAAATTGCACGTGTTTAAAAATTGTACATGTCGAAGGTACCATACTTTGGAACATTTGAATTAGTGTTTATAAAAAACCGACTTTTTAAAAACCGGTTTGTCGGTTAACCGAAAATTGGCATTTTTAAAAAAAACCGGGTTTCGGTTAACCGACTTCGAAAAAACCGGATAAAACGGTTAACCGTCATATGTGTGTAGAAAACATAAAATGTCCAATAGTGCTATAAGGAAAATCAACATTTTACAAGAGAGCGAAAAAACCGTTTTTTTTTTCGTTAACTATAAGAGTAATAACTAAAGTTTATTTTACAATGTTATTTAAAAACGACGTCTAAATCCTACATATGTTAAGTTTATATTAATTCCTGATATTCGCGCTTATATATTAGATAGCTCTTTTTACAAGTTGAAGTTTTTTCGATTCTAAAAGTGAAATAAGCAGATATCACTATTTGAACAAAAATAAAAATGAGCTTTAATGTAAACTTTGTGGTTTTTATGTATTAATAGGGCTCATACAACAATACCATCAATGATGTGCCATCAAGTGATTGTGCAATTAAGCTGAACAAACACAATACAACAGCATGCTGGTACAAAAAAAATTGTTTACCAAAAATTGTGTGGAAAAGTTTGTAATGAATAACGATAAAATTTGTAATACATTTATTATTGCTACTATCCTAAAACGAAAACGAAAAAGGACTAAAAAAACACGTTTGGATAAAGAAATTGCTAGAAAACAAAGGAAAGCTAGGTTTTATTTAACATTTATGAGCTAATTTTACAACACTCGATTCAATCATAGTGGTACAATCAAAAAAAATTCAAATTATTTTTGATAAAGCACCAGCAGCTGGTACAATCACAGTACAAGCTAATACACGGCCAATCAGCTGGCACAATCACTTGATTGCACATTCATTATGGTGTAGTGTATGGGCCCTATAACACAAGTTTTTAATATTTGCTTAATTAAATAGGACATAGTTTTACATACGTGAAGAACTTCGTAGTTGTAAGAAAGTTTATACATAAAGGTAATCAGCTTCCTACAATTTTCCACAGAATTTCTTTTTGTAGGAAGCTGTGCTACGTGGGTCTTTAAAAAAAATTTGCTTACTTACTCAGGACATACTACAAAACGTTTCAAATGTAGGCTGTAGGGAATTCATTTTGTTGGTTGACCGACTATACCATTTATTGTTTATTAAAAAGTATTCTTCGTTTCTTTTCACAACGGTTTTTGTTATATTTTTTCGAATGAAATATTAAAATAAAAAATCAAATAATGCAAATTTAAAATATTATTTAACACTTAAGTAGTGAAGATAGAAGTATGAAATTTTGACATGTGGTATTCAATATATGGATCTTTAACTGAAAGGACATTTTTAACATATTTTGCTCCTGACAGGATAAAATCAAAATAATATGAGATATTTTACAACCCTTCCTGATCATTTCACATAAAATTTGGCATAGTAGGATGATCAGAAGTATTTTAAAACCATTTTAAATGTTTTTTTTTTAAATTTAAATGACAGATGACAAATTATTCAGGGAATACGTTGCTATAAAAACCTCATTTTCGAGAAAATGTCGTATAGCACTATTTGAATATAAACCCTCGATATACAGTTTTTAGTAGTCAGGAATGGTTAATATTAAATAACTATGAATATACAAAACGGGCTAAGTCCATTTTATTTTGTAAAAATTTCAAAATTATTATCTCAGTCAAATGTAATTGAGTATAAATATGTTACTAAATATATAATACTTGTTTTAATTATTGGTTTATTCATTAAAATTCAACCAAAAAATGTAAATCACTTTTTAATTAAATATTTGATAATTTTGAAATTTATTATTACCTCTACTTTCTGACATGAAACAGAAAATGTTACAAGTCCCAAAAAAGGACCTATAGCTGTGATTATTTGTCATTATAAAAAAACTGCATTATCAGATTTCATAAATATTTCAAATAATAAAGTTCATCACTAAGTTTTTAATGAATCATTAGTAAGATTTAGCCTAAACTTATAGAATTATGTGGAATTTAATTTTAATTTATAATAGGTTCATTATGTGAAATTTATTCTGAAAAAGTTTTTAAGTAAACTCATCGTCCTCTACTATTCAGAATCATTGTAATTCTTAAAAATATTAATCTAAAGAGGTTTGTATTTTAAATCAGACCAATAATGTGTATACAATGAATATTAAAAATGCAAAAAAACGTGATATTTATCAATTTTAGTCCCAAATTTTAAAAACCGGTTAACCGAATGATAAAAACCGAAAATCAACATTTTAAATTAACCGGTTCGCAAAAAACCGAGATTTCGAAGAAAAACCGGGTTTTCGGTTAAACGGTTTACCGGTTTATAAACACTAATTTGAATAACTTAAACTCGAATACTCCTTGGCTACGCCCACGTCAAATTGTATCTCGATCGGACCAGCCGTTTAGAAATGCCAGAGTTATTTCCAAAAATTTTAATTCAGTCCCACTGTGCGATGTTGAACATACAAACGGCAACGCACAACTAAAATAATACGTTATTGCAAGTAATATTCAATATGTTATGAAATTAGGAGAAAATGCTTCTTTGGCGATCCTGCGTGTGATTTTAGAAGCTAGCTCACAAGACTTTGCCAGTTATTGAAACAACTTATTTACTACGGTTATTTGTAATTAAAGTGGCACCACTGAATTATAAATCAGCTGTTTACTTTGTAGCTGTCGTCTTTAAAATAATTCAGTAGCTGCCACTCGACTACAACTTAAGCCAGCAGAAAATTCAACGTAGTTAACTTTCATATCGACATAAATCACATGACCTAATTTCATGGTGATCGGTCTATAATTGGTCATAGCTCCCATATCCGAAAATCACTCAAAAATATAAATT